>NC_091282.1:1232036492-1232645030 GCF_032444005.1 Ranitomeya imitator
TAGCCAAAGTCCTGACAAAAGCATTAGTGGAAACTCAATCGCTTACCAAACTTTGGACGAATTTTGATGATTTTGAGGAAAATGCTCGGGAATCCAAATCCGAATCTGCCGAATTTGAGAGTGGTAAATGTTTTCCGGACAAGTTCACTCATCTCTACTCCCAACCCCTTGAAATAATCTGACTCACTAAAACAGACCCTTTGGGGATGGGAAAAAAAGTAGCTTTTTTGACCCCGGTCTTTTCTGTAACAGCATAAGGATGCGAAACCTGGATGATAAAGAAACAAAACAAAAGAAGAATAGACACCTTCGAAATGTGGTGCTGGAGAAGGATGTTATCAATACCATGGATGGCAAGAAGAACAAACAAATCAATTTTGAAACAAATCAAGCCAGACATGTTTCTCGAAGTAAGGATCACCAAGCTACGACTTGTTTACTTTAGACACATCATAGGAAGAGAGCAATCACTGGAGGAGGACATCATGGTTGGAAGAATAGAAGGAACAAGGCGAAGAAGAAGACCAGTATGGCTTGATACTATCAAGGTAACAGAGGAGAAGATCCTGGTGGACATATCTAGACTTGTACAAGATCGATCTTCCTACAGAGAGTTCATCCATCAAGTCGCCAAGGCTAGGGATTGAGTAGAAGAACGTTAAATAAATAGAGGGAAATCGGCAACTTCAAATGAATGGCGGTCTACCTAATGCTTAGATGTACCAGGGGTTCTGAGTAAAATGCCCCCTATATGACGCCTTGATGTGGAAGGGAATTTATTACAGTCCCTGTAATTGAAGGTTTATACTATATCGTCATGCATACCATGACGTCTCCATTTTGGACTTCTTTACCCAACATGGCAAGTCAAATAAAAGAGATGTAGGAAGTATCTAGAAATATTATCTTTTCCTCCATTACATAAAACATTGCCCATTTCGCTCCCCTTTACTTTCTAGGGATATATCACAACAACATTGCTACAAAATATAGGCTTCAAAACAAAATAAAAAAAGTCATAAATACTCCAAGAAAATTAAATAAAAAAGCCTTCATATAACCGGGAAATTGCTTCTTTCTTGATGTCAAAGCCGCCGTTAGAAGCCTGTCAATCGCATTTGATCCACTCTGTTAGCTGGATAACTTTATAGAGTCTTCGGTTGTTGGGATTTTTTTTTTTGCTTCGCATGAAAAGAAAAAATGAGATCAAATCTTAATATCAGTCTTTCTCCATCACTTTTTCAGACAATGATATATAATATTTTATTGGAATTATATCCTGTCCTGCCATTTGTCAGAACTTCAGCATTTTGTGCTTCTGCACCGCCGCTATGAATGAATAATAGATGTGCGCTTATAGTCCGATGGAGTTTAATAAATGCCATTATGCATGCAAAAAGGTCGGCATCACTGAAATATTCTTTACTTAAGAGTTTGCTTGCGAGGATCTCTGACCTTACTGCCGCTGTTTTACTGAAGTGTTCACTTTTTTTATATTGGCTAAAAAAGCTTTTCTTGGCTTGGTTTTTTGTTGTATTTATTCAAAATGTTTTTATGCATTTTTTTAGTTGTTTTGTTTGACTCATTTTGCATTTCATTTATAATATATTTTTTAAATCATTTTTAGTTATTTTGTTTTAAATCTTATGCATATTTATTTATTGCATTCTTTTTATTTAGCTTTACTCATTTTGAGCTTCATTACTTTATGCCTTTTTTATATATTTTATTTATTTATGTGTAAAATATATATTGCATTCATGTTTTTTTTATTTATGTCATTTTACCCATTTTTTATTTAATTTGTTTGCAATATTTTATTTTTTATATTTTTATGTATCATGCATTTATAGTTATTTTTCTTTATTTTTATTTATTGCATTTATGTTTTTATTTATTAAATTTTACTAATTTTTAATTGCATTTATTTGCAATAATCTTTTTTATATTATTTAGTTATTTTTATGTATTATTTATATTTAGTCTTTTTTATTAATTGTATCTATGTTTTTTATTTATTTACTTTTACTCATTGTATTGCATTTATTTACAATATATTTTTATTTTAATATTTATGGGATTTTTGCCATGTTTGAAAATTATTAATCATTTATATCATTCATTTTTTAATGTATTTGGTTTTGCTATTTATTTTTTCATTTAATTCACTAGATAAATGTATTTACAATCTTTATGTATTACGCATTTAAAATTACTACCTATTTTTCTATTCTATTAATTTTTTACATTTATTTAGTTATCTTCATTTTTAATTCAATTTACAGCTGGTGAAAAAAGTATTGAACGCGTCACCAATTTTCTAAATAAACAGATTTCTAAAGGTGCTATTGATAAGAAATTCTCACCAGATTTCAGTAACAACACATCCAATCCACACAGGCAAAGAAATCAAACCATGGATTTCAACAAATTATTTTTTTTTATACTTCATACAAAAGCCTTTGTTTGTGATGACAGCTTCTAAACGTTTCCTGTATGGAGAAACTAGTCGCAGACATTGCTCAGGTTTTGCGCAAATTTTTAATTGTTTTCAATCTGTATGAATTTGTTGGGTTTTTTTGCACTATTTAACTAAAATTTCATATTTTGGGATATGTCTGTTTAAGCATAGTTTATTTTCCTTTATTTAAATACCTTAAAGTGAAAAGTTCTCACAGCTCTCTGGGTTCTTTGGCCGGCAGTCTATCACCTGTCTGATGAAACAGAGATTGCTACTCGGCATTTACCACATTCTGAGTTTTTTTCCACCTAGCACAGAAGCCATCACCCCATGTACTAAATCACCAGAGCTGCCACATTGATTTGTGGTTTAATTAACCTTTAGTTACAGACCCCCCCCATAAAAAAAAACTTTAATGAGCAAGAAAAAGACTTTTCCTTTAACTTTGTGAAGTTTTCGTCCAGTATTAGAGATTGACCTTTTGTCCTGCCCTTTGTGGCTTCTGCCGAGGTGACTTTGTGATGTATGTCCAATGTACAATTTCAAGACAAGTACAATGTCTTTCATTTATTTTTTTCCTCTCAAAGTTAAATGAAGTAAATTTTTCACTATACTAGAAGGGACACTAGTAGGAACAGAAGAAGGGAGCAGTTGGACTAATTTTAGTGCCTAGAAAATGTAATCAAATGACAAGACGGACTACACTAATGGGCCAAGGAAAATCTACGCAAACATAGGCTTGTCAAAGCAAGATGTGTTGACTATAGGCAACTTCCATAAAGAAACATAAGTGTCCACAAACATATTGGCTCCGGGTATTTGAAGAAAATCTTCAAATGTAACGTTCCACCAAAGACTGTCTAACTAGTTTTGGGGCAGAAGCAAATATCAGATATCAATATATTATACAGTATATTGATTTACCATGGTGGGTCTGGACAGGAAGTCTAAGTTTAGTGCCACCATCAATATGAAGGAAACTTGGGAAGATGCCAAGGTCCACTGAACTTTGGGGCCCAAGAAAACCTAAGTTGATTGACTAAGGAAAACTATGATTAAGAAAGTCTGGTGCCCACTAACATACTGGTTATACAAATCTGTACAACACCGGGAGATACAAAGCTACACCCAACCTTGGGTAGAAAATATATGACATGTGTTTTACTTTTCTCATTTTAAGTCATTTTTATGTTTTTAACCAAATTTTTCCAAAATTTTGGGATAGTTATAGGGAGTAACTACATAGCTAGCTGGCAGAAGGTCAATCTGAGAAGAATGAACTCTGTCAGTTGTAATGGACATGACTTGGAAAACTAGGAGTTGGACCTTAGTGTCAACTCGGTTGGCAACAGCTGACAGTTGGTGATATCAGAAACGTGAAATGTTTGGAGAAGCATCATCAAGGTAGAGTTGATTCACTATGAGATTAAAGCAGAAGGTCAGGACAGGCGGCAGAAAACAATCAGGAAATGATACAAGCCAGCTCAGTAACAGCCAAAAGCTAACTACTAGTGATGAGTGAATATACTCGTTACTCGAGATTTCCTGAGCACGCTCGGGTGACCTCCGAGTATTTTTTAGTGCTCAGAGATTTAGTTTTCATTGCCACAGCCAAATGATTTACATCTGTTAGCCAGCATAAGTATATGTGGGTATTGCCTGGTTGCTAGGGAATCCCCACATGTAATCAAGCTGGCTAAGAGATGTAAATCATTCAGCTGAGGTGAGGAAAACTAAATCTCCGAGCACTAAAAAAAACTCGGAGGACCCCCGAGCGTGCTCCGGAAATCTCGAGTAACGAGTATATTCGCTCATCACTACTAACTACCTGAACATCACCCAGGATGTATCAGCTACTACAAGAGCCTTTTAGCTTAGGAGTGGAGTGATGGGAAAGGTTCTTGAGGAGTCAACAACTTATTGGATGAAGGTGATGCCCAAGGTCTCACGATAACCCTTTAAGAAGACGGGAGTCAATGCATAAGTGCCCTAGGATCAGCAGTCAGGAGAAGCCAGCGACTGAATAAGAAGTGGCATCAGGAAGCAAGAAGAGGGTGAAAAGAAAGCTCACATATGGACTGGGGAACATTGGCAGCAGTGATGGCCAATGAGTATGGCCATAGCTACTCAAAAGTGACTACTTTTGGAAATTCATCCATGGGCATTGTAAAAGTTGAATGATTCAAGAATGTGTACCATGTAAACTAGTAGATGCCAGCTGGTACGGACTGGGGCAGAAATTCAGCCCTTGCATTTGAAATCTCACAGGCCCATGCTGTCCCCGTCCCCAAGAACCAGATGGGAATATATTACCAATATTGCCCAGGATGGAAGAAAGTAAAATTTCCTACAAGACCAAAGGTCAAATGATATCCATGGCCTGCTGGGGTAAGTGACTGAGTCAGCAACTTTGTGCTCCGTGAAAACTATTAAAAGTGTGGGTATCTTGAGAACACAGATTCTGCAAACAATGTAGCAGACAAGGTGGCCCACAACCAGACAGGCCCTTCTGAGATTTGCCAGAATTGCCAGTCTGGCCCTGGATGCAGGTGGTCTACTGAAGGTGGCCTAAAGAAGAATTCTTCTTCAAAGATTTCCATAAATTGCATAAGGGTCACAAGTGTGTCATGCCAACCTAGGAGATCTGGGTGGTAGATGATCACTGCTTATTGTAAATTGCAGATCTTCCACTTAGCCTGTGTTTGGATGCCGTATTAATTTAGTTTGGTTTCCTTTGGTGCTCAAAAGGTTAATAACCCTTTCTATGCTGGTCAGAAACATGCAGCTCCATTTCATTTGTTTCTGATCAGGTCATTAACTCTTCCTATAAAACCTGGCCAGACCCTCTCTGTCTTTGTCCTGCCAGTATAAGCTCTGCATCTTTGCTCTTAGGAGATGCTGTGTTGAATAGGAGATCATTGTTGCTATTGTAGTTTCACCTTCCTGTGCTGTGTGCTAAAAGTAAGTTGTGGTGAAGTATGTGTATATACATATATATATATGCGGTGACCTATGTATAGGTATTGTGTGACTAATAACATCTGTCCTGAAGGCTGCATGTGTCACCCAGGTGTTAATATGTATTTTCCTGAGACAAACAGACTTCTGTCTCCAAATCTCACCAGGGGGTCTAGCTAGAAAAAAGGGAACATTTGACACCTCTTAGCTCTTGGAAGAGAGATGCCAATTACGGCCTGATAGTATCTCTGTGAGAACCTTTACACAAAGGATCTCAAGAGAAAATAATATATTCATTGGTAGCGCGGCCGTGGTCCAATCAAAAAACAAGCTATTATGATATTAACCTGAGGGGCTGGTCTAGAAATCTGACCTCCAGACCAAATCTATAAATTAGACCTGTGTTCAGAGAATCGTGTTCACATGTGAGGGCAGCCTGAGACGCTGATGTGTTCCACCAACTCCATTCACCCCCCCTCAGGGAGCAAAAAGCAAACTACCAGTTGGATGATTTCTGTAAGTTTCTCCTGTTTATTTTTATACTGTTTTGCATAATTTGTATGTCTTTTTATTATCATATTTTTATACCTTTTCTTACAGTAAGCACTGAACCTTTTTGTATTAAAGTATAAAATTTTAACAAGTTGAACCTTGAATGTTCTAAAAGAACCCATAGCCTAGAGGTGTGTGAGCCTTATAAGCGTTAGGCATTATTAGTACTAATATTTCCGGGACTCATCGCCCGTGTATTCGGTGAGTGGTGGCAGCGTGTATGAGCGGGTGTGTGGTCTGGGTCGGTGTGTGATTTATGCTCCCATTACAGCATAGGACAGAGGTTGAATGCTGGACTGAGAGTGGGGAGATAGATTTACCCTTGCAGGCACAACCCAAGTCACGTGCTGAAAGCGGGCAGGTGACGAATTAGTTACACCACGGAGTAGGGATCCGTGACATAAGTGTTTGGAGAGAACTTGTTGTGGAGTATTCTGTTGTACGTGTTCGTTTATCTCTTGGTCCCTTTTCCTGTTTAGTCTATTCCTCCCTATTCCTTTCCTCCTTCCTATTGTTGGTTAGTGCTTTTGAATGATAGAGGGTTTCTTTTATCTCTTTTTTTGTCTAGTGTGTCTTGTTCACATTACATTTCTGTCCCAGGCTCCAAGGAGTGGGGGGGGGGAGAAAGACCAGGGATTAACAGGATCACTGTGAGTTCAGAGACTCGGGTCTCTCTACCATCAAGAGTATCCCCGGGATAGGGATAGTTAAGTTCCCAGTTCCAGGGACAGTTTGAGCCCAATCTGTCCTAGCGAAGACCGTCAGAGTGTGACAATAAGTTTTTGCATAAGTTCATCAACTACAAACCATGATGATGAAGTCAAGTTGAACTATGGGGGAACTCTGTTCTTGGATCAGAAATAATTAAAACAAAGAAAGGATTCAAGAAAGTCTGGCATTGTGAAGAGGTAGACAACGGGGGCGAATGGCCTCAGTGTTTCCTTACGCTCTGATCAGTAAAACAACCCCCTGTAGATTCATCGCTCAATGAGAAAATGATCAGGTTATTTCCACCATTGAGGTGAAAATCTCCGTAACACTTAAGAGTTTTCTAACTGCTTTGTCGCAAACACTTATGTTGACCTCACTTTGTCATTCTTCCGGCAGAATTATAATTTCTTACAGATCTTGACAATAGCAAAGGCTCAAAACAGTGTTGGAGAGACCTCGCCGAATGTCAAGATGTTAGTGCGTTATTCAGCAACATAAACTCATTATTATCCAGTATTTCTTCTCTACACACATGGCTTGTAGCCAAAAAGCTGAACACAAGTCATACTGATATTGTTAGACTGTGTCCATTGGGTTCTTACAAGAATCATCAAAAGCATCACAATCATCATCCATTCATTATAATACAGGCCAATTGTCCAGTCATTACAGTACAGCAGTGGCTCGTGGTAAGGGAGAAGGTCATACAGCAGAGGCTTAGATCACAATTCTGTTATGTCTCAAGCTGACAAAATCCCAGAAATTGGTATATGATGAAGATGACCATGTATGTGATATTGGTGTATGATGTATGATGGAGATTACCACATGCCAGAGATTGGTTTATTGAGGAGATGACTATGCACCAGAAATTGGTGTATCATGTAGATGACCTTGTTCCAGAGTTTGGTGTATCATGGAAATGACCACACACCGGAGATTGGTGTATCATGGAGATGACGGTGTTTCTGAGATTGGTGTATCATGGAGATTACTGTGTTCCAGAGATTGGTGTATCATGGAGATAGCTATATGCTACAGATTGGTGTATCATGGAGATCACCTTGTGCCAGAGATTGGTTTATCAAGGAGATGACCATGTGCCGGAGACTGGTGTATCATGGAAATGACCATGCAAAAGAGATTGGTGTATCATGTAGATGACCATGTACCAGTGATTGGTGTATCATGGAAATGACCATGTGCCCGAGATTGGTATATAACGGAAATGACCACATCCCGGAGATTGGTGTATCATGAAGAGGACTGTGTGACAAAGATTGGTGTATCATGGAGATTGGTGTATCATGGAGATGACCGTGTTCCAGAGTTTGGTGTATCATAGAGATCACTGTGTGCCAGAGATTGGTGTATCATGGAGATGACCGTGTTCCAGAGATTGGGGTATCACGGAGATAACCATGCACCAGAGATTGGTGTATCATGGAGTGAACCATATGCTAGAGATTGGTGTATCATGGAGATCACCGTGTGCCAGAGATTGGTGTATCATGGAGATCACGTGTGCCAGAGATTGGTGTATCATGGAGATCACCGTGTGCCAGAGATTGGTGTATCATGGAGATCACCGTGTGCCAGAGATTGGGGTATCATGGAGATCACCGTGTGCCAGAGATTGGGGTATCATGGAGATCACCATGTGCCAGAGATTGGTGTATCATGGAGATAACCATGTACCTGAGATTGGTGTATCATGGAGATAACCATGTACCTGAGATTGGTGTATCATGAAAATGACCATGTACCTAAGATTGGTGTATCATGGAGATGACCATGTACCTGAGATTGTTGTATCATGTAGATGATCATGTGCCCAGATTGGTGTGTCATGAAGATGACCTTGCTACAGAGATTGGTGTATCATAAAGATAAACATGTGACAGAGATTGGTGCATTATCAAGATGACCATGTCTCATAGATTAGTGTGTCATGGAGATGACCGTGTACCCGAGATTGGTGTATTATGGAGATGACAATGTGCCATAGATTGTTGTATCATGGAAATAACCATGTACCTGAGATTGTTGTATCATGTAGATGCCCATATGCCCATATTGGTGTATTATGAAGATGATCTTGTTACAGAGATTGGTGTATCACAAAGATAAGCATGACATACTGTAGATTGGTGTATCGTGAAGATGACCATGTCCCATAGATTGGTGTGTCATGGAGATGACCATGTGCCTGAGATTGGTGTATTATGGAGATGACCATGTGCCGGAGATTGGTGTAGCATGGAGATCACCATGTGCCTGAGATTGGTGTATTATGGAGATCACCATGTGCCTGAGATTGGTGTATTATGGAGATCACCATGTGCCGGAGATTGTTGTCTCATGGAGATGACCAAGTAATAGAGACTGGTATTTAATAGAGATGACCATGGCCTTGTACCGGAGATTTGTAAATCATGGCGATTACCTGAGTTTGGGGTATATAAAGTGACTCTGTCTGTGGTCACCTGGCAGTGCTATATTGGGCTTCAATGAGTAGGCTTTGTGATAGTTACTTTGACTATTAGGACCCAGGTGAACACTGATATTCACCCTTTTATCCCTGTACAGGGATGTGTTCCTACACCAGGGCCCCAAGCTTGAGTCCACAAAGTAGCTGCTGGCTGGTGGAGCAGGCTGTCAGGAAGCCCAAATAGCCGAATCACAACAAGAGGTACACATAAGATAAAATTGTCAATTAAAAGAAATGTCCGTGAATGAGCCAAGGAGTGAAACAGAAATAAGCACTGGGTCTTCATGAGCAGAGTACATAAATGTGGAGCCAATGATCATCATTTATAACTGACAGCGAGAGACAGAGATTCGGGAGGTTAAATTGAGGACTAGGCACACATCACAGAGACCACACAAGACAATAACAATTAACCCTCAAGCTCCCTTCCTGCATGGCACCATTTATTTTAGGGGATAAAGAAAGAACCATTGCATTGTTGCCCTGCATCAACAGGCTACAGTACCATGGAGATTACCATATACCAAAGTTTGGTGTATCATGGAGAAGACCATGTATCAGAGATTGGCGTATCATGGAGATGACTATGTATCAGGGATTGGTGTATCAAAAAAGCCCTGTGCCGGGCATTGGTGTATGATAGAAATGACCATGTACAAAAGAATAATTTATCATGGAAATGATAGTGTACCGGAGATTGGCGAGTTAGGAAGATGACCATGTACCGGAGATTGGCGCATCATCGAGATGACCATGTGCCAGAGTTTTGTATATCATGTAGATAACTATGTAATGGAGATTGGTGCATCATGGAGATGACCATGTGCCAGAGTTTGGTGTATCATGCAGATGACCATGTACAGGAGATAGGTGTATCGTGGAGATGACCATGTGCCAGAGTTTGCTGTATCATGGAGATGACCATGTATCAGGGATTGGTGTATCTGTGCCGGGCATTGGTGTATGATGGAAATGACAATGTACAAAAGATTGATTTATCATGGAAATGATAGTGTACCGGAGATTGGTGAATTAGGAAGATGACCATGTACCGGAGATTGGTGCATCATGGAGATGACCATGTGCCAGAGTTTGGTGTATCATGCAGATGACCATGTACCGGAGATAGGTGTATCATGGAGATGACCATGTGCCAGAGTTTGGTGAATCATGCAGATGACCATGTGCCAGAGTTTGATGTATCATGGAGATGACCTTGTGCCAGAGTTTAGTGAATCATGGAGATGACCATGTGCCAGAGTTTGGTGTATCATGGAGATGACCATGTGCCAGAGTTTGATGTATCATGGAGATCACCATGTGCCAGAGTTTGGTGTATCATGGAGATCACCATATGCCAGAGTTTGGTGTATCATGGAGATGACCATGTGCCAGAGTTTGGTGTATCATGGAGATGACCATGTGCCAGAGTTTGGTGTATCATGGAGATGACCATGTGCCAGAGTTTGATGTATCATGGAGATCACCATGTGCCAGAGTTTGGTGTATCATGGAGATCACCATATGCCAGAGTTTGGTGTATCATGGAGATGACCATGTGCCAGAGTTTGGTGTATCATGGAGATGACCATGTGCCAGAGTTTGATGTATCATGGAGATCACCATGTGCCAGAGTTTGGTGTATCATGGAGATCACCATATGCCAGAGTTTGGTGTATCATGGAGATGACCATGTGCCAGAGTTTAGTGAATCATGGAGATGACCATGTGCCAGAGTTTTGTGTATCATGGAGATCACCATGTGCCAGAGTTTGGTGTATAATGTAGATGACTATGTGCCAGAGTTTGGAGTATCATGGAGATGACCATGTTTCAGAGTTTGGTGTATCATGGAGATCACCATGTGCCAGAGTTTGATGTATCATGGAGATGACCATGTGCCAGAGTTTGGCGTATCATGGAGATCACCATGTGCCAGAGTTTGATGTATCATGGAGATGACCATGTGCCAGAGTTTGGTGTATCGTGGAGATGACCATGTGCCAGAGTTTGGCGTATCATGGAGATGACCATGTGCCAGAGTTTGGTGTATAATGTAGATGACTATGTGCCAGAGTTTGGAGTATCATGGAGATGACCATGTTTCAGAGTTTGGTGTATCAGGGGATCACTATGTACCGCAGATGGGTAGACAATCAGGATTCTCATATCCCAGTTACCAGAGAGTAATGTATGGTGGAGGTGTCCATGTACTGGGGAATAGCACACTGTGGAGAGAACAGAGGCCATAGATTGCTGTATTGTGGGTATTTCCTGGCCGGTGCCACCATGGATTTATATAGACATTGCAGAGATAAAGGCTATAAAACTATGAAGACAATAAAACGCTGTGACAGAGCTGACATAATAATTGGCACTGGAAAATCAGCACGGAAAACATAAGGAGCTTATCGGATTAACATTGCTGGAATATCTTTATTTAGTAGACCATTTATATACTGTACCGCTGAGCATCTGCGAGAATAAACCGAGAATGTATCTACCCACAGGAACGAGCATGGCTGCCTGCGAGAGAGCACTCTATGGAGAAAGAGACTCATTACATAGTCACAGGAGACTACAGGACCACCAGCCGGTCTGCTCTCACCGGAAATCAGTCACCCGAACAACAAACGGCCATATCACCGAGCTGTGCCGCTGCAGCTCCGTAGTGTCTGTACAGCAGAATAGTGAGTGCAGCTCTGGGGTATAATACAGGAGGTAACTCAGGATCAGTAATGTAATTTATGTACACAGTGACTGCACCAGCAGAATAGTGAGTGCAGCTCTGGAGTATAATACAGGATGTAACTCAGGATCAGTAATGTAATGTATGTACACAGTGACTGCACCAGCAGAATAGTGAGTGCAGCTCTGGGGTATAATACAGGAGGTAACTCAGGGTCAGTAATGTAATGTTTGTACACAGTGACTGCACCAGCAGAATAGTGAGTGCAGCTCTGGGGTATAATACAGGAGGTAACTCAGGATCAGTAATGTATGTATGTACACAGTGACTGCAGCAGCTGAATAGTGAGTGCAGCTCTGGGGTATAATACAGGATGTAACTCAGGATCAGTAATGTAATGTATGTACACAGTGACTGCACCAGCAGAATAGTGAGTGCAGCTCTGGAGTATAATACAGGATGTAACTCAGGATCAGTAATGTAATGTATGTACACAGTGACTGCACCAGCAGAATAGTGAGTGCAGCTCTGGGGTATAATACAGGATGTAACTCAGGATCAGTAATGTAATGTATGTACACAGTGACTGCACCAGCAGAATAGTGAGTGCAGCTCTGGGGTATAATACAGGAGGTAACTCAGGATCAGTAATGTAATGTATGTACACAGTGACTGCACCAGCAGAATAGTGAGTGCAGCTCTGGGGAATAATACAGGATGTAACTCAGGATCAGTAATGTATGTACACAGTGACTGCACCAGCAGAATAGTGAGTGCAGCTCTGGGGTATAATACAGGATGTAACTCAGGATCAGTAATGTAATGTATGTACACAGTGACTGCACCAGCAGAATAGTGAGTGCAGCTCTGGGGAATAATACAGGATGTAACTCAGGATCAGTAATGTATGTACACAGTGACTGCACCAGCAGAATAGTGAGTGCAGCTCTGGGGTATAATACAGGATGTAACTCAGGATCAGTAATGTATGTACACAGTGACTGCACCAGCAGAATAGTGAGTGCAGCTCTGGGGAATAATACAGGATGTAACTCAGGATCAGTAATGTATGTACACAGTGACTGCACCAGCAGAATAGTGAGTGCAGCTCTGGGGTATAATACAGGATGTAACTCAGGATCAGTAATGTATGTACACAGTGACTGCACCAGCAGAATAGTGAGTGCAGCTCTGGGGAATAATACAGGATGTAACTCAGGATCAGTAATGTATGTACACAGTGACTGCACCAGCAGAATAGTGAGTGCAGCTCTGGGGTATAATACAGGATGTAACTCAGGATCAGTAATGTATGTACACAGTGACTGCACCAGCAGAATAGTGAGTGCAGCTCTGGGGTATAATACAGGATTAGTATAGGATAGGTAGTGTAACACATTCATATAATGGCTCCTCTTCTCTATGATAGAATATAAACATCTTGTGGTAATAATCAGTATTCCTTGTCTCCTGTATAGTGACGTTTGCTCCTGTTATTGTCCGTATACAGGGCATCCTGGCTCCGCACACGCACTCTGTAATTAGCACATTAATAATCCTGCATATTTGGCTATTTAGCGGAGTAATTAATGACCTGTGGAGCTGATGTCTGTATTTATGTAATGACGCTGTGGGATCCTGCGGAATATCGGTGGTGACCTGAGCGGAGACGCTCCATGTAACAGGACGGATTGAGGAAGGGTCCGTGCTACCAACATGACCCTCAGGAATAATCACGGGTTCGGCGTGGACTTCATTAAAAAGAAAAATGGTATAATAGCGCAGAGTATTTAAGGAAATGTCTCTTTTCTGCTTTTTTTTTCCATTCCTATGCAATAATTTCTAATTTGGAGGCCCATGAATAGCAGACAACCCCGGGCACTAGTGGGAGGTTACAGACTGAGGCTGGATGGAGGCCCGTGCAGCACAGAGGATTTCAGGAGAAGACTATATACTATATATTTTTTTATTCCCAGTGTAGGAATGTCCCCGTGAAGATGACACAATGTTGAGAAATGATTTAATCTTTGCTTCTGCGTAACATTTTGGGGAAAGTCAATAGTAGGAGAAGTCCTTCCACCGCCCCCGTCCTCGCGGCATCGGCCCTGACTATGGCAATCAGCGAAAGGTTAGTGGCTGCAGACACATACGTCTCTGTCAGCGGCTGCCAGCACCATGCATCACTCCCGGCCGCCGCGGCCCAGCTACATCGCCTGATCCGAGCCGGATTTCAGATTGGAGTCAGGTCCTAAGGAACACATTGTGTCCGTCACTGCCCTGCATCCTAAATACGCGGCTCAGCCTGGGCGCCATGACTTATGGCAGGGACCCCTTCCATCACTCATCGCTGAGGACAAAACTGCTTCACCCTGCGGTACCGGGATCACGGCTTCTATAAGGCTCAGCCTTAATTGATCAAATAATCCTACAGAACTTTATACATTACATTGTAGCGAAGGGCGATATTCTAAAATCATATTTTGACCAAAGAAAAGGATTTTTTACAGTCACAGCAATCACATTGTGAGCAGAGGAATAGGGTTCTTTCAGCGGTGTAGCTGGGGTTTTGGTTTGGGGGGGAGGGGGTTAAGCTTCTGAGTGGGCCTCTAACCAGGTAACCTTAATTACAACTGGGTGACGCGCCCTAATAGTGTAGGAGAACCTCAGCAGATGACCGCGCTGTTACTGAAGATAATCTCTATATAAAGACCAACATGGATATTACCGCCATATGGTCAGTGGCAGATACCAGCCCTACAGAACATATAAGAGATCACAGCACAGTTAGTGATGTCTTACCGCTGACGTTCTTTCTGATGGAATCGTTCATTTTTCCCGTCTTTTCCATCTGGCCGAGACCGACATGACAACTTCTTCCAGCTACAACTCACCTGCAGAGAATACAACAAAGACACGTTTCACTCCTCACATTCCAGCCCCATCACCATCTATTCCCAACCTGCACAAACTCCTCATCCTGGTGTTACCCCGATACTTAGCCGCTGCTGCCGTATGTGACCGTATTACTGCACCTGATACCCCAATACTAAGCCGCTGCTGCCGTATGTGACCCTATTACTGCACCTGATACCCCAATACTGAGCCGCTGCTGCCGTATGTGTCCCTATTACTACACCTGATACCGCAATACTGAGCTCCTGCTGCTGTATATGTCCCTATTACTGCCCCTGATACCCCGATACTGAGCCGCTGCTGCCGTATGTGTCCCTATTACTACACCTGATACCGCAATACTGAGCTCCTGCTGCTGTATATGTCCCAATTACTGCACCTGATACCCCAATACTGAGCCGCTGCTGCCGTATGTGTCCCTATTACTACACCTGATACCGCAATACTGAGCTCCTGCTGCTGTATATGTCCCTATTACTGCCCCTGATGCCCCAATACTGAGCCGCTGCTGCCGTATGTGTCCCTATTACTGCCCCTGATACCCCAATACTGAGCCGCTGCTGCCATATGTGTCCCTATTACTGCCCCTGATACCCCGATACTGAGCCGCTGCTGCCATATGTGTCCCTATTACTGCCCCTGATGCCCCAATACTGAGCCGCTGCTGCCGTATGTGTCCCTATTACTGCCCCTGATACCCCAATACTGAGCCGCTGCTGCCATATGTGTCCCTATTACTGCCCCTGATACCCCAATACTGAGCCGCTGCTGCCGTATGTGTCCCTATTACTGCCCCTGATACCCCAATACTGAGCCGCTGCTGCCGTATGTGTCCCTATTACTGCACCTGATACCCCAATACTGAGCCGCTGCTGCCGTATGTGTCCCTATTACTGCCCCTGATACCCCAATACTGAGCCGCTGCTGCCGTATGTGTCCCTATTACTGCCCCTGATACCCCAATACTGAGCCGCTGCTGCCGTATGTGTCCCTATTACTGCCCCTGATACCCCAATACTGAGCCGCTGCTGCCGTATGTGTCCCTATTACTGCACCTGATACCCCAATACTGAGCCGCTGCTGCCGTATGTGTCCCTATTACTGCCCCTGATACCCCAATACTGAGCCGCTGCTGCCGTATGTGTCCCTATTACTGCACCTGATACCCCAATACTGAGCCGCTGCTGCCGTATGTGTCCCTATTACTGCCCCTGATACCCCAATACTGAGCCGCTGCTGCCGTATGTGTCCCTATTACTGCCCCTGATACCCCAATACTGAGCCGCTGCTGCCGTATGTGTCCCTATTACTGCCCCTGATACCCCAATACTGAGCCGCTGCTGCCGTATGTGTCCCTATTACTGCACCTGATACCCCAATACTGAGCCGCTGCTGCCGTATGTGTCCCTATTACTGCCCCTGATACCCCAATACTGAGCCGCTGCTGCCGTATGTGTCCCTATTACTGCACCTGATACCCCAATACTGAGCCGCTGCTGCCGTATGTGCCCCTATTACTGCGCCTGATACCCCAATACTGAGCCGCTGCTGCCGTATGTGTCCCTATTACTACCCCTGATACCACAATACTGAGCCGCTGCTGCCATATGTGTCCCTATTACTGCCCCTGATACCCCAATACTGAGCCGCTGCTGCCGTATGTGTCCCTATTACTGCCCCTGATACCCCAATACTGAGCCGCTGCTGCCGTATGTGTCCCTATTACTGCACCTGATACCCCAATACTGAGCCGCTGCTGCCGTATGTGTCCCTATTACTGCCCCTGATACCCCAATACTGAGCCGCTGCTGCCGTATGTGTCCCTATTACTGCCCCTGATACCCCAATACTGAGCCGCTGCTGCCGTATGTGTCCCTATTACTGCCCCTGATACCCCAATACTGAGCCTCTGCTGCCGTATGTGTCCCTATTACTGCCCCTGATACCCCAATACTGAGCCGCTGCTGCCGTATGTGTCCCTATTACTGCACCTGATACCCCAATACTGAGCTGCTGCTGCCGTATGTGTCCCTATTACTGCCCCTGATACCCCAATACTGAGCCGCTGCTGCCGTATGTGTCCGTATTACTGCACCTGATACCCCAATACTGAGCCGCTGCTGCCGTACGTGTCCCTATTACTGCACCTGATACCCCAATACTGAGCCGCTGCTGCCGTATGTGTCCGTATTACTGCACCTGATACCCCAATACTGAGCCGCTGCTGCCGTACGTGTCCCTATTACTACACCTGATACCCCGATACTGAGCACCTGCGGTGAGGTTCTCTGTGCCCTCTAAATTCTAAAGCAACTCTCTATAATAATGTAATGCCGGGTGCAAGTGCCCTAGACAACAGTGCCCACATTTTGCCCCCTAGAAAGTGATATTGCCCTGTGTGCCCCTGTGACAGTCACAGTGACCTGAGTTCCCCTATAACAATAAGTGCCCACTTTACATTTAATAATGTCCCGAGTCTCCCCCTGTGCAGCTCCCCTATACACAGCATGATGCTCTCTTAAACACAGTATACTGACCCCATAGTAGCCCCCAAACTGATGGCTCCAACAATGTATAATGACCTCCACACTGTAATCTCCATACTGTATGATGGCCCCCTAGATAGCCTCCATATACAGCAGCATAATGCACCAAATAGTCCACAATATAGCATAATGCACTCCCCCTTAGTCAGACCCTGTAATAAGGCTGCACCCCCATAGGCTGACCCTGTAATAAGGCAGCACCCCCATAGGCAGACCCTGTAATAAGGCAGCCCCCTTAGTCAGACCCTGTAATAAGTCAGCACCTCTATAGTCAGACCCTGTAATAAAAGCAGCCCCCTTAGGCAGACCCTGTAATAAAGCAGCAGCCCCCATAAAAAAATAAATAAATACTCACCTCTCTTCTTTCTGGTTACTGCGCTGTTCCCGCTGATCTCCTGACAGAGGGTGCCGGGCAGTGACGTCATCGCGCCTGCTGTCAGTGACGTCAGACGCCGACACTGACAGGGGGATGATGGGGGAAGGAGCGCAGCGCTCCTTCTCCCACCATTGAGATCAGCTGTATCGGCTAAATTCCGGTACAGCTGATCATCCGATGACGGCGGGGGGGCTCACTGCTGGCTCCGGGCCCCCCGCCTGCTCAAGGGCCCCAATGTGGAAGAGCAGGGAGATCGATTGTCCCTGCTCTGCCGCAGAATGGTACTGTATCGGCGAGCTAGCGTGGCTCCAGGTGGGCCCCCTCAGAGCACCGGGCCTGGGGCGCACGCACCCTCTGTCCCCCGGTAGCTATGCTATGGGGTTCTTTACAGTTACAGCAATCACTTTATGAACAAAGGAACAGGGTTCTTTACAGTCACAGCAATCACATCATGAGCATTGGAATAGGGTTCCTTACAGTTGCAGTAATCACATTATGAGCAGAGGAATAGGGTTCTTTACAGTTACAGGAATCTCATTATGAGCAGAGAAGATGGGTTCCTTATAGTCACAGCAATCACATTATGAACATTGGAATAGGGTTCCTTACAGTCACAACAATTACATTATGAACAGAGGAATAGGGTTATTTGCTAAAACAGCAATCACATTATGAACATTAGAATAGGGTTCTTTACAGTTACAGCAATCACATTATGAACATTGGAATAGGGTTCCTTACAGTCACAACAATCACATTGTGAGCAGAGAAATAGTGTTCTTTACAGTTACAGCAATCACATTATGAACATTGGAATAGGGTTCTTTACAGTTACAGCAATCACATTATGAACATATGAATAGGGTTCTCTACAGTTACAGCAATCACATTATGAGCATAGAAGATGGGTTCTTTACAGTCACAGCAATCACATTATGAGCAGAGGAACAGGGTGCCTTACAGTTACAGCAATCACATTATGACCATTAAAATAGGTTTCTTTACAGTCACAGCAATCACATTATGAGTAGAGGAGGTGGGTTCCTTACAGTCCCAGCAATCACATTATGACCATAGGAATAGGGTTCTTTACAGTTACAGAAATCACATTATGAGCAGAGGAGATGTGTTCTTTACAGTTACAGCAATCACATTATGAGCAGAGGAATAGGGTTCTTTACAAATACAGCAATCACATTATGTGCAGAGGAATAGGGTTCTTTACAAATACAGCAATCACATTATGTGCAGAGGAATAGGGTTCTTTACAGTTCCAGCAATCATAATAATGAGCAGAGGAATAGGGTTCTTTACAGTCACAGCAATCACATTATGAGCAGAGGAATAGGGTTCTTTACAAATACAGCAATCATATTATGTGCAGAGGAAAAGGGTTCTTTACAGTTCCAGCAATCATATTATAAGCAGAGGAATAGGGTTATTTATAGTTCCAGCAAGCACATCATAACCAGAGGAATAGAGTTCTTTACAGTTACAGCAATCACATCGTGAGCAGAGGAATAGTGTTCCTTACAGTTACAGCAATCACATTGAGAGCAGAGGAATAGGGTTCTACACAGTTAAAGCAATCACATTATGAGCAGAGGAGATGTGTTTTTTCCAGTTACAGCAATCACATTGTGAGCAGAGGAATAGGGTTCTACACAGTTACAGCAATCACATTATGAGCAGAGGATGCGGGTTCTTTACGGTTACAGCAATCACATTATGAGCAGAGGATGCGGGTTCTTTACGGTTACAGCAATCACATTATGAACATTGGCATAGGGTTCTTTACAGTCACAGCAATCACATTATGAGCAGAGGAGATGGGTTCTGTTATTAACAGGTAATTCAGAACCACAATGGACATTGAAGTTCAGAGATCACAAAGTGACCTGACATTTACCAAAAACATAGGATGAGCTCTGAGACGTGGAAACTCTGCTGACCGCAATCCCTAATCCTATCACACCACACTAGAGGTAGCCGTGGATTGCGCCTAACGCTCCCTATGCAACTCGGCACAGCCTGAGAAACTAACTAGCCCTGAAGATAGAAAAATAAGCCTACCTTGCCTCAGAGAAATTCCCCAAAGGAAAAGGCAGCCCCCCACATATAATGACTGTGAGTAAAGATGAAATACAAACACAGAGATGAAATAGATTTAGCAAAGTGAGGCCCGACTTACTGAATAGACCGAGGATAGGAAAGATAGCTTTGCGGTCAACACAAAAACCTACAAACAACCACGCAGAGGGGCAAAAAGACCCTCCGCACTGACTAACGGTACGGAGGTGCTCCCTCTGCGTCTCAGAGCTTCCAGCAAGCAAGAAAACCCAATATAACAAGCTGGACAGAAAAAATAGCAAACAAAAAACAACACAAGGAAAACTTAGCTTATGCAGGATAGACAGGCCACAGGAACGATCCAGGAGGAAGCAAGACCAATACTAGAACATTGACTGGAGGCCAGGATCAAAGCACCAGGTGGAGTTAAATAGAGCAGCACCTAACGACTTAACCTCATCACCTGAAGAAGGAAACTCAGAAGCCGCAGTACCACTTGTGACCACAGGAGGGAGCTTGGCCACAGAATTCACAACAGTACCCCCCCCTTGAGGAGGGGTCACCGAACCCTCACCAGAGCCCCCAGGCCGACCAGGATGAGCTACATGAAAGGCACGAACCAGATCAGCAGCATGGACATCAGAGGCAAAGACCCAGGAATTATCTTCCTGACCATAACCTTTCCACTTAACCAGATACTGGAGTTTCCGTCTCGAAACACGAGAATCCAAAATCTTCTCCACTATATACTCCAATTCCCCTTCAACCAAAACCGGAGCAGGAGGATCAATAGATGGAACCACAGGTGCCACGTATCTCCGCAACAATGACCTATGGAACACGTTATGGATGGAAAAAGAAGCTGGAAGAGTCAAACGAAAAGACACAGGATTAAGAACCTCAGAAATCCTATATGGACCAATGAAACGAGGCTTTAATTTAGGAGAGGAAACCTTCATAGGAATATAACGAGATGACAACCAAACCAAATCCCCAACACGAAGTCGGGGACCCACACAGCGCCTGCGGTTAGCGAAATGTTGAGCCTTCTCCTGGGACAAAGTCAGATTGTCCACTACATGAGTACAAATCTGCTGCAACCTATCCACCACAGTATCCACACCAGTACAGTCCGAAGACTCAACCTGCCCTGAAGAGAAACGAGGGTGGAACCCAGAATTGCAGAAAAACGGCGAAACCAAAGTAGCCGAGCTGGCCCGATTATTAAGGGCGAACTCAGCCAAAGGCAAAAAGGACACCCAATCATCCTGATCAGCAGAAACAAAACATCTCAGATATGTTTCCAAGGTCTGATTGGTTCGTTCAGTCTGGCCATTTGTCTGAGGATGGAAAGCCGAGGAAAAAGACAAATCAATGCCCATCCTAGCACAAAAGGCTCGCCAAAACCTCGAAACAAACTGGGAACCTCTGTCAGAAACGATGTTCTCTGGAATGCCATGTAAACGAACCACATGCTGGAAAAACAACGGCACCAAATCAGAGGAGGAAGGCAATTTAGACAAGGGCACCAAATGGACCATCTTAGAGAAGCGATCACAAACCACCCAAATGACCGACATTCTTTGAGAGACGGGGAGATCCGAAATAAAATCCATAGAGATATGTGTCCATGGCCTCTTCGGGAGCGGCAAGGGCAAAAGCAACCCACTGGCACGAGAACAGCAGGGCTTAGCCCGAGCACAAATCCCACAGGACTGCACAAAAGAACGCACATCCCTCGACAGAGACGGCCACCAAAAGGATCTAGCCACCAAATCTCTGGTACCAAAGATTCCAGGATGACCAGCCAACACCGAACAATGAACCTCAGAGATAACTTTATTTGTCCACCTATCAGGGACAAACAGTTTCTCCGCTGGGCAACGGTCAGGTCTATTAGCCTGAAATTTTTGCAGCACCCGCCGCAAATCAGGGGAGATGGCAGACAAAATTACCCCCTCTTTGAGAATACCCGCCAGCTCAGGCAAACCCGGAGAATCGGGCACAAAACTCCTAGACAGGGCATCCGCCTTCACATTTTTAGAGCCCGGAAGGTACGAAACCACAAAGTCAAAACGGGAGAAAAACAGCGACCAACGAGCCTGTCTAGGATTCAACCGTTTGGCAGACTCGAGATAAGTCAAGTTTTTGTGATCAGTCAAGACCACCACGCGATGCTTAGCTCCTTCAAGCCAATGACGCCACTCCTCGAATGCCCACTTCATGGCTAGCAACTCTCGATTGCCAACATCATAATTTCGCTCAGCAGGCGAAAATTTCCTGGAAAAGAAGGCGCATGGTTTCATCACCGAGCAATCAGAACTTCTCTGCGACAAAACAGCCCCTGCTCCAATTTCGGAAGCATCAACCTCGACCTGGAACGGAAGCGAAACATCTGGTTGGCACAACACAGGGGCAGAAGAAAAACGACGCTTCAACTCCTGAAAAGCTTCCACAGCAGCAGAAGACCAATTGACCACATGAGCACCCTTCTTGGTTAAATCAGTCAACGGTTTAGCAATGCTAGAAAAATTAGCGATGAAGCGACGATAAAAATTAGCAAAGCCCAGGAACTTCTGCAGACTCTTCAGAGATGTTGGCTGAGTCCAATCATAAATAGCCTGAACTTTAACAGGGTCCATCTCGATAGTAGAAGGAGAAAAAATGAACCCCAAAAATGAAACCTTCTGAACACCAAAGAGACACTTTGACCCCTTCACAAACAAAGAATTAGCACGCAGGACCTGGAACACTATTCTGACCTGCTTCACATGAGACTCCCAATCATCTGAGAAGACCAAAATATCATCCAAGTATACAATCAGGAATTTATCCAGGTACTCTCGGAAGATGTCATGCATAAAGGACTGAAACACTGATGGAGCATTAGAAAGTCCGAATGGCATAACCAGGTACTCAAAATGGCCTTCGGGCGTATTAAATGCTGTTTTCCATTCATCGCCCCGTTTAATACGCACAAGATTATACGCACCACGAAGATCTATCTTGGTAAACCAACTAGCCCCCTTAATCCGAGCAAACAAATCAGACAGCAGCGGCAAGGGGTACTGAAATTTGACCGTAATTTTATTTAGAAGGCGGTAATCAATACAAGGTCTCAGTGAACCATCCTTCTTGGCCACAAAAAAGAACCCCGCTCCCAATGGCGACGATGGCGGACGAATATGACCCTTCTCCAAAGACTCCTTCACGTAACTCCGTATAGCGGCGTGCTCAGGTACAGATAAATTAAACAGTCGACCCTTAGGAAACTTACTACCAGGAATCAAATCGATAGCACAATCACAATCCCTATGCGGGGGTAGGGCATTGGACTTGGGCTCATCGAATACATCCCGGTAATCAGACAAGAACTCTGGGACCTCAGAAGGGGTGGATGATGAGATAGACAGAAATGGAACATCACCATGTACCCCCTGACAACCCCAGCTGGACACAGACATGGATTTCCAATCTAATACTGGATTATGGACTTGTAGCCATGGCAACCCCAACACGACCACATCATGCAAATTATGCAACACCAGAAAGCGAATATCCTCCTGGTGCGCAGGAGCCATGCACATGGTCAGCTGGGTCCAATACTGAGGCTTATTCTTGGCCAAAGGCGTAGCATCAATTCCTCTCAATGGAATAAGACACTGCAAGGGCTCCAAGACAAACCCACAGCGCCTGGCAAACTCCAAGTCCATCAAATTCAGGGCAGCGCCTGAATCCACAAATGCCATAACAGAATAGGATGACAAAGAGCAAATCAGAGTAACGGACAAAAGAAATTTTGACTGTACTGTACCAATGGTGGCAGACCTAGCGAACCGCTTAGTGCGCTTAGGACAATCGGAGATAGCATGAGTGGAATCACCACAGTAGAAACACAGCCCATTCTGATGTCTGTGTTCCTGCCGTTCAGCTCTGGTCAAAGTCCTATCGCACTGCATAGGCTCAGGTTCATGCTCAGATAATACCGCCAAATGGTGCACAGATTTACGCTCGCGCAAGCGTCGACCGATCTGAATGGCCAAAGACATAGACTCATTCAGACCAGCAGGCATAGGAAATCCCACCATGACATCCTTAAGGGCTTCAGAGAGACCCTTTCTGAAAATAGCTGCCAGCGCACATTCATTCCATTGAGTGAGCACGGACCACTTTCTAAACTTCTGACAATAAATCTCTATCTCATCCTGACACAGAGCGAGCAAATTTTTCTCTGCCTGATCCACTGAATTTGGTTCGTCGTACAGCAATCCGAGCGCCAGAAAAAACGCATCAATATTACATAATGCAGGATCTCCTGGCGCAAGGGAAAATGCCCAGTCTTGAGGGTCGCCACGTAATAAAGAAATAATTATCTTAACTTGTTGAACTGGGTCACCAGAGGAGCGGGGTTTCAAAGCCAGAAATAATTTACAATTATTTTTAAAATAAAATGTGTTCTGAACCACCCTGATGTAAAGGGGAAAAGAAAGACAGAACACAGTGCAAAGAAAAAAAAATGGTCTCAGAACTTCTCTTTTCCCTCTATTGAGAAGCATTAGTACTTTGGGCCTCCAGTACTGTTATGAACAGGTAATTCAGAACCACAATGGACATTGAAGTTCAGAGCACACAAGTGACCTGACAATACCCAAAAACATAGGATGAGCTCTGAGACGTGGAAACTCTGCTGACCGCAATCCCTAATCCTATCACACCACACTAGAGGTAGCCGTGGATTGCGCCTAACGCTCCCTATGCAACTCGGCACAGCCTGAGAAACTAACTAGCCCTGAAGATAGAAAAATAAGCCTACCTTGCCTCAGAGAAATTCCCCAAAGGAAAAGGCAGCCCCCCACATATAATGACTGTGAGTAAAGATGAAATACAAACACAGAGATGAAATAGATTTAGCAAAGTGAGGCCCGACTTACTGAATAGACCGAGGATAGGAAAGATAGCTTTGCGGTCAACACAAAAACCTACAAACAACCACGCAGAGGGGCAAAAAGACCCTCCGCACCGACTAACGGTACGGAGGTGCTCCCTCTGCGTCTCAGAGCTTCCAGTAAGCAAGAAAAACCAATATAGCAAGCTGGACAGAAAAAAATAGCAAACAAAAAACAACACAAGCAAAACTTAGCTTATGCAGGATAGACAGGCCACAGGAACGATCGAGGAGGAAGCAAGACCAATACTAGAACATTGACTGGAGGCCAGGATCAAAGCACCAGGTGGAGTTAAATAGAGCAGCACCTAACGACTTAACCTCATCACCTGAGGAAGGAGACTCAGAAGCCGCAGTACCACTCTCATCCACCAAAGGAAGCTTATAGACAGAACCAGCCGCAGTACCACTCTCATCCACAGGAGGGAGCTTGGCCACATAATTCACAACAGGGTTCTTTACAGTTTCAGTAATCACATTTTGAGCAGAGGAATAGGGTTCTCTACAGTCACAGTGATCACATTATGAGCAGAGGAATAGGGTTCTTTACAGTTACAGCAATCACATTATGAGTAGGGTAAAAGGGTTCTTTACAGTTACATCAATCATATTATGAACATAGGAATAGGGTTCTCTACAGTTACAGCTATCACATTATGAACATAGGAATAGGGTTCTCTACAGTTACAGCTATCACATTATGAACATAGGAATAGGGTTCTCTACAGTTACAGCAATCACATTATGAGTATAGGAGATGGGTTCTTCACAGTTACAGCAATCACATTATGAGCAGAGGAGATGGGTTCTTTACAGTTACAGCAATCATATTATGAGCATAGGAATAGGGTTCTTTACAGTTACAGCAATCACATTATGAGCAGAGGAGATGGGTTCTTTAAAGTTACAGCAATCATATGAGCAGAGGAATAGGGTTATTTACAGTTACAGCAATCATATTATGAGCATACGAATAGGGTTCTTTACAGGTACAGCAATCACATTATGAGCAGAGTAATAGGGTTCTTTACAGTTACAGCAATCACATTATGAGCAGAGTAATAGGGTTCTTTACAGTTACAGCGATCACATTATGAACATAGGAATAGGGTTCCCTACAATTACCACAATCACATTATGAGCATATGAATAGGGTTATTTACAGTTGCAGCAATCACATTATGAGCAGAGTAATAGGGTTCTTTACAGTTACAGCAATCACATTATGAACATAGGAATAGGGTTATTTACAGTTACAGCAATCACATTATGAGCAGAGGAGATGGGTTCTTTACAGTTACAGCAATCACATTATGAGCAGAGGAGATGGGTTCTTTACAGGTCCCGCAATCATATTATGAGCAGAGGAATAGGGTTCTCTACAGGTAAAGCAATCACATTATGAGGATAGGAATAGGGTTCTTTACAGTTACAGCTATCACATTATAAGCAGAGGAACAGGGTTCCTTACAGTTACAGCAATCACATTATGAACATAGGAATAGGGTTCTATACAGTTACAGCAATCACATTATGAGCATAGGAATAGGGTTCTTTACAGTTCCAGCGATCTCATTATGAGCAGAGGAGATGGGTTCTTTACAGTTACAGCACATATGATTTTGCAATAACAGTATATCCCACTCCCACACACAAAAAACCTGACCTCCCAGTACAAAGCATCGGACATTGTAATATATAATATTCCTTTCATATTCTACCATACATTAACTCTTGTCGAGATGCAGGATAACAAAACTGTAACATGGTCATCTACTGTGCACTTTTTTAGTTGTCTCTGAGCTGGTGGGGGACTCGATGCTATATTGTCTCCCATACACAGCACACACAGTCATGAGGGATTTCTGCTCTCCTGCCTCTACATAACACATGTCCAGGAGCAGCAGCATCATTATATTGTACCTGTACTGAGCAGTGTAACTGTGAATGCAGCTTTGAGATAATAAATTCTCACTAGAAAGCTGCAGCACCATTTGTTTCACTCTCTACCTCTCTTGTTTACTTTCCTTCTTACTCTGCTCCTCCTCCCTGTCCTCCATCTGTAGACTTCAAAAGGCAGCTGTAACCTGATCCCTCAGTGAACTGTCAGTGCATCTGGTCTTAAGCAGGACGAGATTTCTGGTTCTTTTGATGTAGCAGAGAAATGTGTGCGGGCACTTGTCTTTTTTACCCCATATAAGAGCTCTAAACATTGTTCTTGGTTAAATCATTTTTGCCTTTGTTGTGATATATAAGAGCTAATTTTTTTTGTCATTTTTATATTCTTTTTTTTTCTTATATTGGGGAAAAAGGAAAGAATAAAGAGAAAATACATGTCAGAGAGCCGGCTCCCCGTGGTCTCGGGTTTTAGAACTTTACTGCTTGTTGGGTGCTTCCGTAAGTAGTTAATAAAACTGTTTTCTAAACTGCTTGCCCAAAACTTGGGAAAAAAGGATGTGATTTTTTTTTTCAGAAACAGCGCCTCTCTGGGCACTAGCTTGTGTTTGGTATTACACCACAGCTTCATTGACTTCAATGGTGCTCAGATGCAATATCAATACACAATCTGTGGATGGTCAAGTATAAAGTACAAACGGAGTACACCGCCGGCACACGGAGTACACCGCCGACACACAGACGTCACCGTAATAATGAGCCAACTTTGGCCAAGGCAGAGGGTCTTCCCTGTGCCACCCCTCTATAACGCCACCTAGATATGCCCGCGTTACAGAGATCTACAGCAGATGCCCCCACCTCTCGGGCGCGCGCCGGACCACGGTCATGTACCGGGTCAATAAGTGGCGTTATTGACCGGGAGGATAATTATAGGATTAGTCAGGCATGTTCATACTGTCTTGGGTTTCCTGAAGGCAGCTCTTTCTTAAGAGGATTGCATGTGTATGATTGGGATCAGCACCATGGAGAGCGCAGGAAAGAAGGGTCAGGTATGAGAGGGAAGAGCAGATCTACCCTCAAGGACAATAGGAGCAAGGTGTGAACTGTCACCACCGGAGATCACAGTGCCTGACATCACAGGGCTCATATGTAGGTGACTTACAACATACAAGGCGATCAGTGCAAATCTGCGACCGATCCCTGCACAAGAATAACGCTGTCTGCAATCAGGAAAGATACCATATTGCCTGTGATATGCTACATGCATCTACACATGTGGTCTATAGCCGCTCCTGTGCCTCACACTGGTATCTGTAGTTCTCCTGCACCTCACACTGGAATCTGCTACTCCTGCGCCTCACGCTGGAATCTGCTATTCCTGTGCCTCATGCTCATATCTGCTACTCCTGTGACTCACACTGGAATCTGCTACTCCTGTGCCTCACACTGGTATTTGTAGTTCTCCTGCGCCTCACGCTGGAATCTGCTATTCCTGTGCCTCATGCTCGTATCAGCTACTCCTGCGCCTCACACTGGAATCTGATACTCCTGTGCCTCACATTGGTATCTGCTCCTCACGTGCCTTACACTGGTATCTACTACTACTGTGCCTCATGCTGGAATCTGCAGCATCTCCTGTACCTCACATTGGAATCTGCTACTCCTGTGCCTCACATTAGTTTCTGCAGAATCTCTTGTACCTCACATTGGAATCTCCATTTCTCCTGTACCTCACACTGGTATCTTCTGCTCCTATATTTTAGACTGGTATCTGCTACTCCTGTGCCTCACACTGGTATATGTTACTCCTGTGGCTCACACTAGTATCTGCTACTCCTGTGCCTTACACTGGTATCTTCTGCTCCTATATTTTATACTGGTATCTGCTACTCCTGTGCCTCATACTGGTATCTGCTACTCCTGTGCCTTACACTGGTATCTTCTGCTCCTATATTTTATACTGGTATCTGCTACTCCTGTGCCTCACACTAGTATCTGTTACTCCTGTGCCTCACACTAGTATCTGCTACTCCTGTGCCTTACACTGGTATCTTCTGCTCCTATATTTTATACTGATATCTGCTACTCCTTTGCCTCACACTGGTATCTGCTACTCCTGTGCCTTACACTGGTATCTTCTGCTCCTATATTTTATACTGGTATCTGCTACTCCTTTGCCTCACACTGGTATCTGCTACTCCTGTGCCTTACACTGGTATCTTCTGCTCCTATATTTTATACTGGTATCTGCTACTTCTGTGCCTCACACTGGTATTTGCTACTCCTGTGCCTTACACTGGTATCTTCTGCTCCTATATATACTGGTATCTGCTACTCCTGTGCCTCACACTAGTATCTGCTACTCCTGTGCCTTACACTGGTATCTTCTGCTCCTATATTTTATACTGATATCTGCTACTCCTTTGCCTCACACTGGTATCTGCTACTCCTGTGCCTTACACTGGTATCTTATGCTCCTATATTTTATACTGATATCTGCTACTCCTGTGCCTCACACTGGTATCTGCTACTCCTGTGCCTTACACTGGTATCTTCTGCTCCTATATTTTATACTGGTATCTGCTACTCCTGTGCCTCACACTGGTATCTGCTACTCCTTTGCCTCACACTGGTATCTGCTGCTCCTGTGCCTTACACTGGTATCTTCTGCTCCTATATTTTATACTGGTATCTGCTACTCCTTTGCCTCACACTGGTATCTGCTACTCCTGTGCCTTACACTGGTATCTTCTGCTCCTATATTTTATACTGGTATCTGCTACTCCTTTGCCTCACACTGGTATCTGCTACTCCTGTGCCTTACACTGGTATCTTCTGCTCCTATATTTTATACTGGTATCTGCTACTTCTGTGCCTCACACTGGTATTTGCTACTCCTGTGCCTTACACTGGTATCTTCTGCTCCTATATATACTGGTATCTGCTACTCCTGTGCCTCACACTAGTATCTGCTACTCCTGTGCCTTACACTGGTATCTTCTGCTCCTATATTTTATACTGATATCTGCTACTCCTTTGCCTCACACTGGTATCTGCTACTCCTGTGCCTTACACTGGTATCTTATGCTCCTATATTTTATACTGATATCTGCTACTCCTGTGCCTCACACTGGTATCTGCTACTCCTGTGCCTTACACTGGTATCTTCTGCTCCTATATTTTATACTGGTATCTGCTACTCCTGTGCCTCACACTGGTATCTGCTGCTCCTGTGCCTCACACTGGTATCTTCTGCTCCTATATTTTATACTGGTATCTGCTACTCCTGTGCCTCACACTGGTATCTGCTACTCCTGTGCCTTACACTGGTATCTTCTGCTCCTATATTTTATACTGGTATCTGCTACTCCTGTGCCTCACACTGGTATCTGCTACTCCTGTGCCTTACACTGGTATCTTCTGCTCCTATATTTTATACTGGTATCTGCTACTCCTTTGCCTCACACTGGTATCTGCTACTCCTGTGCCTTACACTGGTATCTTCTGCTCCTATATTTTATACTGGTATTTGCTACTCCTGTGCCTCACACTGGTATCTGCTACTCCTGTGCCTTACACTGGTATCTTCTGCTCCTATATTTTATACTGGTACCTGCTACTCCTGTGCCTCACACTGGTATCTGCTACTCCTGTGCCTTACACTGGTTTCTGCACCTCTCACAGGTTGGAATGATCAATGTAATGACATTTTCTGACACCATCTATCCACATCTTCCTCATCCAGTGTTTATGATGACATCATGATGATGTCACATCTCTCTAAGTTCATGTGTCTAAGTTCTTCATTGCGACCAAGCCTTCTCTAATCTTCAGCTTTCTTTAGTACTTTAATGATGTAGCCATCTTAAAAGGGTTGTAAAGGAGGATCGGTCACAACTTTTCTGATTGTTTGGGGTCCGCCTCCTGGGACCCCTACCGATTCCGAGTAAGGGGCTCAGACATGCGTGTAATCCTAGCAAACAGTTTGCAGCAACCGCTCCATTGTAGTGGTGGGTTTCAGAGCCTTTTCTCAGGATTCCTTTTCTTTAGATTCTTTTTATCTCATTTTACAATTAGAACTGATAAATATATGGAGAAATCATCTGTATGCGCCGCAGGAGCTCAGCTCTGTCCTCCCTCATCCCTACTGTCTAGTGTGTGGCTGTGAGACAACTGCCTGCAGCAGGAGCCTCCCCTCTCTGTCCTGTGCCCAGCTGACAAGGGAATATATTGGTATTATCATTAACCCTGTGTTCTCTGAAGGATTTCTACAAGACAGTTTCAAGAACATGCAGAAAACCCTTCCCATTGACCAATGTGTCGAGCGTGGTCGGATCATGTCCTGGTTACTTTATTAACCATTTCTAGCAACATTGTTACGCTAGTGCTTAAAAGTTTGTGAACCCTTCAGAATTTTCCATATTTCTGAGTACATTTGACCTAAAACTACATCAGATTTTCACAAAATTCTTAACAGTAGATAAAGAACCAAATCTAGTCACTATCTAGACACTGTCATGATCCAGGCCAGGGTTTGTTTCTTGTTATTCTTTCCCTGGTCTGGTTATGCAGGGGTTAACCTTCTCTGCCTCGTTTTGGGTTCTGTGTGGCTATTTCAGTCTGCTGTGGCCTGCAGACCAATGTCAGTGATAGTTTACGCTCCCAGGCTAGAGCAGCTGACCCCTTGATACTGTGTTTTGGTCCTCTGCCCGTTTACTCTGTTCCTGTGATTTTCCTACCTACCACCCCCTTGTCTTAGTGTTCTCTCCTTGTTCTTGGACCTTTTGGTATGTGACCCGGCTTGTCTTCTGACCTGTTTTACTGTCTCTCGTCTTGGCTATATCTGCTCCCGTCTGGCTCCGACTTCTGGCTTGTATTTGACCATGTGCATTGCTGTGACCTCTGGTACTTCTTGCCCTTACAGTTTCTGACTCGGCTCGTCTGGCCACTCTTTCGCTACCAGGTGGCGCTTGTGCTGCTGCTCAGAGGTGTTACGCTATGTGTGCAACCTCTCTTCCCTCACCAGCATCCCCTGGTGGAGGTTGCGCTAAGCTGCACTGCAGCAGCATTACACACATCAGATGGAGGAATTTTAGCCTATTCCTCCCTACAAATCAGCTTCACCTGTGTTATTTTGGTGATTTTCCTAACGAACCATTTCCAGCACTGCTATAATTGGGGTTCAATTCTGATTAAAAATCTGATAGTAAGGGCGAATGATATATCCACAAATGTCTGGATAGACGCACAGATTTGTATACCACCTTTAGGATATTTCTACGCCTACTCACCTTTCTCAGTTCCATCGCCAATGTATTTTTTGTCCTGGTCGCTAGCTCTTTCTGGTAAACCAGCACACACCTGTGATGTCACAATCCAGCTCAGGTGGCTGCAGTCTGCCTGAGTATTCAAGTAATACTGCACTCGGCCTAGCCACAAGACAAACCCAGCATTGTACCGCTGGGCTCAGCTATATCTAAAGGCTTATCTGCCAACTTGGCTTTGCTATTCCAAGGTGCTGTCCGCACAGTCGGTTCTGCTATATCAACGTGCCTGTTCGGCAACACGGATCTTCTGTTCTACAGTTTGCTACACAAAGGTATTTTTCTACCAGCTATTTCAAGATTCTGACTGCACACTCGACTTCGCTATTCCAAGGTGCCCGTCTGCCAAAATCTGGAGTTTGTATTTGAAAAAGGTCTTGGTTCGAGCCAGAAAGGTGCAATAAATCTGCCTTCATCTGCCTTACTTCCTGCACCAGCATCTTTCATTTCTAATATCTATCCTCCAATCCATTATCCATTGTCCGCCAACTTGCCTTTTGCTATTCTCAGGTGCATTCCACAAATCTGGCACAATTCAGGTCTGCTGTTCCAAGGTGCAATCTGCACGCTCAGATCTGCCGATTCAAAGTACCTGTCCACACAACCAGCTCTACTCATCCTCACTGTTCCACCTGACCTATCTAATTCCGCTGCATCGACGCCTCCGGTCTGTGCTGCTCTTCGTCACCTATGAATTAACAAATCCACCCGAACAGGTAAGCAATAGCACAAATTACAGCCTCCATACACTGCCATACAGTCTTCATACATTGCCATACAGTCTCCATACACTGCTGTACAGGCTCCATACATCGCCATACAGTCTCCATACATTGCCATACAGTCTCCAGACCTATCTAATTCCGCTGCATCGACGCCTCCGGTCTGTGCTGCTCTTCGTCACCTATGAATTAACAAATCCACCCGAACAGGTAAGCAATAGCACAAAATACAGGCTCCATACATTGCCATACAGTCTTCATACATTGCCATACAGTCTCCATACACTGCCATACAGACTCCATACACTGCCGCACAGTCTCCATACACTGCCATACAGTCTCCATACATTGCCATACAGTCTTCATACATTGCCATACAGACTCCATACATTGCCATACAGACTCCATACATTGCCATACAGTCTCCATACATTGCCATATAGTCTCCATACACTGCCATACAGGCTTTATACACTGCTGTACAGGCTCCACACATTGCCATATAGTCTCCATACACTGCCATACAGGCTTCATACACTGCTGTACAGCCTCCATACACTGCCATACAGTCTTCATACATTGCCATATAGTCTCCATACATTGCCATACAGTCTTCATGCATTGCCATACAGACTCCATACATTGCCATACAGTATCCATACACTCTCATACAGTCTTCATACATTGCTATACAGACTCCATACATTGCCGTACAGTCTCCATACATTGCCATACAGTCTTCATACATTGCCATATAGTCTCCATACACTGCCATATAGGCTTCATACACTGCTGTACAGGGTCCATACATTGCCATACAGTCTCCATACACTGCCACAGAGACTTCACACACTGCCATACAGACTCCATACACTGCCGCACAGTCTCCATACACTGCCATACAGGCTTCACCCCATTTTTGTAGCAGAAGAAATTTGATAGAGATGAACGGATCATAAATAATGGAAGATGGCGTTTTTCAATTTTGTTTCTTCATAGCTTGGTCATCTCAAACCTCCCAAAAAAACAGGTATGAAACCAAAAGTCTATGGGTATCTATCCCCCCCTCCACCCCCCATGTACGTGGAAATCATTCCCGTAAAATGTTCCCAACTTCCAGAGTAATGAATGATTTCGTCGTATCTATTGTGGAAGTAAATCAGTGAGTTCTGGATGGGGGATTCGTCTTCGCCGTCGCTCGGCTCGTTAAATCGAGGGCTGTTCTGGAGACTTTGCACACAGACCCATCCATTGGGACTTCATTGTACAGCATGCAGAGCCGGTTCTGCGAGACGCCGCCGCCGCGCGCGCTGCGGACGACACAAAGCAATATCTCCCGTCCTTCCGCAGAGCAAACAATTCACCATATGTTCCGTAGCAGCCGATAAGGCTCGACATTTCATAATGACGCTTGCCCTTGAAGTTTTAATTTTTAGTGGAGTGTGCGGAGCCTGCGGGGAAGGAAACCGCTGCTCCGGACGCCATTGGAGCGCTCCTCCTCAATAACCCCTTCACTATAAACGGCGGCGCTCTCCACACTTTACAAACTGCCGGGAAAATTAGAAAAATATGTTGTTTAAGATTCAATTTAGATTGGGGCCGTCTGTAAGACGTCGTAATAATGGGAAGATGATCCTTAATGGAGTTGATGGATACAGACGACACTGAGGAGGGCACCGTGCGCCGGCCCCCACTGTATGCGCCACAATGGGGAGCTACTCATTAGCCGTGCCCTCTGCCGCTCCCAGCGAGTCCATGAATGGCAAGACCATCCGTCTACAGCCGTCACAGCAGGGGCAATGTACAAGGCTGCCCATGGTGACAGCTGAAGTCAGGGGGTCAGGACCTGCTCCTCCTCTCACCCGCTCTGCTACATGAAAACCTCTTGGTGAGCGTCCATGGGCTTATATATTGGCTTGTAAGGTCTCCTAGGGATCATGCACACAGTCATATTACAGGTTTTGCATGGAACCATAACAGGATTGTCATGGGGCCATATAGGATTTATACAGTATGGCACTGGCTTCATGAACTACTATACATGCTCCATACATTGCCATACAGTCTCCATACACTGCCATACGGGCTCCATACATTGCCGTACAGACTCCATACACTGCTGTACAGGCTCCATACATTGCCATACAGTCTCCATACACTGCAGTACAGGCTTCATACACTGATCTACAGGCTCCATACATTGCCATACAGTCTCCATACACTGCTGTACAGGCTCCATACATCGCCATACAGTCTCCATACATTGCCATACAGTCTCCATACATTGCCATACAGTCTCCAGACCTATCTAATTCCGCTGCATCGACGCCTCCGGTCTGTGCTGCTCTTCGTCACCTATGAATTAACAAATGCACCTGAACAGGTAAGCAATAACACAAATTACAGGCTCCATACATTGCCATATAGTCTCCATACATTGCCATACAGTCTCCATACATTGCCATATAGTCTCCATACACTGCCATACAGGCTTCATACACTGCTGTACAAGCTCCATACATTGCCATACAGTCTCCATACACTGTTGTACAGGCTCCATACATTGCCGTACAGACTTCATACACTGCCAAACAGACTCCATACACTGCCATACAGGCTCCATACACTGCCATACAGGCTCCATACACTGCCGTACAGGCTCCATACACTTCTGTACAGGCTTCATACACTGCCGTACAGCCTCCATACACTGTGGTACAGTCTCCATACACTGCCATACAGTCTCCATACATTGCCATACAGCCTCCATACACTGCCATACAGGCTCCATACACTGCCGTACAGGCTCCATACACTTCTGTACAGGCTTCATACACTGCCGTACAGCCTCCATACACTGCGGTACAGTCTCCATACACTGCCATACAGTCTCCATACATTGCCATACAGCCTCCATACACTGCCATATAGCCTCCATACACTGCCATACAGCCTCCATACACTGCCGTACAGCCTCCATACACTGCTGTACAGTCTCCATACACTGCCATACAGCCTCCATACACTGCCGTACAGCCTCCATACACTGCCATACAGTCTCCATACACTGCCATACAGCCTCCATACACTGCCATATAGCCTCCATTCACTGCCATATAGCCTCCATACACTGCCATACAGGCTCGGTATCTCCTGTACAGACTCCATACACTGGTCATCCATTAAATGACAGTGTGACCATGACGCCACACCATGGCCCCTTCTCCTGCACAGTGGGTAGGGTTTCCTCAGAATCAAACAGATCACGAGAGGTCCCCCAATTTCTTTTTGAATGAAGCTTCTCAAACATGATTGATCCATTTGTTTCTGTAGAATAGTAAACTTCTCTACTGCTCTCCTTGGATCTTTCGTATAATAATATCACAGTTTAGCAGCTGATTTGCTCTGTGGATTCACAAAGAACCAGACGAGAAGCATCTTCTCCTACAAGAAATCGAGGAAAAGAATTATTGAAAACCTGCATTTATATTAGCTAAAATTAGTTAGCAGCTGACTTGGTCTGTGGTTTAACAAGGGGCCAGGAACGGCTTTTTCATCAAGAGAAGGGGACAAGATAAATCTTTGACACATCTGTCACTGTGGACTTTAATATGAGAAGCTTCACTACTGCCCTTCCTGAGCCTTCCACACAGTGACATCAGAGCTGAGCAGACGATTTGAGAAAGAACTAGAAGCTAAGCAGATATTCTATTAATTGAATGGGTCAAGAGAAATTATCAAGACTTTATTGGATGGGCATCAAATGAAATTTTGCATTGAGCCGGTTAAGAAGTAGCAAGTGTCTAGTCCACACGGGCGTGTGTCCAACAATACAAGCGTTCAAGGAGCAGAAAATGAAGACTCCAGACGACAATCAGCGCCTTGTGAGGATATAAAACGGAGATGACTGTTTTTGTGTTGTAATGTAATTACCAAGATAAAGCTGCCGAAGAATCTGCTCATTAACTGGAACTTTACTGCCAATTAGAAGCCCGGAATATGTTCTATTAGACGTGCGGCGTCTCGGAGGCCGCGGCTGCTGCGTCTGGTGCGCTCGGATGTGGCTGTTGTGCAATGTGCGCCTCATATTGAGACAATCATCTCGCTTATAACGGCCCCGGTGACCCCAGAAGTCTGGACAGCTTTACAGTCGCCGGGACGAGTTCTGCACAGGACGGGCGAAACATCACTGCTTGGGGGCTAATTATACCAGCACTTTCCTAGGCAGCGCTGGAGTTTTACTTTTTTCTTCTTGTTTCTGATGAACCCATTGAGGATAAAAGCAGAGAAGAGTTCATTTAAGTGATATTTTATCCCTCCAACCACCAAAAAAAAAGAAAAAAGGGGTTGTCAAACATTAACACACCAATGTCCTTCCCTTATGATAGGTCATCAATAAACACACCAATGTCCCTTCCTTACGATAGGTCATCAATAAACACACCAATGTCCTTCCCTTATGATAGGTCATCAATAAACACACCAATGTCCCTTCCTTACGATAGGTCATCAATAAACACACCAATGTCCTTCCCTTACGATAGGTCATCAATAAACACACCAATGTCCTTCCCTTACGATAGGTCATCAATAAACACACCAATGTCCCTTTCTTACGATAGGTCATCAATAAACACACCAATGTCCTTCCTTACGATAGGTCATCAATAAACACACCAATGTCCTTCCCTTATGATAGATCATCAATAAACACACCAATATCCCTTCATTACGATAGGTCATCAATAAACACACCAATGTCCTTCCCTTATGATAGGTCATCAATAAACACACCAATGTCCCTTTCTTACGATAGATCATCAATAAACACACCAATATCCCTTCATTACGATAGGTCATCAATAAACACACCAATGTCCCTTTCTTACGATAGGTCATCAATAAACCCACCAATGTCCTTCCCTTACGATAGGTCATCAATAAACACACCAATGTCCTTTCCTTACGATAGGTCATCAATAAACACACCAATGTCCTTTCCTTACGATAGGTCATCAATAAACACACCAATATCCCTTCATTACGATAGGTCATCAATAATCACACCAATATCCCTTCATTACGATAGGTCATCAGTAAACACACCAATGTCCTTCCCTTACGATAGGTCATCAATAAACACACCAATGTCCTTCCCTTACGAGAGATCATCAATAAACACACCAATGTCCTTCCTTACGATAGATCATCAATAAACACACCAATAGCCCTTCATTACGATAGGTCATCAATAAACACACCAATGTCCTTCCCTTACGATAGGTCATCAATAAACACACCAATGTCCCTTTCCTTACGATAGGTCATCAATAAACACACCAATGTCCCTTTCCTTACGATAGGTCATCAATAAACACACCAATGTCCTTCCCTTACGATAGGTCATCAATAAACACACCAATGTCCTTCCCTTACGATAGGTCATCAATAAACACACCAATGTCCTTCCCTTATGATAGATCATCAATAACAGATTAATTGCGGTCCAACACCTGGCACTCCACCAATCAGTAAGGATTAAAAACAGAACAGCACCATACACTGTGCAGTGGTCATTCTCGGTACTGCAGCTCAGATCACAGTACAATGATAGCTGAGCTGCAGTACCACGTTTGGCCACTAGACAGTGTATGTCGCTGTGGTGCTGTAGCCCCATACCCCAGATATCAGCTGTGGGGGGGGGTCGGATCTCTGACCTAAACAACATTCCATTAATCCTTAAAATACAGCACAGATTTTGTAATCTCTTTACTCTAGGAGTCGTTTTGGCTCTTTGGAAACAAGTAATTTGCTTTACATCTGTTGAATGCTGACAAAAGGTGTAAACATATTTAAAGGGGTTGTCCACCACTCAGACAACCCCTTCTCAATTACAATATTCCCCCAAAAAGAATTGAAAAAAACCCCTTATACTAAACTCCGGTGTCGGCACCTTTCCAACGATGTCGCGTGATGTTTTTGTGCTTGTAGCCAATCAGTGGCCACTTAACTCTCACTTCTTTTGGACAAAACTGACATTTGATGGAAGTGGCTGCAGGGCTCACGTGACATAAAACGTCACTCAAGCTATGGGAGACCTGTTGTCGAAATTGCTGGAAGGACGGCAACCTCGGAGGTGAGTATAAGGCTTTGTCACGCTGCAGCACTGCAGGTAAATGCAAACTCCACTAGATGGCAGCAGAGAGAGGGCTGGAAACCTGCTCAGAGCAGATCAGCAGAACTGCAGCGAGGCAGTCCGAGTCAATACCAGAGAGTAGCGTAATACCAAGGGGAATCCCAAACACAGAGTCAGAACAGTGCCAAAAGGTCAGTAACGGTCCATAACATAAGTACCAGAGGGAAGAGACAGAATCAGGTCAGAGCCAAAGCAGAGTCGAGTACCGGGGAGTCCAAACACAAAGGGAAACACAGAGTCGGGGTGGGAAGAGAGGAATAAACAGACACGGGGAAAGACAGCTAAATGCAGCAGGACAAATCAGGGTCTCACCAGAGCCAGCTACACTCGCCGTTGGCAGGAAATATAACTGGCACTGCCTGCAGGATGCAGCGCAGAGAAATAGCAGACCTGACACCGGAACGAGGCAGAGAAAGTTAACCCCTGACATGACCAGTCCGGGAAAGGAGAGACAAGACCCAAACCCGGTCTGGATCATGACAGCGTTTTCTTTTGGGGGAAGGGAACATTGTAATTACTAAAGGGTTGTCCAAGCGGTGAACAACCCCTTTAAGACCACATTGGACAAGGCATTATTAAACCCACTAAAGAAGCCTAATTTATCTATCGGCTTTCCTCTTAGCTCTACTTATCCCAAGGTGACCGTTGAGACCTTTGATAGAAAACCCCATAATCTTACGATACTCGGTCGGGAGACAATTATGCTCTATGTGTCTGTATGTGGCCACCCAGTGGTTGTGATGGGGATTTCGCTTCATCTGTGTTTTTTTCTTTTTAGCATGTCAATAATCATGTTTAGGGTTTGTATCTTGAGAAATTAGAGTTTTATAAAAGGTGAGGATGGAGTCATTAGCATCTCAGGAACTTTTAGCCATTTTTCCAATTCCTACGTATTCATCGAAGGTGGTTTCCAGATACATAAAAGATCTCAAAGATCAACATTCGCGTTCAACTTTAGACGTACCGTAAGGAAACCAATCAATATGTTTTCCATTTCTCGATGAGAAGGAGCATCTGACCGCATTTACTTCTACGGAATCCAAACTTTCAGACCACGTGGTGTAAGCCACATCCAGAAATAGCCCCACTCCATCACCAGAGACCCCCCCGCCCCATATATAAATATAGAAGGTGACTTTGGGAATCTGGAGATGTCTGAATCCATTGACGATGCCAAAGAAACGAGGCAGCTCCTGACGAACGTCTCCGCGGCCCCCGCTGCATACATAATAGATCAATAAAAGCTTATTTACTTATGATAAACACATATCAGATCAGTATTTTCCCCCCAGCGGTGGCAGTCTTGGAGTTGATGAGCCGTATGTTTTTCTGTTCTTTAATTTCCTGTCTTGGAGGATTTTTATGGCGACAGTGATGTGCCGCAATGAGATATATGGATGATTATTTAAGAAAATAAAGTATACCATTACATTTTAGAGAGCCCCTTTAAGAAATATCAGCTGCTCCTCTCTCGCTGGGCCTACAGTACCATCAATGGTTTCCTATGCTAAAAGCATTATCTTTCCACACAACAAGGTTTTGGTGCACAAACCAGACTAATATGTCCAGATTTTTATGCTCTTTTTAGTGGACAGTTCACCATTTATTCATCTGCATTCTGCCAGCATTATAGGCACTGTGACTTCCTTTTCCTAATCTTTTAGCATGTATTGCTCCTGCCATTGTTCAAGAGCTTACTGACCAGATACAATTTCTGATCTACAGGTTTGGGAGCATTTGGGAAGCGGTGACCATAACATGGTAACCTTCAATTTTATTTTTCAATCAGACATTCAAAAGGGGAAATGACAAAACCTGGAACTTTAGGAAAGCTGATTTTAACAAATTAAGAGAAAAGCTTCATCTTATAGACCTGGACCACGTCACGGTAACTGGGAATATCGAAAATAAAAGGGGCATGTTTAAGGATATACTACTAGAATCCTGTAGAAAACATACCCTCTGGTAATAAAATGTCCAGGAATAAAAAGAAACCATTATGGATAAATAAAACAGTACTAAGTTTAATAACAAAAAAACAAAGAACATTCAAAATCCTGAAGGCCAAGAATACAGAAGTAGCATTTCAGGGATATAAAGATCTAAGTAAGAAATGTAAAAAAGAAATCAAGCTGGCAAAGCTATCTACAGAGAAACAAATCGCCAACGACATTAAAATAAATCCCCAAAATTTTTATAAATGCATCAATGATAAAAAGGAAAAAATAGATGGTATCGGCCCCTTAAAAGATGACAATAAGAAGAGAATCACAGAGGACAAAGAAAAGGCTGAGATATTAAACAGGCACTTTTCATCAATGAACTGTCTGTTCCAGGGCTCATTCAACAAGGCAAAAATCAAAGTTCACCACCTGATATAACTAGTTTAACACAAGAAGAAGTACGCCTGCGTCTGAGCAAATTAAACATTGACAAATCCCCCAACACAGATGGCATTCATCCACAGATACTGGGGGAATTGAGCTCAATAATTGACAGACCACTGTATCTCATATTCTTAGACTCTCTTATAAGAGGGTCGGTGCCAGAGGATTGGAGGAGGCTCATGTGGTACCAATATTTAAGAAAGGTAAGAAGGTGGATCCGGGCAACTACCGTCCGGTAAGCCTGACATCAGTAGTGAGCAACATGTTTGTGTGCATTATAAGAGATGACCTGCAGAGATATATTGCACAGAATAATATAATAACTGACAACCAGCATGGATTCATGAAGAATAAGTCGTGTCTAACATGTTGGGTTTCTATGAGGAGGTGAGTGCAAATCTGGATGTAGGTAATGCGGCTGATGGGATTTATCTGGACTCTGCAAAGGCATTTGATTCAGTTCCACATAACAGCGTTATACTGAAGCTACAGAGGCAAGGACTGGGGGAAACTATGCAGATGGGCCAGGAATTGGCTAAATGACCAGAAACAAAGACTTGTCATAAATGATACGTTCACTAAATGGTCAGCAGTGGGGACCACAGGGATGTGTACTGGGAGCAGTGGGGACCGCAGGGATCTGTACTGGGAGCAGTGGGGACTGCAGGGATCTGTACTGGGAGCAGTGGGGACCACAGGCATCTGTACTGGGAGCAGTGGGGACTGTAGGGATCTGTACTGGGAGCAGTGGAGACCGCAGGGATCTGTACTGGGAGCAGTGGAGACCGCAGGGATCTGTACTGGGAGCAGTGGGGACCGCAGGGATCTGTACTGGGAGCAGTGGGGACTGTAGGGATCTGTACTGGGAGCAGTGGAGACCGCAGGGATCTGTACTGGGAGCAGTGGGGACCACAGGGATCTGTACTGGGAGCAGTGGAGACCGCAGGGATCTGTACTGGGAGCAGTGGAGACCGCAGGGATCTGTACTGGGAGCAGTGGAGACCGCAGGGATCTGTACTGGGAGCAGTGGGGACCGCAGGGATCTGTACTGGGAGCAGTGGGGACTGTAGGGATCTGTACTGGGAGCAGTGGGGACCGCAGGGATCTGTACTGGGAGCATTATACAGGGATCTTTGTAGGACCGATTCTTTTCAAACTCTTTATTAATGACGTTGTGGATGGGATTAGGAGTACAGTATCAGTCTTTATTGACGACACCAAACCATATAGGATATAGGATATAGAATATTAAAATCTCACCTTGACATTACAATACCGCTAAATGAGCTGAATAAGATGTCTGATGGGCAAACATGAAGGAATACAAATGTAAAGCAATGCACCTGGGATGGAGTAATCCTTTTGCTGCATATACATTAAATGGGAGAACACATGGGACTACAGAACGTGAGAAGGACGGGGTATTCTGGTTACAAGTAAGCTGAGCAGCAGCACTCAATGTCAAGCAGCAGCCACAAAAGCAAACAAGATTTTAGGGTGTATAAAAAGTGCTAAAATCCTGCGATCCCAATGTATTATTACCCCTCTTTATAGGTCACCTGTGAGGCCACATCTAGAATATGGTATCCAGTTTTGGGCTCCACATTTAAAAAATGACATTCAGAAATTAGAGTCAGTTCAAAGGACCTAAGTCTTTATTTAATCTATGTAACTAAATGCACATTTCACTGATCTGCCTGTATTCAGTGTAACAGACAGGAGAGCAGGAGCATAGAGACCCACTCCTGCTTCTTGTAGCAAGATAAAGACCAGCCCCCACTTCCTGTAGAGCGGCAAAGACCTGCCCCAATCCCTGTAGAGAGACGAATACCCCTCCGGTTCCTGTAGAGAGACGAATACCCCTCCAGTTCCTGTAGAGAGACGAATACCCCCCCCGTTTCCTGTAGAGAGACAAATACCCCCCAGTTCCTGTAGAGACAAATACCCCCACGGTTCCTGTAGAGAGACGAATACCCCTCCAGTTCCTGTAGAGAGACAAATACCCCCCCCGGTTCCTGTAGAGAGACGAATACCCCCCCCCGTTTCCTGTAGAGAGACAAATACCCCCCAGTTCCTGTAGAGACAAATACCCCCACGGTTCCTGTAGAGAGACGAATACCCCTCCAGTTCCTGTAGAGAGACAAATACCCCCCCCGGTTCCTGTAGAGAGACGAATACCTCCCCGGTTCCTGTAGATAGACGAATACCCCTCCAGTTCCTGTAGAGAGACGAATACCCCCCGATTCTTGTAGATTGACAAAGACCTGCCATAGTCTCCATAGGGAGACGAAGACTCGCCTCTGCTTCTTGTAGCAAAACAAAGACCTGCCCCAGTTCCTGTAGAGCAACAAAGACCCCCTCCGCTTCTTGTAGGGAGATAAAGACCTCCCCAATCCCTGTAGAGAGATGAATACCCACCCCTGCTTCCTCTAGAGCGACAAAGACCTGCTCCAATTCCACTAGAGAGACAAAGCCCTGCCCCTGCTTCTTGTAGAGACAAGGCCCTCCCCCACTTCCTGTAGAATGACAACCCACATCCACTTCTTGTAGAGACAAACACCCACTCCTGCTTCCTGAAGATAGACCAAGACCCACTCCTGCTTCCTGTAGATAGACCAAGACCCACTCCTGCTTCCTGTAGGTAGAGGAAGACCCACTCCTGCTTCCTGTAGGTAGAGCAAGACCCACTCCTGCTTCCTGTAGGTAGAGCAAGACCCACTCCTGCTTCCTGTAGATAGACCAACACTCACACTTGCTTCCTGTAGATAGACCAAGACCCACTCCTGCTTCCTGTAGGTAGAGCAAGACCCACTCCTGCTTCCTGTAGATAGACCAACACTCACACTTGCTTCCTGTAGATAGACCAAGACCCACTCCTGCTTCCTGTAGATAGACCAAGACCCACTCCTGCTTCCTGTAGACCAAGACCCACACCTGCTTCCTGTAGGTAGACCAAGACCCACACCTGCTTCCTGTAGGTAGACCAAGACCCACTCCTGCTTCCTGTAGATAGACCAAGACCCACACCTGCTTCCTGTAGAGAGACCAAGACCCACTCCTGCTTCCTGTAGATAGACCAAGACCCACTCCTGCTTCCTGTAGACCAAGACCCACACCTGCTTCCTGTAGGTAGACCAAGACCCACTCCTGCTTCCTGTAGGTAGACCAAGACCCACACCTGCTTCCTGTAGGTAGACCAAGACTTACTCCTCCTTCCTGTAGATAGACCAAGACCCACTCCTCCTTCCTGTAGATAGACCAAGACCCACTCCTCCTTCCTGTAGATAGACCAAGACCCACTCCTCCTTCCTGTAGATAGACCAAGACCCACTCCTGCTTCCTGTAGATAGACCAAGACCCACTCCTGCTTCCTGTAGATAGACCAAGACCCACACCTGCTTCCTGTAGATAGACCAAGACCCACACCTGCTTCCTGTAGATAGACCAAGACCCACTCCTGCTTCCTGTAGATAGACCAAGACTCACACTTTATTCCTGTAGATAGACCAAGACTCACACCTGCTTCCTGAAGATAGACCACGACCCACACCTGCTTCCTGTAGATAGACCAAGACCCACTCCTGCTTCCTGTAGATAGACCAAGACTCACACTTTATTCCTGTAGATAGACCAAGACTCACACCTGCTTCCTGGAGATAGACCACGACCCACACCTGCTTCCTGTAGAAAGAGAATTATCCACCTTCACTTATGTTAAAGAGATAATGAACGATCTCCACCTTATTGTGGGGAGACAAAGACCCACTCCTACTTCCTGTAGAGAGATAAATACCCATCTCCACTTCCTATAAAGAGACAAAGACCTTCAGCACCTTCCTGTAGAGGGACAGCTTCTCTGCTGCTAGAGACCAATTACCCTTGGCAGCAGGCAGGTAACACCGATGAGAGTAGCCGGCAATTTGGAGTGACTTTCCAGGGGTACGACAATATAATTGATATATAATGTGATTTACAGATTGGCTATTAATTAACTTATCTATGAAATGAGATCAACTTGTCTGAAATTACCGAGACCATTGATCTAATATGAGCTGCCTCCATCGATGGTCTCCACGAAAGTTGTAATCACTTCCTTTGTGCTTAGTGTCTCCCCGATGTCTAGTTATTATGAGCTTCCCCCATACTTACGTGACCCTACGGCAACACGTTGCCTACAGTATATGGCATTTGTTATGCTTATTTATTTGATATACCCCATAATGGCTGTGATGGTCTCGCCGGAGGTGAGCACTAGAAGGAGGCTTTCATATAACTACTTTTCTCATGTATTTCCATTCTGCTCATGCACTACGCATTTACAAAAACTAAATGTATGAGCTAGTTATGCCATTGGCGAACCAAGCCAAGAAAATGGTCAGGCTTCAGCAGATTTTCATATCCCTGAATATAAAACTCTTCTTCCCCACAAACTGCATAAAGCAGCTAAATACACAACACGAATCCTCAAGTCTCCCATCTCCTTCCTCGTGATTTAGGTCATGCATTTCATAACTGGAGGTTAAAATTTACATCTGTGCTCATGATGTTTCTAGGTGTCAGATGCGATGTCACAATACTCACTTGATTAACGCAATTTCTATAATGAACATGGCCACAAGTAAAAAAACATAATTCGTTATTTCAGCATTATTCTTTAGCGCACATCACGCCTGAGCGCTGACGAGCGGACGAAGCCGCATCAGCCTTAACTCTTTCTACCTAAAACGCTCAGGCTGTACTGCACCAGGTCAGAGGAGTTCAATAGCGCCAATGATAGTGCTAGTAGTACTGCCTCGCTGCATCGCCCCTAAATAAAATGAAGATAATACAGTGTCTCGCTGTAAATAAAGAAAAGGCACAGACAGTACTGCTTCCCTGTCTCTCTCTGTAAAAAAACAAACACAAGTTACATTTAGTACTGCCTCTTCCTGTAAATAAAGAAAAGGTACAGATAATACTGCCTCCCTGCATCGCTCCTAAATAAAGTGAAGATAATACAGTCTCTCGCTGTAAATAAAGAAAAGGCACAGACAGTACTGCTTCCCTGTCTCTCCCTGTAAAAAAACCAAACACAAGTTACATTTAGTGCTGCCTCTTCCTGTAAATAAAGAAAAAGGTACAGATAATACTGCCTCCCTGCATCACCCCTAAATAAAGTGCAGATAATACAGTCTCTCACTGTAAATAAAGAAAAGGCACAGACAGTACTGCTTCCCTGACTCTCCCTGTAAAAAAAAACACAAGTTACATTTAGTACTGCCTCTTCCTGTAAATAAAGAAAAGGTACAGATAATACTGCCTCCCTGCATCGCCCCTAAATAAAGTGAAGATAATACAGTCTCTCGCTGTAAATAAAGAAAAGGCACAGACAGTACTGCTTCCCTGTCTCTCCCTGTAAAATAAACACAAGTTACATTTAGTACTGCCTCTTCCTGTAAATAAAGAAAAGGTACAGATAATACTGCCTCCCTGCATCGCCCCTAAATAAAGTGCAGATAATACAGTCTCTCACTGTAAATAAAGAAAAGGCACAGACAGTACTGCTTCCCTGACTCTCCCTGTAAAAAAAAACACAAGTTACATTTAGTACTGCCTCTTCCTGTAAATAAAGAAAAGGTACAGATAATACTGCCTCCCTGCATCGCCTCTAAATAAAGTGAAGATAATACAGTCTCTCGCTGTAAATAAAGAAAAGGCACAGACAGTACTGCTTCCCTGTCTCTCCCTGTAAAATAAACACAAGTTACATTTAGTACTGCCTCTTCCTGTAAATAAAGAAAAGGTACAGATAATACTGCCTCCCTGCATCGCCCCTAAATAAAGTGAAGATAATACAGTCTCTCGCTGTAAATAAAGAAAAGGCACAGACAGTACTGCTTCCCTATCTCTCCCTGTAAAAAAAACACAAGTTACATTTAATACTGCCTCTTCCTGTAAATAAAGAAAAGGTACAGATAATACTGCCTCCCTGCATCACCCCTAAATAAAGTGCAGATAATACAGTCTCTCCCTGTAAACAAAGAAAAGGCACAGATAGTACTGCTTCCCTGACTTTCCCTGTAATTAAAGAACAAGTACAGATAATATTGCCTCCCTATAAAGAACAAGTACAGATAATACTGCCTCCCTATAAAGAACAAGTACAGATAATACTGTCTCCCTGCCCCTCCCTGTAATTAAAGAAAAGGTACAGATAGCACTGCCTCCCTATAAAGAAAAGGTACAGATAATACTGCCTCCCTGCATCGCTCCTAAATAAGGTGCAGATAATACTGTCTCTCCCTGGATAGTACTGCTTCTCTGCCTCTCCCTGTAAATAAACACAAGGTTCATATAGTACTGCCTCTTCCTGTAAATAAAGAAAAGGTACAGATAGTACTGCCTCCCTGTACATAAAGAAAAGGTACAAATAATACTGCCTCTTCCTGGATAGTACTGCCTCCCCCTGTAAACAAAGAAAAGGTCCAGCTAGTACTGCTTCCCTGCCTCTCCCTGTAAATAAACACAATGTACAAATAGTACTGCCTCTTCTTGTAAATAATGAAAAGGTACAGATAGTACTGCCTTGCTGATTATCCCTGTAAAGAAGATTGGTATAAATAGTACTGCCTCTCTATAAATAACCTTGATACATATAGTACTACATCCCTGCCTCTCCCTGTAAATAAATGGTGCAGATAATAATGCCTCCCTGCTTCTCCCTGTAAATAAAGATAAGGCACAGATAGTACTGTCTCTCTGTCTATTCCTATAATTTAATAAAAGGTACAGGTAGTACTGCCTGTAAATAATATCAGTGCAAGTATTACCGCCTCTCTATCTCTCCCTGTAAATAAGATTGACTCCACTGCCTCTCTGTAAATACAATTGGTACAGATTATGCTGTTTCTCTGCCTCTCCTTTTAAATAAGATACTGAAGGTACAGATAGTACTACCTCCCTATCACTCCATATAAACAGAATAGTTTCAGAGTTTGCTGCCACCTTGACTTTTTCCCTCCCTATAAATGATATACAGAAGATAGATTGTACTGCTTTATTGCTTATCATTCCTTAAATTATGTAGGTGCAAATAGTACTGCCTTCCTGTCTCCCCATGTAACTGATATAGGTACAGATAGTACTGCCTACCTGTTCTCTTCTAGTAATTGATACATAATTGTACAGAAAGCATTGTCTCCCTGTTCATCTTTGAAACTGATGTAGGGACAGATAGTTCTGCTTCCCTGTCTCTTCTTGTATATGATGTAGGTACAGATAAGGTAACGTTCACATTAGCGTTTCCCGACGCTGCGTCGGGAAACGCTGCGGCAACGCATGCGTCATGCGCCCCTATATTTAACATGGGGGGCGCATGGACATGCGTTGTGCTGCGTTGTGCGACGCATGCGTTTTTTTTGCCGCAAGCGTTGGGCGCAGAAAATGCAACAAGTTGCATTTTTCTTGTGTCCAAATTTCGGCAAAAAAAGGACGCATGCGTCGCAAAACGCAGCGTTTTTGCGTGCGTTTTGGTGCGTTTTTATTTGCGTTGTGTCGCCGACGCAGCGGCGCACAATGCAAATGTGAACGTAGCCTAATACCTTGTCTTTGTCTCTCCATGTAAAGGATAACGGTATAGATGGTACTGTCTTTGTCTCTCTGTAAATGATGCAGATACAGATAGTACTGCATCCTTATCTCGCTCTATAAATGATGTAGATACAGATAGTACTGCCTCCCTGTCTCTCCCTATAAATGATGAAGATACAGATAGTACTGCCTCCTTGCCAATTCCTATAAATGATGTAGATACAGATAGTACTGCCTCCTTGCCACTTCCTATAAATGATGTAGATACAGATAGTACTGCCTCCTTGCCCCTTCCTATAAATGATGTAGATACAGATAGCACTGCCTCCTTGCCTCTCCTTATATATGATGTAGATACAGATAGTACTGCCTCCTTGCCTCTCCTTATAAATGATGTAGATACAGATAGTACTGCCTCCTTGCCTCTCCTTATAAATGATGTAGATACAGATAGTACTGCCTCCTTGCCTCTCCTTATAAATGATGTAGATACAGATAGTACTGCCTCCCTTTCTCTCCCTATAAATGATGCAGATACAGATAGTACTGCATCCTTGCCTCTCTCTTTAAATGATGTAGATACAGATAGTACTGATTCCTTGCCTCTCCTTATAAATGATGTAGATACAGATAGTACTGCTTCCTTGCCTCTCCCTATAAATGATGTAGATACGGATCGTTCCGCCTCCTTGCCTCTCCTTAAAAATGATGTAGATACAGATAGTACTGCCTCCTTGCCTCTCCTTATAAATGATGTAGAAACAGGTCATACTGCCTCCTTGCCTTTCCTTATAAATGATGTAGATACAGATAGTACTGCCTCCTTACCTCTCCTTATAAATGATGTAGATACAGATAGTACTGCCTCCTTGCCTCTCCCTATAAATGATGTAGATACAGATAGTACTGCCTCCCTGCCACTTCCTATAAATGATGTAGATACAGATAGTACTGCCTCCTTGCCACTTCCTATAAATGATGTAGATACAGATAGTACTGCCTCCTTGCCTCTCCTTATAAATGATGTAGATACAGATAGTACTGCCTCCTTGCCTCTCCTTATAAATGATGTAGATACAGATAGTACTGCCTTCTTGCCTCTCCTTATAAATGATGTAGATACAGATAGTACTGCCTCCCTGTCTCTCCCTATAAATGATGCAGATACAGATAGTACTGCATCCTTGCCTCTCTCTTTAAATGATGTAGATACAGATAGTACTGATTCCTTGCCTCTCCTTATAAATGATGTAGATACAGATAGTACTGCCTCCTTGCCTCTCCTTATAAATGATGTAGATACAGATAGTACTGCCTCCTTGCCTCTCCTTATAAATGATGTAGATACAGATAGTACTGCCTCCTTGCCTCTCCTTATAAATTATGTAGATACAGATAGTACTGCCTCCCTGTCTCTCCCTATAAATGATGTAGATACAGATAGTACTGCCTCCTTGCCACTTCCTATAAATGATGTAGATACAGATAGTACTGCCTCCTTGCCTCTCCTTATAAATGATGTAGATACAGATAGTACTGCCTCCCTGTCTCTCCCTATAAATGATGTAGATACAGATAGTACTGCCTCCTTGCCTCTGCCCAGTAGCTTCTGTCCATGGTGACTTCACCAGCACTGGATGACCAGTCCTTTACTGTGACAGCAAACTAAATGCTCAAATCCTTATCATTTAATTAAGGGCCGTGCGGTGACATCTGTCAAGCAACATGAAGATGACGGTGTTACACTGCGATGTCGCATCTCGTGATTGTCAATGACGGACATTAGGTCACATTAACCCATTACCTGCTGGGATAATAATGGCTGGAAAGTCACCTGCGCGGCCTTTCCCCCGTAGACTTCAGGGTAAGTTGCGCGTGACCCACCTGTGATGTGTCTGCCATCACTTCGGCATTAGTACCTAGGATCTAGAAATCCTACATCTGACATTTTGCTTGAGACGGAGGATCCAATGTCATAAAAGGGTTAAACAAGAGGAAAAAAAAAGAAGTCAATTCTGCTGCTGCAGCGGATACAAGTCTCTATTCATGTATGATCCCTCCTGTGAAGTGTGGATCCTCGGCAGAACCTTCCCGCGGCCCCGGTTCAGGCGCTCGGGCTCCGTCCATGTTTCTTTAATAGATTGGGTTTCTCAGTGGTTCTTCTTCCTTTCTCCACGCGTTCCTCATGAAGCTTTCATACATGTGTGAGATCACTTACAAGTTCCCTCGCTGTGCGGTATTTATGGATCCAATTAATAGTGCATGAGATGCTGATAAACAAGATAGCGCCCTGATCTCACAGCAGCATCAGCACCGCATCAATCCATTATTAATGGCGCAATAGAAGATTACACGCTCAATAAATGTCTGCCGCTGCCATCGTGTAAGAACAGGACTACTGTGCCGCAAGTTATCTGATCCCCAACCCTGCAGAGGAGCAGACACAGAGGACAGGGTAACGAGGCACGGGGTAACGAGGCACAGGGTACTGAGGCATGGGGTAACGAGGCATGGGGTAATGAGGCTCGGGGTAACGAGGCATGGGGTAACGAGGCACGGGGTAACGAGGCACAGGGTAACGAGGCACGGGGTAACGAGGCACAGGGTAACGAGGCACAGGGTAACGAGGCACGGGGTAATGAGGCACAGGGTAACGAGGCACAGGGTAACAAGGTACGGGGTAACGAGGCACGGGGTAACGAGGCACAGGGTAACGAGGCACGGGGTAACGAGGCACGGGGTAACGAGGCACAGGGTAACGAAACACGGGGTAACGAGGCTCGGGGTAACGAGGCATGGCGTAATGAGGCACAGGGTTACGAGGCACAGGGTAACGAGGCACAGGGTAACGAGGCACAGGGTATCGAGGCACAGAGTAACGAGGCACAGGGTAACGAGGCACAGGGTAACGAGGCATGGGGTAATGAGGCTCGGGGTAACGAGGCACAGGGTAACGAGGCACATGGTAACGAGGTTCGGGGTAATGAGGCACAGGGTAATGAGGCACAGGGTAATGAGGCACGGGGTAATGAAGCACCCGGTAACGAAGCACAGGGTAACGAGGCACGGGGTAATGAGGCACAGGGTAATGGTAATGAGGCACAGGGTAATGAGGCACAGGGTAATGGTAATGAGGCACGGGGTAACAAGGCACGGGGTAATGGTAATGAGGCACAGGGTAACGAGGCACGGGGTAACGAGGCACAGGGTAACAAGGCACAGGGTAACAAGGCACAGGGTAACAAGGCACGGAGTAACGAGGCACGGAGTAACGAGGCACAGGGTAACGAAGCACGGGGTAACGAAGCACGGGGTAACGAGGCACAGGGTAATCAGGCACGAGGTAACGAGGCACAGGGTAACGAGGCACAGGGTAACGAGGCTCGTGGTAATGAGGCACAAGGTAACGAAGCACCCGGTAATGAGGCATGGGGTAACGAGGCACGGGGTAACGAGGCTCGGGGTAACGAGGCACAAGGTAACGAGGCACAGGGTAATGAGGCACGGGGTAATGAGGCACAGGGTAATGGTAATGAGGCATGGGGTAACGAGGCACGGGGTAATGGTAATGAGGCACAGGGTAACGAGGCACGGGGTAACGAGGCACAGGATAACAAGGCACAGGGTAACTAGGCACGGCGTAACGAGGCACAGGGTAACGAGGCACAGAGTAACAAGGCACAGGGTAATGAGGCACGGGGTAATGAGGCACAGGGTAACGAGGCACATGGTAATGAGGCACAGGGTAACGAAGCACGGGGTAACGAGGCACAGGGTAATGAGGCACGGGGTAACGAGGCACAGGGTAATGAGGCACAGGGTAACAAGGCACGGTGTAATGAGGCACGGGGTAATGAAGCACGGGGTAACGAGGCACAGGGTAATGAGGCACGGGGTAATGAGGCACAGGGTAACGAGGCACAAGGCAATGAAGCATGGGGTAACGAGGCACGGGGTAACGAGGCACAGGGTAATGAGGCACAGGGTAACGAGGCACAGGGTAACGAGGCATGGTGTAACGAGCCACAAGGTAATGAGGTACGGGGTAACAAGGCAAAGGGTAACGAGGCACGGGGTAATGAGGCAAAAGGTAACGAGGCACAGGGTAGCAAGGCACAGGGTAATGAGGCTCGGGGTAACGAGGCTCAGGGTAACGAGGCTCAGGGTAACGAGGCATGGGTAACGAGGCATGGGGTATTGAGGCAAAGGGTAACGAGGCACAGGGTAATGAGGCACGGGGTAACGAGGCAGAGTAACGAGGCACAGGGTAACGAAGCACGGGGTAACGAAGCACGGGGTAACGAGGCACAGGGTAATCAGGCACGAGGTAACGAGGCACAGGGTAACGAGGCTCGGGGTAATGAGGCACAAGGTAACGAAGCACCCGGTAATGAGGCATGGGGTAACGAGGCACGGGGTAACGAGGCTCGGGGTAATGAGGCACAAGGTAACGAGGCACAGGGTAACGAGGCACGGGGTAATGAGGCACAGGGTAATGGTAATGAGGCATGGGGTAACGAGGCACGGGGTAATGGTAATGAGGCACAGGGTAACAAGGCATGGGGTAACGAGGCACAGGATAACAAGGCACAGGGTAACTAGGCACGGCGTAACGAGGCACAGGGTAACGAGGCACAGAGTAACAAGGCACAGGGTAATGAGGCACGGGGTAATGAGGCACAGGGTAACGAGGCACATGGTAATGAGGCACAGGGTAACGAAGCACGGGGTAACGAGGCACAGGGTAATGAGGCATGGGGTAACGAGGCACAGGGTAACAAGGCATGGTGTAATGAGGCACGGGGTAATGAAGCACGGGGGAACGAGGCACAGGGTAATGAGGCACGGGGTAATGAGGCACAGGGTAACGAGGCACAAGGCAATGAAGCATGGGGTAACGAGGCACAGGGTAACGAGACACAGTGTAACGAGGCACAGGGTAACGAGGCACAGGGTAACGAGCCACAAGGTAATGAGGTACAGGGTAACGAGGCAAAGGGTAACGAGGCACGGGGTAATGAGGCAAAAGGTAACGAGGCACAGGGTAGCGAGGCACAGGGTAATGAGGCTCGGGGTAACGAGGCTCAGGGTAACGAGGCTCAGGGTAACGAGGCTCAGGGTAACGAGGCATGGGGTATTGAGGCAAAGGGTAACGAGACACAGGGTAATGAGGCACGGGGTAACGAGGCACAGAGTAACGAGGCACAGGGTAACGAAGCACAAGGTAACGAGGCACAAGGTAACGAGGCACAGGATAACGAGGCAAAGGGTAACGAGGCACAGGGTAACGAAGCACATGGTAATAAGCCTCATTTGCAATGAATCAATCAGTTTCACTAGGATGAAAGCTCCTGACTCTGCAGACGAGGAAGGAAGCACTCAGTCATCAGCTGCACCCGGCTTCCACCAGTGTGCTTCCTGCGCTGTAGTCACCTTCCTCATCATCTTACAGGGTTGTTCCATCACAGACATTTATGGCATATCCACACAAGTGGGCCCGCTCCTAAGTGCCCTGTGGACATGCCATACATGTCTGTGATGGATTTTTTTCTGAATACGCTGTATAGATGAATTTCCATTTCCTCTTTTGTTGATTCTATGATTTCTTGTGCTGGACAAGTGTTTAGAGAAAATGGGCGCTGGGTAAGAAGAATATCAGCTTCTGCTCTGGACGTGGACCCTGGTAACAAACATAGCGGAGCAGAGAGTCGGGCTGCCAGCTCCACCACTGTCCCAGTAATCTGCAGAGCTGACATTCACATCTTCTTAAAAGAATTGCTTAATTGATCCAGTAGTATAAAAAGGCACAAAAAATGGTTGAACACAACAGCACAAAAATCAAATAGGCCGAAAAGAAATATCTGCTGCGCTCCAAAGCTGCATGGTCTGTGGCTTCACAAAGGTCCAGCGCAGAGGATATTTCTTTCCATCTTTGGTGCTCAACCATTTTTTGTGCCCTTTATACTTAATTCCTGGGCCGTCTTGCATCCTTTGCTATTTTGAGGTCTAACCACAAATTTTCAATGTTGCTCAGATCAGGGGACTGTGAGGGCCATTGTAAAACCTTCAGCTTGCGCATTTTGAGGTTGTCTATTGTGGATTTTGACGTGTGTTTAGGATCATTCTCCATTTGTACAAGCCATCCTCTTCCTCTTCTCACCTGCAGCTTTTTTTACAGATAGTTTTAGGTTTGCATGAAGAATTTGTTGAGATTTTGTTGAATCCATTCTTCCCTCTATCCATGAAATATTCCCCGTGCCATTGGCTGCAACACAATCACAAAGCATGATTGATCCTCCACCATGCTTAATGGTTGGTCAGATGTTCTTTTCCTGAAATTCTGTGCCTTTTTTCTCCACCTTTAATCAGTGTGGCCAAAAATTTATATTTTATCCCCATCAGTCCACAGGATTTGTTTCCAAAATGCATCAGGATTGTTTAGATGTTCTTTTGCATATTTTAGACACTGAATTTTATGGTGAGAACGCAGGAGGGGTTTTCTTCTGATGACTCTTCCATGAAGGTCATATTTATGCAGCTGTCTCTGAACAGTAGAACAGTATATCACAACTCCAGAGTCTGTTAAATCTTTCTGCAGGTCTTTTGCAGTCAAGCAGGAGTTCTGACTTTCCATTGTAGCAATCCTAAGAGCAGCTCTCTCTAAAATTTTGCTTGGTCTTCCACAACTTATCTTGACCTCCACTGTTCCTGGTAACTTCCATTTCTTAATTGCGTTTCAAACTGAGGAAACAGCGACTTGAAAACGCGTTGCCATCATCTTATAGCCTTCTCCTGCTTTGTCGGCCTCCACCATTTTCATTTCCAGAGTGCTCGGCAGCTGCTTAGAAGAACTCATGGCTGCTGCACAAGGTTAGAGGAGCAGCATCACCTGGCCTTTCCTAACGATGATAGTGAACAAGCCATAAGCCTAACAGCCTAATTAAGGTTTGAAAACTTGGTTAAAGTTATTTGAGCACCCAAATCTCCAAGGGTGCCTAAACTTTTGCATTGGACCATTTTCCTTTTTGCAATTTTTAAAATGTAAAAGATGAGAATATATAGTTTTCCTAAAATATAAATGCATGTGTATGTGGCTGCCCTGCCTGTGGGATCTGTGGGGGGCATCACATTGTGTGTGTGTGAGCCCCAATACTATGTGTGTGGGGGCCCTCATACTCTCTGTGTAGGCCTTCATAATGTGTATAGGGGCTGTGGGGTAATTATTATTTATATAGGGGAGCGGAGGGACCATCATACTGTGCTGGGGGCACTTTACAGAAGGTATTACACTGTGATGAGTGTTTGTGGCAGCATTATCATCTTTTGAGGGGGCACTGTGGGGTCATCATACTGGGCATGCGCAGCGTGTCATTTTGGGTGGAACTCACTGGGGGTATCATGCAGTTTGGGGGCATTTTTCAGGGCATTATATAAAGGTGTATGTTAGTGGTGAACAAGTCTAGGGGCTTTGGGCATAATTAATGCGCTCTACGTGTCCCTCCACCAAATAATTTCCTCGCGGAGGGGGGGAGGAGAGGACGTTTGCGGAGGGGTCCCGTAACTTCTAAGACCACTGGAAAGATAGATATGTTGGTCCCACCTCACTAAAAGACCACCATCCGTATCCAGAGCAGATTGCTGGTTGTAGGGAGTCTCTTCGATGAGAAGACCACCCCTGGATGACCACCATATGGAGCCCTTTTCGATGGTGGTCTCTTGTACCGATGAAGTCACGGGCGGCCGCTTTCTACACCGCTCTCTGCCACTCTCTGTGCCGCTTTCTCTCCGCCACACTCTCTCCACCACTCTCTCTCAACCACTCTCTCCGCCGCTCTCTCTCCGCCACTCTGTGCCGCTCTCTCTCCGCCACTCTCCACCACTCTCTCCGCTGCTCTCTCCGCCACTCTTTGTGCCGCTCTCTCTCCGCCGCTTTCTCTCCACCACTCTCTCCGCCGCTCTCTCTCCGCCACTCTGTGCCGCTCTCTCTCCGCCACTCTCCACCACTCTCTCCGCTGCTCTCTCCGCCACTCTTTGTGCCGCTCTCTCTCCGCCGCTTTCTCTCCACCACTCTCTCCGCCGCTCTCTCTCCGCCACTCTGTGCCGCTCTCTCTCCGCCACTCTCCACCACTCTCTCCGCTGCTCTCTCCGCCACTCTTTGTGCCGCTCTCTCTCCGCCGCTTTCTCTCCACCACTCTCTCCGCCGCTCTCTGCCACTCTCTGTGCCGCTCTCTCTCCACCGCTTTCTCTCCACCTCTCTCCGCCGCTCTCTCCGCCACTCTTTGTGACGCTCTCTCTCCGCCGCTTTCTCTCCACCACTCTCTCCGCCGCTCTCTGCCACTCTCTGTGCCGCTCTCTCTCCACCGCTTTCTCTCCACCTCTCTCCGCCGCTCTCTCCGCCACTCTTTGTGACGCTCTTTCCCCCTCGCCGCTTTCTCTCCACCACTCTCTCCGCCGATCTCTGCCACTCTGTGCCACTCTCTCTCTCTGCCGCTTTCTCTCCAGCACTCTCTCGCTCCGCCGCTCTTTTTCCGCCACTTTCTCTCCGCCACGCTTTGCCGCTGTCTCCCTGCTGCTCTCTCTGCACCGCTCTCTGCACCACTCTCTACACCGCTCTCTCCGCCACTCTGCACGGCTCTCTCTCCACCACTCTCTCCCTGCCACTCTCTGCACCGCTCTCTCTCCACCACTCTCTGCCGCTGTGTCCCTGCCGCTCTCTCTGCCGCCGTCTCTGCACCGCTCTCTCTCCGTCGCTCTCTCTGCCGCTCTCAATATTCCCTGTAAATTGTATGAGAATGCTGCTGGAAACAATGGAACCCAGGTAAGGCGGAGAGGAAATTGGAAGCAGGAGGGTAATCTATTTTATTAACCCCTCCATTCATCTTGCTTCCTGTGCTTGTCGGCTCAGGCGGCGGATGAGGAGTGCGGCCGCTGACAGCAGCAATGCACCAGGGCATCAGCTAATACTGAGCAGATATTAGACCCCGGTGAGTGGAGCGATCGATGCCATCTTATCTCACACTCTCTGCTGCTTACACTTTACACTTGGCCTCCGAGGGGAACGTTTCCCGACATCGCTCATTTTCTGCTCGATCTCGGCCGCGTTCACAGGTCCCGTCCAGATAACGAGTGACATCGCAGTGATCGAGCCGTGCTGGAACCACCAATACGATGAATCCAGGAGCATCTCCTATCACTTCTTTAATAATAATAATTTTTATTTATATAGCGCCAACATATTCCGCAGCACTTTACAATTAAGAAGGATTGTCAATTTTGCTTATTACTTGGTGCTATAAAATGATTTTGGCAGTTGGGTTTTAGTAAAACGTTTGCCCCATTTTTCTCCTCGAGCGTCTGCACTTTACTGTCTATTGCTGGCTGCAGATTGAGTTAACCGAGAATCCATCAGTGAGCTCCTTCTTATGGGAGAGTTTGCATCTCTTTTATCTGTCCTTTTCTGAGCTCCTATCGGCTGATAATTACCCACAGAACACATCGAGGTTGAATGTGCTGGGAAACAAAGAGCCTGTAAACGTCGGGGCAAACTTTGTAATGAAAATGAAACGCAAAACTAATTTTTATCTTTATCTCCGAGCACTAGGACACCCTAGAACCTCAAGATCGGAACCCGCAATAATTGCATGTGTGGCCTCGGCTCCAGTCAAGGACTGAAAGAAATAACTGAGTGCTGTGTGCAGCAGTACCATAGACAATGAATGGAGCGGAGGTTGAGAATGCGAATCTCTATCCCGTCTTTGTGGTCCCCAAATCTCGGGACCCCTGGGGGTCTCAGCAGTCGGGCCTTCAGTGATCATTATTAGCTTTTAGGAGTTTACACTTTGCTGACGCAGAGGATGATTGTGGCCTTTTCAGAAAACCATTCTTTTCTAGGCGAGAAATCGTGGCCACCAGATGATCGGTCCTAGTCAATTTGTCCAGGTCTAATCCATAGTGTCGGCTCATTCTCCGAGGACCATTATCTTCTCTTATTCTCTCCTTTTTGACATAAAAAAAAAACCCTGAACAAAAGACTGTGGATGAAAGGCTTGTAGTAAAACTGACGTCTACCGGGGCTGAATAGGAGGTGGCAGCCATCGCTGCAGCTGGCGGCGCTCCGCCTACCTCCTGAAGGGGGTGATGAGACTTGAAAGCATCGGATCCATCAAGGGCCACCACCGGCTCCCCTTCGTTCCCCGACCACCGTGTTTATAAAGAAGCACAAACCAGCGACGGCGGACGGCTCCTTTCTTGTGCCATCGCCTCCGATGCTCCTCCTCATCTTTCTCCTCCAACAAAGCATCCCGAAAATAAAACGTTATGTGAAGACGCCACTTCTGCCTGGCGCACCTAACACCCACCCGCTGTCATCTCAGCCACCGAAAATCACGGCACTCTCCCGGGGTACAAGGATAAAGGCAGATTAAATGGGCGTCTCGGGGGGATGATATTCCTGGTCCTGCATCACAGGACTGTGCACACACGGAAATCCTACAGACGGAGGCGAGATGTGGGGAAGACAGGGGAAAATCCGGGGAATGTCGGAAAGGGGCAAAACCACGGCAGATAGCAGGACCGAAAGCACGGAAATATACAAGGACCGACTCAGGGGTCAATTACTATTTGTGAAGTAATGATTTGCCATATCTATCACCATCATCTCTATTTACAGTGGGTACAGAAAGTATTCAGATCCCTTTAAAGGTTTCACTCTCTTTTGAATTTACCGAATGGCTGCAATAAAACAAAGTTCATTTTCTTCTCTCATTAATGTACACTCTGCACCCCATCTTGACCGACAAAAAACAGAAATGTAGAAATTTTTGCAAATTTAATAAAAAAGAAAACATGAAATATCCCATGGTCATAAGTCTTCAGCCCCTTTGCTCAGTATTGGGTAGAAGCCCCCTTTTGAGCTAGTACAGCCGGGAGTCTTCTTGGGAATGATGCAACAAGTTTTTCACCCCTGGATTTGGGGATCCTCGGGCATTCCTCCTTGCAGATCCTCTCCAGTTCCGTCAGGTTGGATGGTGAACGTTGGTGGACGCCATTTTCAGGTCTCTCCAGAGATGCTCAGTTGGGTTTAGGTCCGGGCTCTGGCTGGGCCGGTCAGGAATAGTCACAGAGTTGTTCTGAAGCCGCTCCTTTGTTATTTCAGCTGTGTGCTTAGGGTCATTGTCTTGTTGGAAGGTGAACCTTCGGCCAAGTCTGAGGTCCAGAGCACTCTGGAAGAGGTCTTCATCTAGGATATCTCTGAACTTGGCCACATTCATGTTTCCTTCAATGACAACCAGTCGTCCTGTTCCTGCAGCTGAAAAACACCCCCATAGCATGATGCTGCCACCACCATGTTTCACTGTTGGGATTGTATTGGGTTGGTGATGAGCGGTGACTGGTTTTCTCCACACATACCGCTTAGAATTATCACCAAAAAGTTCTATCTTCATCTCATCAGACCAGAGAATCTTATTTCTCATAGTCTGGGAGTCCTTCATGTGTTTTTTAGTAAACTCTATGCAGCTTTCACATATCTTGCACTGAGGAGAGGCTTCCGTCGGGCCACTTTGCCATAAAGACCCGACAGGTGGAGGCTGCAGTGCTAGTTGTCTTTGTGGAACTTTCTCCCATCTCCCTACTGCATCTCTGGAGCTCAGCCACAGTGATCTTGGGGTTCTTCGTTACCTCTCTCACCAAGACTCTTCTCCCACGATTGCTCAGTTTGGCTGGATGTCCAGGTCTAGGAAGACTTCTGATGGTCCCAAACTTCTTCCATTTAAGGATTATGGAGGCCACTGTGCTCTTAGGAACCTTGAGTACGGCAGAAATTCTGTTGTAACCTTGGACAGATCTGTGCCTTGCCACAATTCTGTCTCTGAGCTCCTTGGCCAGTTCCTTTGGCCTCATGATTCTCATTTGGTCTGACATGCACTGTGAGCTGTGAGGTCTTATATAGACAGGTGTGCGCCTTTCCAAATCAAGTGCTATCAGATTAATTACACACAGCTGGACTCCAATGAAGGAGAAGAACCATCTCAACGAGGATCACAAGGAAATGAACAGCATGTGACAAATATGAGTGTCTGGGCAAAGGGTCTGAAGACTTATGACCATGTGATATTTCAGTTTTTGTTTAAATAAATTTGCAAAAATTTCTACATTTGTTTTTTTCAGTCAAGATGGGGTGTAGAGTGAACATTAACGAGAAAAAATGAACTTTTTTGAATTTACCAAATGGCTGCAATGAAAGAGTGAAAAATGTAAATTGGTCTGAATAATTTCTGTACCCACTGTATCTATCACCACCCATGCATAGGTATCTATCTATCTACAAAAAAGAGAAAGAAAAAGCAGCACTAGCAAGCAGTAAATAGAACATGGCTGCTAAGTTCCAATCATGTACCAACCCTCCATATAATGGAGAAAAATGAAAATAGTAATCGTCTTTAGAAAATTATGAAGATGATTTAAAAGCCGATAATGGCGTGTATCAACATTTCGGCTCCAGGTGTGAGTCTTTCTCAGGTTCGCCTCCCAGTCTTTTGTATAGACTCCATGTCTGCTTTCCATCAGATAACCCACTTTAATCACCTGTTCACAGCAGGGTCGCAGCTTAACAAGGGTCATGTGCAGTGTTAGAGCGCTAGCTCTTGTTCCCTTCGATTTATGACGCCGTGCTTCAATCTTGAATATGAGGGTGACACGTCCCATCTCCAGAGACGGCTTTATAGATGAATACTTTCCTACCGTACATTTATGACATCGATAAAAATAATAACAAAAGACAAGTCTTCCTCCCGGTGGAGGAAACGTTCCAGCGGTTGATGTGTCACCGGTGATGTATCAGCTCCTTATTTTCTTATGTAGATGAAGATTTGTGCAGGATTTATGTGACTTGATGAGCACAAGCCCCAATCATCTCATTATAAAGCGCTCACGTGCCCCGGCTGAGCCTCCACTTATCTCGCCTCGTGCTGCCGGACACTGGGGTTCGGTCAATTCCATGGAGAATCAATTCAAACTAAAGATCAATATTGTCTTTACATTTGTCCTAGAAGGATACATTTATGTTTTCCTGAAAATATGGAAAGGATCGACTTTATATTATCTGGGCATTATTGTGTAACTTTATACAGTTCTGGAGACGTAACCACAAAACAAAACTAATAGGGTGAAATAAAGCCCCCAATATTCGCACCTCCGTCCCATACATCCAATGGTTGTGGAAAAACCCTGTAATCAGGCACAGCTTTACTTCTGGCACAGAGAACGCATGCTACTTTATATCTTTACCAGTTACACTGTATAATGCCCACCACTATCAGCCCCCCAGAAACCATAATGCCCACCATTATCAGCCCCCCAGTAATCATAATGCCCACCATTATCAGCCCCCCAGTAATCATAATGCCCACCACTATCAGACCCCCAATAACCATAATGCCCACCACTATCAGCCCCCCAGAAACCATAATGCCCACCACCATCAGCCCCCCAGTAATCATAATGCCCACCATTATCAGCCCCCCAGTAATCATAATGCCCACCACTATCAGACCCCCAATAACCATAATGCCAACCACTATCAGCCCCCCAATAACCATAATGCACACCACTATCAGCCCCCCAATAACCATAATGCCCACCATCAGCCCCCAATAACCATAATGCCCACCACTATCAGCCCCCCAATAACCATAATGTCCACCACTATCAGCCCCCCAATAATCATAATGCCCACCACTATCAGCCCCCAATAACCATAATGCCCACCATCAGCCCCCAATAACCATAATGCCCACCACTATCAGCCCCCAATAACCATAATGCCCACCACTATCAGCCCCCAATAACCATAATGCCCACCACTATCAGCCCCCCAATAACCATAATGCCCACCACTATCAGCCCCCAATAACCATAATGCCCACCACTATCAGCCCCCCAGTAATCATAATGCCCACCACTATCAGCCCCCCAATAACCATAATGCCCACCACTATCAGCCCCCCAGTAACCATAATGCCCACCACTATCAGCCCCCCAGTAATCATAATGCCCACCACTATCAGCCCCCAATAACCATAATGCACACCACTATCAGCCCCCCAGTAACCATAATGCCCACCACTATCAGCCCCCCAGTAATCATAATGCCCACCACTATCAGCCCCCAATAACCATAATGCCCACCACTATCAGCCCCCCAGTAACCATAATGCCCACCACTATCAGCCCCCCAGTAATCATAATGCCCACCACTATCAGCCCCCAATAACCATAATGCCCACCACTGTCAGCCCCCCAATAACCATAATGCCCACCACTATCAGCCCCCAATAACCATAATGCCCACCACTATCAGCCCCCCAGTAATCATAATGCCCACCACTATCAGCCCCCAATAACCATAATGCACACCACTATCAGCCCCCAATAACCATAATGCCCACCACTATCAGCCCCCCAGTAACCATAATGCCCACCACTATCAGCCCCCAATAACCATAATGCCCACCACTATCAGCCCCCCAATAACCATAATGCACACCACTATCAGCCCCCAATAACCATAATGCCCACCACTATCAGCCCCCAATAACCATAATGCACACCACTATCAGCCCCCCAATAACCATAATGTTCACCACTATCAGCCCCCAATAACCATAATGCCCACCACTATCAGCCCCCAATAACCATAATGCCCACCACTATCAGCCCCCCAATAACCATAATGCCCACCACTATCAGCCCCCAATAACCATAATGCCCACCACTATCAGCCCCCAATAACCATAATGCCCACCACTATCAGCCCCCAATAACCATAATGCCCACCACTATCAGCCCCCAATAACCATAATGCCCACCACTATCAGCCCCCAATAACCATAATGCCCACCACTATCAGCCCCCAATAACCATAATGCCCACCACTATCAGCCCCCAATAACCATAATGCCCACCACTATCAGCCCCCAATAACCATAATGCCCACCACTATCAGCCCCCCAGTAATCATAATGCCCACCACTATCAGCCCCCAATAATCATAATGCCCACCACTATCAGCCCCCAATAACCATAATGCCCACCACTATCAGCCCCCCAATAATCATAATGCCCACCACTATCAGCCCCCCAATAACCATAATGCCCACCACTATCAGCCCCCCAATAACCATTATGCCCACCACTATCAGCCCCCAATAACCATTATGCCCACCACTATCAGCCCCCCAATAACCATTATGCCCACCACTATCAGCCCCCCAATAACCATAATGCCCACCAGTCCACATTCCCCGCCCTTCTGTTTATTTAAAGAAAAAATAATTAAAAATGAGTTCCAATGTATCCGAACAAAATAAAAAATACAAGAAGAAGAAAACAGAATATGTTATCAGCTCCACTGATAAATGTATTTTTTTTATTTTTATTTTTTACATTTTTCATAAAATGATGTTAAAAAAAAAACTGGCAATATTCACACAGTCTAATTTAAGACTCCTGTTTGCTGTTTTTCACATTTTCCTCAATAGATGGACTCAGAGGAAGCTCTAACCTGGGCAAAGGTCAATGTGAACGGACCCGGACCTCTGCTATTATGAATGATGAATCCTGTGTTATCTACTGTATATAGAGGTGATATCAGTCATTGTACAGGAGGAGGAGGTGAGCTGTGACATCACCTATTGTGAATGGTGGATCCTGAGTTATCTACTGTATATAGAGGTGTTATCAGTCATTGTACAGGAGGAGGAGGTGAGCTGTGACATCACCTATTGTGAATGGGGGATCCTGTGTAATCTACTGTATATAGAGGTACCTTCAGTCATTGTACAGGAGGAGGAGGTGAGCTGTGATATCACCTATTGTGAATGGTGGATCCTGAGTTATCTACTGTATATAGAGGTGTTATCAGTCATTGTACAGGAGGAGGAGGTGAGCTGTGACATCACCTATTGTGAATGGGGGATCCTGTGTAATCTACTGTATATAGAGGTACCTTCAGTCATTGTACAGGAGGAGGAGGTGAGTTGTGATATCACATTGTGAGTGGTGGATCCTGTGTTATCTACTGTATATAGATGTGTTATCAGTCATTGTACAGGAGGAGGAGGTGAGCTGTGACATCACATATTGTGAATGGGGGATCCTGTGTAATCTACTGTATATAGAGGTACCTTCAGTCATTGTACAGGAGGAGGAGGTGAGTTGTGAAATCACATTGTGAGTGGTGGATCCTGTGTTATCTACTGTATATAGATGTGTTATCAGTCATTGTACAGGAGGAGGAGGTGAGCTGTGACATCACATATTGTGAATGGTGGATCCTGTGTTATCTACTATATATAGAGGTGTGATCAGTTACTGTACAGGAGGAGGTGAGCTGTGATATCACCTATTGTGAATGGTGGATCCTGTGTTATCTACTGTATATAGAGGTGATATCAGTCATTGTACAGGAGGAGGAGGTGAGCTGTGACATCACCTATTGTGAATGGTGGATCCTGTGTTATCTACTGTATATAGAGGTGATATCAGTCTTTGTACAGGAGGAGGAGGTGAGCTGTGACATCACCTATTGTGAATGGTGGATCCTGTGTTATCTACTGTATATAGAGGTGTTATCAGTCATTGTACAGGAGGAGGAGGAGGTGAGCTGTGACATCACCTATTGTGAATGGTGGATCCTGTGTTATCTACTGTATATAGAGGTGTTATCAGTCATTGTACAGGAGGAAGAGGTGAGCTGTGTCATCACCTATTGTGAATGGTGGATCCTGTGTTATCTACTGTATATAGAGGTGCTATCAGTCATTGTACAGGAGGAGGAGGTGAGCTGTGACATCACCTATTGTGAATGGTGGATCCTGTGAATGCCAAGAGTGTGCAAAGCAGTCATCAAAGCAAAAGGTGGCTACTTTGAAGACCCTAGAATATAAGACATAAATTCAGTTGTTTCACACTTTTTTGTTAAGTATATAATTCCACATGTGTTAATTCATAGTTTTGATGCGTTCAGTGTGAATGTACAATTTTCATAGTCATGAAAATACAGAAAAATCTTTAAATGAGAAGGTGTGTCCAAACTTTTGGTCTGTACTGTATATACACACACACACAGTATATATATATATATATATATATATATATATATATACTTGAGTATAAGTCGACCCCCCCTAATTTTGCCACAAAAAAACTGGGAAAGCTTACTGATTCGAGTATAAGCCTACGGTGGAAAATGCAGCAGCTACCGGTAAATGTCAAAAGTAAAAATAGATACCAAGGAAAGTAAAATTAATTGAGACATCAGTAAACCTATAGGGAGGGCAAACAATTTAAATGCTCCGCCATCATAAGATACAAGAGAACCAAGAAACAATGGACACAAGAGCTCAAAAAATAATAACAGCTTTATTAAGACAAATTCAAAACATTACAATAAATACATAAAAAACAAATACGTAAAATGCAAAAGATGAGAGAAGAGGCGAGCCTAGTGCCACGCACAAATACACTAATCCATTAAAGAGCAAATCAAATGGTAGCTATAAGAAAGAAAGGCCATGTATACGAGCATGTAAAGATGTAATCAAAGTCATGAAATAAGGATTAGCCAAATATTCAATATAGTTGTAGTGTATACTAATACCAGAAAGTGGGCAGCTACACAGAAAATAAAGCTCCAAAGTACTAGGCAAACAGCAGGAAGGTAAAAAAGTATATAGCCAAATGAACGGGTGTCACATTAAAACATTATATATAGAGACAGACCCCTTATGGCTTATCACTAGAGTTGAGCGACCTTGACCTTTTTAGAGTCGAGCCGGGTTTTGCGAAACCCGACTATGTCCAAAGTCGGGTCGAGTGAAATCGGCCGATTATGACGTAAAGTCGGGATCGACCGAAACACGAAACCCAATGCAAGTCAATGGGGCAGCATAGTCGGCAGTGAGTGGGGGCCAGGAAAACACCTAGAGTGCCCATTTTAATGTCAAAACCATCCATTCTTCTTAATGAAGCTTGTCAAGCGTAATTTACCTTATAATAATTGGAAGGCATTTGAAATTGGGGGTCATTTGGCTAAAGTTGTGTGGGGTAGGGCTGGTTCAAGTAATTAGTGGGCCCAGGAAATCTGGACCACGTCACGGCAGTGGAGCAGGGAGAGGTAAGTATTTCAACTTTGCAAGTGCTGTGATCCTGAGCAAGCAGGGGGGGCCCACTCGTTGGCATTGGCACTGGCACAGGGCCCCTCAAAGTACAGCGGTGTGTTTGCACGGCGGGGGCGCCTCCCACCGGCAGCAACACTTTTGCGTACTATGAGAGGCCCTGTGCCAGTGACGTCGCCAACTAGTATTCCTCCCCCCACCTGATGAAGGAACCTGCACTTTCATCTGCACCTTCCTCTTTGTCCCCGTGTAAGGTGGTATGGTATGCGGGAAGAGCAACCTGACTTTCAGCAGGGTCACAATGTTGTTGTGTAGCATGCACGGGGAATGTTGCGTTATGGGTCAATGTACCAGCAGACTCATCTATCACTGGCTGGGCAATGGGCAGGATGAGGAGGAAACACAGATATAGACCCAAAGAATAAAGTTGGCTAAATGCAGTTCAAAATTGGTAACACAGGAATAACCAGGGGGCATTGCAGTGGAGGACAACTGGAATGAGAGGCTGACACAGAGAGTAGGGCCAAATCAGTAAGTAGTCGAAATGCAGTTCAAAATTGGCAACCGTAGTAAACAGGCGGCACAGCTTTGTTCAGTGGAGGAGAACAGCAAGGAGTGGCAGACACCGATAGTAGGCCCCAACCCAACTAGTAGGCCAAATGCAGTCTAACATTAACAACTACTTAACGAGAGGCTGAAAATGGTATTTCAGGACAGGAAACCAGGAGAACAGCAAGGAGTGGCAGACACCGATAGTAGGCCCCAAACCAACTAGTACGCCAAATGCAGTTGTTCCATTTAACCACAATTTAATGAGAGCCTGAAGATAGAAGCTCAGGAAAGGCAACCTGGGGAACAGCTTGGAGTGTAACACACCATCTCTCTCCACCCCATACCCATTTTGTAGGCCTAATGCTGTGTACTTTTCTACAACTACTAAACGAGAGTCGGAAGACCGAAGCAATGGCAAGGAAACCTGGGGAACACCTTGGAGTGTAACATACCATCTCTCTCCACCCCATACCCAATTTGTAGGCCTAATGCAGCCTACTTTCCGACACCTACTAAACGAGAGCATGAAGATCGAAGCTCAGGAAAGGCAACCTGGTGAAAACCTTGGAGTGTAACACAACCTGTCTCTACACCCCATACACAATTAGTAGGCCTAATGCAGCGTAGTTTCCAACAGCTACTAAACGAGAGCCGGAAGATCGAAGCTCAGGAAAGGCAACCTGGGGAACACCTTGGAGTGTAACACAACCTCTCTCTACACCACGGAAGGGCTGATTCTTAGGAAGGAAGGCTGTTGTAAATAAGCATTGCGCGTCCGAGGGTGATTATATTCTTATTCGGTATCTACTCACCCTCGGACGCGCCATGCTTCTTGATTTGTAATTAATGTTTATTTGCAATGTGCTTTTGACTTACTCAATTATTTTTTTAATTATTGATTTTATTAAATTAATAGTTTAACATCTTATTGGAAATAATTTAAAGGAGACGCGACAGGACAACACTCGGTGGATGCCATATCTGTGTTAACAACTCCAAAAAACTTTCAGTTAACTTCTTGCAGGAGAAAGAAATTGTAGCTGTTGGACCTTTGTAGTACAGTTCCAGATATTTGTTGTGTGTTTGTTTTGATTGTTAAAATGTCTGCATTTGAGATCTCAACACGATCTTATTTTTTATAATCAAATTAATTTTTTAAATATTTTATTAGGTTGGTTCAAGGGGTACACGGGCCGCAGTAGACAGGTCAGTGGAGGCCTAGTGGAAGGAGGGACCGCAGATGCGCCACTGTTTCACCCATACACAATTAGTAGGCCTAATGCAGCGTAGTTTCCAACAGCTACTAAACGAGAGCCGGAAGATCGAAGCTCAGGAAAGGCAACCTGGGGAACACCTTGGAGTGTAACAACAACCTCTCTCTACACCACGGAAGGGCTGATTCTTAGGAAGGAAGGCTGTTGTAAATAAGCATTGCGCGTCCGAGGGTGATTATATTCTTATTCGGTATCTACTCACCCTCGGACGCGCCATGCTTCTTGATTTGTAATTAATGTTTATTTGCAATGTGCTTTTGACTTACTCAATTATTTTTTTAATTATTGATTTTATTAAATTAATAGTTTAACATCTTATTGGAAATAATTTAAAGGAGACGCGACAGGACAACACTCGGTGGATGCCATATCTGTGTTAACAACTCCAAAAAACTTTCAGTTAACTTCTTGCAGGAGAAAGAAATTGTAGCTGTTGGACCTTTGTAGTACAGTTCCAGATATTTGTTGTGTGTTTGTTTTGATTGTTAAAATGTCTGCATTTGAGATCTCAACACGATCTTATTTTTTATAATCAAATTAATTTTTTAAATATTTTATTAGGTTGGTTCAAGGGGTACACGGGCCGCAGTAGACAGGTCAGTGGAGGCCTAGTGGAAGGAGTGACCACAGACAGGCATCGAAGGCCTAAAATAATAACACATGGCTGTAGGCAATTTTAAATTGGTTCCAGGGGTACACGGGCAGCAGTGCCCTGGTCAGTGTAGTAGTAGTTGAAAGAATGGACCGCAGACAGGCATCGAAGGCCTAAAATAAAAAAATTGGGCTGGCTGTAGGCAATTTTAAATTGGTTCCAGGGGTACACGGGCAGCAGTGGTGTGGTCAGTGGAGGCCTAGTGGAAGGAGTGACCGCAGACAGGCATCGAAGGCCGAAAATAATAACACATGGCTGTAGGCAATTTTAAATTGGTTCCAGGGGTACACGGGCAGCAGTGGTGTGGTCAGTGGAGGCCTAGTGGAAGGAGTGACCGCAGACAGGCATCGAAGGCCTAAAATAATAACACATGGCTGTAGGCAATTTTAAATTGGTTCCAGGGGTACACGGGCAGCAGTGCCCTGGTCAGTGTAGTAGTAGTTGAAAGAATGGACCACAGACAGGCATCGAAGGCCTAAAATAATAACACATGGCTGTAGGCAATTTTAAATTGGTTCCAGGGGTACACGGGCAGCAGTGCCCTGGTCAGTGTAGTAGTAGTTGAAAGAATGGACCGCAGACAGGCATCGAAGGCCTAAAATAAAAAAATTGGGCTGGCTGTAGGCAATTTTAAATTGGTTCCAGGGGTACACGGGCAGCAGTGGTGTGGTCAGTGGAGGCCTAGTGGAAGGAGTGACCGCAGACAGGCATCGAAGGCCTAAAATAATAAAACATGGCTGTAGGCAATTTTAAATTGGTTCCAGGGGTACACGGGCAGCAGTGGTGTGGTCAGTGGAGGCCTAGTGGAAGGAGTGACCACAGACAGGCATCGAAGGCCTAAAATAATAACACATGGCTGTAGGCAATTTTAAATTGGTTCCAGGGGTACACGGGCAGCAGTGCCCTGGTCAGTGTAATAGTAGTTGAAAGAATGGACCGCAGACAGGCATCGAAGGCCTAAAATAAAAAAATTGGGCTGGCTGTAGGCAATTTTAAATTGGTTCCAGGGGTACACGGGCAGCAGTGGTGTGGTCAGTGGAGGCCTAGTGGAAGGAGTGACCGCAGACAGGCATCGAAGGCCTAAAATAATAACACATGGCTGTAGGCAATTTTAAATTGGTTCCAGGGTTACACGGGCAGCAGTGGTGTGGTCAGTGGAGGCCTAGTGGAAGGAGTGACCGCAGACAGGCATCGAAGGCCTAAAATAATCACACATGGCTGTAGGCAATTTTAAATTGGTTCCAGGGGTACACGGGCAGCAGTGGTGTGGTCAGTGGAGGCCTAGTGGAAGGAGTGACCGCAGACAGGCATCGAAGGCCTAAAATAATAACACATGGCTGTAGGCAATTTTAAATTGGTTCCAGGGGTACACGGGCAGCAGTGCCCTGGTCAGTGTAGTAGTAGTTGAAAGAATGGACCGCAGACAGGCATCGAAGGCCTAAAATAATAACACATGGCTGTAGGCAATTCTAAATTGGTTACAGGGGTACACGGGCAGCAGTGGTGTGGTCAGTGGAGGCCTAGTGGAAGGAGTGACCGCAGACAGGCATCGAAGGCCTAAAATAATAACACATGGCTGTAGGCAATTTTAAATTGGTTCCAGGGGTACACGGGCAGCAGTGGTGTGGTCAGTGGAAGTCTAGTGGAAGGAGTGACCGCAGACAGGCTTCCAAGGCCTAACATAACAAAATTGGGCTGGCTGTAGGCACTTTAAATTGGTTCCAGGGGTACATGGGCAGCAGTGTATGGTCAGTGGAAGTCTAGTGGAAGGAGTGACGGCAGACAGTCTTCGAAGGCCTAACATAACAAAATTGGGCTGACTGTAGGCACTTTTAAATTGGTTCCAGGGTAACACGGCCAGCAGTGGCCTGGTCAGTGTAGTAGTTGTAGAAAGAAGGGACCGCAGACAGGCTTCGAAGGCCTAACATAACAAAAATGTCAAAACAATGGTATTGTCAGTGCCAGGCATTGAAGGATGTCAGCGCCTAGACTACACATTGGTGAAGCTGTGAGAGATAATTTTGCTAGTGGTAGAGCACTGTTTGAGATGGGGGGGGGAACTGTCTTGTGGCCGGCGGTACAGGCACAGGGCCCCTCATATTACAACGGTGTGTCTGACGTTGGGTGCGCACCACCACCGCCAGAGACACTTTATTGTACTATGAGGGACCCAGTGGCAGTGCCGTCGACCAAAAGCGGCCACACCCACCTCTTCAGACAAACAGCACTCTCAAGGGTCCAAGCGCAAAGTGGCGATAGCACGGCCCCGTGTGGGGAGTTTGGCCATTTCGTGAGGTGGAAACATGTCGTATGCTGGACAATCAGGTGAAGAAAATTACGAGATTGGAAAAGTCATTCAGAATAGTCCACAGGCAAGACCTTTTCATAGGAAAGCTAGGTGTCAGCCGGGCAGGGTGGGGCAAAAGATTTTGAAATCCAGTTGTGGTTCATTTTAATGAAGGTTAGATCATCTACATTTTGGGTAGCCAGACGAGTCCTTTTTTCTGTTAGTATTGAACCTGCAGCACTGAATACTCTTTCTGATAGGACACTAGCTGCCGGGCAAGCAAGCTCCTGCAATGCATATTCTGCCAATTCTGGCCAGGTGTCTAATTTGGATGCCCAGTAATCAAATGGGAATGACGGTTGAGGGAGAACGTCGATAAGGGATGAAAAATAGTTTGTAACCATACTGGACAAATGTTGTCTCCTGTCACTTTGAATTGATGCTGCAGTACCTGTCCTGTCTGCGGTCATAGCAAAATCACTCCACAACCTGGTCAGAAAACCCCTCTGGCCAACGCCACTTCTGATTTCTGCCCCTCTAACACCTCTGGTCTGCTGGCCCCTGCAGCTCGTGTGAGAACGATCACGGGCGCTGTGTGCAGGGAATGCCAGAAGCAAACGGTCAACAAGAGTTGATTGTTTTGTTGCTAATATTAGTTCCAAGTTCTCATGTGGCATAATATTTTGCAATTTGCCTTTATAGCGAGGATCAAGGAGGCAGGCCAACCAGTAATCGTCATCGTTCATCATTTTTGTAATGCGTGTGTCCCTTTTGAGGATACGCAAGGCATAATCCGCCATGTGGGCCAAAGTTCCCGTTGTCAAATCTGCGGTTGTGCTTGGTTGAGGGGCAGTTGCAGGCAAATCTACGTCACTTGTGTCCCTCAAAAAACCAGAACCCGGCCTTGCCACGCCACCAATTTCCCGTGCCCCCGGGAAAGCTTCCTCATTAAAAATATACTCATCCCCATCATCCTCCTCATCCTCCACCTCCTCTTCGCCCGGTACCTCGTCATGTACACTGCCCTGACCAGACAATCGCTGACTGTCATCAAGGCTTTCCTCTTCCTCTGGTGCAGACGCCTGATCCTTTATGTGCGTCAAACTTTGCATCAGCAGACGCATTAGGGGGATGCTCATGCTTATTATGGCGTTGTCTGCACTAACCAGCCGTGTGCATTCCTCAAAACACTGAAGGACTTGACACATGTCTTGAATCTTCGACCACTGCACACCTGACAACTCCATGTCTGCCATCCTACTGCCTGCCCGTGTATGTGTATCCTCCCACAAAAACATAACAGCCCGCCTCTGTTCGCACAGTCTCTGAAGCATGTGCAGTGTTGAGTTCCACCTTGTTGCAACGTCTATGATTAGGCGATGCTGGGGAAGGTTCAAAGAACGCTGATAGGTCTGCATACGGCTGGAGTGTACAGGCGAACGGCGGATATGTGCGCAAAGTCCACGCACTTTGAGGAGCAGGTCGGATAACCCCGGATAACTTTTCAGGAAGCACTGCACCACCAGGTTTAAGGTGTGAGCCAGGCAAGGAATGTGTTTCAGTTGGGAAAGGGAGATGGCAGCCATGAAATTCCTTCCGTTATCACTCACTACCTTGCCTGCCTCAAGATCTACAGTGCCCAGCCACGACTGCGTTTCTTGCTGCAAGAACTCGGACAGAACTTCCGCGGTGTGTCTATTGTCGCCCAAACACTTCATAGCCAATACAGCCTGCTGACGTATGCCAGTAGCTGCCCCATAATGGGAGACCTGGTGTGCAACAGTGGCAGGTGCGGATGGAGTGTTTGTGCGACTGCGGTCTGTGGACGAGCTCTTGCTTCTGCAGGAGGACGAGGAGGAGGAGGAGGAGGAGGGGGTGCGAACGGCTACAGACAACTGTTTACTAGACCGTGGGCTAGGCAGAACTGTCCCAAACTTGCTGTCCCCTGTGGACCCTGAATCCACCACATTTACCCAGTGTGCCGTGATGGACACGTAACGTCCCTGGCCATGCCTACTGGTCCATGCATCTGTTGTCAGGTGCACCTTTGTGCTCACAGATTGCCTGAGTGCATGGACGATGCGCTCTTTAACATGCTGGTGGAGGGCTGGGATGGCTTTTCTGGAAAAAAAGTGTCGACTGGGTAGCTCGTAGCGTGGTACAGCGTAGTCCATCAGGTCTTTGAAAGCTTTGCTTTCAACTAACCGGTAGGGCATCATCTCTAACGAGATTAGTCTAGCTATGTGGGCGTTCAAACCCTGTGTACGCGGATGCGAGGCTAAGTATTTCCTTTTTCTAACCATAGTCTCATGTAGGGTGAGCTGGACTGGAGAGCGGGAGATCGTGGAACTAGCGGGGGTGCCGGTGGACATGGCAGACTGAGAGACGGTGGGAGATGGTATTGTTGCCGCCGGTGCCCTAGATGCAGTGTTTCCTACTACGAAACTGGTGATTCCCTGACCCTGACTGCTTTGGCCTGGCAAAGATACCTGCACAGATACAGCAGGTGGTGCGCTAAATGGTGGTCCTACACTGCCGGAAGGGATGTTGCGTTGATGACTAGCTTCATTGGCCGAGGGTGCAACAACCTTAAGGGACGTTTGGTAGTTAGTCCAAGCTTTCAAATGCATGGTGGTTAAATGTCTATGCATGCAACTAGTATTGAGACTTTTCAGATTCTGACCTCTGCTTAAGGAAGTAGAACATTTTTGACAGATGACTTTGCGCTGATCAATTGGATGTTGTTTAAAAAAATGCCAGACTGCACTCTTTCTAGCATCGGATACCTTTTCAGGCATTGCAGACTGAGCTTTAACCGGATGGCCACGCTGTCCTCCACCAGGTTTTGGCTTTGCCACGCGTTTTGGGCAAGATACGGGCCCGGCAGATGGAACCTGTGGCGATGTTGATGCCTGCTGCGGCCCCTCCTCCTCCTCTGCTTCAGAACTGCTGCCGCCTGCACCCTGTTCCCCCAATGGCTGCCAATCGGGGTCAAGAACTGGGTCATCTAATAACTCTTCTTGTACCTCCTGCGCAACTTCGTCTGTGTCACCGTGTCGTTCGGTGGTATAGCGTTCGTGATGGGGCAACATAGTCTCATCAGGGTCTGATTCTTGATCAGCACCCTGCGAGGGCAATGTTGTGGTCTGAGTCAAAGGACCAGCATAGTAGTCTGGCTGTGGCTGTGCGTCAGTGCACTCCATGTCAGATTCAATTTGTAATGGGCATGGACTGTTAACTGCTTCACTTTCTAAGCCAGGGACGGTATGTGTAAAGAGCTCCATGGAGTAACCCGTTGTGTCGCCTGCTGCATTCTTCTCTGTTGTTGTTTTTGCTGAAGAGGACAAGGAAGTGACTTGTCCCTGACCGTGAACATCCACTAACGACGCGCTGCTTTTACTTTTACCAGTTTCACGAGAGGAGGCAAAAGAGCTAGAGGCTGAGTCAGCAAGATAAGCCAAAACTTGCTCTTGCTGCTCCGGCTTTAAAAGCGGTTTTCCTAATCCCAGAAAAGGGAGCGTTCGAGGCCTTGTGTAGCCGGACGACGAACCTGGCTCCACAGCTCCAGACTTAGGTGCAATATTTTTTTCCCCACGACCACCTGATGCTCCACCACTACCACTACCCTCATTACCAGCTGACAATGAACGCCCCCGGCCACGACCTCTTCCACTAGACTTCCTCATTGTTTTAAAAACGTAACCAAACTAACGTTATTTGTTGCAGTCACACAACTTACACGGTGAGCTATAACTTCAGTATGATTTAGCTACCCCTTTACAGGTTGGTGAGACCACAGCGAAAATCAGGCCCAATGTTACACACTCTTTTTTTGGTGGCTGCAAATTAGAGAGATGCCCCACACGCAGGACTGTCACTGAAGCACAAATGTTAATATTAATGTCACACTATTATTTTTTTTTTATTTTTATTTTTTTCAGGAACACTTTAGAAACCCCCCCCCAAAAAAAAAATTGATTTTTGCAGGGAGAATTTAGAAAACAAATGTAACAAACTATATGCTTTCTATGGGCCACTGAGTGAGAGATGACGCACACAGGAATCAGGAGTGGCACACAAGCCCAGAGGCCAATATTTTTCTACCAATGATTGATGGAGTTATTTTCTCTGGTAGATTTTGGAACCCAAATCAAGGGAAAAAAATATAGGCTTTCTATGGACCACAATTGGAGAGAGAGAGAGAGAGAGAGAGAGAGATGGCACACCCAGGAGTCAAGACTGGCACACAAGCAGAAAGGCCAATATTAATCTCCCACTGTTTTTTTTGGTTGTTTTTTTTTTTTTTTTTTCAGGGAGACTTTAGAAAAAAAAATAATAAAAAAAATATGATTTTATCAGGAAGAATTTAGAAACCAAATAAAATAAAATGATTTTTTCAGGGAGAATTTATAAAACAAATAAAACCAAAAATAGGCGTTCTATGGCCCACTGACTGAGAGATGACGCACCCAGGAGTCAAGACTGGCACACAAGCAGAAAGGCCAATATTAATCTCCCACTGTTTTTTTTTTTTTTTCAGGGAGACTTTAGAAAAAAAAATAATAAAAAAAATATGATTTTATCAGGAAGAATTTAGAAACCAAATAAAATAAAATGATTTTTTCAGGGAGAATTTATAAAACAAATAAAAACAAAAATAGGCGTTCTATGGCCCACTGACTGAGAGATGACGCACACAGGAATCAGGAGTGGCACACAAGCCCAGAGGCCAATATTTTTCTACCAATGATTGATGGAGTTATTTTCTCTGGTAGATTTTGGAACCCAAATCAAGGAAAAAAAATATAGGCTTTCTATGGACCACAATTGGAGAGAGAGAGAGAGAGAGAGAGAGAGAGAGATGGCACACCCAGGAGTCAAGACTGGCACACAAGCAGAAAGGCCAATATTAATCTCCCACTGTTTTTTTTGGTTGTTTTTTTTTTTTTTTTTTCAGGGAGACTTTAGAAAAAAAAATAATAAAAAAAATATGATTTTATCAGGAAGAATTTAGAAACCAAATAAAATAAAATGATTTTTTCAGGGAGAATTTATAAAACAAATAAAACCAAAAATAGGCGTTCTATGGCCCACTGACTGAGAGATGACGCACCCAGGAGTCAAGACTGGCACACAAGCAGAAAGGCCAATATTAATCTCCCACTGTTTTTTTTTTTTTTTCAGGGAGACTTTAGAAAAAAAAATAATAAAAAAAATATGATTTTATCAGGAAGAATTTAGAAACCAAATAAAATAAAATGATTTTTTCAGGGAGAATTTATAAAACAAATAAAACCAAAAATAGGCGTTCTATGGCCCACTGACTGAGAGATGACGCACCCAGGAGTCAAGACTGGCACACAAGCAGAAAGGCCAATATTAATCTCCCACTGTTTTTTTTTTTTTTTTTTTTTTTTTCAGGGAGACTTTAGAAAAAAAAATAATAAAAAAAATATGATTTTATCAGGAAGAATTTAGAAACCAAATAAAATAAAATGATTTTTTCAGGGAGAATTTAGAAAACAAATAAAACCAAAAATAGGCGTTCTATGGCCCACTGACTGAGAGAGAGAGAGAGATGGAACGCTTAGTACTGGCACACAAGCCCAAAGGGCAATATTAATCTCCCTTTTTTTTTCCAGGGAGAATTTCTAAAACCCCCCCCAAAAAAAAAAATTGGCTTTCTATGGCCCACTATTTGTGAGAGAGATGGGACGCTCAGGACTGGCACAGATGGCACGCTCAGGACTGGCACAGAAGCCCAGAGGCCAATATTAATCTCCCTTTTTTTCTGGGAGAATTTATAAAACCAAAAAAATATTTAAATAGGCTTTCTATGGCCCACTATTTGTGAGAGAGATGGCACGCTCAGGACTGGCACAGATGGCACGCTCACAACTGGCACACAAGCCCAGAGGCCAATATTAATCTCCCTTTTTTCAGGGAAAATTTATAAAACCAAAAAAAAAATTAAATAGGCTTTCTATGGCCCACTATTTGTGAGAGAGATGGCACGCTCAGGACTGGCACAGATGGCACGCTCACAACTGGCACACAAGCCCAGAGGCCAATATTAATCTCCCTTTTTTCAGGGAAAATTTATAAAACAAAAAAAAAAATTAAATAGGCTTTCTATGGCCCACTATTTGTGAGAGAGATGGCACACTCAGGGCTGGCACAGATGGCACGCTCACAACTGGCACACAAGCCCAGAGGCCAATATTAATCTCCCTTTTTTTCAGGGAGAATTTATAAAACCAAAAAAAAAATTAAATAGGCTTTCTATGGCCCACTATTTGTGAGAGAGATGGCACGCTCAGGGCTGGCACAGATGGCACGCTCAGGACTGGCACACAAGCCCAGAGGCCAATATTAATCTCCCTTTTTTTCAGGGAGAATTTATAAAACCCAAAAAAAAATAAAATAGGCTTTCTATGGCCCACTATTTGTGAGAGAGATGGCACACTCAGGACTGGCACACAAGCCCAAAGGCCAATATTAATCTCCCACTGTATTTTTATCAGGGAGAATTTATACACCCCACAAAAAAAAATACAGAAAAATGAAAAGGCTTTCTATGGCCCACTATGTGAGAGAGATGGCACACACAGGGATGGCACTCTAGCAGAAATGCCAAATTGCCAATCTTAATCTCCCACCAAAAAAAAAAAAAACAGGGAATGTCCTACAATTACTATCTCCCTGCCTGCAGTAATCTCAGCCAGGTATGGCAGGCAGCAATAAGGAGTGGACTGATGCACAAATGAAATAAAAAGTGTGTACAAACCAAAAAGATAGCTGTGCAGAAAGGAAGGAACAAGAGGATTTGTGCTTTGAAAAAAGCAGTTGGTTTGCACAGCGGCGTACACACAGCAATGCAGCTATCAGGGAGCCTTCTAGGGCAGCCCAATGAGCTACAGCGCTGAGGGGAAAAAAAAAACAAAAAACTTCCACTGTCCCTGCACACCGAGGGTGGTGTTGGACAGTGCAAATCGCTGCAGCACAAGCGGTTTGGTGGTTAATGGACCCTGCCTAACGCTATCCCTGCTTCTGACAAAGCGGCAGCAACCTCTCCCTAAGCTCAGATCAGCAGCAGTAAGATGGCGGTCGGCGGGAACGCCTCTTTATAGCCCCTGTGACGTCGCAGACAGCAAGCCAATCACTGCAATGCCCTTCTCTAAGATGGTGGGGACCAGGACCTATGTCATCACGCTGCCCACACTCTGCGTTTACCTTCATTGGCTGAGAAATGGCGCTTTTCGCGTCATTGAAACGCGACTTTGGCGCGAAAGTCGCGTACCGCATGGCCGACCCCGCACAGGGGTCGGATCGGGTTTCATGAAACCCCGACTTAGCCAAAAGTCGGCGACTTTTGAAAATGTTCGACCCGTTTCGCTCAACCCTACTTATCACAACTATCTGTGCAAAAATATAAGCGTTATAGATTAGTTCTCCCTAATGGCTCAGTAAGCCATATATTGCACATAATCCCGGGAAGTCCCATGCAAAAGAAGGGGGAGACTGAACAGATGCAAAAATAATACGTTAGCAACCTGCTGCTACCGTGCGTGGAAGAGGAGGCCCCGACGCGCGTTTCGCAGGAGTTGCTTCCTCGGGGGGCACTAGGTTAAGTGTTTTTGAATATCCATATTGAATCAGGAGCCCCATATAATGCTCCATACAGTTCATGATGGCCCCATAAGATGCTCCATATTAAAATATGCTCTTCTGACCTGAGCGTCACTGCAGAAGACGCTGAAGATGGACCGGCGCCCGGAACGAGGAGCAGTGAATATTGCGCAGCGCTCCCCTTCCCCATTATACTCACCTGCTCCTGGCGCGGTCCCTGGTTCTCTGGTGCCGCAGCTTCTTCCTGTACTGAGCGGTCACCGTTACCGTTCATTACAGTAATGAATATGTGGCTCCACCTCTATGGGAGCAGAGTCGGGTCCATATTCATTACTGTAATGAGCGGTACCATGTGACCGCTCAATACAGTTAGAAGCTGCGGCGCTGGGAGAACCAGGGACCTGCAGGGACCGCGCCGGGAGCAGGTGAATATTGTTAGACTCCCCTCCCCTGCCGACCCCTGGGTATGACTCGAGTATAAGCCGAGAGGGGCACTTTCAGCCCCCAAAAAATGAGCTGAAAATCTCGGCTTATACTCGAGTATATACGGTAGGTATTTGATCCCTTGCTGATTTTGTAAGTTTACCCACTGACAGACATGAACAGTCTATAATTTTAAGGGTAGGTTAATTTTAACATTGAGAGATAGAATATCAAGAATAACATCCAGAAAATCACATTGTATAAATTACGGCACGGAGCACAGGGGACCAGAGATCCCAGCTGATTAGCTCTATTCATGCAGTGTCAGCTGCTGGGCAGAGACGGGACCGGACAGAACCCCAGGGCTTCTCGCTTCCTGGGTCAGACAAGACAAACGACAATCACTCCCATTATTTCTCAGTTTTTGTCATCTCTTACGGTCAGACTTGTTCTCTCTTTCCGCCATTGATATGAATCGATACTGTAAAGTCAGTCGTCTGCACTTCTAGCGTTCGTGGACCACGTGGGCCGTTATGTGGACACAGTTCTCCCAAGGAAGCGCAGAAAGGACACGGACGTGACTGTGGGAATAATATTCCAAAGACTGACGGGGATGAAGAGACACAAGAGGGAAGTGTGTGACTGGGATGGGTGACCGGGTGACTTGTAAGTGCAGCAGGTGCCAATGATGCCGGACCGGCGGTCACGGGGAACCAAGTGTTATGGGGGACCAAATGTCACAGGGGACCGGCTGTCACGGGGGACCAAATGTCACGGGGGACTGGCTGTCACGGGGGACCAAATGTCACGGAGGACCAAATGTCATGGAGGACCAGCTGTCACGGGGGACCAAATGTCATGGGGGACCGGCTGTCACGGAGGACCAAATGTCACGGGGGACCGACTGTCACGGGGGACCAGCTGTCACGGGGGACCAAATGTCACGGGGGACCAAATGTCACGAAGGATCGGCAGTCATGGGGGACCGACTGTCACGGAGGACCAAATGTCAAGGGGGACCGGCTGTCACGGAGGTCCGGCTGTCACGGGGGATCGGCTGTCACAGGGGACCAACTGTCATGGGGGACCCAATGTCATGGGGGACCAGCTGTCAAGGAGGATCAAATGTCACCAGGGACCAGCTGTCACGGAGGTCCGGCTGTCATGGGAGGGATCGGCTGCCACGGGGGGGGATCGGCTGCCACGGGTGACCAGCTGTCATGGAGGACCCAATGTCATGGGGGACCGGCTGTCAAGGAGCACCGGCTGTCACGGGGGACCGGCTGTCACGGAGGACCAAATGTCACGGGGGACCAAATATCATGGGGGACCGGCTGTCATGGAGGACTAAATGTCAAGGGGGACCGGCTGTCACGGAGGACCGCGGCTGTCACGGAGGATGGGCTATTACGGGAGACCGGACTGGATGCCAGACCAAGGTAGCACAAACATTACTCAACTCTGGCAGCATCACATAGTCTTCAAAATGTCGGACTATGGATACAACTTCTTGTCCAAAAGGAAGAACTCTGAAGCGCAAACTGCTGCTATTCTAAGAGACCATATACGTTGCATCATATCTGGCACTTTTGGGTAATTAATGACTTCTGGTGATTGCGTCATTGTGCAGAGTCGCAGGGGAGGTGGTGCAGACATTGTGGAATACAGACAGTGACATGATGTGAAGAGGGAATGTAAAGAACGAGATGTTGTGTTCCCAGCAGTGCAGAGGATTTCAGGAGAGGAGCGTGCTGGTTGTACAGGAGGCAGTGACTCGTCCTCTGATCTGATGTTAGTGAGGACCGGGCAGCTTATGACAGTGACATGATGTGAGGAGGGAATGTAAAGAACGAGATGTTGTGTTCCCAGCAGTGCAGAGGATTTCAGGAGAGGAGCGTGCTGATTGTACAGGAGGCAGTGACCCGTCCTCTGATCTGATGTTAGTGAGGACCGGGCGGCTTGTGACAGTGACATGATGTGAGGAGGGAATGTAAAGAACGAGATGTTGTGTTCCCAGCAGTGCAGAGGATTTCAGGAGAGGAGTGTGCTGGTTGTACAGGAGGCAGTGACTCGTCCTCTGATCTGATGTTAGTGAGGACAGGGCGGCTTGTGACAGTGACATGATGTGAGGAGGGAATGTAAAGAACGAGATGTTGTGTTCCCAGCAGTGCAGAGGATTTCAGGAGAGGAGTGTGCTGGTTGTACAGGAGGCAGTGACTCGTCCTCTGATCTGATGTTAGTGAGCACAGGGCGGCTTGTAACTTAGACAGTGACATGATGTGAAGAGGGAATGTCTGACATGTGTGGGTACAAGGCGCCAGCAGCACAGAGTGTTTCAGGAGAGGGGTGCAGTGATTTTTCTGGGAGGCAATGAACCAGTTCCCTCGTATGACATAATTTAGCACAGGCTGATTATCACTGGGTTTAGTGAGGAGGAGAATTCAGACGAGGGGATGGTCCTAGCCCGACAGTAGAATGAGCAGGGTCTGGAGCAGCACAGAGTATTTTAGCAGAAGCGTGCTGGAGAGACCACCTGTCCACTAACGGTGTCATTATCAGGGCAGCGTCATGATGTAATTTTGAGGTTACAGACTGAATGACAGATACATGGTGGAAAGAGCAGCAGTCTCAGAAGTAGGATTCCCAGCAGCACAAAGTATTTAAGTGTGCTAATCTTTAGAGAAGTAGCTACTTGTCCGCTGATGTAATGTTAGTGAGGACGAGGGGCTGTGGGTGACAGGACGTTATAGAAGAAGCAGGGCCCGCAGCAGCACAGAGTATTTCAGCAGAGCAGTGTGACCTGCCCCTACAAGGGACGACTTCTTCCTCGCGCAGGACTGTCATGGTGAGGAGGAGATGGGAATACTGACGGTAGGAGTAGCAAGGTAACCAGCAGCACAGAGTATTTCAGGACACACGCTCTCATCTTTTTGCTATATATTTTTCATTAAAGAGGTAATCATGGCGGAATTCAGTGAGCGGACGGTGAGCGGGGAGAGGCCGTGGAGCAGACGGCGGTGTGTCGCCCACGTGCCACACGTGAGACTGGGGGAACGAGGCGCGGTTTGTGCCATTTCACATTTCTTGAGTCCTTCAGAAAATCCCCGACACCGGCCCCCCATGTCATAATTCCTGCCTGACACGTATCTGCGCCGTCTGTCAGTGTATATGGCCGCAGGGCTAATGTCCCTCATCATCAATATCCCGAGCGGGGCAGACGATGACCCTCGCAGGGAGAAGGACACAATCGCTTCCTCCTGAGATTACACACAGTGACAAATGGCTCCTGAGACCACTCATGGCCGAGTCTTCAGAAGACCCTGGGTCTGATCAGCTGCTCCCGTATCTCCGCCATCTTCTCTCTATCAGGTCTCTTATTTCCTGAGGAACAAGCCGGCTATCTGCGTGATGGATTATGGAGGTGGAGAACGAATCTAATCCAGAGCGTGGAGGCATGACACGGCGTCACATGGTGCGTACACTGAACCGCCACCGTGTCAGCACCAGTGATAGCGAAAAGGTGCAAATATATAAATGAGTGCTGCAATACCAGACAAGACCTGTGGGCCAGGGTGGCGCTGTTTCTTAACCAAACCGAAGGTTCCTTAACTTAATATTCTGCTACACAACCTATAGAGGAGATCACTGCAGACTAATGATTTGTGTAATTCTCGGCGAGTATTTTGTCCGCTCCTTGTGATCAAAATGGGCTACAACCCCGAAGACTTTACGCCTCTGAATAACATGTGCAGCTGTGGTAACAGGAGCGTCAGGCCGTGTGGAGACATCTTATACCATTCACCTGTTTGCCCATCATTTCCTTTCTCTCCTCAGCTTTCTTTGCTCCATGTTCAGTGTGACGAACACCATGATCCCAAACAGCACAATGACTACTTTTCACCCTTTAAATTTGCAGACAGACTGATAAAAAGAGAGTAACATGTTGCGGATTTGGCCCTGCGGATCCGCAGCAGTTTTCCATTTGTACAGTAGCATGTAAACCTATGGAAAACAAAATCCGCAGAGCACATGCTGCTTATTTTCCGCATCATGTCAATTCTTTGTGCAGATTCCGCAGCGTTTTACACATAAACCATTATAGGAATCCGCAGGTGAAAGCAGCACAAAATCTGCTGAAAACTCGCAGGGAATCCGCAGGTAAAATGAAGGTCATTATACCTGCGGATTCTGCAGAATCTGCGCAGAAAAATCCACAAACGAATCCGTAACGTGTGAACATACCCCAACATGTCCCTATGGTCAAAATATTTTTAGTCTAGTCTAGGAGTGCCATCATTTATGTCTAAAACATTTTCATTCGTTTTTTTTCTATGGAATCACAATTAGAAAGGAATGTCTGATTGTCATTAGCTGATACTCAGCAAACGTAAAATGAAAAAAATACTTCTGTCAGTTTCAAATTATTCCAATGACTATTGGGGGTTTTTCTGACTTTACCAAAAGATACCATCAATTACTGATTCTGTACTGATCCTGAGTTACATCCTGTATTATACTCCAGAGCTGCACTCACTATTCTGCTGGTGCAGTCACGAGTACATACATTACATTACTGATCCTGAGTTACATCCTGTATTATACTCCAGAGCTGCACTCACTATTCTGCTGGTGCAGTCACGAGTACATACATTACATTACTGATCCTGAGTTACATCCTGTATTATACTCCAGAGCTGCACTCACTATTCTGCTGGTGCAGTCACTGTGTACATACATTACATTACTGATCCTGAGTTACAGCCTGTATTATACTCCAGAGCTGCACTCACTATTCTGCTGGTGCAGTCACTGTGTACATACATTACATTACTGATCCTGAGTTACCTCCTGTATTATACTCCAGAGCTGCACTCACTATTCTGCTGGTGCAGTCACTGTGTACATACATTACATTACTGATCCTGAGTTACATCCTGCATTATACTCCAGAGCTGCACTCACTATTCTGCTGGTGCAGTCACTGTGTACATACATTACATTACTGATCCTGAGTTACATCCTGCATTATACCCCAGAGCTGCACTCACTATTCTGCTGGTGCAGTCACTGTGTACATATATTACATTACTGATCCTGAGTTACCTCCTGTATTATACTCCAGAGCTGCACTCACTATTAATATAATAATAATAATCTTTATTTATATAGCGCCAACATATTCCGCAGCGCTTTACAGTTTAACAGTTTCAAACACTATTCTGCTGGTGCAGTCACTGTGTACATACATTACTTATCCTGTAAAAAAGCTTTTTTGTATACTGTGCATAGGCAGAAAGCTGCCAAATCAGTGGTGGGACGGGGTTACACAACGCAGGAGGACTAATTGGCAGGAGACACCTTGTCTTTTAGTGATAATCTCCATCACCGTTTTTGAAGAAGCCATACTCTGCAGACCGGTGACACATTGCTGTAATCAGCGTTTCTGCCTCTACATCAGATTACATAGCATAAACCTGCCGATAGATTCCCTTTAAAGGGCCAGTCTCTCTTAGGAGTAGACCAGTTTTGTCACCCCTCTTACAGCCTTCGGTTATTGGATATAAAGCTCCATCGCCCCAGCTTCACCTTTCCCCTTTCTTACCTCCACTTTTTTTTTCAGGTAGAACATATCCAGACGTGCTCCCTCCATCCTCAACGTGGCCATCACTCAACATCAACAGGTCCAACATTATCAACCACTTGGCTAAGGGAATCATTTCCTCCTTTGGGCAGACTTCTTATCTCCTGCCCAGGACCACATGCAACATCTTGGTAACTCTTTAAAGTCACCAAATTCCAGTTTGCTTCAATCACTTCACGTTTCTTTCCTGTCTTCACGATCTGACCTGGGGCCATGACTCTTCTTTTTTACTCCACCCTTCACCAAATCTATGACTCCCTAATCTCACAAGTCCAGTTCCTTGGATTAACCCTGATTTTTACCCGTTCTTCAGACCATACATTCAAGCCCCAACCACCAATTGACTTCTATTTCATCTCTTGATTCTGCCTTCTTCAACGCCAAGGTCAACAAAAATGGTAGAAGGAGCGTAGAAGCCCTCAAAACGAGTTCCACAAAGACATGGGATGACGAGTAATTAGAGTCGTTCAACATCCATGGAACTTCGATTGCATCAGTCGTTCTCCCCAACACCAGTGCTGGACCCCACAAATGCTCCTCTACCTTGGGTTTGGGTTTAGAATACCCAACATGTCTACATAGGGTCAATGGTCATCGTTGAGGGCCACTTTGGTCAAGTCTTCAATTCTTGGAGAAGGTGGTGGTGGTAAATAATGATGGCGCTACCAGGGTTGTAGTGTGCAGAGAACTCACAGACAGATCCTGGTACCCAAAGGGGGTCGCCATCTTCCCCTATATAGGTGGCCCACAGCAGATGAGTGGCCCCTTTACTGACTTCATACAAGGGCCCAGAAGTTTCCAGATGTCCTACAAACACCCATTAGGCTGCAATGTTTTCATTGTTTGAGAAGTTTGAGTTTAGATTTTTTTTAAGATTTTTTTCTTCTTAGAAATTAGTTTTAGGAAATGTCCTTTTCCCCCCGATGGGAAATCTGAGCGCTATGACCTCCTGCGTGTGACCGGCCGCCAACGTTATGGCGTCTACCCTACAAACGCTGCCATGATGAAGCAGGGGTTAAGAGGGAGCAGAATCCGTCTCGTTCCTGGCTCCGGCTGTGATCTGAACACATTCGTCTCATTTATTGCCGCGTCTTGGCCATTCTCAAGTAAATATAATCAGCGGAGAGATTTAAGGATTATAAATATTGAACAGGTCGCGCGATCTCACACAAGGCATCCCATAAAACGGGCCGGCGAAAATGGGAATGGTAACTAGCCGCGCGCCTTCTACGGCCGGGGACGAAGATAAAACGGCCGTTCAGCTCATTTACCACATGGAAATATGGAGATGGGATCATCAGAGAAAGGAGCAAATGTGACGTAAAGGGCATGGAGATGTGAGGATGACGAGGGCCGGGGGAAGGACGGCTGCATGGGAGAAGAGCGGTTCTGGAGGCTGAATGCCTGGAAGCCATCGGTGCCTGCGAGAACAGAGACGACAATGCCGAGTTATCGTGTAATTAGGTGTCATAGAAGGAGAAGGGGCTGCACAGGTACAGGAGAAGGGGCAATGGGGGGCTGCACAGGTACAGGAGAAGGGGCTATGGGGGGCTGCACAGGTACAGGAGAAGGAGCAATGGGGGCTGCACAGGTACAGGAGAAGGGGCAATAGGGGCTGCACAGGTACAGGAGAAGGAGCAATGGGGGCTGCACAGGTACAGGAGAAGGGGCAATGGGGGGCTGCACAGGTACAGGAGAAGGGGCAATGGGGGGCTGCACAGGTACAGGAGAAGGGGCAATGGGGGGCTGCACAGGTACAGGAGAAGGGGCTATGGGGGGCTGCACAGGTACAGGAGAAGGGGCAATGAGGGGCTGCACAGGTACAGGAGAAGGAGCAATGGGGGCTGCACAGGTACAGAAGGGGCAATGGGGGGCTGCACAGGTACAGGAGAAGGGGCTATGGGGGCTGCACAGGTACAGGAGAAGGGGCTATGGGGGCTGCACAGGTACAGGAGAAGGGGCTATGGGGGCTGCACAGGTACAGGAGAAGGGGCTATGGGGGCTGCACAGGTACATGAGAAGGGGCAATGGGGCTGCACAGGTACAGGAGAAGGGGCTATGGGGGCTGCACAGGTACAGGAGAAGGGGCTATTGGGGCTGCTCCATCCCCTCCTCTACAATGACTGATAACACCTCTATATACAGTAGATAACACAGGATCCACCATTCACAATAGGTGATATCACAGCTCACCTCTTCCTCCTGTACAATGACTGATAACACCTCTTTGTACAGCAGATAACACATGATCCACCATTCACAATAGGTGATGTCACAGCTCACCTCCTCCTCCTGTACAATGACTGATAACACCTCTATATACAGTAGATAACACAGGATCCACCATTCACAATAGGTGATATCACAGCTCACCTTCTCCTGTACAATGACTGATAACAACTCTATATACAGTAGATAACACAGGATCCACCATTCACAATAGGTGATGTCACAGCTCACCTCCTCCTCCTGTACAATGGCTGATAACACCTCTATATTCAGTAGATAACGCAGGATCCACCATTCACAATAGGGGATGTCACAGCTCACCTCCTCCTCCTGTACAATGACTGATAACACCTCTATATACAGTAGATAACACATGATCCACCATTCACAATAGGTGATGTCACAGCTCACCTCTTCCTCCTGTACATCACTATATACAGCAGATAGCACAGGATCCATCAGTCACCATAGATGATATCACAGCTCACTTTCTCCCCTTCTCTGCTGCGCCTCATGCCCAAAAAATGTTCCCACAAAATAAAATACAGATTACTATATAATATCCCAAATATTCTATATGATATATTCCCATGAGGATTCCGTCATTCACCAGTTATTAGTGATACAGCAGATAACAAGTCAGCACTAAAGTACTGGGAGTTAACCAAAATAAAAGTAATGATGTTCGGGGTGTAGGAGGGTGGTGACGTAGGTGGAGTCCATGGGCTGCGACCACCGCTGATTACTACAAGAAGGGGAATCTATCAGCAGCTCCATGATACTGAAGCTCCAGATGGTTATTACTCTGATGAGGCTCCTCGGGGGCGTGGCTATGGGCGGAGCAGATTTGTCATGTGACCCAAGTGCTTAGGGTTAAGAAGATTTAACATCCGTCCATGTCAGTATATGAAATCCTTCCTGGCTGAGTAATGAGTACAAGGTCTGATGTAGGATCTCTCCCTATCACACATTTCCTGTAACTGATCCCATTCCTCCGTCCTAAACATGTTAATTAGTTGAGGTCGGGACATAATTGAGCTACAGCAAATTAGCATGAATGTTCCTAATCAATATCCATCCAACTTGTCAGACGCTATTGACTGGCGCCTCGGCCTTCAGCTAATTGTGGGACAACAAGCCGATAGCGGGACCTCGAGACGTTCCCCCTGGGGCGAGGAGCGCCCCGCTGAGCCGGCGAAGTCCTGTACTGCGGCTCCATCCTGCAAGCAGGCTTAATGGAAGTAACGATAAATTGCAAATGTATGCACGCCCTATCATGATGATGAATGGAGGCCCCGACAGGAGCCATAACTAATAAATCACCAATGGCGGCTAATACAAAAAAAGAACAGAATAAATAAAAAACGGATAGAAGTCATCGGCCATGTAGGAGAAACGCCCGTCTGGTACAGGACAGCTTCTATCAAAAGGGGGAAATAATTCACCCGGCCGTAGATCAAGTGGCTCACCTTTAATCTGCTTGATCTCCTTTAATAACAGGGTTTCTATACACCAGTATCAGACCATGACCCGCTCCTCAGTAGTACCAGTAATAGTACTGTACAATGCATATGTAATACCGCCATATTGTGTATTATTACATCCAAATAGTATCGCAATAACCAGCACCATACATTGCCCACATTATATTGTCATATGAAATCTATATAAAAGTATTATACGGTGCTACGTAACTCTACAGAAAACGGTATTCTACTGTGCCTAATTAATAATACCGCCATATTGTGTATTATTACATCCAAATAGTATCGCAATAACCAGCACCATACAGCGCCCACATTATATTGTCATATGAAGTCTATATAAAAGTATAATACGGTGCTACGTAATACTACAGAAAACGGTATTCAACTGTGCCTAATTAATAATACCGCCATATTGGGTAATATTACATCCAAATAGTACCGCAATGACCAGCACCATACAGTGCCCACATTATATTGTCATATGAAGTCTATATAAAAGTATTATACGGTGCTACGTAATACTACAGAAAACGGTACTCTACTGTGCCCAATTAATAATACCGCCATATTGTGTAATATTACATCCAAATAGTACCGCAATGACCAGCACCATACAGCGCCCGCATTATATTGTCATATGAAGCCTATTTAAAAGTATTATACGGTGCTACGTAATACTACAGAAAACGGTATTCTACTGTGCCTAACTAATAATACCGACATATTGTGTAATATTACATCCAAATAGTACCGCAATGACCAGCACCATACAGTGCCCGCATTATATTACCATATGAAGCCTATTTAAAAGTATTATACGGTGCTATGTAACAGTACAGAAAATGGTACTCTACTGTGCCCACATATAGTGCACACATAATATCACTATACAAAATATGACCACAAAGTGACAACACAGCGCTGCCGTATAAGCACATCATATCAGAATGCAGACAATGACCATAAAGTAATCTCATATTCCTGCCTTATAGTGCACACCCTAGATAGACCATTGCTGAGGCTGAATCTGCTACTAGGCCGGTTATTTGGGAACTAACAGTGAGCACTTGGTGTATACCCCCGTGATTCCAATGCATGAAATATGTGTATATACCCCCTGGTACGGTCACTGCCAGCTCTCCAATAACAAAAGGATCTACTAGCTGCCACCACCAATCGTTTATACAGGCCGATCGGACACTCGTTACATGTACTACCGTATATGGCTGCATGGGTGCGGTATACAGAACAAAAGGAACAGAGATATTATATTTTATATATTTAATCCAGAAATAAAGGCAGTGTTCATAGAAATATACCAGATGATACAATATAGGAACCAAACAGTACAATATACAATTACATAAAATAAAAAGGGATAACCAAAGAAACTTACTAAACATTGGTCACAGAAATGGCTCAGAGCTCAGCTGAAGGAACCACTCTGATTGGGAAATTGGCCTGAACCCACAGCGAACTATGTCATCCATGGAGAGACAAAGACAGAGACCCAAATTTCACTTTTTTCAGCTCACTGTTACGCCTACATACCTCCCCTTGGTGACCTTACATGGGGGCTATTAGTGGGATGTTCTCAGCACTTCACACTTTTATGAGATCCCCAACTTACAGGACACCTCCGCCTCTGAAGGTCCCAGGCATTAGATATTGAGGTCATATTTTTTACTGTGATTTTTACTTTTAGATAGTGATCAAACATGGTCTGTTCACATCATCTATAAGAACGTTATTAAGTTGGAGGCATTCTAATGGCCCCACGGCAATGTGAGTGAATGTGTCATGTCCGTCCCTTCGCTGAAAATGTATCTCCCATAATTATCGGATCGATACAAACCCCAATATTCCTATCTGACCACTGGCGCAGAACTGTCTACCTGCGGATTCTTTTATGAGAGGCTGTTCCCTCCTTGGAACAAAGCAGGCCTCTGCACATCTCCGCCTTTGTGTCAACAAATCTCAATCTGGCTGCCTTTTTCCTGAGCAGATATCCTGTTATAATCACCTGTCCAAAGCAGGAGGCCTCTGCTTCAAAAGAGATATTTCAGTTTTTATTCAATATTTCCACTATGTTAATGGGTTTCTTTGTTCCTAGGTCTAATTAATCCCACTTCAAACAGGAGATGTTCTCCAGCTACAAGTAGTTGTTAGGGATGATAAGTGCAATTGTTCTTTACTCAAGTTTTCCTAGGATGCTCGGGTATGCACAGAGTATCGCGGGTGCTCGAGTGACATGTTCAAGTACCCACGGGGATTGCCTGACATACACGGGCTATCCCCACACGTTTTGAGGTTGTCTAACAGCTGCAAAACATGTGGCTGCGGGTACTCGAACATGTCACTCGAGCAACCGCGATACTTGGTGCAAACCTGTGCACCCTAGGCAAACCTGAGTAAAGAGCACAAGCGCTCATTGCTAGTAGTTTTCCCTCTTCCCGTATGTTCTATGTGAGGGGGACTGGTCTTATGGATTTTGATTTTTGTCTTTGACACTCTTATATAGTGCACACATAATATTAGTATGCACAGCATGACCATACTGTGCTCATATAATACCGCCTTATAGTGCACACATAATATTAGTATGCACAGCATGACCATACTGTGCTCATATAATACTGCCTTACAGTGCACACATAATATCTGTATACAGACCATGACCATACTGTGCTCATATAATACTGTATTACAGTGCAAACATAATAGCTGTATACAGACAATGACCATACTGTGCTCATATAATACTGCCTTACAGTGCACACATAATATCTGTATACAGACCATGACAATACTGTGCTCATATAATACTGCATTACAGTGCAAACATAATAGCTGTATACAGACAATGACCATACTGTGCTCATATAATACTGCCTTACAGTACACACATAATATCTGTATACAGACCATGACAATACTGTGCTCATATAATACTGCCTTATAGTGCACACATAATATTAGTATGCACAGCATGACCATACTGTGCTCATATAATACTGCCTTACAGTGCACACATAATATCTGTATACCGACCATGACCATACTGTGCTCATATAATACTGCCTTACAGTACAAACATAATAGCTGTATACAGACAATGACCATACTGTGCTCATATAATACTGCCTTACAGTACACACATAATATCTGTATACAGACCATGACAATACTGTGCTCATATAATACTTCCTTATAGTGCACACATAATATTAGTATGCACAGCATGACCATACTGTGCTCATATAATACTGCCTTACAGTGCACACATAATATCTGTATACCGACCATGACCATACTGTGCTCATATAATACTGCCTTACAGTGCACACATAATATCTGTATACAGACCATGACCATACTGTACTCATATAATACTGCCTTACAGTGCACACATAATATCTGTATACAGACCATGACCATACTGTGCTCATATAATACTGCCTTATAGTGCACACATAATATCTGTATACAGACCATGACAATACTGTGCTCATATAATACTGCCTTATAGTGCACACATAATATTAGTATGCACAGCATGACCATACTGTGCTCATATAATACTGCCTTACAGTGCACACATAATATCTGTATACCGACCATGACAATACTGTGCTCATATAATACTGCCTTACAGTGCACACATAATATCTGTATACAGACCATGACCATACTGTGCTCATATAATACTGCCTTACAGTGCAAACATAATAGCTGTATACAGACAATGACCATACTGTGCTCATATAATACTGCCTTACAGTACACACATAATATCTGTATACAGACCATGACAATACTGTGCTCATATAATACTTCCTTATAGTGCACACATAATATTAGTATGCACAGCATGACCATACTGTGCTCATATAATACTGCCTTACAGTGCACACATAATATCTGTATACCGACCATGACCATACTGTGCTCATATAATACTGCCTTACAGTGCACACATAATATCTGTATACAGACCATGACCATACTGTACTCATATAATACTGCCTTACAGTGCACACATAATATCTGTATACAGACCATGACCATACTGTGCTCATATAATACTGCCTTATAGTGCACACATAATATCTGTATACAGACCATGACCATACTGTGCTCATATAATACCGCTTTACAGTGCACACATAATATCTGTATACAGACAATGACCCAACAGTGCTCATATAATACCACCTTATAGTGCACACATAATATCTGTATACAGACAATGACCATACTGTACTCATATAATACCGCCTTATAGTGCACACATAATGTCTGTATACAGACTATGACCATACTGTGCTCATATAATACTGCCTTATAGTGCACACATAATATCTGTATACAGACAATGACCCAACAGTGCTCATATAATACCACCTTATAGTGCACACATAATATCTGTATACAGAAAATGACCATACTGTACTCATATAATACCGCCTTATAGTGCACACATAATATCTGTATACAGACTATGACCATACTGTGCTCATATAATACCGCCTTATAGTGCACACATAATATCTGTATACAGACCATGACCATACTGTGCTCATATAATACTGCCTTACAGTGCACACATAATATCTGTATACAGACAATGACCATACTGTGCTCATATAATACCGCCTTATAGTGCACACATAATATCTGTATACAGACCATGACCATACTGTGCTCATATAATACTGCCTTACAGTGCACACATAATATCTGTATACAGACCATGACCATACTGTGCTCATATAATACTGCCTTACAGTGCAAACATAATAGCTGTATACAGACAATGACCATACTGTGCTCATATAATACTGCCTTACAGTGCACACATAATATCTGTATACAGACCATAACCATACTGTGCTCATATAATACTGCCTTACAGTGCACACATAATATCTGTATACAGACCATGACAATACTGTGCTCATATAATACCGCCTTATAGTGCACACATAATATTAGTATGCACAGCATGACCATACTGTGCTCATATAATACTGCCTTACAGTGCACACATAATATCTGTATACAGACCATGACCATACTGTGCTCATATAATACTGCCTTACAGTGCACACATAATATCTGTATACAGACAATGACCATACTGTGCTCATATAATACTGCCTTATAGTGCACACATAATATCTGTATACAGACCATGACCATACTGTGCTCATATAACACTGCCTTACAGTGCACACATAATATCTGTATACAGACCATGACCCAACAGTGCTCATATAATACTGCCTTACAGTGCACACATAATATCTGTATACAGACAATGACCCAACAGTGCTCATATAATACCGCCTTATAGTGCACACATAATATCTGTATACAGACAATGACCATACTGTGCTCATATAATACCGCCTTATAGTGCACACATAATATCTGTATACAGACAATGACCATACTGTACTCATATAATACTGCCTTATAGTGCACACATAATATCTGTATACAGACAATGACCATACTGTGCTCATATAATACTGCCTTATAGTGCACACATAATATCTGTATACAGACAATGACCCTACAGTGCTCATATAATACTGCATTATAGTGCACACATAATATCTATATACAGACAATGACCATACTGTGCTCATATAATACCGCCTTATAGTGCACACATAATATCTGTATACAGACCATGACCATACAGTGATCATGTAATACCGCCTTATAGTGCACACATAATATCTGTATACAGACTATGACCATACTGTACTCATATAATACCGCCTTATAGTGCACACATAATATCTGTATACAGACAATGACCATACAGTGCTCATATAATACCGCCTTATAGTGCACACATAATATCTGTATACAGACAATGACCATACTGTGCTCATATAATACTGCCTTATAGTGCACACATAATATCTGTATACAGACCATGACCATACTGTACTCATATAATACTGCCTTATAGTGCACACATAATATCTGTATACAGACAATGACCATACTGTGCTCATATAATACCGCCTTATAGTGCACACATAATATCTGTATACAGACCATGACCATACAGTGATCATGTAATACCGCCTTATAGTGCACACATAATATCTGTATACAGACCATGACCATACTGTACTCATATAATACCGCCTTATAGTGCACACATAATATCTGTATACAGACCATGACCATACAGTTATCATGTAATACCGCCTTATAGTGCACACATAATATCTGTATACAGACCATGACCATACTGTACTCATATAATACCGCCTTATAGTGCACACATAATATCTGTATACAGACCATGACCATACAGTGCTCATGTAATACCGCCTTAGGCCGGCTTCACACTTGCGAGTTTTACGGACGTAAGAGCGCAGAAACTACGTGTAAAACTCGCAAAAAATACGGCACAATTATTCTCTATGCCTCTGCTCCGATCTGCCGTATTTTACTGATCAGTATTATACGGCTTTCTACGGCCGTACAAAATCGCAGCATGCTGCGTTTGTCACCGTACTGCGCAAGAAATACGCCAATGAAAGTCTATGGAAGCGTGAAAAATACGGATTTCACACGGACAAGCAGTGTGACTTGCGAGAAATACGCAGCGCTGTTAGAGAGAAAAGCCGGCAATTCAGTGCGGTGTACAGTAAAATCACACTGACAGCTTACAGTCCAATAGGTAGAATAAATGTGTACACATAGAATAGGTATATATATATATATATATATATATATATATATATGTCAGTGAGACACATATATGTATATATATTAATATTTTTTCCAGCGCTAGACAGCTTGAAAGCCGGTAATTCAATTACTGGCTTTTTCTTTCTCCTTCCTAAAACCCGACATGATTTGAGACATGGTTTACATACAGTAAACCATGTCTTCTCTCCATTTTTTTTGCAGATTCCACACTACTAATGTCAGTAGTGTGTATCTGCAAAATTTGGCCGTTCTAGCTCTTAAAATAAAGGGTTAAATGGCGGAAAAAATTGGCGTGGGCTCCCGCGCAATTTTCTCCGCCAGAGTAGTAAAGCCAGTGACTGAGGGCAGATATTAATAACCTGGAGAGGGTCCATGGTTATTGGCCCCCCCCTGGCTAAAAACATCTGCCCCCAGCCACCCCAGAACAGGCACATCTGGAAGATGCGCCTATTCTGGCACTTGGCCACTCTCTTCCCATTCCCGTGTAGCGGTGGGATATGGGGTAATGAAGGGTTAATGCCACCTTGCTATTGTAAGGTGACATTAAGCCTAATTAATAATGGAGAGGCGTCAATAATGACACCTATCCATTATTAATCCAATTGAATGAAAGGGTTAAATAAAACACAAACACATTATTTAAAATTATTTTAATGAAATAAAAACAATGGTTGTTGGAGTATTTTATTCTACGCCCAATCCAGTCACTGAAGACCCTCGTTCTGTGAAAGAAAAAACATAATAAACCAACAATATACTTACCCTCCGCAGATCTGTAACGTCCAACGATGTAAATCCTTCTGAAGGGGTTAAAACATTTTGCAGCAAGGAGCTTTGCTAATGCAGGCTGCTCCTCACTGCAAAACCCCGGGGAATGAGTCTAAATATAGATCAATGAGCTATATTTAGCTTCATTTGCGGTGAGGCGCCCTCTGCTGGCTGTTCATAGATCGTGGGAACTTGCCTAGAAAGCCTGGGAGCTTTCTAGGAAATTTCCCACGATCTATGAACATCCAGCAGAGGGCGCCTCACCGCAAATGAAGCTAAATATAGCTCATTGATCTATATTTAGACTCATTCCCCGGGGTTTTGCAGCGAGGAGCAGCCTGCATTAGCAAAGCTCCTTGCTGCAAAGTGTTTTAACCCCTTCAGAAGGATTTACATCGTTGGACGTTACAGATCTGCGGAGGGTAAGTATATTGTTGGTTTATTATGTTTTTTCTTTCACAGAACGAGGGTCTTCAGTGACTGGATTGGGCGTAGAATAAAATACTCCAACAACCATTGTTTTTATTTCATTAAAATAATTTTAAATAATGTGTTTGTGTTTTATTTAACCCTTTCATTCAATTGGATTAATAATGGATAGGTGTCATAATTGACGCCTCTCCATTATTAATTAGGCTTAATGTCACCTTACAATAGCAAGGTGGCATTAACCCTTCATTACCCCATATCCCACCGCTACACGGGAATGGGAAGAGAGTGGCCAAGTGCCAGAATAGGCGCATCTTCCAGATGTGCCTGTTCTGGGGTGGCTGGGGGCAGATATTTTTAGCCAGGGGGGGGGGCAATAACCGTGGACCCTCTCCAGGCTATTAATATCTGCCCTCAGTCACTGGCTTTACTACTCTGGCGGAGAAAATTGCGCGGGAGCCCACGCCAATTTTTTCCGCCATTTAACCCTTTATTTCAAGAGCTAGAACGGCCAAATTTTGCAGATACACACTACTGACATTAGTAGTGTGGAATCTGCAAAAAAAAATGGAGAGAAGACATGGTTTACTGTATGTAACCAGGTCTCAAATCATGTCGGCTTTTAGGAAGGAGAAAGAAAAAGCCAGTAATTGAAGTACCGGCTTTCAAGCTGTATAGCGCTGGAATAAATATTAATATATATACATATATGTGTCTAATGACATATATATATATATATATATATATATATATATATATATATATATATATATATATATAGACAGTATATATATATATTTTTTTCTTTTTGGGACACATGGATCATTTCTATAGCGGTATGTTGGTTTTGCAAGCCTGCGAGAAAACCATGCAGTACGGCTGCCATACGGATTACATACGGAGGATGCCATGCGCAAAAAACGCTGACACACCCTGCCTACGGAGGAGCTACGGACCACTTTTTTCGGGACATTTCTGCGTATTACGGCCGTAATATACGGACCGTATTTTCATACGCTGAGTGTGAAACCGGCCTTATATTGCAGTTGTGTCACAGGACTTATATGTTGTATTCTGCACAGTGTCACATACATGTATCCGCCACACACGTGTGCAGCAGAGGGATAGAGCAGAGGTGAGCGTCGGCTGATGATGGGTCTCTACATTGTGTGAAGCGAGACTTTAATCCCCAGCGATAGCAGTGATACAAAGCTATAAGGCGACATAAATACCGCACTGTTTATTACACGTATTCTCATTATTCTCCACCGCTGTGTACAGTGTATATCAACTCTCGCACATCGCAAATCACCACAAATTGCTGCCCTGACAGGTTCTCCGACTGATACTTAGATTAGACAAGCATGAAATTGCACAAAATTAATATGTTTAGCAGCATAATAAAAAGCACAATCTTATAATACAAAAAATAAATATTAATACAAAATAATAATGATAAAAATATAAAACACAAAACAATAAAAAACACAATCATAATAAAAAGCACAGTTTTATAATAAAAAAATACAAAATAACAAAAACCACAATCATAACAAAGAGCAGAATGTTATAATAACAATAATAAAAAATAATAATGATAAAAATATAATAAACACAAAAAATAAAAAAACAGTCAGAATAAAAGGCACAATCTTATAATAATAAAAAATAATAATACAAAGTAATAATAAAAATATAACAAACACAAAATAAAAAAACTCAATAAAAAATGACAATTTTATAATAAATAATATCAAATAATAATTGAAATATAATAAACTCAAAATAGTAAAAAAAACAGCAATAATAAAAAGCACAATCTTATAATGATAAAAATAATAAAAATACAATAATTCCAAAATAATAAAAAAGCATAATCTTAATAAAAAACACAATTTTACAGTAAAAATTTAAAATAATAATACAAATGTAATAAACCCAAAATAACAAAAATATAATCAATGTATAATAAAAAATGTATTTGAAAACATATAATAAACACAAAATAAAAAACACAATAATAATAAAAGGCACAATATTATAATAAGAGACAACATAATAAAAATATGATAAATGCAAATAAAAAAACTAATAATAAAAGGCACAAAACGACATTAATACAACATTTTTAACTTACAATAATAATATAATAAACACAAACTAAAAAAAAATACTAAAAACACAATATAATGAAAAAAGCACAAAATAATATTAAAAACAGTGTTATAATAAAAACCACACAAACAAATACATAACACAACATGAAAGCAAAACAACAAAAACAAACAATATAATGAAAAGCACAATCTCATAATAGGAATCAATACATTATTGACCATTGACTATTCTGACTCCATGAAGATCTGAACTAGACCAAAAACAACTGTAGCAAACCCTCAGCTGTGGGAACTATTGAATATTCTGAGACTAATTAAAAGTTGCCAAACTTTTTTCATTACTTTGTGTGTTCGCTTTTAACCAGCTCTGCACTTCAGTGTCTGTGCACTGTCTTCCGGAACTAAAAATCTGATACAAAAACTAGCACTTCTCACAGCTGAGGGTTTGTTTCATTGTATCATATGTAGATTATCCTCTGTGATACAAGGTATCAGTGCTGAAAACAAAGAATCAGACTGTTCAGATGAGCATGGTCAACACTCTACTGGATACACTTAAACAAAACCTCAGCTCTGAGAAGTATTGCTTAGGCTACGTTCACACTAGCGTTGCGTCGGGCGCAGCCGCGGCGACGCATGCGTCCCTATAATTAACATGGGGGGCGCATGACATGCGTTGCACTTGCGTTTTGTGACGCATGCGTCACTGTGGCGCATGCGTCAGGGCGCAGAGGACGCTGCATGATGCAGTTTTTTCTGCGCCAAAAACCATGCAAAAGTGGACGCATGCGTCACAAAACGCTGCGTTGTGCATGCGTTTACATTTGCGTTGTGCGTTGCGTCGCCGACGCTGCACCGCACAACGCAAATGTGAAGGTAGCCTTAGTTTAGGGCTTGTTCACACATAGCGTTTTCAGCCAGTCCTCCTGTAAACTATATACATGATGAGCACTGTCCTCGTTACAATGTATCAGTGCTGGTAAAGTGCAGGTGCTAATAATGTGCATGATCACTGGAGAGACTGGATAAAGCTTTTATGGCGTCTGGGGGACATTATACCAGGTAGGGGCCCAGGATGGGTGAAAATGTTATAGCATGGTGCCCAGAATGGGGAAATTATTTCTATAGTGGTCCCAGAATGGGGGAGATTTTACAAGAAGGAGCCAGGAGAGGGGACATTATTACTGGAAGGAACGCAAAATATGGGAGATTATTACAAGAAGCAGCCAGGATGGGGGGCATTATTACATGGGGGGTGAACACATATGTCTTCACATAATTTAGAATGCAACAAGGGCCCATAAATCTGACAAACATGCAGGAGGGGCCCAAGATGGGGGCATTATTACTGAGAAGGGCCCAGGATATGGGATATTATTACAAGAAAGAGCCAGGACCGGGGACAATATTACATGACAGTGAACACATGACTTTATAGGATCTAGAATGCTATAAGGGCCTATAAATCGGACTAACATGAAGCCGAGGACCCAGTATTGGGGGATTATTACTAGAAGGGGCCTAGAATGGGAGAGATTATTATAAGAAGTAGCCAGGTTTGGGGCATTATTACTGGAAGGGGCCTAGAATATGGGAGATTATTACAAGAAGGAGTCAGGATGGGGAGCATTATTACCGGAAGGAGCCCAGAATGTGGGAAATTATTATAAGAAGGAGCCAGGATGGGGGGCATTATTACTGGGAGGAGCCCAGAATGTGGGAAATTATTATAAGAAGGAGCCAGGATGGGGGCATTATTATTGGGAGGAGCCCAGAATGTGGGAAATTATTATAAGAAGGAGCCAGGATGGGGGCATTATTACTGGGAGGAGCCCAGAATGTGGGAAATTATTATAAGAAGGAGCCAGGATGGGGGCATTATTACTGGGAGGAGCCCAGAATGTGGGAAATTATTATAAGAAGGAGCCAGGATGGGGGGCATTATTACTGGGAGGAGCCCAGAATGTGGGAAATTATTACAAGAAGGAGCCAGGATGGGGGGCATTATTACTGGGAGGAGCCCAGAATGTGGGAAATTATTATAAGAAGGAGCCAGGATGGGGGCATTATTACTGGGAGGAGCCCAGAATGTGGGAAATTATTACAAGAAGGAGCCAGGATGGGGGGCATTATTACTGGGAGGAGCCCAGAATGTGGGAAATTATTATAAGAAGGAGCCAGGATGGGGGCATTATTACTGGGAGGAGCCCAGAATGTGGGAAATTATTATAAGAAGGAGCCAGGATGGGGGGCATTATTACTGGGAGGAGCACAGAATGTGGGAAATTATTATAAGAAGGAGCCAGGATGGGGGGCATTATTACTGGGAGGAGCCCAGAATGTGGGAAATTATTACAAGAAGGAGCCAGGATGGGGGGCATTATTACTGGGAGGAGCCCAGAATGTGGGAAATTATTACAAGAAGGAGCCACGATGGGGGGCATTATTACTAGGAGGAGCCCAGAATATGGGAGATTATTACAAGAAGGAGCCACGATGGGGGGCATTATTACTAGGAGGAGCCCAGAATATGGGAGATTATTACAAGAAGGAGCCAGGATGGGGGGCATTATTACTGGGAGGAGCCCAGAATATGGGAGATTATTACAAGAAGGAGCCAGGGTGGAGGTCTTTATTGCTGGAAGGAGCACAGAATATGAGAGATTACTACAAGAAGGAGCCAGGGTGAAGGACATTATTACATGGGGGTGAACAAGCATGTCTTTGTAGGATCTAGAATGATACAAGGACCCATACATCTGACCAACATGCAGGTGGCCCAGAGGTCAAATTTTGCTCTGAGGCCCATTGGACTCTAGTTTCACCACTGGATAAAACAGTAGCAAAATCTCAGCTGTTGGAACCCCTGGAATTTCACAACGTTAATAAGAGCAGAGGAAGTAAAACAAAGAATACTGAAAACCATTGCAGACCATATGAGGCTTAAAATAAGTGCGACTTCTCACAGCTGAGAGTTTGCTACATTTGAACCCAATCAAAACAAATCTCTGTAAGTTAACCAGCCTGGACTCCAACTGATACATGTGATACATGGTAGCAAAGTTTTGTATCACGCCATGAAAGATGAATACACTCAGCTCATGCCTGACTGGCTGAGCCGGAAAACCTCTGTGACAAACTCTCAGCTGTGAGAAGTATGAGTTAGGTCTTTGTAGAAATTTTATATTCTATAACTTGATGTCAAACTTGCCCGGCGTTAATATTTTAACCTTCTGTCTGCTGTGATACAGTAACATTCTGCATTTATTCTAGGAGTCGCTGATCCGGTCCCGAGCGGCATAATTATCTCGCTGTATGGAGAAGGTGTGGCGGCACTGATGGCGGGGGGCTCAGCGGTCGTCCGCATGGTTCACTGCCCGCCTGCCATGCTTACAGTCTTTAATTATGAGTCGGCTGAGAATTAACGTAACGAGTTGATGAATTAATCAGGAAGCGGAAAGCTCCGGGGTGAATGTTTGTTTGTTCATGTGTCATTCGCAAAAAGGCGGAAGCATTGACAAGGAGCCAAGGTCTGATAGTCCTCGTCCCCCTGGGTGCGGAGCATTGTTCTTAAAGGGAAACTTCCCCGATGAGTAAATGATTTGCAATATTTCTTCTCCACTTAATGATACATTCAGTAATTTTATGTTCCTAAACGTTTGGAAAAACGTCCAGATAAAAAACACATGTGCGATTTTTCTGCCTTATTATCAAATCGCAGGAGCCGCAGGGATCAGTTGATCACGTTCCAACCTCCCTTCCCCACCCAAAATCCACTATTGTCAGTGTGCTGGGATGCTGGCGTCACATGATGGGTCGATTGGACATGTTGTACAAGAAACGATGCAGAATGTGCTGCTTGTTAGTAAAAAAAAGTTTTGCAACTCCTGGGGAATTTACTGAGTGAGAACCAAAAGTTATTAGGAGTCACACTGAAACAAAATGGTACAAAGCTGAAATGATAGTGCAGCGCCCCAGGGTCCTGGTCATTGCAGTAATGTCGTTTTCCTCTAGGGGGGAGTGATGTTACGTTTGTAGGCAAAGGAGGACAACTGAATCCAGGTATCACAAACATGCAACACATTTCGCACTCCAGGCCACCAAGGGGAGCTCCTGCTCCTATTTATTAGGGCACTCTTCACACTTAGGTAAAACTGGTTGCCTGGGGAGGAAGTCAGTTAGTTGCTGGCTGAGCTTCGCTCAGGTAGTTGGTCCCTGGCAGGGGTGGGATCCTGTCAGAGATCGAGGAAGAAGGACACGGAGCTGTGCATGCCCTGAGAGCTGCAGCTTCTAGACAGAGACACTGAAAGAGAACTGTATTGTAGAGAGGGTGAAGAAGTCGTAGCAAAGTCGTGGATATCAGAGGAGTTCTGCCCTACACAGGCTGCCTCCTTCTGAGGCGCAGGATCCCGGTAGCAGGAACACTGAGGAATCAACGATCCTTTATGCCTTGCTCCAGAGACCGGCAGGACAGCTAATTTCACGCTACCTGTCCGCCCTACACCCAGGAGGCAAGGTGGCACCCCTTAGAGGCTGGGGCATGATAGAGTCCCTGTAAAACACCTCAAGCCACCGGTCATACTGGTTTATCTGGGGGACAGAGAAAGAGACATTACATCTGTGAGGACCTTATGTGAAGCCTTAGGCAGTGAGGAACTACAACACCACGGCACTAGAGGAAGGCTACCGATTTCCACCTGGACAAGGGGACTCTGGATTTGCCTCCAAACCGGCCGGACTCTGTCTGCCCTGTGATCTGGTGCTCTGGACTGTGGATGCTGAAGTCTTCAGTAAAGGTAAAAAGACTGCAACTTTGTGTCCTCGTTCTTCTCTGCACCTCTCACCATCCACCACCTACACACCGGGAAGCCCTGGGGACATACTTCACCTGTGGGAAGGTATACCATCTAGCTGCCGTAACATCTATCTGCCATAACATCACCCCAGCGGACCCCTTAAAGCAGCGTCGGTCACCACAGGTGGTGTCGTGAACACAAACTTTATCCCTTTAAAGACCTTTCCATTTTACACGGACGTCCCAGGGCCACAGACCGGGTCAGCCACCGTGACATCCACTTGTGAACCCGAAGGACCCGGTTCTGAGTACCCCGCTGCCCTTGGGGGGGCTCCAATAAAACCACTGGCACATGGGGCACTAATGGGTAGTGAAATGGGCAAACCCAGAAGCTGAAAGGCCAACCTAGTCCTGGTGGTCCAGGAATCTGGGCAATAATTCTCATTTAAAGGCTGATATATCATAGGTGGCCGGGGACAAAGAGGAAGTCTCACAAATAAATATGTCTGGACTGATCCAATGTAACAACACCTCAGCTCTGACTGTAATGCCCTTTTTTGAGAGCAACCAAAAATGTTATCTGGCCATAAAAATGACCAAAACTTCAACAGAACAATGTAAAAACCCCAATACAAGTCAATGGAAGATGTTGATCACCAGCTGAGTCTCTCGTATGATTGATGTGGTACCGAGCCTTGGCTACTGCTACATAAAGTAACCCTATTCACTGAAAGCAAGCAGATATTGTTTGTAATAATAGTCATATATTAAATCCCCAATGGGTAATTTCACAAATATACAATCTTTCTGAAGTGTTGTGGGTCTTTATATCTATACAGGAAGTGGTGTGGGCCTTTAAATCTATACAGGAAGTGGTGTGGGCCATTATGTCTATACAGGAAGTGGTGTGGGCCTTTATATCTATACAGAAGTGGTGTGGGCCTTTATATCTATACATGAAGTGGTGTGGGCCTTTATATCTATACAGAAGTGGTGTGGGCCTTTATATCTATACAGGAAGTGGTGTGGGCCTTTATATCTATACAGAAGTGGTGTGGGCCTTTATATCTATACAGAAGTGGTGTGGGCCATTATGTCTATACAGGAAGTGGTGTGGGCCTTTATATCTATACAGAAGTGGTGTGGGCCTTTATATCTATACAGGAAGTGGTGTGGGCCTTTATATCTATACAGGAAGTGGTGTGGGCCTTTATATCTATACAGGAAGTGGTGTGGGCCTTTATATCTATGCAGGAAGTGGTGTGGGCCTTTATATCTATACAGAAAGTAGTGTGAGCCTCTGTTTTTATACAGGAAGTGGTGTGGGCCTTTGTTTCTATACAGGAAGTGGCGTGGGCCTTTATTTTTATACAGGAAGTGGTGTGGGCCTTTACATCTATACAGGAAGTGGTGTGGGCCTTTACATCTATATATACAGGAAGTAGCGTGGACCTTTATATCTATACAGGAAGTGATGTGGGCCTTTACATCTATACAGGAAGTGGTGTGGGCCTTTACATCTATACAGGAAGTGGTGTGGGCCTTTATATCTATACAGGAAGTGGTGTGGGCCTTTATATCTATGCAGGAAGAGGTGTGGGCCTTTATATCTATACAGAAAGTAGTGTGAGCCTCTGTTTCTATACAGGAAGTGGTGTGGGCCTTTACATCTATATAGTAAGTGGTGTGGGTCTTTATTTTTATACAGGAAGTGGTGTGGGCCTTTATTTTTATACAGGAAGTGGCGTGGGCCTTTATATCTATACAGGAAGTGGCGTGGGCCTTTATTTCTATACAGGAAGTGGCGTGGGCCTTTATATCTATACAGGAAGTGGTGTGGGCCTTTATATCTATACAGGAAGTGGTGTGGGCCTTTATTTCTATACAGGAAGTGGTGTGGGCCTTTATATCTATGCAGGAAGTGGTGTGGGCCTTTATATCTATGCATAAAGTAGTGTGAACCTCTATTTCTATACAGGAAGTGGTGTGGGGTATTATTTTTATACAGGAAGTGGCGTGGGCCTTTACATCTATACAGGAAGTGGTGTGGGCCTTTACATCTATACAGGAAGTGGTGTGGGCCTCTATTTCTATACAGGAAGTGGCGTGGACCTTTATATCTATACAGGAAGTGGCGTGGACTTTTATTTTTGTACAGGAAGTGGTGTGGGCCTTTATATCTATACAGGAAGTGGTGTGGACCTTTATTTTTATACAGGAAGTGGCGTGGACCTTTATTTCTATACAGGAAATAGTGTGGGCCTTTATTTCTGGTAAAATGTTGAATAAGAAGAACTGCTCCCTTAATCACAGTAGATATCCAGTGGTTTGTGCACCATATTAACCTATTAATACATGTAGGATTTCAGGTCACACAACAAAACGACAACCAATAGATTTGTACTTTTTTTTGGTACATAAAGTTTCACGTAAAGTTTTGTGGGAATGACCCTAACCCTTGTTCCATCCTGAAAACCTCCTCCACTGTCGGCACAGGACTGCAGTGACAGAGATTTCGGCACAGCATGGCGGTCCAGACCTGAGCCGTGCACACTCTGCATTATATCCGTCCCCGGTAGAACATTTTCTCAGTTGGATGGAATGAGACATCAGTGAATGTTTTCCTTTCCAGCTGATTCATCAAACATTAAGATATTCTGGCGGTTTGATGAATCAGCTGCGCTGAATTACATAGCGTGAAACCTTGCAGAAAATTTTACTCTTTCATGGTTTGCCACAATGGAGCTTTCTCTTAGTCACCCAGTGACAGATTACGCTGTGGATACGGGGTGCTTAATGACAAATTAGTGGGAGGCAAAAGAAATGTTTGACGATAAAATTATCTGAATCACCGGAGAACATCAAAGCGTAGACGCCATTGTCTCCTCAGGTGCCCACACATCTCAGATGACTGTCAACTGATCGCTCATCAGCCGAGGGCTACTTCTCTGGACTCCCGCAGACACATGCAGGATCGGTTCAGCTGAATGTTTAACTGTTTCCAGTGGGAAGAACGGAGTAACTTCTCCCCAAAGACAAACGGTAAGGTACCCTCACGGGCTCTGCGACCATTATGCAGCAAAAAAATCACCCCAGAATCAGTTCGCAATGACGGACCATGCATCCAACACAGTTGCCAAGATTTTCCAGTGCCGTCCTGATTATTCACAAGATGGATGTAAAGTATTTTTGCAAATCAAGTGGGTAAAAAGCCACCCAAGTGATTTTCACGTGCCCCCCTGGTTATCACCACAGTGGAACACATTGGGCTTTTAAAGTACCCGGGTCATCTACATTGGCCAGTTAACTACACTGAACTGTTAAAAATAAGAACAAAACCTACAATTGATCCTAGCTAAAAAGCCAACCAGGAATATAGTGCCCAAGAAGATATGGTGGGACAAGGGAGAAAGATGTGGAAAGAGTCTTCATTGGGGGAGCTATAAATGTAACTGGATGGTATTTTTTGTAACTTTTAATAGTTCAAAAAAGAAAAAAGTTGAAGAATCATGGGAAAAATACAATGTCTTAATTTACAATTGGGAAATACTTTTGTGAATATCAACGGTAAAGAACATGAAGATCTTGACCCAACTAAACTAAAGTTTTTACTTGGATCACCATGGTGAAATGTTGATGTATTCTTTACACATTATGAAGAAGCCATAGAACTTTGAAGCACACAGGTTGACCAAAAATATGAAATGGATGGGACTATGGCAAATACCATTGGGAGCCAAACAGAAGAAAACACGTCCAGAAAACCCTAAAGGTTGATGGCTGGTCATCAATGGAAAGGTCAATCCAAAGACTGGAATAAAAGAAGTAATAGAAAAAGATGGTCTTGTGAGTGATCTGACAGCCTCCTGGGATGGATACCATACACCCAACATATGACCAACGTCATACTCCACCAAAATGCTGTTTGTTATATCTACGTAGGCTGGCCGATTGCCAACCTACCGGTGGCAGCATGGTGACTTGTTGAGGAGGTGGCTTGTTGACTATCAAGTTCTCTGAGTTTAACAAGTGAATTCAATTTGTTTGCTTTACCTAAATATTTCTCAATCTAACGCCCGATTGCACCATTCAATTCTCAACCTCAGCTTAAACAAGTATGTATATGTTCTCAACAAGCGAACATTTCTTTTGCTCTTTTCTCACAATGGACTCCAAACGCAACATGCCTAGCCAGTGCCAACTGGTGGCCGTATGAGAAGAAAGGATCGGCACATTAATTAATACCCAATATGCCAAATTGTTTTCTGCCATCAGGGAAGAGTCTGGGTGCCATCATACAAATCAGCTGATTTGCTGATCGAGCCCAAATCAGAAGGTTTAAATGACATTTGTCCAATGTACATGGCCTCCACCGTGGCCTCACTTCAAAGCGATAATGTCCCATGGCAAGGATCAAAACTGTCACTAAGGCAGGAGAGCCTGGTGCTTATTTTTCCTTCCATGCCCTTAGGCCAATTTGCCACCTTTGTTTGCCAACAATACACATTGTGCCTTGGAGAGAGGAGTCCTGCACAGGTTCTCATCATCCATTAGGGGTGGACCTACCATCAACCAGAGCTGGGACACCAACATGCACATTAGCTGGTTGGCCTGTCCTGCCCAAATCACATTGCTCTGCAGATATTTTGACAGATGTTTCTTAAATGTATGTATCAAATAATGAGGGATAAATTGTGTGATCAGAGGATAGAAGTGAGACCAATATCAAGGATCAAACTGTGCCCCTTACAGTAGAGTCTGCTGCATGTTTCCCGCGCCATGCCCCCTTAGATCAATTCCCCATTCCTTGCTTGCTAGCAACTTACATAGTTCCTTTGGCGAGAAGAGTCTTGCATAGGTTTTAGCGACCATAAATTGATTGACCTACCAGAGTAACAAGAGATAGGATCAATGAGAAAAAGTAATTTCTCCAAGGGAACCATAGAAGTTGCATGGTCAGTCTTTACGTATGAGTCTTGCACAGGTTTTCTCCAATACAATGTGGAAGGGATGGGACCAGCTGAAGATGTTCTTCTTTTTTAGGGCACCATACAAATTGTAAATAGTCTATATGTGTATTGCTTGGTGAAGGATAAGTGCACAGCAATGGGAAGAGGGAAGGAGAAGCCCAAACACTAGGGAAGAGGCAAGTGGCGACCCCTAGGCAGATCTAAAATGTCTGCTCTAAACATCCCTATATAGGTTCTCCACCTATAGCCGTTGATGAACCTAATCCCTGCCTGACCCTAGCAATAGACTCTACATAGGGAGGGGATGGGGTAGCCACTAGTCAGTCCCTGCTAAAACTAAAGACAGAAAGGGTAGACGGATGGGTGGAAACACTTTGCTTGAGAAGACAACCGAGATGTCACACCAGCAATTTTCCAAGGGTCCTCAGGGAAGACACTAACCGGCTGCTAGAACTTCCAACAATACCGAGGCAAGTATGAGCTAACACCCGCACCATGTTGCAGAAATGGAATGAATTTAACTCTTCAGCAGAGGTGTGTGTGATTAGCAGCAGAAGGTGCGGGTAACTATTGGGTCCTAAAGGGAGAAGGATTTCGCACTATAACAGAGATGCAAAAATCAAGAAGGAGGCTTGAGCTAAATGCAAGGACCTTCTACAGCCGGAGATGGTCTTCTCTTTTATTGCCCCACACCAGATGCAGACAGACTTTATGGTTGAATCCTACACAGGTTCACACCACCCAAAACGTGTGGACCTACCAGGACTGCAAGATATCAGATCAGCCAGAGATGGTCCACTCTCCAAAGGCACCATAGCAGTTACACAATCCATCTCTATAAGATTGTCTGGAGTATTTTTTTAAGAAAATGAAAAAAAAAACTATAGGATTAACCCAATATTTGTTGAAATCATTAAAAAACTAAACTACATTATGAGAGACCTCATAGAGAACACACGTACAGACCCAGCCGATCTCTGCACTAACACATTTTAATGTTATGGTCACCTCTTGTTGAATTGCAATAGCCAAAAAAAGAAATACTGCCCCTTGTAATGTCACATTAGCATCAGAGCCTTGTAAATGTGCTAATGAGCTGAGACGAAGCCTCCGTCCTGTTGTTAGATCGCCATTTACAAGCAGGAAAGATGTCGGAGGACACGCCGGTCAGCCTTATAAATCTCCATCTCAATTAATGGAGCGGATTGCGTCTCTCTTTATCGCAGGCTGTTTTTGGTGCAGTTTTACCCGCTTCCCTCGGCCATCTGAGTGGTCTTTATGTGCAGACAAATTGTAATCAGCAGCTTTTCAGGCTTTGATGTAATCTTAACATTGCCGAATAAATCAAGAATGCCGCGTAGTCCAGACACCTGCCGGGGATGCACCTGGACTGGAGCTGAAATGTACAAATGGAGTCTTCTTTATGTATCAGTGATGTAGCTTCATACAAAGGTTAGCCACCTACATGAAGGGATAGCCGCTTACACCAAGGTATAGCTTCTTACACCAAGTGATAGCTGCTTACACCAAGGGATAGCTGCTTACACCAAGAGACAACTGCTTACACCAAGGGATAGCTGCTTACACCAAGGGATAGCTGCTTACACCAATGGATGGCTGCTTACACCAAGAGACAACTGCTTACACCAAGGGATAGCTGCTTACACCAAGTGATAGCTGCTTACACCAAGGGATAGCTGCTTACACCAATGGATGGCTGCTTACACCAAGGGATAGCTGCTTACACCAAGGGATAGCTGCTTACACGAAGGGATAGCTGCTTACACCAAGGGATAGCTGCTTACACCAAGAGATAGCTGCTTACACCAAGGGATAGCTGCTTACACCAATGGATGGCTGCTTACACCAAGGGATAGCTGCTTACACCAAGGGATAGCTGCTTACACCAATGGATGGCTGCTTACACCAAGGGATAGCTGCTTATACCAAGGGATAGCTGCTTACACCAAGAGATAGCTGCTTACACCAAGGGATAGCTGCTTACACCAATGGATGGCTGCTTACACCAAGGGATAGCTGCTTACACCAAGGCATAGCTGCTTACACCAATGGATGGCTGCTTACACCAAGGGATAGCTGCTTACACCAAGGGATAGCTGCTTACACGAAGGGATAGCTGCTTACACCAAGGGATAGCTGCTTACACCAAGGGATAGCTGCTTACACCAAGAGATAGCTGCTTACACCAAGAGATAGCTGCTTGCACCAAGGGATAGCTGCTTACACCAATGGATGGCTGCTTACACCAAGGGATAGCTGCTTACACCAAGGGATAGCTGCTTACACCAATGGATGGCTGCTTACACCAAGGGATAGCTGCTTACACCAAGGGATAGCTGCTTACACCAATGGATGGCTGCTTACACCAAGGGATAGCTGCTTACACCAAGGGATAGCTGTTTACACCAAGGGATAGCTGTTTACACCAAGAGATAGCTGCTTACACCAAGGGATAGCTGCTTACACCAATGGATGGCTGCTTACACCAAGGGATAGCTGCTTACACCAAGGCATAGCTGCTTACACCAATGGATGGCTGCTTACACCAAGGGATAGCTGCTTACACCAAGGGATAGCTGCTTACACGAAGGGATAGCTGCTTACACCAAGGGATAGCTGCTTACACCAAGGGATAGCTGCTTACACCAAGGGATAGCTGCTTACACCAATGGATAGCTGCTTACACCAAGGGATAGCTGCTTACACCAAGGGATAGCTGCTTACACCAAGGGATAGCTGCTTACACCAAGAGACAACTGCTTACACCAATGGATGGCTGCTTACACCAAGAGATAGCTGCTTACACCAAGGGATAGCTGCTTACACCAATGGATGGCTGCTTACACCAAGGGATAGCTGCTTACACCAAGGCATAGCTGCTTACACCAAGGGATAGCTGCTTACACCAAGGGATAGCTGCTTACACCAAGGGATAGCTGCTTACACGAAGGGATAGCTGCTTACACCAAGGGATAGCTGCTTACACCAAGGGATAGCTGCTTACACCAAGAGACAACTGCTTACACCAATGGATGGCTGCTTACACCAAGAGATAGCTGCTTACACCAAGGGATAGCTGCTTACACCAATGGATGGCTGCTTACACCAAGGGATAGCTGCTTACACCAAGGCATAGCTGCTTACACCAATGGATGGCTGCTTACACCAAGGGATAGCTGCTTTCACCAAGGCATAGCTGCTTACACCAATGGATGGCTGCTTACACCAAGAGATAGCTGCTTACACCAAGGGATGGCTGCTTACACCAATGGATGGCTGCTTACACCAAGGGATAGCTGCTTACACCAAGGGATAGCTGCTTACACCAAGGGATAGCTGTTTACACCAAGAGATAGCTGCTTACACCAAGGGATAGCTGCTTACACCAATGGATGGCTGCTTACACCAAGGGATAGCTGCTTACACCAAGGGATAGCTGCTTACACCAATGGATGGCTGCTTACACCAAGGGATAGCTGCTTACACCAAGGGATAGCTGTTTACACCAAGAGATAGCTGCTTACACCAAGGGATAGCTGCTTACACCAATGGATGGCTGCTTACACCAAGGGATAGCTGCTTTCACCAAGGCATAGCTGCTTACACCAATGGATGGCTGCTTACACCAAGAGATAGCTGCTTTCACCAAGGCATAGCTGCTTACACCAATGGATGGCTGCTTACACCAAGGGATGGCTGCTTACACCAATGGATGGCTGCTTACACCAAGGGATAGCTGCTTACACCAAGGGATAGCTGCTTTCACCAAGGCATAGCTGCTTACACCAATGGATGGCTGCTTACACCAAGGGATGGCTGCTTACACCAATGGATGGCTGCTTACACCAAGGGATAGCTGCTTACACCAAGGGATAGCTGCTTACACCAAGGGATAGCTGCTTACACCAAGGCATAGCTGCTTACACCAATGGATGGCTGCTTACACCAAGGGATAGCTGCTTACACCAAGGGATAGCTGCTTACACGAAGGGATAGCTGCTTACACCAAGGGATAGCTGCTTACACCAAGGGATAGCTGCTTACACCAAGGGATAGCTGCTTACACCAAGAGATAGCTGCTTACACCAAGGGATAACTGCTTACACCAATGGATGGCTGCTTACACCAAGGGATAGCTGCTTACACCAAGGGATAGCTGCTTACACCAATGGATGGCTGCTTACACCAAGGGATAGCTGCTTACACCAAGGGATAGCTGTTTACACCAAGAGATAGCTGCTTACACCAAGGGATAGCTGCTTACACCAATGGATGGCTGCTTACACCAAGGGATAGCTGCTTTCACCAAGGCATAGCTGCTTACGCCAATGGATGGCTGCTTACACCAAGAGATAGCTGCTTACACCAAGGGATGGCTGCTTACACCAATGGATGGCTGCTTACACCAAGGGATAGCTGCTTGCACCAAGGGATAGCTGCTTACACCAAGGGATAGCTGCTTACACCAAGGCATAGCTGCTTACACCAATGGATGGCTGCTTACACCAAGGGATAGCTGCTTACACCAAGGGATAGCTGCTTACACCAAGGGATAGCTGCTTACACCAAGGGATAGCTGCTTACACCAAGGGATAGCTGCTTACACCAAGAGATAGCTGCTTACACCAAGGGATAGCTGCTTACACCAATGGATGGCTGCTTACACCAAGGGATAGCTGCTTACACCAAGGGATAGCTGCTTACACCAATGGATGGCTGCTTACACCAAGGGATAGCTGCTTACACCAAGGGATAGCTGTTTACACCAAGGGATAGCTGTTTACACCAAGAGATAGCTGCTTACACCAAGGGATAGCTGCTTACACCAATGGATGGCTGCTTACACCAAGGGATAGCTGCTTACACCAAGGCATAGCTGCTTACACCAATGGATGGCTGCTTACACCAAGGGATAGCTGCTTACACCAAGGGATAGCTGCTTACACGAAGGGATAGCTGCTTACACCAAGGGATAGCTGCTTACACCAAGGGATAGCTGCTTACACCAAGGGATAGCTGCTTACACCAATGGATAGCTGCTTACACCAAGGGATAGCTGCTTACACCAAGGGATAGCTGCTTACACCAAGGGATAGCTGCTTACACCAAGAGACAACTGCTTACACCAATGGATAGCTGCTTACACCAATGGAAAGCTGCTTACACCAAGAGACAGCCACTTACACCAATGGATGGCTGCTTACACAAGGGATAGCCACTTACACCAAGAGACAGCCGCTTACACCAATGGAAAGCTGCTTACACAAGGGATAGCTACTTACACCAAGAGATAGCCGCTTACACCAATGGATAGCTGCTTACACCATGGGAAAGCCACCTGCACCAATGGATAGCTGCTTACACCAATGGATAGCCGCTTACACCACGGGAAAGTCGCTTACACCACGGGAAAGTCGCTTACACTAAGGGATAGCTGCTTACACCAATGGATGGCTGCTTACACCAAGAGACAACTGCTTACACCAAGGGATAGCTGCTTACACCAAGGGATAGCTGCTTACACCAAGAGATAGCTGCTTACACCAAGGGATAGCTGCTTACACCAAGAGATAGCTGCTTACACCAAGGGATAGCTGCTTACACCAATGGATGGCTGCTTACACCAATGGATGGCTGCTTACACCAAGGGATAGCTGCTTACACCAAGGCATAGCTGCTTACACCAATGGATGGCTGCTTACACCAAGGGATAGCTGCTTACACCAAGGGATAGCTGCTTACACCAATTGATGGCTGCTTACACCAAGGGATAGCTGCTTACACCAAGGGATAACTGCTTACACCAAGAGATAGCTGCTTACACCAAGGGATAGCTGCTTACACCAATGGATGGCTGCTTACACCAAGGGATAGCTGCTTACACCAAGGCATAGCTGCTTACACCAATGGATGGCTGCTTACACCAAGGGATAGCTGCTTACACCAAGGGATAGCTGCTTACACCAAGGGATAGCTGCTTACACCAAGGGATAGCTGCTTACACCAAGGGATAGCTGCTTACACCAAGGGATAGCTGCTTACACCATGGGATAGCTGCTTACACCAAGGGATAGCTGCTTACACCAATGGATAGCTGCTTACACCAAGGGATGGCTGCTTACACCAAGGGATAGCTGCTTACACCAAGGGATAGCTGCTTACACCAAGAGACAGCCACTTACACCAATGGATGGCTGCTTACACAAGGGATAGCCACTTACACCAAGAGACAGCCGCTTACACCAATGGAAAGCTGCTTACACAAGGGATAGCTACTTACACCAAGAGATAGCCGCTTACACCAATGGATAGCTGCTTACACCATGGGAAAGCCACCTGCACCAATGGATAGCTGCTTACACCAATGGATAGCCGCTTACACCACGGGAAAGCCGCTTACACCACGGGAAAGTCGCTTACACTAAGGGATAGCTGCTTACACCAATGGATGGCTGCTTACACCAAGAGACAGCCACCTGCACCAATGGATAGCTGCGAACAACAAAGGGATAGCTGCTTACCCCAAGGGAGGCCAACATCCTGAGTGACGTGTCACCCGTCCAGTATTTTGTCAGTGACCTGCTCACAATATATCTATAATATAAGGCTGGGAGCGTCACTCTGTCCGAAGCCTTTATAGACTGCGCAAGTGCAAGCGCCGGCGCAGTCTGGACCCCACAGAGTGACGCTCCCAGGAGATCGCGGTATGCGTAAACACCGAATGCACACCGCGATCTCCACCGGAGAGTCAGGGACCGCCAGGAGGCTAAGTATATTCACCTGTCCCCCGTTCCAGCGCTGCATGCGGCTCCGTCTCCCGGGTCCTCTGCTGTGACGTTCACAGTTCAGAGGCCGCCCTCTGACTGAACAGTCACAGCCAGAGGAGCCGGAACACAGAGCGGCATGCAGCGCTGGATCAGGGCCAGGTGAATATAGCAAGTGGCGGGGGCCTGAGCTAGCGGCGACTACGGCACCTGACCCCCACAGCGTGCCGGGGTCCCCGCCTGCTCAGGCCCCCCAGCACTCGGCGCCCAGCAACGATAGGTGAGTATGGTATTTTTTTTTTATATATCGCAGCAGCATATGGGGCATATAATACCATGGAGCATCTTATTGGAGCCATCAACCATAATGGAGCAGTGTACGGGGGCATATACAATGGAGCAGTGTACAGGGGCATATACTATGGAGCATCTTATGGGAGCCATCAACCTTTATGGAGCAGCGTATGGGGCATATGAATGGGAGAAGCAAATTAAAGAATGGTGGCGCAGGATGGGAGCAGCACTTGACAGAATAGGGCAGCACATGACAGAACGGGGGCGCAGGATGGGAGCAGCACATGACAGAACGGGGGCGCAGGATGGGAGCAGCACATGACAGAATAGGGCAGCACATGACAGAACGGTGGCGCATTATGGGAGCAGCACATGACAGAACGGGGGCACAGGATGGGAGCAGCACATGACAGAACGGGGGCGCAGGATGGGAGCAACACATGACAGAACGGGCGCAGGATGGGAACAGCACATGACAGAACGGGCGCAGGATGGGAGCAGCACATGACAGAACAGGGGCGCAGGATGGGAGCAGCACATGACAGAACGGGGGCACAGGATGGGAGCAGCACATGACAGGATGGGAGCAGCAAATGACAGAATGGAGGCGCAGGATGGGTGCAGAACATGTCAGAATGGAGGCGCAGGATGGGTGCAGAACATGTCAGAATGGAGGCGCAGGATGGGTGCAGCACATGTCACAATGGGGGGCGCAGGATGGGAGCAGCACATGACAGAATGGGGGCGCAGGATGGGTGCAACACATGACAGAATGGGGGTGCAGGATGGAGCAGCTCATGACAGGATGGGGACGCAGGATGGGGGCGCAGGATGGGGGCAGCACATGACCGGATGGGGCGGAGGATGGAGCAGCACATGATAGGATGGAGGCGGAGGATGGGAGCAGCACATGATAGGATGGGGGCGGAGGATGGAGCAGCACATGACAGGATGGGGCGGAGGATGGAGCAGCACATGACAGGATGGGGCGGAGGATGGGTGCAGCTCATGACAGGATGGGGGCGGAGGATGGAGCAGCACATGACAGGATGGGGCGGAGGATGGAGCAGCTCATGACAGGATGGGGGCGGAGGATGGAGCAGCACATGACAGGATGGGGCGGAGGATGGAGCAGCTCATGACAGGATGGGGACGCAGGATGGAGCAGCACATGACAGGATGGGGACGCAGGATGGAGCAGCGCATGACAGGATGGGGACGCAGGATGGGAGCAGCACATGTCAGGATGGGGACGCAGGATGGAGCAGCTCATGACAGGATGGGGACGCAGGATGGAGCAGCACATGACAGGATGGGGACGCAGGATGGAGCAGCGCATGACAGGATGGGGACGCAGGATGGGAGCAGCACATGACAGGATGGGGACGCAGGATGGAGCAGCACATACCAGGATGGAGACCATATACCAATATAAATGCTCGCCACTCGGGCGTAGAACGGGTTCAATAGCTAGTATATATATATCTCCATAGATCATTACAAAATAATTTGCCCATTTTGAACAATAAACATGATTTATGACAGCAGTCAGTCACCAGTTAATTGTACAGTTCATGTTAATAGTGTCTATAGGTATAGCAGCAATTATCAACTATGGGGGCTTTTTTTTTTTTCTTGAGAGCATTTGTCCTCTATAGCTCTTTTGCTGCATCGTCTATTTCTGCTGCAGGATGAGTACGCTGAGAATCCGTCAGTGAGCTCAAGAGGTATAACCGTTTTCCTTTTTCTTCTGAGATTCTTGCAGCTGATTTATGACCAATGAAAGATCAGCTGAACTTTTTGATCAATCGATTGAGAGAAGCATAGAAGAAGGAAAATGAGTCATAAACTCTCCTGTGACTGATTACTTTCTGATAGTTGGACAGATAACTCATTCTGTAGCAAGGAATAGACATTGCAACATGGAGGCTAAAGAAAGAAAATGGTGCAAAATGTACAATGAAACTCAACCCCCCTAAAAAAATTATCAGTACATAGATTAAAGTAAATAATAAATAATATTCCCTTCCTCTCTACCCTCTTCCTTACTGCTTTCCACATTTTTCCATTTTGTATCCATTTCCTTCTTTCTGATAACATTCCTTCCTTACATTTTTCATACCTTCCTACTATTTCCTTTCTCTCTTTATTCCTCTTAGCTTCTTCCTTACTTTCCTTCATTCACTCTGCTTACTACTTTATTAAGTTACTTGTCTTTATCACATTTCTTTCCATCTTTTTCCCTTCTTTCCTTCTCTTTGATCCTTACTCCCTCCCTGCCTCACTGTTCTCCCCACTCTTCCACTATCTTTTCCTTTCGTTTCTTTACCTTACTTCCCTTTATTAATTTTCTTTCACTTTTTTCTTTACTTCTTTCTTTCATTCCTTTCATTCTTTCTAGTTTAATATTTTGCTTCCTTAGATTCTTTTCCTTCCTTCTTTTCCTTCTTTATTACTTTACTTCCATACATTTCTTCCTTCCTCTCAATCTTCCTTTCTAGTTTATTACTTTGCTTCCTTACATTTCTTCCTTCCTCTCACTCTTACTTTCTAGTTTATTACTTTGCTTCCTTACATTCCTTCCTCTCATTCTTCCTTTAGTTTATCACTTTGCTTCCTTACATTCTTTTCCTTCCTTCCTTTCTTCCTTCCTCTCATTCTTCCTTATGATTATCACTTTGCTTCCTTATTTCCTTCCTTCTTCATTGTGTTTTAATCACTTTGCTTCCTTACATTATTTTCCTTCCTTCCTTTCATCCTTCCTGTTGCTTATCACTATGCTTCCTTACATTCTTTTCCTTTCTTCCTTTCGTCCTTCCTGTTGCTTATCACTATGCTTCCTTATATTCTTTTCCTTCCGTCCTCTCATTCTTCTTTATGTTTATTAATTTGCTTCTTTACATTCTTCTCCTTCCTTCCTCTCATTCTTCATTTTGCTTATCACTCTGCTTCCTTATATTCTTTTCCTTCCTTTCCTTCCTTCCATTCTGTACACTTCCTTTAATTCTCCTATCCTGTAGGCCCTCGGGGGCGGCTCCTGCTGGGCAAACATTTGACAAACTGACCATTGATTGCTATAGCTGAGGAATGGGCTGACGAGGACATATTCCAACATACCACTGTTTGGCTAGCCATTGACTAGAGCCAACTCTATCCTTGCCCCGGGTGAGGAGCTACTATATGACCGTGCCCCGTTGAACGTCATTGGTCTCATCATCATTGGTCTCATCATGACACCCCATTCTACTGCTCACGTTTCCCAATGCCCATGGGCTTTCCTTCATGCACCTGAGTGTCCTGACCTGATTAGAACCATACACTAGGTGCCTACCATACACTTTTGGACAATTTGTATATGTAGTGTGTACGTGAACTTTACAAGGTGTCCTCCTACGTAACCTTTGTGCAGCGCCTCTTACAAGACTTGTCTCTGAGTTTTTCGAGCTCTTAAATCTTTTATTGCATTAGCAATGAATCCTTCCACGGCTACGACTGTCATCGCCATGGCTGGAGGCCATAAACGCATGTCGAGGAAACGCTACTTCTGTTTGGATTTCATTCTCCATCAAACATCAAGCTTCATAGAAAAGTCATTTAATTACATGATGGAGTTCTCGCCAAGAACATAAGATAGGGCCCCGCAGGCAGCCAACGCTACAAACTTACCCAAACACTTAATGGGATTTTTATTTTTGATGGGGCTATAGATTTCTGAAACACATCAATGTAGCTCGGAGGTGAGAGGAGCAACGACAGAACCTCGGAAACACATGAGGCAATTCATGAGAAGAAGTGAAGGAGAAGACACACGCTGAAGGTGGAAAAAGTCAGTTTTGGACTGATGTCTGGAGACTGGATGATAAAACTAAGGGACATTACCCAAAATGAGAAGAATGGCATGAAGAAGTTCAGAATCGCCAACGTTTGCGATGACTTGTAAGATGTTTTGGAGATACTACAGCCTCAACTAATGGCCACCGTCGGACTGACCATAGGACTTGTCTTCACTTCTCCACGGAACCAAAACGTAAATCCGCATTGTTATGGAACAATAATAGTTTTAGAACCCATTAAAAGTCAATCGAAAACTGGAAGAAGCCACTTGGGGCCAGTAATGACGACAAGAGTCCTGAGAAGAAAAGAACTTATAGATCCTGAAGGAAAACCCGTTTTCCTTCAGTTTTTTTCAACCCAGAAAAGATATTTATCCCTTCCATACCCGGTAATTCTCCACTTACGCACTTTTATTTTTTCCTCCCATTCTTCCAAAAGAATTCTTGGTGGGACAAGTCGTTTTGTTTCTTGGTGGGACAAGTCGTTTTGTTTTTTTTTTCATGACATCAATCATTATGCCATACAATGTACAGAAAGACTGGGGAAAAAAAAATCCAAGTGCAATGAATTGGCGTAAAAATAAAAAAAGAACATGTAGTGACTCCGTTGTCGTTTTGCATTTGTTTTAAGATGTTCATTGTCCGGAAAAAAAAACTGACTGGGTCCCAGGATTCTCCCGGTGAGTACGATTATGGCGATTCCAAACTTATAGGGGCTTTTATTTATGTCTTAGTGGTTAAGAAAACAAAGAGAACTTTGTAAAAACTCCAAAACAACTGGTTTATGGCGGCATTTTCTGAGACACGTAATGTTGTGGTTTTTTCTGTCCACTGAATGGTTTGTAGTCTTGTTTTTTTTTTTTTGTCTTTTGTTTTTAATTGATTACGTTTTAGGGCATTTACAACGTTTTGATTACTTTCTATGGGATTTTTACTTTTTTCTTTACGGAATTTACCATACAGGGCAAATAATTCAAATAATTTTATCAATTTGATGGATCGGGAGTCTCCACGTAGGTTTATAATTTTTTTTAATTTTTGAACTGTGAAAAGTAAGGTAATTCCAATACTTATGTAGCCTATGTATATATATATTTTTTATTTACTTTTATTTTTTAGTACTTCCTATCTCCAAGATTTTAGAATATATAGCAGGGATAATAAAAATATTACCGAACACCTCCAATTAGCAATGTAGTATAGTTCTTCTGATTAGCTAGGTCTCTTTCCTCATGTGCATTCATTGAAGGACTTTAGGTATCCATGGTTATATGACCACTGGAAACTCGCAAATTCACTTTCTCAGTGTTCGTAACCGTGGATACCTAAGGTTCTGCCCATGAGGAAAGACACATAGCGAATCAGAAGAACTATACTACATTGCTAATTGCAGGTATTTGTATTATGAAATTAACTTACTAATCCAGGGTATCCATCAAATACGAAAATCATAATAGACCCTGATGGCAGCAATGGGAGATTTTAGCAGGCCCCTATCTCCCATGGCATTCCCTGATGTTGTGACGTGGGAAGTAGAACGATGGATGCGCAAAATGGCGTCACAACCAGATCGGGAACTTTGCAGAAACTTTGAGCAGCATTTAAGGGGGACTTGTTCCTTGGTCAAAAGTGTCACTTTTACTCCTATTTTATTCCTTATTGTTTAATTTTTTTTTTTTTTTTTAAATTCGCCATACGGTTCCAGATATATGAGCCTTTTTCATTTAGCGCTCATTTTTATGGTCTTTTCCAAATGGGTGTGGCTCAAGTAGAATAAGGTGGAGCAGCCTAAAGACACGCCCCCGAGGATCCTGCCTCACGCTGCCAAGTAACATTAAAGTGCTTAAAAGGGTTAAAGTGCCCAAATTAGCAAGAAACATAATTTGCTAGTTTCTGCCGGAAACGTGCCACAACACAGGAGCGCACATGACCCGAGCCGTGAGTGAAGGGGGCTGGCTGACTTCTCATTTCATAAGCAAAGCCGCCCCCCCTTATCTGCCTCTTGGGTCATTGGTATGGAGGAAAGAGCCACCAACCTTACAAAACAATGGTGGCTGGCAGTCAGCTCTCTGTCCACCGGAAAACATTGCAGAGACGTGAATATTGATATCTTCTAACTTTATTTTCTGACTTTTTACATCTATTTATCTTTTTTCATATATTTAGAACAGCTTTTATATTAGGGTCATAATATTACATATCGGGCATCTGTAGACAACAAACAAAAATATTTTTGTTGCTGGGTTTTAGTTTTACATTGTCCAGGTTTTCTCTGCACTTTACTCTGCTCTGAAAATGGGTAAAAAGTGATCAATATTCATCCCCACAATAAAGCATGATGGAAGCTCAGCTCTGCTTTGTCTCTTAGGTTTAATGATAAGTATGTTCATGTTCACAGGTTCAAATAAAAACCATCAGAATGGTGAGTGCAGCTCTGGAGTATAATACAGGAGGTAACTCAGGATCAGTAATGTAATGTGTGTACACCGTGACTGCACCAGCAGAATAGTGAGTGCAGCTCTGGAGCATAATACAGGAGGTAACTCAGGATCAGTAATGTAATGTATGTACACAGTGACTGCACCAGCAGAATAGTGAGCGCAGCTCTGGGGTATAATACAGGATGTAACTCAGGATCAGTAATGTAATGTATGTACACCGTGACTGCACCAGCAGAATAGTGAGCGCAGCTCTGGGGTATAATACAGCATGTAACTCAGGATCAGTAATGTAATGTATGTACACAGTGACTGCACCAGCAGAATAGTGAGCGCAGCTCTGGGGTATAATACAGGATGTAACTCAGGATCAGTAATGTAATGTATGTACACAGTGACTGCACCAGCAGAATAGTGAGTGCAGCTCTGGGGTATAATACAGGAGGTAACTCAGGATCAGTAATGTAATGTATGTACACAGTGACTGCACCAGCAGAATAGTGAGTGCAGCTCTGGGGTATAATACAGGATGTAACTCAGGATCAGTAATGTAATGTACGTACACAGTGACTGCACCAGCAGAATAGTGAGTGCAGCTCTGGAGTATAATACAGGATGTAACTCAGGATCAGTAATGTAATGTATGTACACAGTGACTGCACCAGCAGAATAGTGAGTGCAGCTCTGGGTATAATACAGGATGTAACTCAGGATCAGTAATGTAATGTATATGCACAGTGACTGCACCAGCAGAATAGTGAGTGCAGCTCTGGGGTATAATACAGGATGTAACTCAGGATCAGTAATGTAATGTATGTACACAGTGACTGCACCAGCAGAATAGTGAGTGCAGCTCTGGGTATAATACAGGATGTAACTCAGGATCAGTAATGTAATGTATATGCACAGTGACTGCACCAGCAGAATAGTGAGTGCAGCTCTGGGGTATAATACAGGATGTAACTCAGGATCAGTAATGTAATGTGTGTACACAGTGACTGCACCAGCAGAATAGTGAGTGCTGCTCTGGAGTATAATACAGGAGGTAATGGAGGATCAGTAATGTAATGTATGTACACAGTGACTGCACCAGCAGAATAGTGAGTGCAGCTCTGGGGTATAATACAGGATGTAACGCAGGATCAGTAATGTAATGTATGTACACAGTGACTGCACCAGCAGAATAGTGAGTGCAGCTCTGGGGTATAATACAGGATGTAACTCAGGATCAGTAATGTAATGTATGTACACAGTGACTGCACCAGCAGAATAGTGAGTGAAGCTCTGGAGTATAATACAGGAGGTGACTCAGGATCAGTAATGTAATGTATGTACACAGTGTCTGCACCAGCAGAATAGTGAGTGCAGCTCTGGAGTATAATACAGGGTGTAGCTCAGGATCAGTAATGTAATGTATCTACACAGTGACTGCACCAGCAGAATAGTGAGTGCAGCTCTGGAGTATAATACAGGAGGTGACTCAGGATCAGTAATGTAATGTATGTACACAGTGACTGCACCAGCAGAATAGTGAGTGCAGCTCTGGGGTATAATACAGGAGGTGACTCAGGATCAGTAATGTAATGTATGTACACAGTGACTGCACCAGCAGAATAGTGAGTGCAGCTCTGGGGTATAATACAGGATGTAACTCAGGATCAGTAATGTAATGTATGTACACAGTGACTGCACCAGCAGAATAGTGAGTGCAGCTCTGGGGTATAATACAGGATGTAACTCAGGACCAGTAATGTAATGTATGTACACAGTGACTGCACCAGCAGAATAGTGAGTGCAGCTCTGGGGTATAATACAGGATGTAACTCAGGATCAGTAATGTAATGTATGTACACAGTGACTGCACCAGCAGAATAGTGAGTGCAGCTCTGGGGTATAATACAGGATGTAACTCAGGACCAGTAATGTAATGTATGTACACAGTGACTGCACTAGCAGAATAGTGAGTGCAGCTCTGGGGTATAATACAGGATGTAACTCAGGATCAGTAATGTAATGTATGTACACAGTGACTGCACCAGCAGAATAGTGAGTGCAGCTCTGGGGTATAATACAGGATGTAACTCAGGATCAGTAATGTAATGTATGTACACAGTGACTGCACCAGCAGAATAGTGAGTGCAGCTCTGGGGTATAATACAGGATGTAACTCAGGATCAGTAATGTAATGTATGTACACAGTGACTGCACCAGCAGAATAGTGAGTGCAGCTCTGGGGTATAATACAGGAGGTAACTCAGGATCAGTAATGTAATGTATGTACACAGTGTCTGCACCAGCAGAATAGTGAGTGCAGCTCTGGAGTATAATACAGGGTGTAGCTCAGGATCAGTACATTATACTGTAAGTATGATATTTTCTGGAATATATACAATAGGTCCTGTACGTGCAGTTGTGTTATTTGCAGTGTGATTGATAATTCGTCTTCCCCTCATCGGTTTGCCAATCACATAGCTGCTTCCTATATAATATATTGCCATGGTAAGGCTGTGGCATTGCCCTGCCCCTCTGCCTCCATATATCATTGGTTCCCATAATGCCACTCCAGGATGTGCCCGTATATCAGTCATCATTGGGGGACATTATGCCGCCATCAGACGCTTCCTATAAACCGCTGGCAGAAGAGTGTAAAAGGAAAGGTGCACTTGTTTATTATCCCATTCTGGGCATGCAGCTGCCTTTATGACCAGTAAAACCGGCGGCCATAAAAGAGATGGAAAGGCTTTGTCTTCAGACTCCGGACAGGTAAAAATGTCTGTATGGCGCTACATACCGGCAGCGGCTGCGTACTGATAAAACTAATATCTTCGAGCAGACATTTACTACACCTGATAAGGTTGGAAAGAGCGCATCCATTAGATGCAATGACCCCCGGCCCTTTCGGCGCCTTTTTGCTTTTTGGTTGACTCCCCGCCTTTTAAGTAACACTTAAAGAGGATAAAAGCTCCCTTCAAAGCGCTGATGTACCTTCTACAAGATAAAACTCTTCTGCTGTGAAATTATAGGTTGTCAATTGTCGATGCAGACGAGGGAAGGCTAGATATGACCTGTCACCGCCGGCACATCTAATAGCCTCCATTGCAAATTATAACAAAAGTTGACAGCAGAAGCTGAATCTCTGCCCGTTACAAGGTGTCATTAGCGAAAGTTTTTCTTATCATCTTTGAGGGGTTTTTAAAAAAAAATTTTTTAGGTCACATTGGACCAAGTAATCTAGAAACAATGATTGTATTGAGCTGTAGAAATACAAGACCTCTTCAAGTACTGCTGAAAATAGGTGAAAAAAAATGGCTGGGTCCATAAATTATATTTAGTAGAGTATAGGTCAACAGAAGAATGCTGCTCCGGAGGACGAAACTTCGATATGTGGCATCACCAATGAACCACTGTAGACTACGGACACATTGAAATACTAGCATTTCCTAAAAGGAATGTCCACAAATATTTGTTTAAACCCCTGCTGCAACTGATTGGCTGCAGTGGTTATATGTCATCCCAGCCGAAGAGGAAGTGAAGAAACAGGCAGGGAACCTGTGCAGCAATACTGAGGAGCACCTAGGGGTCAATGTGTGAAGAGACCGGTGGGGAACCTGAGCAACAATACTGAGGAGCACCAAGGGATCAGTGTGTGAGAAGAGGAAGTGAAGAGGCCAGAGGGGAACCTGCGCAGCAATACAGAGGAACACCAAGGGATCAATGTGTGAAGAGACCAGTGGGGAACCTGAGCAACAATACTGAGGAGCACCAAGGGATCAATGTGTGCGAAGAGAAAGCAAACACCAGCGGTAAACCTGAGCAGCAATACTGAGGAGCACCAAGGGATCAATGCATGAGAAGAGAAAGTGAAGAGACCAGAGGGGAACCTGTGCAGCAATACTGAGGAGCACCAAGGGATCAATGCGTGAGAAGAGAAAGTGAAGAGACCAGAGGGGAACCTGTGCAGCAATACTGAGGAGCACCAAGGGATCAATGCGTGAGAAGAGAAAGTGAAGAGACCAGAGGGGAACCTGTGCAGCAATACTGAGGAGCACCAAGGGATCAATGTGTGAGAATAGAAAGTAAAGAGACCCGAAAGGAACCTGAGCAGCAATACTAAGAAGCACCAAGGGATCAATATGTGAGAAGAGAAAGCAAAGAGACAATAGGGGAACCTGAGCAGCAATACTGAGGAGCACCAAGGGATCAATGTGTGAAAAGAGTAAGTGAAGAGACCGGAGGGGAACCTGAGCAGCAATACAGAGGAGCACCAAGGGATCAATGCATAAGAAGAGGAAGTGAAGAGATCGGCGGTAAACCTGAGCAGCAATACTGAGGAGCCCCAAGTGATCAATGTGTGAAGAGAAAGTAAAGAGACCGGTGGGGAACCTGAGCAGCAATACTGAGGAGCACAAAGGGATCAATGCATGAGAAGAGGAAGTGAAGAAACAGGCAGGGAACCTAAGGAGCAATACACATGAACACCAAAGGATCAATATATGAAAAGAGGAGGAACCTGAGCAGTAATACTGAGGAGCAAATACTGAGGAGCACCAAAGGATCAATGTGTGTGAAGAAGATGCGAAGATACCGGCGGGGAACCTGTACAGCAATACAGAAAAGGGATTAATGCGAGAGAAGAGAAAGTGAAGAGACCGGCGGTAAACATGAGCAGCAATACAGAGGAGCACCAAAGGATCAGTGTGTGAGAAGAGGATGCGGAGAGACCAGCGGGAAACCTGATCAACAATACAAAAGGAGCTCCAAAGAATAAATGTGGGAGAAAATGATGCAATGAGACTGGTGGGGAACCCAAACAGCAATACAGATTAGCAGCAAAGAATCAATGCGTAAGAAGAAGATGCAAAAATACCAGCTGGGAACCTGAGCAGCAATACAGAAAAGCACCAACAGATCAATGGGTGAGAAAAGGAAATGAACAAGTCAATTAGGAACCTGAGGAACCATACAGAGCAGCACCAATGGTTCAATGCATGAGAAGAGAAGGTCAATAAATTGATGAAGAACCTGAGCAGCAACAAGTCAGCAACAAGTCAGCAATGAATGAGAAGAAGAAGCGAAGAGACCGGTGGGGAACTTGAGCAGCAATACAGAGGAGCACAAAGAGAACAATGCATCAGAAGAGGAAGTGAAGAGACCGGTGGGGAACCTGAGCAGCAATATAGAGGGGCACCAAGGGATCATTTATGGTGGTCAAGCACATAAGAACAATGTCAGCTGATCATCTAATAAGTATGGGAGGGATTAGACTTTCCACCTATGTCAGATGTCAGGAATAAAAATAGTTGGGTATCTTGAATTTCAACATTACCAATTCTTTTTATTGTCGTGTGGGACAAGTCACCGTCAGATACGTCTGGCAGCAGCTTGTTCCCGTTTCCCTTGCTGAGGACACATGTTTACTTGGCGGGGAGTTATGGATATTTGCAGAATGAGTGTCTACAGCTAATCCCAACTGTAGAAATATTGAGAAAGACTAATCCAGATTGATAGAAGCAGTAGATATGCCAAGATGATTGCCTTGATATCTATAAGACTTATTTGCACTATTTTTCATGGCATTAACATTTGGCCATTTGGAGTGATGAGAGAGTCCACTCCCCACCCACCAGCATATAAACTGGCCCTTATGTCCAAAATTAAAAATGCTAAATTATTATCCTCTTAATATAGTGCACTGTGCACTTACAATTGCTCATTTTGCCTTTCTACTCAGATAATTCTCTTTTCTCTACTCTATGTAGAAACAGAAAGTCTTCAAAGCCCTCTTCAACTTCTGACCTGGCAGCTCCCTCCTCCCTCTGCCAGGGACTTTTGCAATGATTACTCATACAGGGAAAAAAAGACCTCCTGTTTCTAAATAGAGCGTAGAATTCAGAAAGTTAGTTTTTAATCACATGATGTCATAGACCAAATGGAAATGAGAACAATTAACTGGGTAAAAAGGCAAAATGATCAATTGTAAGTACACGTTGCTATATAGTATGACGATTGCATCATATTAAGGCCATGTTCACACGATCCTTTTTTTCATGCGGAATTGCCGCGATTTTCCCGCTGCGGGTCCGCAGCTGTTTTCCATGCAGGGTACATTACATTGTACCCTATGGAAAACAGGAACTGCTGTGCCCACAATGCGGAAAATAAAAAAAAAAGCCGCGCTGAATAGCTGCGGGAAAAAAGAAGTACCATGTCACTTCTTTTTTCGGAGCCGCAGCGGTTCTGCACCCATTGACCTCCATTGTGAGGTCAAACCCGCAGTAAAACCCGCAGATGAAAAAAATATCTGCGGGTTTTGCTGCGGTTTGTGGTGCAGAACCGCTGCAGCAGGAAGTGCGGGGAAGCGGGCGGAAGTGCGTGGGCGGAGTGTGGCTGCCCCCCCGTGCTCCGATCCCGCCCCCGTGCTCCAATCCCACCGCCCCGTGCTCCGATGCCCCCCCCAGTGCTCCGATGCCCCCCCCATGCCCTAATCTCCCCCCCTTATACTTACCCGGCGTCCCGGTGTCCGTCCGGCCGTCTTCTCCCTGGGCGCCGCCATCTTGCAATATGGCGAGCGCATGCGCAGTGCGCCCGCCGAATCTGCCGGCCGGCAGATTCGTTCCAAAGTGCATTTTGATCACTGAGATATAATCTATCTCAGTGATCAAAATAAAAAAAAATAGTAAATGACACCCCCCCCCTTTGTCACCCCCATAGGTAGGGACAATAAAAAAAATTAAGAATTTTTTTTTTTTCCACTAAGGTTAGAATAGGGTTAGGGGTAGGGTTAGAGGTAGGGTTAGGGTTAGGGGTAGGGTTAGGGTTAGGGGTAGGGTTAGGGGTAGGGGTAGGGGTAGGGGTAGGGTTAGGGGTAGGGTTAGAGGTAGGGTTAGGGTTAGGGTTAGGGGTAGGGTTAGGGGTAGGGTTAGGGTTAGGGTATTTTCAGCCATTTTAACCCTAAAAAACTTCCTAGAAAACACACAGACTCTGCATAGAAAACTGCATAAAAAAAAGATCAAAAAACGCATCAAAAAAGGACAAAAAAAGGACCAAAAAAAAGGACCTGTGTTTTCTGCCAAGAGCTGCAGTTTTTTAAAAAACAGTCCTGAAAAAAAAAGGATGGAAATCAGGAACGTGTGAACATACCCTTAGAGGATAAAACTTTGATGGAAGTGTTTTTTTTTAAACGTGTCTTGAAATTACTTTTTAATAGAGTGGACCCGAGCTCACAGTATATAAAATCCATAAAATGTCTCAAAAATGTAAAAAAAAAAATTATGTCAAAATATTTTTTAAAGTCTAAACTTTTACATAACGCAAAAATAGGTCGTTTCCAAGCATGCTCCAATGCGAAAAGAAATGTTTTGACTTTTCTTTGATAGCCTCAACCGTGATACATTTCTTTGCTAACATTTATGATTAAGTAAGGACTCGAAAATTTAAGTTAAAAATATACTCATTTATTTTCAGGTTAGGTGAAAACTGTCTTTTCTCAAAAGACTGGTTGAGTATGGAGTCTTACTGGCAATGCTCCATTGGGAAAGTCCTACCTTGGCAGTGTAACCCATTGATGATAAATAGCTTAAGTCAATGTCTATCCCTTTACCGAGCCTTGTACATGACTAAGGATAAGCCAGACACCCTCTACAGACCGTTGTTTCGGATAGTTGTCCCACACCAGTCTAGGGCAGGATTTGGCTGGCTAAGTGAGGTTCCCTGGATATAGCTTTCAGGAGGGACCAGCTTATTATTATTATTATTTATTATTATAGCGCCATTTATTCCATGGCGCTTTACATGTGAGGAGGGGTATACATAATAAAAACAAGCAATAATCTTAAGCAATACAAGTCATAACTGGTACAGGAGGAGAGAGGACCCTGCCCGCGAAGGCTCACAATCTACAAGGGATGGGTGAGGATACAGTAGGTGAGGATAGAGCTGGTCATGCAGCGGTTTAGTCGATCGGTGATTACTGCAGGTTGTAGGCTTGTCGGAAGAGGTGGGTCTTCAGGTTCTTTTTGAAGGTTTCTATGGTAGGTGAGAGTCTGATGTGTTGTGGTAGAGGGTTGTATACGATTGTGGGAAGAGGAGATAAGAGGGGAGTAGAGAAGGAGATCTTGTGAGGATCGGAGGTTGCGTGTAGGTAAGTACCGGGAGAGCTTATGAACACCAACTGAGAAGGCCAACTTATAATGAAAAAAAAGTTTTGGGAAGAACAACCAAATAATATCTTAAGAAGACCGAATGAAAAAACAACCAAATCATATCTCTACTTTAGAAGCAAAGAAACTTCAGTCATTTTCAAAAATACCAAAGACTGAAATGTTTCTCCCACTTCACCAGTCCTTCAAATACATGCCCTTTAGGACACATCTTCAGTAAACACCATCACTACTGATGGTCGATTCGACCTTGTTATTTACTAAGTAATAATCTAGAGATAATGGTGGCTCTTCTTGCCTTTCCACCGATGGCGAAAAATACATAAAATGGATGGTTAGCATTGAGGAAAAAATGATTGACTACACATACCCTCTCGATAAAAATCCTCTAAAGCTCGAAAGCCAAATGTTTAAAAATTGATGTTACTCTACACGAGAGGCCATTTCACTGTTAACTTGACGACGACTCGGGAACAATGCCTCCAAGTTTCTTTATCTACATCAGAAACCAACTTTCAAGAGACGAAGGGAGAGGTCAAAGGTTCGAAGCCTATCGTTTTCTCCTAAAAGCATATGGGCTACAAGCCCCGATTCAATCAACTCCCTCACAAAGGTCATATTAGTAATGGAATTACAAAATGTCTTCGAGTCAACGCAGTGTGAGAAATGTGTCACATGGATTGTGTTATAGCCTCCCGATTCTCAATCGGTCACCCTTTTAATGCTTTCAAGGTTATAAAAAGCTTTCATACTTAATATGTCACTTAGAGGCAAAACCAACAATTTAGTTTAACTAAAGACAATGATCGGGGGGGGGGGGAAAGGATGTCTACCATTTAATACAGGAATCCAGTTCTGGTGGGAAAAATTGTAGCCGAGAGAAGACAGAGAAGCGGAATATGCCTTAGGTATATGGATGTGGGGACGGTATTATGTAAAGCTTGAGTGACACTCGGAGGGTATTACGGAGAGGGGTCTAATTAAAGACAGAAAACATGGCTCTGTGGTACTGAGGCAGTAGAAGAGTTCAAGACCAATCGATGAGACAACTATTAAAATCGATGGTCGTTTAAAGACCCTTTTACATGGGCGAACACAAGCTATACATGAGATTATTTTATATATATTTTTTCACTCCTTGTATCGTATGGTATATTTATAATTATGTTGTTGACTTTTTTTTTATTTTTTTACTATATATTTTCCTCCCTAAAATATTTTTTGCATATTTTCACATCACCTTTTATATTTTTCTTTCAATGTGTATTAACTCTGCCTCAATATTTTGCCAATGCTGCTTCAATAAATCAGCTACCCCAATATTAATTTTTAACTTTTTTTTTTTTTTTACTTTATTAGATTGATTGTTATAAGTAGGACAATGTCAAATATGTATTTATTTTTTTCCAACTCTCACATTTTATTTTATTTTTTTGTAAGGGTAGGATCACTCGATGCAATCGATCTGTAATTTTTGGGGCTCAAATTTTCTGTAACGATGGTTGAAACGCTACATTTTAGCAACGGTTTTTTGAAAAGTGTGTTAAAATTTTAAAAAAGTTTGAAACAAAATGCTGCAAAAAAATTCACCGAAATCGTATTTTTGTGAACTTAGTATTTTTTTTTTTAATTTACATTTTTAATCAATTCGATTTAGATATTTCTTTTTGTGTTCCATTAAGAGATCTGAATTTTACATCACTTCAATAATATACTGCAGAACTTCTGTATTACCTGCTGGTGTTTTACTAGAATGAGCCGGGTTTGACAAAATGAAAGATGAAGGAATTTCAGATGAGCAAATTTACCAAAATTCTAATTTGCAAAATTGCACAAATTTTCCTGGGAACCTTGATTCCTAGGAGAGTTATTCAACGTGAATTGAATGTTTTCCTTCATGCCCTAGGGCAGACTTCCCCAAGTTCGGTCCTCAAGAGCCACCAACGGGTCACGTTTTCAAGATTTCCTTAGTATTGCCCAACTGAGAATTTCATCATCTGGACAGGCAACAATTCCATCACCTGGGCAATACTAAGGAAATCCTGAAAACACGACCTGTTGGTGGCTCTTGAGGACTGGAGTTGGGGGAACACTGCCCTAGGGTCTCCAGAGACCCAAAAGCATGATAGACGTAAGATGATTTAAAAAAACCCTTATACTCACATCACCGCGCACCTGTCCTGTCCGAACGATTCGCTGCTCCCCGGTTGCTGTCTAGTTCTCCAAACCTCCGTCATGAAGCATCTCTGGCCCGATGTTCACTCTAGGTCAGGACTTTCCGCAAGACCCAGGAAATCCCAGCTTAGAGTGAACACCAAGATGGAGGCATGGAGAAACGGACACAGAGCAGGGAATAGCCAACGTGGTGAGTGGTGAGTGTTTATTGCTGCCTTTTTAAACTTTTGCTGGCCCTCCAGTGTTCAGAAAGATTTAGCCGAATTTGTGAGGATCAAATTACAAAAAGAAATTTTCATTCTCCGGAATGGCGATTTTTGTAAAATTCAAGCAGAGTTTCTTCCACTTGAAGAAATTTGCTAATCTATAGCAGGTACAAATAGACATATTGCCAGGGTAGACCTAGAAGCCTTTGTAAACTCTGTAAGTGCCATGACCACCCATGGTTATGTTGTGGGCACTAGGCTTGAGCGAAACGGATCGGACAAATTCAAAAGTCGCCGACTTTTGGCAAAGTCGGGTTTCATGAAACCCGACCCGATCCTAGTGTGGGATCGGCCATGCGGTCGGCGATCTTCGCGCCAAGGTCGCGTTTCGTATGACGCGTTTGGCGCCATTTTTTCAGCCAATGAAGGAGCGTGGGCAGAGTGATGATATAGGTCTTAGGGGCGTGGATGCTTATCGCCATCTTCTCGCTGTAGCGATTTGCAATGTGCAACACCAGCTTTTCTGTTCAGGAACGGAGGAGAGAGAGAGAGAGAGAGAGAGAGAGAGAAAAATATAGATTTCCCATTGACTATGCATTGGGTTTCGTGTTTCGGTCGATCCACGACTTTTCGCCATAATCGGCCGATTTCACTCGACTCGACTTTTGAGATAGTCGGGTTTTGCGAAACCCGACTCGACCCTAAAAAAGTAAAAGTCGCTCAACCCTAGTGGGCACCAATAGAGTGACACATTAAACCTCATACTTCTGTCTAACCACTTAAATGCAAAGAGTATTTCTGACCATGGCATCAGCAAGGCTATACACACATGATAAAAGTTAAAGCAGAATGCTGATCATCATTTACAAACAATGACCATAATGTAATCGGGTGTGGGTTGGATGCACAGCTACACTGGTTATTACTGCTGGATAATGTCTCCCATACTGCTGCTGTTGCGTGTGAACATGTGGAACATAGAGAAAGGAGAGCTGGAATCCCTCATGTCTGCTTGTGCAGTGTTTGGGAGACATCATAGCAGTTACTCTCCACCCACTAGCCTAGAGACAGGAGAGCAGGATTCCCTCATGTCTGTGTGTGCTGTGTATGTGAGACATTATAGAAGTTATTCTCCACCCACTAGCTTAGGGATAGGAAAGCAGAAATCCTTCATGATTGTGTGCAGTGTTTGGGAGCAGGAATCCTTGGTGTCTGCGTGTGCAGTGTTTGGGAGAGATCATAAAAATTACTCTCCACCCACTAGCTTAGAGACAGAAGAGAAGTAATCCATCATGTCTGAGTGTGCAGTGTTTAGGAGACATCATAGCAGCTAGTCTCCACCCTCTAGCTCAGAGACAAGAGAGCAGGATTTCCTGATGTATGTAGGTGCAGTGTTTGGGACTTGAGACATCATAGCAGTTACTCTCCACCCACAAGCTTAGAGGCAGGAGAGCAGAAATCCCTCATGTCTATGGTGCAATGTTTGGGAGACATCATAGCAGTTACTCTCCACTCAGTAGCTTAGAGAAAGGAGAGCAGGAATCCCTGGTGTCTGTGTGTGCAGTGTTTGGGAGAGATCATAAAAATTACTCTCCACCCACTAGCTTAGAGACAGAGGAGCAGTAATCCATCATGTCTGAGTGTGCAGTGTTTAGGAGACATCATAGCAGCTAGTCTCCACCCTCTAGCTCAGAGACAAGAGAGCAAGATTTCCTGATGTATGTAGGTGCAGTGTTTGGGACTTGAGACATCATAGCAGTTACTCTCCACCCACTAGCTTAGAGGCAGGAGACCAGGAATCCCTTGTGTTTGTGTGTGCTATATATGGGAGACATAGCAGTTACTCTCCACCCTCTGGCCCAGAGACAACTGAAAATTTGAAATAAAGTCTGCAGAGGGGAAATCTGGTGAAAATGATGTAGCCTACAATTCATACTATGGCCGGTCCTCATGTACTTCACAGCTTATACTGAAAAGTCACCTGAAATGACAGATACGTTTTAACTAAATGAAATGCCTGAAATACAGACTGCAGTAAATATCCTGATTTACATTCAGCCAAGTATCGACTCTGTAAAGGCCAAAAAAGAAAAAAGTAAAAAAAAGAGAGACTTCTTCTTGAGATGCCAAAAGTCCAGCAAAAAGTATTAAATTATATACTAGAGATTGTAAGAGATTGGAGGAAAGTCAATAACTTCTTCATCTTTATGAACTTTTCAACATAAAAAGTGCTAAGCTCGGGGGATGGCGGCTGCACTAGAACATGAACTTAGATCTGAATGTGTTTTGAGAGGATTGGATTTTTAATGATAGCCACAAAGTGTCTACAAAGTACAGCGAGATTAGAAGAGCAGATCGAGTTTATCTGATTGTTTGCTCCAACCTACAGGTAAAATAAAGAACACAAAGATCCGGGAGAGACAAACTCAAGTTACAGTAATGCAAGATATTCACAATCTTCTTCTAGTAGCCATTAGGAAAAAGGTTAAATCTTCAACTAGGGAATTAGTAGATAAGAGACCGTTCAATTATTTTTTGGGGGGCACCATATATTGGTTTTTGTTTAGGGTCATACTGCTGGGAACATTTGTGTCCTAGATTGCCCACAATACAGTTCATATCTGGGGGGTTCCAGCAGGAATTTATTCTTTCGGAAGTTCCAGTTGTCATTGCCGAAAACCTGTCGAGGATCAAGGCTAGACACATAGTATGGACTGCATTTTTCAGAAAACCAAACCTGCCCAAATAGTGACATCCAGTGCCCAGATAAAGCCAAAAAGGACTCTACGGGCATAGTGCTAGAAAGTACCAATGAACGTCAAACAAGAGTAAAACAATGCCCAAAGAATGCCAGAATTTACTATATCCAATAATAAAAGGTTTGAGGCGCACCTATGATTTCAGATGACATTTCAAAATAAGATGTTCTGAGTGTACCTGAGGAATAATAATATTTCTTACCATTTCATGGCTTGTACTGCATTTTTCACCAGTTTTCCACTCTGCAGGTTCTTTAGCTAATTTTCAGTTGTTTGAACTAGTTGGTTTAAACTATCTACATTGATTTCTCCCATACACAGAACACACAGTGATAAGCAACTCATACTCTCATGTCTCTACCTAGCACATGTTCAAAAGCAGTAGTAGCATGGAGGACTCTATATAACACTGAGCAGGGAAGATGTGAATCCACCTGAGCAGTGAATGTGTGTCCATCTGAGCAGTGTAGATGTGAATTGATCTGAGCCATGTAGATGTGAGTCCATCTAAGCACTGTAGATGTGAATCCATCTGAGCACTGTAGATGTGAATCCATCAGATCAATGAAGATGTGAGTCCATCTGAGCAAAGAGGTGAATCCATCTGAGCACTGTAAATGTGAATCCAACTGAGCAGTGACGATGCTAGTCCATTTGAGCAGTGATGTTAATCCATTGAGCATTGTAGATGCAAAACCATCTGAGCAGTGTAGATGTGAGTCCATCTAAGCACTGTAGATGTGAATCCATCTGAGCAAAGATGTGAATCATCTGAGCACTGTAAATATGAATCCATCTGAGCAGTGATGAAGCTAGTCCATTTGCGCAGTGAAGATGTGAATCCATTGAAGTATTGTAGATGCAAATCCATCTGAGCAGTGTAGATGTGAATCCATCTGAGCACTGTAGATGTGAATCCATCTGAGCACTGTAGATGTGAATCCATCAGAGCACTGTAGATGTGAATCCATCTGAGCAGTGAAGATGCAACTCCATTTGAGCAGTGAAGATGTGAATCCATTGAGCATTGTAGATGTGAATCCACCTGAGCAGTGAAGATGTGAATCCATTGAGCATTGTAGATGTTAATCCATCTGAGCACTGTAGATGCGAATCCATCTGAGCAGTGAAGATGCGACTCATTTGAGCAGTGAAGATGTGAATACATTGAGCATTGTAGATGCGAATCCATCTGAGCAGTGAAGATGTGAGTCCATCTGAGCAGGGTAGATGTGAGTCCATAACTGATAAACAATTACTGGAAAGCTGCAGCATATTCTTTGTGTTCTGTCACTTTGCTCTGCTCATCCTTTCTCTTCTCCTCAATAGGCAGCCATAATCTGATTCCTCAGTGAGCTACTAGGTTAGGTGGCTCATAAATGGAAAGAGAAGCACATGTCTATATAACAAACGTTCTTATATTCGCTAGTCGAATCTTTTACGATTAGTTTGATGTAAACCATTTAGTGACTTCTGGGGCAGGAGGAGAGGGGGATGGGTTAGGGGATGGCGAGTATAATGTTATTAGTGATGAACACCTTCCCAGCCATATGAGCCGAAACTCCTCAAAAATATGGATTTTGAAAAATTCAAATTTTTTTTTTTGGGGGGGAGGACACATTTGTAACAAATTACGAATCGATTCTTCATTTTTATAGCTGAGCGCTAACATGAGATCCCGCAGGTATTTTTCTCGGAGAGCAGCCATATTTAAGGGGAAAGTTCTTCGCTTCTGATGATCCTCATACATTTCTTCAATGTCATCTGGAATCCTTCAAGATTTTTGAAGAAAAAAAATAAAGAATTTGAGCATGGTCTTTGCATTCATAAACAGCCTTTATTTTAACCGTTTTGCATTTCTAAGACTCGCCAATTGAAGACGCCCGGAGTCAGATTGTGATCTCACAGACGGCACAGAGTGGTTATCAACGACTCGCAGAAACATTGTATTTTGCCATAGGAAAACAGACGTGCTTATCCTCTCCGCACAAGGCCTTGATAAGTCGGCTGCTCCCAAGAACGCATGGAGACTTTTTATTTTTTATTTTTTTCTTCCTTTACTCGAGGAAGTTGATGTTCCCGTTGTAAAATAGATTTCCGAGCACCCGGGAATACGCGTTATCTTATGTCGTGCGGTGAAATAGGCTGCATTAGGCGGAATTATTTTCTGTGAAATGTAGCTACAGATGCGGCTGATAATACATGGATGGGGGATTTACGGACTGGCGAGCGTGATAAACGTGCACTTATTTCCTGAGGGCTGTTGGGTTTCGGAAGCGAATGTTTGATCACTGATGAGGTCATGTCCTATCTAACGACATCTGGGCTGGGTCGAATTCAGAACTGTCAACCTCGGCGCGTGACTTCATTATAGCGGCATAATTAAAGTTTATGTTGCATCTAGAGAAACAATTACTCAATTTATGGCTCTTAATAGTCAAAGTATTCAAGGGAATCTGTCATTAGGATGTCACCCCCAAAACAAGGCCAACAGCACCTTTACGTGGTCATTTTTACACCCAAACACCTATGCACATGTAGCTCTTTCAAAGACAAGTCCAGCAATACCTTTTACATGACCGGTCCGTTCCGTTCCTCCATTAGCGATTTCCATAAAAATTAAGTTAGATCTGAAGCCTCTGTCACTCCGGCTCTACTCCCCGCCCACAGCCGCTGCCTCCTGCTTGATCGATGGCTCCTTTGCTTGAAGTCACACACAACAGAAACTGACAGTCAAGCAGGAGGCAGCAGCTCTGGTCCAGCTCTACTCCTCCCCGCCCAGAGCTGTTGCCTCCTGCTTGACTGATGGCTCCTTTGCTTGAAGTCACACACAACAGAGGCTGACAGTCAAGCAGGAGGCAGCGGCTCTGGTCCAGCTCTACTCCTCCCCGACAACAGCCGCTGCCTCCTGCTTGACTGATGGCTCCTTTGCTTGAAGTCACACACAACAGAGGCTGACAGTCAAGCAGGAGGCAGCGGCTCTGGTCCAGCTCTACTCCTCCCCGACAACAGCCGCTGCCTCCTGCTTGACTGATGGCTCCTTTGCTTGAAGTCACACACAACAGAGGCTGACAGTCAAGCAGGAGGCAGCGGCTCTGGTCCAGCTCTACTCCTCCCCGCCCAGAGCTGTTGCCTCCTGCTTGACTGATGGCTCCTTTGCTTGAAGTCACACACAACAGAGGCTGACAGTCAAGCAGGAGGCAGCGGCTCTGGTCCAGCTCTACTCCTCCCCGACAACAGCCGCTGCCTCCTGCTTGACTGATGGCTCCTTTGCTTGAAGTCACACACAACAGAGGCTGACAGTCAAGCAGGAGGCAGCGGCTCTGGTCCAGCTCTACTCCTCCCCGACAACAGCCGCTGCCTCCTGCTTGACTGATGGCTCCTTTGCTTGAAGTCACACACAACAGAGGCTGACAGTCAAGCAGGAGGCAGCGGCTCTGGTCCAGCTCTACTCCTCCCCGCCCACAGCCGCTGCCTCCTGCTTGACTGATGACTCCTTTGCCTGAAGTCACACACACAACAGAAGCTGACAGTCAAGTAGGAGGCAGCGGCTCTGGGCGGGGAATAGAGCTGGAGTGACGGAAGTTTCAAATCTAACATGGTGATTTACATATAAATTCAAACGCTGATTTCTCAGTATTGGAGGAACGGACCGGCCATGTAAAGGTACTGCTAGACTTTTCTATAAAAGAGCTACTTGTGCATATAAATAGTTTTGGGGATGAATTCCTGCTAATAAATTCCATGTATGGGTAATTTTTTGATGCTTCTTATTGCGAGCCTGTCTGAAAGCAGCATAATGTAGAGTCTGAGACATTGATTCAAGAGATGTGTCATTTACTGTTCTACTTACTGTAGTTTTGATATAATTAGGGTTTTATCAGCAGGAAATTATCACTACAGGACTAGTAAACCTGCTGCCATGTATATTCATGAGCTCTGTATAACCACAACACCACCATTGACTGGTAGATTTCTGACTATGCCCAGTGTGCACAGAAAGCTGCCAATCAGTGGTGTGGGCAGGGTTATATACAGCTCAGCATTCAGAGATCTGCAGCAGAAAAAACAAGGAATTTATCCAACTAGCTCAGTAAGGCTGGTTTCACATTTGCGTTTAAAAATGCAGCGTTTTAAACGCAAACGCATGTGGTGAAAAAAACGCATATAAACGCGTTAAAACGCCGCGTTTTTTAGATGCATGCGTTTTTGCATGTTTTAATACAAACGCGGCGTTTTGACTCGTTTACATGCGTTTTTGTTTTTAAAATGCATGATGAGAAGTGTGTGACAGCTGCCAATCATCAAAATCGACAAGAAAACCCACTTTAAACAGAAATAGCTAGGGTTAGGGTTAGGATCCCTAGTAACCCTAGGGATCCTAACCCTATCCCTAACCCTAACCCTAACGCTAAGGGATCCTAACCCTAACCCTATCCCTAACCCTTAGGGTTAGGGTTAGGATCCCTTATGGTTAGGGTAAGGGTTAGGGTTTGGGGTTTGCTTATCAGTGTGTATTCTTGTGTTTTTCTATTAAAACGCATGCAAACGCATGTGCTTAAAAACGCATGCGTTTACATAGACAGCAATAGTTTTTTTTGCCGCAAAAAAACGCCGCTAGAAATTACTACATGTTGCATTTCTGCAACACAACGCATGCATAGAAAAGATGCATGCGGCGGCAAAACGCATGCAAAAAAAGCATGCGTTTTTAATGTTAAGTATAGGAAAAAAACGCAGCGGCAAAAAACGCAAATATGAAACCAGCCTAAGTCATGAACTGGTGGAATCAGAATTTCTGCCCCGACATCATGCTGCTATCAGATGATGGAGCAAAAAAAGAAATGATTTAAATCATCTCATTTAAGATCGGGAACTGTGTCTCAAACATTAGCTGGACAGGACGAGAGTCTGGTCTCCCGTTCTTCTTTCTGGCAGTATGGTGCTGCGGGCAATGTTCTCCTGGGAAGCAAGATACTACAGATCCACCCTCAATTCCTCTGGTACCAAGCAGCGGCTACTGTAAAAATGATGTAGACTTTGTCTTCCGGCAAAGTCTAAGAAATTCCCAGCTGATCAGTGAGGTTGCTGAGTGTTGCCCCCCACCCAACCAATCAGATATTGATGACCTACCCTAAGGATAATTCAATAAGAAATCAATTAATAAGAATAAATCAATAACAAAGTAGTAGTGGTCAACACCTTCAAAAGATTTGCTACAAACATTTCGGAACCAGATGCCACAGGAGGACACCATCAGACGTCTCGTAGAGTCCACGCCTCAATGGGTCAGCTGCCTATTATTAGGCTGGTGGTTGTAAAGCTCTGGCCGATATACAGTTGTGATGAAAAGTTTACATACCCCAGCAGAATTTTTGCTTTCTTGGCCTTTTTTCACAGAAATATGAATGATAACATCAAAACTTTTTCTCCACTCATGGTTAGTGGTTGGGTGAAGCCATTTATTGTCAAACTACTGTGTTTTCTCTTTCTAAATCATAATGACAACCAAAACATCCAAATGACCCTGATCAAAAGTTCACATCCCCTGGTGATTTTGGCCGGATAACATGCACAGAAGTTGACACAAATAGGTTTGAAAGGCTACTAAAGGTAACATCCTCACCTGTTTGCTTGTAATCACTGTGTGTGCATAAAAGCTGAGTGTGTTTCTGGGATCCAGACAGACTCTTGCATCTTTCATCCAGCCACTGACATTTCTGGATTGTCAGTATGGGAAAGCAAAAGAATTGCCAATGGATCTACGGGAAAAGGTAGTTGAACTGTATAAAACAGGAAAGGGATACAAAAAGATATCCAAGAAATTAATAATGCCAGTCAGCAGCGCTCGCACTGTGATTAACAAATGGAAAATCAGGGGCTCTGTAAAAACAAAACCACAGTCAGGTAGACCAAAAAAAATTTGGAACAATGTAATGTGGAGTGATGAGACCAAAACTGAACTTTTTGGCCACAACCATAAATATTACATTTGGAGAGAGGTCAACAAGGCCTATGACGAAAGGAACACCATTCCTACTGTAAAGCACGGAGGTGGATCGCTGATGTTTTGGGGATGTGTGAGCTACAAAGGCACAGGAAACTTGGTCAAAGTTGAAGGAAAGATGAGAGCAGCATGTTATCAGCAAATACTGGAGGCAAATTTGAACTCAATAGCCTGGAAGCTGCACATGGGACGCACTTGGATGCTCCAACATGACAATGATCCAAAACACAAGGCCAAGTCGACCTGCCATTGCCTACAGCTGAACAAAAGGAATGTTCTGGAGTGTCCATCTCAGTCTCCTGACCTCAATATCATCTCTGGAGAGATCTCAAGCGCGCAGTTCATGCTAGACAGCCCAGGAATTTACAGGAACTGGAGGCTTTTTTCCAAGAAGAGTGGGCAGCTTTGCCATCTGAGAAAATAAAGAACCTCATCCACAACTACCACAAAAGAGTTCAAGCTGTCATTGATGTTAGAGGGGGCAGTACACGGTATTAAGAAATGGGGTATGTTCAGTGTCATTTGGATGTTTTGGGATGTCATTATGATTTAAAAAGAGAAAATACAGTAGATGACAATAAATGGCTTCACCCAACCACTAACCATGAGTGGAGGAAAAGTTTTGGTGTCATCATTCATATTCTCTGAAAAAAAGACCACGAAGGCAAAAATTTTGCTGGGGTATGTAAACTTTTGAGCACAACTGCACTTGTTACATACGTAATATAATGCATCAGTCGTTAAATCCATAAATACCTAAGCGCTATTTCCGGCACCTCACCGTCCTACGAGCAGATCTTTCATCATTACGAGCATAACTGTAATTACCGGCTGCATTGAAAAGTAGACGTGCGCCTCGATATTAATTTCATGCTTTAATCAGTTTCATTAAAAAATAAAATACATCACAAAAAGTTTTAATTCATATTCTAATTTATATTATCCCGTTATAACCCACATATTCCCGCCGAAGACATTATGTATGGAGGAATATATTCTAGGGCACTGGAGGGTGATGATTTTTACAGTAATGAGGGAAATTGCAGTGGATCTTCGCTAGACCCAATGAAGAGTTTAAAGTCTGCGAGAATGGGCTACAAGGCATAGTATATACATTTCACAATAAATCTATGTGACTGCAGACTTCTGAATCCTTTTAGTGTGTGCACCGCACAATGTCAGTATTCCCTGGTATTGCCGGTGAGGCTAGGTACTAAAGTGACTGCAAGTATGCGACTTGCATGCATGCTGTCACTTGCAGACTAGACTTGCTCAGTCTTTATCAATTCACTTGCGTTGAGTAACGTCGAGCACGACTAGTCGGAATGTGAATGGAAGTATGCAAATCACATACTTGATCACTCGCTCTCACCGGCAACACCAGAGAAACCCGACAGCAATTTTTGCACACGCTGAAAGGATTTAAAGTCCGAACTTACAAAGAATATCTACAGACTTTTACCCCTTTAAGGGTTATCTGACCCCTTTCTTCAAAAAAGCCCATGAAAGATCTGTCCAAACTTTCAATCGGAGATTCCAAAATCTCCCAGGCTACGTATTGGCTTGCACATTTCCTAGAAATGAATCACAGAATCTTGTTCAATTTGATAAATGACGATAAAGACCGGGATTCTTACTGTTCTTTTAAGAAATCTTTGAAGATTTCACCAAACCCCAAACTCCCCAAATGTTCTTTTTTTTCCCAAGTTGGGTGAACCTTCTGTGCAGAGCATAATTCATTTCACTATTTCTAATCTAAAAAAAAAAATGTGGATTATTCGCGAACAAAGGCAGTCCATGCGGCTACTATGGGAACCTGGAGACAAGAGGTTTATTCCAGGTTGAACTTGTCCATCAGTAATGCTTTTTTTTTTATATTATTATAGAAAAATGGAAACATGTCAAATTGTAATGCAACATAAAGGCTAAATAAAATGAAATAGTATTTTAGGGTTGACAGAACAGCCATTTTTAGACCGATATACGTCGAAAACGTGAGGCTAAAGATCTGGTGAAGGGTCCAGATTCTTAAATAAAATGGTTGGGGGGAATGGACATGGTGGACAACATCACTGTTGCGAAGGATAGACTGGAAAGGACTCCAAAGTGGACAAGTTGGGAGAGAAGGCAAAACAGAGAAAGAAATAAAAATTAAGACAAAGTTAGAGAAGGAGAAAAAGAGAAAAAAGAAGAAGAATGGATTTTGAAGGGACCTTGATAGATGGGTAAATCGCTTTGCTGCAGATCAAATTCACCTTGAATTTCACAAATAGTTTGTATTAACGAGAATCCAATTTTTTTTGTAATTCACTTTACCAAAGTCCAGCAAATTGGTGTCCAGTTATAATTTTTGATGGGAAAGAGTTAAAAAATAAAGAAAATACTACATACTCAACCATCAACTATTTTCTTCGGTCTGGTCACTAGTGTGGTCCTCACTGGTAACCTCCAGAGCCTGAAAAGTTTGGAGTCTGCACTCACTCAAAAACATCTTGCTACGTCATGACATGCATCATACAATGCCTTACAGCCCGGGGCCAATCGGCATATAAGACGCTCAAGATGCCAGGTGGTGGAAGATGCCAAAGATACCGGGTGATGGAAGACACTGAAGATAGTTATGTGAAAATCATTTTAATTTTCCACCCTAGGCTTATATTCGAGTCATTAAGTTTTCCCAGTTTTTTGTGGCAAAATTAAGGGGGTCGGCTTATATTCGTGTCGGCTTATACTTGAGTGTATACGGTATGTCTTATATTCTAGGTTCTTCAAAGTAGCCACCTTTTGCTTTGATGACTGCTTTGCACACTCTTGGCATTCTCTTGATGAGCTTCAAGAGGTAGTCTCAGAGGTCAAAGAGGTAGTTTTGATGCCCTCAGTGTGAATGTTCAATTTTCATAGTCATGAAAATGCAAAAAAAAAAAATCTTTAAATGAGAAGGCGTGTCCAAACTTTCGGTCTGTACTGTATGTTTATTGTGTATTGAATCTTCACAACATAATAAACTATTTTCGATTCACAGCAAATAATTTAGATGCAAATCGAATTTCCTGGACAAATTTGAACAAACTGAATTTGAATTTTGGCAGATTTGCTCATAATTAGTGGTGACTGTACCCGTGGAAGTTCGGATTCTGGTACCTGATCCAAACGTTATTCCAAAGTTCAGGTCGGATACCAGAACTTTACAAGAACTTGAACATTTGAGCTGAAAAATTCTCTCTCTCTCTCCTCAGACTTCCCCCGTAACTCGGAAAATTGCAACGGACTTCCGGCAAAAGTTCTTGTTCAGCAACGGCCTCTAACTATCCGATTCGAACTTTTAACTTTGGTTCTCTCATATCTACTCATAGTTAATTATGATATCAAGGCGGGTCAAAGTCGAAGACAAAAGAGTAGATGACCAGGAGGATGGTTTCAGCTTATTCACAATAATTTAATATGCCTATCTTGGAGCGGTAGGGTCTTGTCCCTACTTTAATGGGTGGTAAGAGCCTATACAAGGACGTGGTCTTCACCGATCTTCTCAATAGATGGTAGAATTGGGTCCTGCTATGCTGGTGGCAGGTAGGTCCTAAAAGGGGGATGTCATTTTCATTTTTGCTAGATAATTAACTTTTCCTAGGAGCTTTTTTTAATTTTTTTTTTTTATGAAGGACCCAAGGATGCCCAAAGATCAATTCCATCACTCGTCGGCTGGCAATCAAGGAACTATTTTTGCATAATGTAACGTAGAACGCACAACAAATGTACCTTTATCTTTATGGAATGTTTCCTATTCAAAGCCTCTGAAGCCATTAGTTAAATGAATCTCAGCTCGTTTCCAAATGTTTAATTCTCTAAGCTTTGTTAGAACTTTACATTCCAACACCTAAAATTAGATAAACACCAATTTAGTTTACGCGGAAGCTAGAGTAAGATGTTATTGTCCATTAGCGTCGGACTTATCCACAAATAAGCTTAATATAAAAATGTTTTGGTGTTTGATGTAACAATAAAATACACAACATAAGCTGATTATGCAAATTTCACGCAAATCTCTTATCTTGGTCATTTTATCTATTAGTCTCATTTAGAACGAAGCCGAGGAATCAACATTGTGAAAGCATTTACCTAACGAGCCATCGATCACTCCCGTTGTAGCTTTCCGGCTAATCACTCTGCAGAAGATAAATTGACTAAAACTAAATATAATTTCAAAAGGAAATAAAAAAAGAATAAAAAATTGTTAAGTGCGGTTAAGTCACGACGAGCACACGGCAAATTCATGTACTAGTCAGGAAAATGTATGATCACAGGTAAAATGTGGAGGAATTTATGCAAATCTTTTGGAAATGTTAAGAAAATCCAACAATAATGTGCGAACGTTAATGTCTAACCAAAGGATCGAGGCAATTTATTACATGAGACTGACGGCCATCAAGTTCGGAGGAGAGAAGATGGCGAAGCCTTGAGGAGACACCGTCTAAGGACTTCACATGTTCTAGGGGTCCGTGAAGGCTTGATAAAGTAATGGCCTGTTACTCCACAAGGTGCTAAAATGTTCCCAAGATGTTACTAAAAAAAAGGAAAATCTGAGACAATTTTTTTTTTTTATTGGACATTTGGAAAATACTTGCGATGATTGAAAATATCCAGGAAAGAATCAGTCCCCTCATACCCTGAGCGGTAACATCCAGCCAACCGGACAGATGGGGGTCACTTCTCTTTGGTGGAGACCGGCTGAAAGGAGAAAGTTCAGCTGAAGTGTACTGTGGCACAGAGACCAGAGCATCACGAATGGCGCAGAGCAGGGACACCGTATGCCGCCACGGCACGCCAAACTAAGATGCAGGCTATAGAAGAGAGAACCAAACGTGGGAGCCGAGGAAGGTAAGGAGAAGCTTTTTTTTTTTTTTTTTAAGGTGTTGGAAAAGAGCGCCGGTATGGACACTATGCCAAGAAGGGGCACAGGATGGGGGATATGATACAAGGAAAGATCCCAGGATGGAGGCATTATACCAGAATGGGGACATTATACCAGGAAGGGGTCCAGGATGGAAAAGAGAGTCAGTATGGACATTATATTCGGAAGGGGACCAGCATGCAAAAAAGCACCAGTATGGGCATTATGTTAGGAAGGGGACCAGGATGGGGACATTATATAAGGAAGAGCCCAGTATGGGGGCATTATACTAGAATGGGGGACATTATACTAGGAAGGGGTCCAGGATGGAAAAGAGCACCCGTATTGACATTATATTAGGAAGGGGACATTATATAAGGAAGAGCCCAGTATGGGGGCATTATACTGGAATGAGGGACATTCTAGAAGCAAAGAGCCCAGGATGGGGGACATTATACCAGGAAGGGTTCCAGGATGGAAAACACTACACCAGAAAGTGAGTCTTTGTACCAGGATGGGGGACATTGCTCTAGGATGAGGAACATTTTACCAATAAGTGGCCCATGATAGGGTACATCATACCAGGAATGGTGGCATTGTTACAGGAAGGGACCCAGGATAGAGGATAATGCACTAGAAAGGTGGTCTTTATACCATGATGGAGGTCATTGTTATAGGATGAGGAACGCTGTACCTGTAAGAAGCCCATGACAGTGCACATCATATGTGGAGGGCATTGTTACATGGGGGTATTGTTACAGGAAGGGGCCCAGTGTGCAGGACATTATTACAGGAATAGGCCCAGGAGAAGGGGTCAGGGTGGGGAACATTATTACAGAAAATGGGGCACAAATGCTGGACATTATTACAGAAATGGGCAAAGATAGGGGACATTTTTACAGAAAGGAGCCAAGATGAAGGACATTATTACAAGAAAGAGCCAAGATGGAGATTATTACTGTAAGAGTGGAGCCGTTATATCTGCAGAGGGGTTGACTTCATATTTGTGTCTATGGATGATGGAAGCTCCTGGAGGGGAACGTGGAGGGGGCACATACTTTTCTCCACATAGTGTATGCTTGTGATTGGAACCCCAAAGACCTTGGATTCTTATTTCTATATGATCTCTTGCAGACAATATATATGGATGTGATTATGTATGTATCCCATGGATGGGCCGACCCCAACATGTGCAATTCATGGCAATAGAGTATAGCTATAAAAAAATGTAAAAAAAAACAACACATGCTTACAACATGGGAAAAGCCTGAAACGCGTGTATGGGACAAGAACGCCACTCAGTCCCCAGAATAACAGAATAACTCTGGCCGGTAGGGACGCCAACGCTCATACTGAGCCCCGCAGACGGCTGTTGCCTCCGTCACACTCTACATTTCTATTTACCGCTCGGGTCCACGCCTTCCGCTAGATTAGAAGGCTGCGTTCTCTCTGCTTGTAAAGAACATTTCCCCATTATGAGCCAAGGAGAAGCGGAGTATAAGCTGCGCACAGCGTATCTTATCTGCGGTGCGGAGTTTGAAGCTAAACACGCTGACAACCTCCGGTGTTATCTGAGCGGCAAATAGGGAACAAACAAATAGTTCATACCATGCACCTGATTTGCCAGTTAATGAGATTTAGCTTGTTCACAAAAAAATCCTATTATTGTTGGAAGCAGCTGCGTCCAGTCTACGGAGAGGAGTCCGAGACCGGAGAGAACGTCCGTCTGGGTTTCGCCTCGACGCAGGCGGTGCAAAGATACCGAAGAAATTAGAATCCTAGAATGTTGGCGTTGGAAGGGACCTCCAGGGTCATCGTGTCCAACCCCCTGCTCAATGCGGGAGTCACTAAACCATCTCAGAGAGGTCTGTCCAGGCTCTGTTTGAAGACTTCCATTGAAGGAGAACTCACCACCTCTCCTGGAAGCCTGTTCCACTCATTGATCACCCTCACTGTCAAATAGTGGTTTTCTAATTCACCATTTCTTTGATAGTAGCACATTTTGGCACATAGCATATTTGACCCCAAATTTGCAATTTTTTTAACTTCTCTTGCAACTTTCGAAAATTGTTAAGAATATTTGGTCGACTCAGGTCCGACAATTTACTAAGATCCTGGTCATTTTTTTAAATAAATTTTCTTTTTTTTCCCCCTAGCGTTAACTCCTTTAAAGGGAGTCGTCCATGTTATCTTTATTTTAACAGATGTGTTGGGGGACATCATTTTGTGACAATTACTAAAGTCTTAGGCTATGTTCAAATAAACCTTATTAATTCATTCAAAAGTAGAAATATTTTTGGAAGAGTTTTTCTTTTCTTCAAGAGTGGATTTTTTCCCCTAATCATTGGACAGTGTCTAATTTGGAGAAGGTTCCTTTAGGATTCATTTCAAGAAAGTGACATGCACTACTTTCTTTTTTTTTTTCTTCTTCACCGTGCGTTTTTCAAAACTTTTTCAGAAAAAAAAAAAGCAAAGCAAAATGGCTTTCCGAAAAAAAACTAAGTTCTTCATTTTCAATAATTTCAGCAGGAGGATTTTGGAGCGTATGCGTTTTTTTAAAAAAACTCCTCCAAAAGTGCATACAAAGCTGAACAGGTTCTCCTCCCCCTTCATGTTGGCACAACCGTCCTCTAAAGACGGCATAATCCCCTGTTCAGTCCGGCTGCTTATGGAGGATCATGTGACCACACCTCCTCCAATTAAAAACAGCTTTCTGTAATCTAGTGCTTTTCTATTGGAGGAGGCTGATATCATGTGACCAAACCTGTCTCTTTCATCGGCAGTCATAAATAAAATATTTTATCCTCCACCTTTTCCCAGCTAAAAATAAAGAAATGATTAAAAAAAACATTTGGAATGGCAGTTTCCATAAAAGTCAATTAAAATAGTTTTAAATCCACACAATAAACGCCATAAAAAATTTTTTTCAGATGTTGAACCTCTCTCAAGAAATTAAATAAAAAGCGCTTCCGACACAAAGCAATAGCAATAATTATTAAAGAAAAAAAAATAGACCTCTGCTCCATCAACAGGAAAAGCATAACAGTTATAGATTTCAGGAAACGTACATTTAATTATTTATTTAAAACAAGTTCAATTTTTTTTGTAAAAAACGAAAACAGAAATGAAAAAAAAAAAATTATATATAACTGTTCACTTAGGAAGCAACACTGTTTGACAATCAGTTTCACATGCTGTTGTGCACATGGAATAGACAACAGATGGAAATTATTGGCAATTATCAAGACACTCTCAATAAAGGAGTGGTTCTGCAGGTGGGGACCACAGACCACATCTCAGTACCAATGCTTTCTGGCTGATGTTTTGGTCACTTTTGAATGTTGGTTGTGCTTTCACACTCGTGGTAGCATGAGACGGACTCTACAACCCACACAAGTGGCTCAGGTAGTGCAGCTCATCCAGGATGGCACATCAATGCGAGCTGTGGCAAGGTTTGCTTTGTCTGTCAGTGTAGTGTCCAGAGGATGGAGGCGCTACCAGTAGACAGGCCAGTGCACCAGGAGATGTGGAAGGGGCTGTAGGAGGGCAACAACCCAGCAGCACGACCGCTACCTCAGCCTTTGTGCAAGGAGGAACAGGAGGAGCACTGCCAGAGCCCTGCAAAATGACCTCCAGCAGGCCACAAATGTGCATGTGTCTGCACACACAGTTAGAAACCAACTCCATGAGGATGGTCTGAGTGCCCGATGTCCACAGATGGGGGTTGTGCTCACAGCCCAACATCGTGCAGGATGCTTGGCATTTGCAACAGAATACCAGGATTGGCAAATTCTCCACTGGCGCCCCGTGCTCTTCACAGATGAAAGCAGGTTCACACTGAGTACATGTGACAGACATGATAGAGTCTGGAGACGCTGTGGAGAACGATCTGCTGCCTGCAACATCCTTCAGCATGACCGGTTTGGCAGTGGGTCAGTAACGTTGTGGGGTGGCATTTCTTTGGAGGGCCGCACAGCCCTCCATGTGCTCGCCAGAGGTAGCCTGACTGCCATTAGATACCAAGATGAGATCCTCAGACCCCTTGTGAGACCATATGCTGGTGCCGTTGGCCCTGGGTTCCTCCTAATGCAGGACAATACCTGCATGCATACCATGTGGCTGGATTGTCAGCAGTTCCTGCAAGATGAAGGCATGGAAGCTATGGACTGCCCCCCTGTTCCCCAGACCTGAACCCAATTGAACACATCTGGGAAATCATGTCTCGCACCATCCACCAATGTCATGTTGCACCACAGACTGTCCAGGAGTTGGCGGATGCTTTAGTCCAGGTCTGGGAGGAGATCCCTCAGGAGACCATCCGCTACCTCATCAGGAGCATGCCCAGGCATTGTTTGGAAGTCATACACGCACATGGAGGCCACACACAATACTCAGCATCATTTCCTTGTTTTCAAGCATTTCCACTGAAGTTGGACCAGTCTGTAATTTGATTTTCCACTTTGATTTTGAGTATCATTCCAAATCCAGGTCTCCATTGATTAATCAATTTGACTTCCATTGATGATCCGTGTCTGATTTTGTTGTCAGCACATTCAACTTTGTACAGAACAAAGTATTCAATGAGAATAAATCATTCATTCAGATCTAGGATGTGTTATTTGAGTGTTCCCCTTTATTTTGAGCGGTATATATATATATATATATATATATATATATATATATATATATATATATATTTATTATATGGTAGCCCAATTCTAACGCATCAGGTATTCTAGGATATGTATGTAGTTTATTTATGAAGACTTTAGAATAGTACATTGAATACACAGGATTCGGCCGGCCGCGACCAATTAGCGAAGCCTGGTTGAAATCCCGTGCCAATTCGTGGCCGGACTGCGCATGTCGCTGATTGTTTCCGGCCGGTCACGTAGTATATAGCACAGCCCACGGAGTATATAGCACAGCCTACGGAGTATATAGCACTGCCCATGTAGTATATTGCACAGCCCGCACAGTACCATGCACGCAGTGTATAACACAGGCCACGTAGTGTATAACACAGCCCACGTAGTATATAGCACAGCCACGTAGTACATTGCACAGCCCGCGCAGTACATTGCACAGCCCGCGTAGTATATTGCACAGCCCGCGTAGTATATTGCCCAGCCACATAGTATATTGCACAGCCCACGTAGTATATAGCAATGTGGGCATCATATCCCTGTTAAAAAAAATAATTAAAATAAAAAATAGTTCTATACTCACCCTCCGTTGGCCCCCGGATCCAAGCGAAGCAGTTACGCGTGCTCTGGTCCCTAGAGTGCATTGCGGTCTCGCGAGACCGATACGTCATCATCTCGCGAGATCGCAATGCATGGAGTGGTCACCGGGGCGTTGCGAGGAGCGGGAAAGGCCTGTTCCTGATCCGGGGGCTGACGGACGGTGCGTATATAACGACTTAATTTTATTTATTATTTTTAACATTAGATCTGTTTACTATTGATGCTGCATCGGCCGCATCAATAGTAAAAAGTTGGTCACACAGGGTTAATAGCTGCGTTAATGGAGTGCGTTACACCGCGGCATAACGCCGTCCGTTACCGCTGCCATTAACCCTGTGTGAGGGCTGACGGGAGGGGAGTACGGATCGGGCACTGACTGCGGGGAGGAAGGAGCGGCCATATTGCCGCCGGACTGTGCCGGTCGCTGATTGGTCGTGGCTGTTTTGCCGCGACCAATCAGCGACTTGGATTTTCATGACAGACAGAGGCCGCGACCAATGAATATCTGTAACTGAAAGACAGACAGACGGAAGTGACCCTTAGACAATTATATAATATATATATATATATATATATATATATATATATATATATATATATATACACACACATATGTATACACACATACATACATACACACAGTACAGACCAAAAGTTTGGACACACCTTCTCATTTAAGGATTTTTCTGTATTTTCATGACCGTGAAAATTGTACTTTCAGGAAAAATCAGCCGCACTCTAAATTTGGATTTTTAAATACATATCATAAGCAAATGTTTATTGAAGTCACCACAGTAAAACATAAGGGAGTCGAGGTAACATTTCAACCCAGTGATGGGTCTTTTTCAAACCTCGCTAAAGAGAAAATGGTTTGAGAAAGGAAAAAAACGTAGTATGGAATAACCAAGTATGGGCTCCTTAGGAGAGCTTTTAGTTTTGTATATAAGAATCCGGAAAGGCATGGGAAGGGGGTACGGTGCCTATCGAAACTGTGGGTCCAGGCTGCCAGGTTCCTGTGGTGCTGTGTGGTGAAAATTGCACATTCACACTGAAGACATCAAAACTATGAATTAACACATGTGGAATTATATACTTAATTTCAGTTGCTTCACACTTTTTTGTTATGTCTTATATTCTAGGTTCTTCAAAGTAGCCACCTTTTGCTTTGATGACTGCCTTGCACACTCTTGGCATTCTCTTGATGAACTTCAAGAGGTAGCCACCGGAAATGGTCTTTCAACAATCTTGAAGGAGTTCCCAGAGATGCTTAGCACTTGTTGGCCCTTTTGCTTTCACTCTGCGGTCCAGCTCACCCCAAACCATCTCGATTGTGTTCAGGTCTGGTGACTGTGGAGGCCAGGTCATCTGGTGTAGCACCCCATCACTCTCCTTCTTGGTCAAATAGCCCTTACACAGCCTGGAGATGTGTTTGGGGTCATTGTCCTGTTGAAAAATAAATGATGGTCCTTCTAAACGCAAACCGGATGGAATAACATGCCGCTGCAAGATGCTGTGTTAGCCATGCTGGTTCAGTATGCCTTCAATTTTGAATAAATCCCCAACAGTGTCACCAGCAAAGCCCCCCACACCATCACACCTCCTCCTCCATGCTTCACGGTGGGAACCAGGCATGTAGAGTCCTTCCGTTCACCTTTTCTGCGTCGCACAAAGACACAGTGGTTGGAACCAAAGATCTCAAATTTGGACTGATCAGACCAAAGCACAGATTTCCACTGGTCTAATGTCCATTCCTTGTGTTTTTTAGCCCAAACAAGTCTCTTCTGCTTGTTGCCTGTCCTTAGCAGTGGTTTCCTAGCAGCTATTTTACCATGAAGGCCTGCTGCACAAAGTCTCCTCTTAACAGTTGTTGTAGAGATGTGTCTGCTGCTAGAACTCTGTGTGGCATTGACCTGGTTTCTAATCTGAGCTGCTGTTAACCTGTGATTTTTGAGGCTGGTGACTCGGATAAACTTATCCTCAGAAGCAGGGGTGACTCTTGGTCTTCCTTTCCTGGGGCGGTCCTCATGTGAGCCAGTTTCTTTGTAGCGCTTGATGGTTTTTGCCACTGCACTTGGGGACACTTTCAAAGTTTGCCCAATTTTTCGGACTGACTGACTTTCATTTCTTAAAGTAATGATGGCCACTCGTTTTTCTTTACTTAGCTGCTTTTTTCTTGCCATAATACAAATTCTAACAGTCTATTCAGTAGGACTATCAGCTGTGTATCCACCAGACTTCTGCACAACACAACTGATGGTCCCAACCCCATTTATAAGGCAAGAAATCCCAATTGTTAAACCTGACAGGGCACACCTGTGAAGTGAAAACCATTCCCGGTGACTACCTCTTGAAGCTCATCAAGAGAATGCCAAGAGTGTAAAAAGCAGTCATCAAAGCAAAAAGGTGGCTACTTTGAAGAACCTAGAATATAAGACATATTTTCAACTCTTTCACACTTTTTTGTTAAGTATATAATTCCACATGTGTTAATTCATAGTTTTGATGCCTTCAGTGTGACTTTACAATTTTCATAGTCATTAACATACAGAAAAATCTTTAAATGAGAAGGTGTCCAAACTTTTGGTCTATTTATTTTATATCAAGGTAATCCTACTGATCTGGAGAATTAGAATGCTAGGTCATTTTTACGGTATAATTAATTCCCTAAATGTGAAATACAAAAAAAAGAACGAATTTCTGTTTTGTTTTATTCTTCAAAATTTTACGGCGTTTGAAATTTTTTTCACATTTTTGATTATTATATAGCACAATGAATACCGCCATGTACAACTACATTTTGGTCTGCAAAAGAAAAAACAACAGAAAACACAAGCCTTATTATGGCTATGTGGAGGCAAAAAAAAAAAATTATGATGGAGAGAAAAAAACGAAAACGTAAAAAAAACTAATCTGCTTGTGGGGAAGGGGTTAAAGATATAGAGTAGAGTAATTGTATACATTCCATACCATCACTCTTGCACAATGTAATTCCCATTGAGTAATTAGCGGAATCGTATTAATGCCTCTGTATGAATAATTTTCTTACTGACGGATTCTTGTAGCGGCGGTGTAAGCCACTTTTACCTGGGGGTACAGATCGAGTTTCAAGAATATTACAAATACAATCAGTTCTTGCCACAGCTCACAGCACAGTGTAAAGCGCCCGAGGCACGCTCCGCACATCTGACTGGTACCCAAGAGAGAAGGACAAGATACACAAGCTGTACCATGCTTCAAGTAAACATTTCATATGGAGATTTTTTTTTTCTTGATGAAATTCTAGGAAATTCCACTTAAAAGGGAAGCATCAGAATGATTCCACTACTGATACCAGCACTTATGCTGTATAGATAGTTCTTAAAGCAACAATAAAAATGATACCTGTCTTGTAGTAATCCGATATGGCAGCGCTGAGAAATCAAGCTTTGAAGTTACATGTAAATTACCCTGGAAGTGCGTGGGGGCGTGTCCATGACTCTGCATAGTGACACGCCTTCACAACGCACTCCCAGGCTCATTTTCCAACTGGCTTCAAAGCTTGATTTCTCAGTGCTGGAACATCGGATTACTAAAAGACAGGTATCATTTTTATTATCGCTTTAAGACCTATACAACCGTACCTATGGTTTTAGTAGTGAAATCATCTCGACAGGTTCCCTTTAAAAATATAACATTCTTGAAAGCGAATGAGTTCCGACAATAACTGATCCCCTAACTTAAAGATATGCAAATTTAGAAGGTATTCCTTGTCCCCAATCATTAGGGATCCAACCACTAGGGATCCAACCACTGATGGTGGTTGATCATGTGAACTGCCACTCCATTTTTAATTGACAGCTGAGATAGCTGCTTGTTGTGTTCAGCTGGGTCTTTGGCAATCCCATAGGAATGAATGGAGCCTCAAGTGCTCATGATCAATCACCATTCCATCCACATGGTGCTCTTCAGAGACCAGGTTCCTGGCGGTGGAGGTTCCACCGGTTGGACCTCCAGCAATCAGGAAGTTATTCCCTATCCAATGGATGCAAAATAACTTTCAAACTTAAGAATATTACTTTAAGTATTTTGCAGAACCCTGAAGTTTCCAGCTGTGAAAATTAGTAGCATCGACTATCTCTAACGCTCACTCCTTATCGCCCAGATTCTTAAAGGGTTATTTCCATCTTATAAAGTGATAGTAGATCAAAAGAATACATTCTGATAATGTTCTTACAATCCTGAGAATTATGCTTAGGTTTCGCAGATATTTTGGCCATGACACAGGTTACACAGCCAAACATCACCGTGTGGTGCTGTAGGGGAATAGGGTCGCAATACGATCCACAAGTTACATCACAAGCATGTCGCAAAAAGTTGAAGTTTTTTCAAATTGTTTGTCAAGGTAGCGCTACATACAAGGTTGCTTTGTGATCCCCCGATTCATCTGCACTATGATAGATCTTTTGGTCGATTGACCTGTGTCATGGCCAAACTAGCCGCGTAGTCCTAGCCAAAAAAAGATGTAGCATTTGTGTAGCGCCGAGTTCTTAACCTAGAAGAACCTTGTAGTCACAGCTCCCATGCGGAGATTTCCCTGCACAGCAACCGTCATGAAGATGCCGCAACAGAGGGTGGTCTTCTCCATTTCACGCACACCTGAACTGCGATCTTCTGACCACTGAAATAGAGGAGACCACTCTCTGTTGTGGGACCCCCCATGACACCGGCGCTCTGCAAAACCCAACTGTGCAGGAGACCTACAACATGGCTCCAATCGATACAATAGAACTTAGCTGCCGATTCCCATCACAGCGGTTGATTGGAGCACCGCTTCAACCAGTAAGACTGTGAAGACTAAGACTATGACTAATGATGAAGACTAAGACGAAGAAGAAGATGAAGACTAAAGACTATGATGAAGCAGCAGAACCGAGTCAGCTCAAGACCAATCTGTCCTTGATAGTTGACGAACATTTTTGAAACTCGTAAGGATGAGAAAAAAAAAAAAAAGACCAGGGCAAACAAAGCCCTCAAATCTATTATTTTCCATCACACCCGCCTAATTTTGCCTAAAAGAAAACCGTTTTTGTAGCTTTATAATAATGAAAAAAAAAAGTGATAAAATTTCAGCCGTTTTCCAGAATCGTACATGTAAGATAAAAGAGTCACCTTTTCATATGCTACTGGATCTGAAACGTTCATTTATGGTGACAGGAGTGCCTTTAAGGTATAACATGACCTAATATTTTCTCTTAATTTACATATGGTTTGATTCCCGTCCTACGAGGTTCTATAGGTCAAGCATTCCTGGTGGCAAAGTGCCCCCCCTTCCCGAAAGTCGTGTCCATTATATCCTCAGGGGGTCGAGAATCACTGAACGTTCCAAGAGAAAGGGTCAAAGAATAAGGAATTACGGGATGAAAAAAAAACTCAACATCGGGAAGGCTTTCATTGAAGGAACAAGAGCCATACACAATAAATGAGTATTGTAGTGATGGCGGCACTGATACATTGAGTTACCCACAATTTTCAGAGTAATTTTCTTCCCATACGGAACGGATGGCGCCTCCGATACAACAGTTAATAAAGTTATTATTCAAAGATGACACGTCTGCAGGCGGCTTGATTTATTTGTTGTCCTCCGTAATTTGACACACTTCCCTGGATATTCTCCCGTTGAAAAACATCTTTTCTTTTTTTTTTCGTTCTTTTGAAAGAAAAGGACGGGGAAGCGTGTGCTCAGAATGGTGTTAAATTAATAGATAAGGAAAGGTAATATGTGTTATTCTTAGGGAATCGGCCCCCTCCACTGTGACTAGGCACCATGCATGCTTAGATTTCATGTGGGGAATTACGGCACGTAAAAAAAAAAGGCTTCAGAAAATAAGGCATAAAGAAAAAAAATACGCAGATTGTACAGTCAGTTTTTGGGTCAAGGGTGCTGGATGCACGGAATTTACCACCAACACCTATGTGTCCACCCAAATTCAATACATTATAGCTACATGGAACTCACATGATGACCACCAGATGATCACAAAGATAAAGCATAAACATCTCCTGAAAGATGAATTTCAAATCTACCGTATATTTTTCTGGTCATTTTGGCAGAAGTCAAACCAATCGGAAAGGTGAGGAAGGACGCATCTGTAGAAACCACCTACCGTAGGACAACCGTACAGCTGCTCGATCATGGTTGGTCCTTTTTTTTCCCCACTTTGTTCTTGGGTGGTCAGAGCCTGTTCAGGACTTCCCGTTCTATAATGACTGCAAATGATGGGTAGAAAAATCAGCCCAAGGGTAATGAGAAGGGAATAAAATAGGAAACAATCCTCAGGAACTCTGACTTGGATGGCAAAACTCAACCATTTTGAGCTCTGCTGTGGTGCCTTTTGTTTGACTGATAGTTATTCCCTTCTATTCCACATTCTGCTTCGTCCAATTTTCCTGTTTTTATCCAATAACAGGAGAGGTAAAAGTTTATGTCACAGACAACAAATGGTAAACTACTTTCTGTGAGAACAAAGGATTGGACATATTGAAGAACAATCCTTTTTTAAACCTTTTATTGGTGGACAATCGCACTCCACCATCCACATTAGATAGTCATCCAACAGTATTGAGGTTTTATGTTTAGTGTGAAGGGGGCACATATAACAAATAGCATTGGTAAGTGGCCAATGATATCACTCAGCATCTTCAGAGGTGATTGATGGTGGACCACCACTACTTCTTCACCCTCGATCTTGAAGATAACTGTCTGTTACAGGATGAGGAAAAGGAAGGTACGATTTCTTTAATGGAATTTTATATTTAGTGTGATGGGGGCACATATTAAAATAAGCATTTTTGAGTGACTGATGATTATGCAACTCAGCAATCTTCAGAGATGATTGATGGTGGACCAATGTTACTTATTTTTCCTTGAAGATAGCTGTACATTACAGCTTGAGTAGAAGCAAAATAAGATTTCAGCACTTGTATTGTATAATTTGTGTTAAGGGGGTTAATATATATAAAAAAAAGTGTCCGTAAGGTTCACAAAAAAGGAAGGTGTGTGACAAATGATGTCCCTCAACAGGTGAGAAGTCATCAATGGTGGACCATCATTACTTCTTCCTCGATCTTGATGACAGCTGTCGGTTACAGGATGAGTAGACGGTACGATTTCAGTACTGGGCTTTTATATTTAATGTGAAGGGGGCACATATATAACGTAGCATTGATGAGTGACCGATTATGTGACTCAACTATCTTTAGAGATGGTCAATGGTGGACTACCATTTATTCTCCTTTGATCATGGATATAGGTGTTGGTTACAGGTGAGTCGAATGAAGTTAAAATTTTAATACTGTGGATTTATTTTATGTGTAGTAGGAGGAAGTGTTCATAAGGTTCACGATAAGAAAATGAAGGTGAGTGACCAATAAAGTAGCATCGTTGAATGACCGATGATGTGACTCAGCAATCTTCAGAGGCGATCGATGGTGGACCACCATTACTTCTTCTCCTTCAAGCTTGACGATAAATGTTATGTAGGAGTAGAAACATGATACGATTTCAGTATAGAGGTCTTCTTTTTAGGGTCAATGGGGCACATAAAATAAGTAGCATTGGTCAGTGACCGTTGATCAGCAGTCTTCAGTGGAGATCGATAATGGACCACCATTACTTCTACTTCCTCGATCGTGGGTGGCACAGTGGCTCAGTGTTTAGCACTGTTGCTTGGTCTTGGATTCAAATCCCACCAGGGAAAACATCTACAAGGGGTTTGTATGTTCTCCCCATGCTTACGTGGTATTCCTCAAAGAGATATTGGTAGGAAATTTAGACTGTGAGCCCCGATGGGTCAGCGATAATCTTTGAAGATGGCTGTCAGTTACAGGATGAGTTTAAACAAGCTAAAATTTCAGTGATGGGTTTTATACTTAACTCGCTGAGGATGAAATGAAGCATTGCTGTGACCAGAAATAAAATAGTTAACCTTTGAGGGACAATTTTATATGTGACGTTGGGGCCTCTGTTGTTCAATATAATGGACATGTAATGGACGCATTATTCTCAGAAAGCTTTTACTTTTTTTTTTTTTTAATGAAGACATCATTAGTGTCCGATTTTGGTGCAATTACAGGAAGCTTTTAATGTCTCGCTCCGACATATTGGTGAAATTGGCGATGCTCTACGTGCATAATAAATTCAGCAGATCAGATCATTAAAAAGGCGAAGGGAATTCAGAGAGACCATGACTTAAAAGCTTAATGTCCACCGGGTTGCTATGGATTTTATCACATGTCTGCTATTTTCAGACTCTTATTAAATACGTCTTTCTGGTGTTTTCATAGAAAGAAAACAATTAGCAATTCAGTGAAATAGACGTAACTGCTACTTTCTTCTCTAATGCAGAGTTTGCTGCTAAGACTGGAAAATATTTACCAGCAAATCCCCTTAGCCGAGGACAAAGAACGTTCAGATATTAGAGATTAACCTTCTCATGGCGAGGTGGAGGTCATACATTCATGGATATATTGGCACAAGTTGGGACACCATTGTCTCTCTAAACATATGTATGGAAGTTCCAAGGATTGACAAATCGACAATGTTTAGAACTCTCTTAGAAATTAATCGAGGACATTGCCACCTCTCCACCATTCATGTTTTCCATGGTCAGAGTCACTGGCTTATATTCCCTGAAAGCAAAAAAAATGAAATCTCAACTATTTGATCCTTGCCTCTCATCAACTTCATCTGCTAGGAACCCAGGGGCGGACACGCCATTAGTGCACAAGGGCCCAAGAGGTAAGGGGGGAACTACCACCTCCACAGCAGGTGGAATTATGCATTATGATGAATTATTGTACTGCAATTGTCCCATATACTGATCTTCTCTCTGTGTCCGCCAGTGGGTCAAAATTAGCCTTTCATACAATGCGTGTGGTTGGGGGTTTTAAATAAAATATGGCAAAATGGAGTGCTTTATCAAAATGTATTCTTCTCAAAAGAGATGTTTATTTGATAGCTATATTCAAGGGGAATAGCCATAGGGGGGATGCATATACGAGGAGACACCAGTCTTATGAATGGCAGCTGGATGGTGGGCCGGGTCCTCTTACAGATTTTACATTGGAGACAAGCCACTTCATGAATTGGTTAATGCCAAGAACCAGGAAGGTTATTACTGGTCAGTTAGTCTTAGTATTCTCTAAAGGGGTTGTCCCAACATGCTTTTTCCTGGCGTCCCAGTAGGAAACCCTACAATGGGTTGTCCCAACATGCTTTTTCCTGGCGTCCCAATAGGAAACCCTACAATGGGTTGTCCCAACATGCTTTTTCCTGGCGTTCCAAAAGGAAACCCTACAATGGGTTGTCCCAACCTGCCTTTTCCTGGCGTTCCAATAGGAAACCCTACAATGGGTTGTCCCAACATGCTTTTTCCTGGCGTTCAAATAGGAAACCCTACAATGGGTTGTCCCAACCTGCCTTTTCCTGGCGTTCTAATAGGAAACCCTACAATGGGTTGTCCCAACCTGCCTTTTCCTGGTGTTCCAATAGGAAACCCTACAATGGGTTGTCCCAACATGCTTTTTCCTGGCGTCCCAATTGGAAACCCTACAATGGGTTGCCCCAACATGCTTTTTCCTGGCGTTCCAATAGGAAACCCTACAATGGGTTGTCCCAACATGCTTTTTCCTGGCGTCCCAATTGGAAACCCTACAATGGGTTGCCCCAACATGCTTTTTCCTGGCGTTCCAATAGGAAACCCTACAATGGGTTGTCCCAACATGCTTTTTCCTGGCGTCCCAATTGGAAACCCTACAATGGGTTGCCCCAACATGCTTTTTCCTGGCGTTCCAATAGGAAACCCTACAATGGCTTGTCCCAACATGCTTTTTCCTGGCGTCCTAATAGGAAACCCTACAATGGGTTGTCCCAACATGCTTTTTCCTGGCGTCCCAATAGGAAACCCTACAATGGGTTGTCCCAACATGCTTTTTCCTGGCGTCCCAATAGGAAACCCTACAATGGGTTGTCCCAACATGCTTTTTCCTGACATCCCAAAAGGAACCCCTACACTTCCAAAATCTGAAGAAAAACAAAGTAATCGCTATTCATTTTCCATGGGACTGGGGAAATTACAGGCACGCAAAGCCACCACACAGGTCATTTCAGAGTCCTGTCCTCACGATTGGAGGAGATACCCATTGCCCCTCAGTAAATCAGCAAATATGACATCCTGTGGATAAATTCATAGTTTCCACACAAGATCTCTCCAAGGCCATGAGAGTCTTAAAAAGTGTGAATGTCATCCATAACCACAAAGCATCAGGGTCCTGATTTGTAGCGTTAAACATTTGCAGGACCCATTAATCTTCCAACCTTCCATCATTTTACTATGCGTCCCCCTACTTCCCAGAAGGCCCGGTTGCACCATCTGTGCCATATGCTGGTGCCGACACATCAGTGTCCCCGAATCCTACACAGAGAATATTCAGGCAGCATCTGTCTCCCCCCGCCAATATCTCTTTTCTGGTTTCTAAACAGCTCCGAGGTTCTCGAGGCCATTCAGAGGCAGATTAAGCCGCTAATGTTCTGAATCTCAGAGCTTCTTCTCCGAGCCAAACAGCCTGGCCATGAATACAACTCACAATGAGACACTATCAGTTAAATATTGCGGAGCTTATAGGAAACCCACAGAGATGTTTTAATGAAGTGATTTATTTCCTGTCATTTGTAAAATACTCCCATACAAATCAACACCAGCAAGGCATGCGGGCTGCCACAATATTCTCCTCCAGCCCCACGTCCCTTCCTATTCATTTTCTTATCATTTTCGAAAGGAGGAGGAAAAATGATGATAGGAAATGAGACGTTATGACGGAATTTGGAGATGGGTTTAATAATATTTCATATGTTAGAATGGTTTAGTTTCCTTTACTTGATTTTATTAATTATATTTTTTTTTTTCAGTTTCCTTTGGGTTCTGGAAGCAAAGGTTATTATGGCAATTAGTTGGCTCTAGAGAAGTCATCTTCATGGTGGCCTGGAGGTCCACAAGACCTTCTCCTTTTTTCTTGCCTGAGGTTTTAAATTCCATCTATAGTCATTGTAATTGATATTGTTGGATAATGATGATGACCTGTACTTCCTTTCACCCAAGGCATAGATTCACTTTGGTACCCCATAAGTTAATATATGTGAATCCCCAGGCTCTGTGCCCAATCAGTATAACCTCTTCTGTTTGGTCAAGGCTTTAGTAATCTGCCACAATGCAATGTGATAATTCAGAAAAAAAATAGAAACCACTTTGGGTGCTCCTTCCGAAGGAGGAAGGCCACTGGAGACGCCAAGGGATTACTTGGTTCTTTGTATTAAAAGTTCATACAAAGAGCAGGACCTGCTCTTTTCTTAGACACAATGGTATGCATCCGCAATTAACATTTACATCCCTTTACCCAAAACCTAGTGTAAATTACGATCAGACACCACTTTACTAGACTTTCAACTGGTAATCCCAATAGGAGATCTTGAAAAAAAAAAAAAAAAAAGCAACTTGCCTTGTTAAGAAAACCCATTATTGATCACAATATTATAGAATTTTAGATTATTAGAAGGCGATCTCTAATTAAGGGTCTCGAGTTAATAACCTACAAAGAGAACCTCTAACTACGGAGAAATTGGAATATATACAACATTAATATGCAAACTTATTTCACCGTCATCAGATACCGGGCACGAGCAGTCCAAAATTGATTACAATGCTTACATGAAGGCACACACTCTGCACGCACCAGTTTTCTGATTTACCACTCAAGGACCATGTTTGGTGCAACCTATAGATGGTGATGTATGTGTCATCCGATCAATAAATGGACCAGGGGCAAGACTTCGAGAAGACTGATCGAGACACCTAAATGTTCTAGTCACGGCCAGAAAACATTAGTTCCTTCATTTACACTTTCAATCGATTTACTTTAACTAATGGCAATAACTTTAGAAGGATCATTTGAGGTTGGAAATGGTGGCGAGAACGGTTTATGGGGTTCTGCTCAATTTTGGCTTACTCTTCCCAAGAAAAAAAACACTTTACAAATTATCCACTTTTCAACTCCCGATCAACCATCAAGTTGGCAACCGTCTTACCAAAAATTCACCAGGACACTTACTCTGAATATGCCCAGTGGACACGAGTCCTTATTGGCATATGGCTTTGGACGTTTTTCATAGAACATGATTTTCTGGATAAAAGCTATAGAAATATCTTTTCTGCTCACAAATGGCCAGGTAAAATCTTCCGAGCGGTTCCTCTTAAATATTTGGTGCTGGATTTCCCCATAGATGACCACTTTTGGTCTTAGTAACCGACCCCCTGAAATTATCTTATTGTTCTTCTAATAAGGGAGATTTTCCAAAGTGGACAACTCTTTTTTTTTTTACTTATGTGAACCCTCCGTTTAGGATTTTGGTCAATGATATACCCAAGGAGGCCATCCGTTCTCTGAATTGATGTGTCCTCCATACTCTGCGCCCTTGTGGTCCTCCTCTTCAGTCCTTTCTTTCAGCTACGTCTAGTGCATATCTGCTCCCCGGGGTGGATTAATCTTACGCACAATGGAGAGCCATCATATAAACAATGACTAAGTACTCCCTTGCCTCAGTGAATTTATGAGTGCGGCCCTGATGTGGTATAAAGATCAGCGAGGAACATATTGTGAAAACAACGCTCTTCAATATGGTAATGAACATTTAATGTCGCATTAACTTTCACTCCAGTCCATTCGCAATATTTAGAAAATGCAGTTGGGAGATGAAAGCCACTTAGGAAGCAGAATACACAGCGTGGTGACGGTGAAGAAGGCTTGTGCTGCATCCTATTTCATTATTGGGTTTATACTCTTCCGTAGAGAACAGAGCGGTTATCTCATGTGCTACAAAACATGTAAGTACCGGAGCAAAATATCCGAAAGATGAAGAATCCCGATGCAACCAACTAAGTGCAATCTACTCTTCGTGGACATCAAATATTAAATTACAGACAATCGTTGGTCGGGTGTACCAGTAACAAAAAAAAAAAAAAAACAATTGTACATAAGTACATGGATTTGTCTACTTTATTCCTATCGAAATGAATGAGAACATATTGTCAACTTTTCACAAATGTGTTGTGGTAGAATTAGGAATTTTTTTTGCCCCATTTTGAAGACCACACACCTTTGTCGGACTACATCTCATTCCACACCCTATCCAGCCTTCCAATTATACATCTTGACATTGGAACTCAGAATGAAAGAAAAAGAAACGTTGTGAGAGGTTTACTCTGTGAAGCCCCTCCGGGAGGTGTCCTATTTGCTTCTGAACTTTCTGGACATTCCCGTAGAGCAGCATGTATGCTGAGGTCGTACGGTTTTTAAAGAACAGGTATAAGCTCCCAACAAATGCATTAAAAAAAATTATACCACCCCATAGGTCTTTTTATGGCTGAAACACATTCATAAAAGAACCTTGGACCATCAGATGATCTTTCTTCTTTTGTGACCCTCTAAACTGTTTTGCCATGTGTACGACACCCAGATGACTCATAAGCCCCTCTGGGAGGTGTCCTCTGGTTTCTAAACCTTCTGGACATTCCCGTAGAGCTGCAGCTATTTTTACAGGACCGGTGTATGACCCCATTAATTTAATAAAAAAATACTCCGCCCCATAAGATTTTTCATGGATGGAGCAGATAATCATACAAGAACCTTGGACCATTAGATGATCCAAGAGAGACCTTCTGGACTCCCGGAAGAGTTGGCAAACCTTCAGGGCATTGCAGAAGATTCTTGGGACATCCCAGAAGGGAGATCTCATAGAACTTTCACCACTGCTAGGATGAAAGCCCTGGTGTCTGGAGGCACACTAGAGGGGGTGGAAACAGGGATGGAATGGGGCATGACCTGCCCCCGAAGGGACATGGCTATAGAAACATAAAATGGCGGTGTTTATTTAACCTTTTGCCCCCACAGCCAAATTTGGCCTTTAGGAAGGGACAAAATCTGATGCAGTGTTCTTGAGGCTTGTTTTTTTTTTTCCTGTGGAACAAATTGTATTTTTCAATATCATTACTTGGGGGTACATATAAGGTATTGAAAAATTTTGCTGGTGAGGTATAAAAAAACCAGCAACTTATCACTCTCTTTGGGCTTGTAATTTTTTGCCAATAGTGTTGGTGGTCATCTATGGCCCGAGCTATCCCAACATTCATTTAATAGCAGCGTGATGCTGTGTGCTGAGTTATAAACCTATAAACAGAATGTTGACTTATGAAAACCTCATCGTTTATACAGAAGAAGTTGCCTTCCATGACATTTTCGATGCCGGCTCTGACTTGTTTGATCATTGCACTTCACAAGGATTTCCATTTCCTCCTGACACATTTGCATCAGATCAACACTTTAGAAGAATTTACCGGTGACGACTGCCAACAGCTCTCATCCTTGATACACTGTGTCACCGACCACTCCACGGGTTTCATTCGTTTTTTTTTTCCGTTCTCCCTTTTTGTAATTAACATAAGGATAGTTTTCATGATGTGACCTTGACGAGGCTTTTCTCAGTGTCGGTTGCTCATGGTACAGTTTCAAGGTTAGCCATGAAATATCATCATATACTGTAAGTAAGGGAATGGATGTGCCTTGCAGCAATTCTAATTTTTCTGTCTAAAAAAAAAAAATTTTTTTTTCCAGGATTGACAAAAATTTGGTCAAAGGGAGCAAATAGTAAAAAGTAACAAAATAAGTATAAGTTACAACCCTAAGGTGGAGTTCACACACCCGTAGTGTATGGTCTGTGCTTGGCTTGTACTAGGCCGCCCAACTGAAGGAGGAAGATCAAGACCAAATCCATGGTTTCTATTAAGGAGGACCTGTCACCAGCTCTAAAATAAATTGAGTTAAACAACTTGTAAAAATCCCTGTGTTCCCCTGATTCTGCAGTTTATTTTTAGTTTTGTGCTGCGTCGCTCCATTCCAGAGATATTCACATTTCTGTTATTTAGCACAGTATGTGAAATCTCTGTTTGCAGACTAACTGGAGGTTTCTTCAGAGTCTTCTCTATGCACTTACATCCCTCCCAGATGCTACCAATCCCAGCTCAGCAGCGTTTGAGACGGCTAGACTGTTTGATCATCTGACAAAATTGTGACTGGTAGCATCTGGATGTGGAAGGTGAAAGCACACGCCCTCAGAGAAGACTCTGAAGAAACATCCAGTTGGTCTGCAAGCCGAGATTTCACATACGGTGCTCCAAAACCAGAAACGTGAATATCTCTGCAATGCAGCAAAGCAGCACAAAACGAAAAAAAGCTGCAGAATCTGGAGAACACAGGGAATTTTCCAAATAATTGAATTCAGTTTTGTAGAGCAAGTGACCAGAACGCCTTCATGAAGATCATGGGTTTGGTCCGACTCCTCCTCCCTCCGGTTATAATTTTGTGATCAAAACAGTTATAAAGTGTCAGGTCTTCCTTTTTTTTTTTTTTTTTTTTTTTTTAGAATCCTGAAGTGGTTAAAAAAAAAAAATGATGAAAAGCCTGCACATATGAACGGCGTCATTTTTACATATAAATAACAAAATTCTTTCAAGTGTTTATTGAGCGGTTTTTGGGGGCATTTTTCGTAGCGGACTCGCTCAAAGAATTCCTGAAAAAAAAAAAAGAAAAAAAAAAAAAGAAAACACGGACACCTGTCTATAAGACAACTGGCTGCAGCAGGATCCTCCCCCCTTTGCTCTTTCTACAGATTATTGAGAACTTATCCCCAGTAAGCATCGCACTCTTTGTGCCGCATTAACCCTTTGCATGCAGAATTTCCAGCTTCTTTCTGGACCAAGTTGACAAATATTCAGAAAAACGAAGTTTCGATCAAAATAAACTTACGGTAAGAAGCCAATCAGGATGATTTATTAGTCGGCACCCAGGTGTGGATTTCCGCTAGGTCAGTCCCGCATTATTGGCATCTATTGCGGTACTCCGCGGGACATTACCGGCCATAGATGGGTTAACCCCATGCATTGAATATTCCGCTCCTCTATATGTTTTATGCGCCCGTTGTTGGAGGTGACGCTTCCTCACCGAATACAGATGGAGGATGTAAAAGTGATTTAGGAGGACGGCCATTTCCCTGCCTCTCGGGCCGCGCGTGTGAAATACTACGGGCGACGTTCACCTCGACGCGCGCTTCCTCACTCTCATCTCTGCAGATTTAATAGGAACATGCCAGATTTAGCCAAAAATAAAAAAACGTCATCCGGACTAATCCCCAATAATCACACATGGCTGTGTAACCACGGACGGCGCACGCGCTCCCAGACACCATTTAATGCATTTATTTTACATGCGCGGCTCAGAACTGAACATCGAGGCGTCCACTGTAAGTAATGGGAACACTTGTTACCGTCTGGGTGAATCGTGACCAGGAATTTTTTATCGCTATCTACATACGGCAGATGTGTGCCGAGGATTAGAAGCTTCTTATTCACCAAACTCCGCAAATCAGGGAGCTTCAATTCTGCAGAGCACTCAGACCGGGGGGCGCCAGGAGGGCGACTGACAGCCGGGAGGAACATGAGATTACAAATTGGCTTCATCTACATCAGGCTCTAGGTGACGCGTCCGTCATAGCTAAAATAGTTCTCAAAAGGGATCTGATTTGTTAAAAAAAAAAAAAAAAATATATATATATATATATATATATATATATATATTAATAATAATAATAATAATAATATCTACTCACAGTTCGTCTTGCTGGAAAAAAAATGAGCTACCGTCTTATTTTGGGGGGGGGGGGGGGGGAGAAAATTCCTTCCAAAGTTAAAGCATTTCAGATCAAGCGGTGGGGGCGCTATTGCATTGGCACTAATTGAAAATACATTTTAAAAGGCCAAAAAGGTCAAAAGTGGAACTGCAAGATGCAAATGCAATAATGTAATGGTGAAGTGTGAACTTGATCTTTTTGGGATTCCAACTTTTCACTTTGCAAACACATTATCCTGACGTAAAGATAAAACCCACAATAAACTGCAATAAACATCACAACCACTGGGTGGCGACATAGAGACACTTATTATTATTCTTCCACTGGATCACTGTATTATTCAGTCACTATATGGTGGTATTATTTATTCCCTGGATTATCGTGTTATTCAGTCCCTATATGGTGGTATTATTTATTCCCTGGATTATCGTGTTATTCAGTCACTATATGGTGGTATTATTTATTCCCTGGATTATCGTGTTATTCAGTCACTATATGGTGGTATTATTTATTCCCTGGATTATCGTGTTATTCAGTCACTATATGGTGGTATTATTTATTCCCTGGATTATCGTGTTATTCAGTCACTATATGGTGGTATTATTTATTCCCTGGATTATTGTGTTTTTCAGTCACTATATGGTGGTATTATTTATTCCCTGGATTATCGTGTTATTCAGTCACTATATGGCGGTATTATTCAGTCACAACATGCTGGTATCATTTATCCAATGGTTGACCATATTATTTAGTCACTATATGGCAGTATTATTTATTCCCTGGATGGCCATATAATTCAGTCACTATATGGTGGTATTATTCATTCTCTGGATGACGGCAGATTTACTCACTATATGGTGGTATTATTCTTCCACTGGATCACTGTATTATTCAGTCACTATATGGCGGTATTATTCAGTCACAACATGGTGGTATCATTTATCCAATGGTTGACCATATTATTTAGTCACTATATGGCAGTATTATTTATTCCCTGGATGGCCATATTATTCAGTCACTATATGGTGGTATTATTCATTCTTTGGATGACAGGAGATTTACTCACTATATGGTGGTATTATTCTTCCACTGGATCATTGTATTATTCAGTCACTATATGGTGGCATCATTTATCCAATGGTTGAGCATATTATTTAGTCACTACATGGTGGTATTATTCATTCTCTGGATGACTGTATTATTTTGTCAATTTATAGTGGTGTTATCCAATCATGGTATGACGGTATTTTTTATTGCCTGTATTTATTATTTTGTGGTAATGCTAATCTATGTATATAGATTCCAGAATGTAATGCAGCATACGGGCCTCTACATTTCCCAATGAAGCACATGGTGTCCAGTAGACTATGAATCCCCAGGACCAAAAACTCAGAGCAGGCAGCTGCTATGAAGATCCAGTATGACGCCAGGGGGTCAGCACAGGTTGGCTGCAGCTTTTATTTTAATGGGTGCTGAGAACTTGTACAAGGGTCTCCTCACCACAGACTCCACATCATTACCCAAGAAATGTGACTGGAATTATCCAAAAGCATCAAGGAAAGGAAAACAAAGCAGGAGAAAATGCGGTCAACATCAAACGGGGCTCCTCAGATGTGTGAGCCCCATTACAGAGATGAGGAGGAAGACCTCATGAAGGCCAAAGAGAAAAAAAAATGGGTTCCCCAACTTTACACCTCTCTCTTAGCATCACTAGTACTAATATCACCCTGATCAGTGGTTTTGAGGCTTAGAAGGCTTCCAACTTCATACTTGATATTTTACATGAGATCTTCCTGCAGAACATTTCAGGATGGTCAGGGAGAAATATGAAGAGAATGATCTATAGATCTGCAGTTTCATCAAAGCGAGATGATTCGGTGAGAGACGGGCAATGATAAAACACTAATCAGGCACAAAGAAAGGATATCTGGGAACAAGTCAATAAATGTGATCTATGGCGGCCAATTCACTCGTCTTCTGAATCACCAAAATAATTTATGTAATGTGACGGCTTTATCGGCTCGGCAGGCAAATGTTTCCAAAAGAGAATTTTAATCATCGTTATAAGTCAGAGCCGGGACTTGGAAACTACTACTTATAGATGTCAATCAAGCACAATGCTCAAAAACTAAGAATATAGTCATAGATAGTGAAGCAAAACCTCAGGGGTTGGACTCCAACCAATCAGCATAAGAGGTCCCACCCACGTAGTCCCCACCCCTGCGTTTCCTAATACTATTCCACCAATCACGTATTCTTTCTTTTTCATTCTCCTTATTGAGGGAAATATTGTGCAATGACCCAAAACAATTTTTTTCATATGCAAAAGTACCATGTAATCATAGTATTATAGAAGTTTGAGGTTGAAAATGAAGTTCACATGTATTGGTTGTCAATGGTCCGAGCTCAGTGCAGGTTTTTTATTTATTTATTTTTTACTTATTTATTGTTTAAAAGGTGTGAGGGCTTTTAGGCTTTTTCGAAGAAAAAAAAACAAACTAAGTACCTAATGTTTTTTTTATACTCATAACTACTGGTTATTAACTTACTGCTTTTTTCCTAGGTTTTAGCCAGCAGATAGCAGTAGTTGCACATTACGGTAAACCCAAGCAGCGCCTGGCACTGAGGAGCCTTAGCCTGAGGCACTGATATGAGAAGGATTCGCGGGCAGCAAGGAAAGACCTGCCCACAGGCCGACTTTGAGCCTCTTTGATGAGGAACGTGTTTGTGCTTCGGGGCGGCCTGTGGGTAGGTCTTTCCTTGGTCTTTCCTTGGTTTCTCTGGCTTAGAGCAGGAAGATGAGACTCTGCCTACAGTCCCGCCCCAGAGCACGGGCATCTCATTAACTGAAAACTTCTAACACTGATTACACAAGAACCACAAGACTGATTTCTTCACCCTAGGTATCATTTTAATCAGTGTAACAAAGCCGACTTGACAATGCCTTTAGTTTACTTAGCAAAATCCTATTGACAGGTTCACTTTAAGCCAAGAGATTCAAAGGACACTGGTCCAGCAGCCACATCAGTTATACCTGGCCTTTGAAACAAAGCCCTAAAAGCCTCCTAATACCGCCCTACATTTCTTTTGTTTATTAGCCTTGTAGCTACTCCATTGCTGTGGTGCAAGGCGCTCGCTAAGTTGCAAAGGATCTAATAATCAGGTAGGAAAACGATCACCACGTTATGGTCCGGCTTCCATGGACGACCGATGTGGCTGCTGGACCAGGGTCCTGCAAATCTTTTAACTGGACCCTAGTTGGCCGTGTTGATTATTATGTCTGCTGACAACTTGCCCGTGGCCACTCTGCCATCACCAGAGGTGTGTGTATAGACACTATGACCAGAGTGTGGCTCGCCATGTAGTGTAGCAATCCACCTCAGTCAAAGTCTGCCCTATACAAATCCAAATGAACGTTGGGTGGAAAACAAAGGTTCGTGGTGTCAAAGTTACGCCATGGCACACTTTGCATAGCTTGACTACTACTGTATCATGCAACTTAGCAGCCAAACTAGAAGACAGCAACACAATGGTTTCTTGGGCATTTAATACACGTGGCAGCCATCATGGTGATGCCTGTGGCAAGCGACAAGCCAACGATGGTCATGGCAAACAAGAAAAGTGTGATATGTGTCATGTCGTTGGTTGTTTGCCACATCTAATCGGACATGTACATGGCAGGGGATGGCCAATCATCGTAGGATCACGTTGTGCCTGGTAAGATCATTGTCTGGAAGAAAAGGTTGGTCGGAGCGCCATCTTCACGTTCTGTATTTTCCCCAGCATGCAGGATTTGGATGTATGCACACTCGTGCTCCGGCCGGAAAAATGTGTCTGGTTGCCATGCCAACAAGTAGAGCGCTGTGTTCAGGACCCCACTAAGTCACCTGCAAAACATAACCTAGAGAAATTGTTGTTCCCAAGCCTAGAATCATAATTATGTCTTTATATATGGAATATGAAGGACTACAATTTCCTGTCCCTCGAGCACCAACAGCCTGATGTGATAAAACCGAAAACAGCTGGAAACGAAAAGTGCGCAGCTCAAAAGAATAGAAAATAGAAGGAAAAAAAAAAGTCCTAAAACTAAAGAGATTTAGCGCATTACACTTTCCATTATTCTCAAACAGTTCCAGTCAGGATCAAGAAGAAGAAGGATGGATTAACTCTTCCAGTGCTGCGTCTAGAAACAATCCTGAAGCTCCAGAGTCCCCAACCACCACAGGAAGATCAAGAATCAAGGGGGTTGTCCAGAACCCGAGAAAAATGCAGAAACACTGATACTAATGTCCATACACAACATGATGGCTCCATAGGACCATCCCCTACACAGTATGATGCCCCCCTAATATGATGCCCCTAGGTGCCGTCTGCCCCCACTGTATGGTTACTCTCCAAACCACTGTGGCCAATAAAAAAAATAAATACTCGCCTAGAAAACAGTCCCACAATGAACAGATCTACAGATCTCGGAGGAGCAGGTGTGGTCTAGCTAGTGGAATACAGTGGTGGAGCAGGGAGCCATCAGCTCCCTGCTCCACCATCCTGGTCTGGACTAGTGATGTGCGAACATGCTGGGATAAGGTGTTACATGAGCACGCTAGGGTGCTAACAGAGTGGCTTCGGAGTGCTCGAAAAATATGTTTGAGTCCCCACGGCTGTGTGACACGTGGCTGTTTGACAGCCGCAACACTTGCAGGGATTGCCTGTTTGTTAGCAGCCTTGGGGACTCGAACACATTTTTCCAGCACGTCAAAGACACTCAGCACCCGATCATGCTCAGATAACGCCCATCACTAGTACAGACCAGAATGGTGGAGCAGGGAGCTGCTGGCGGCTCCCTGCTCCACCACTGTATACAACTGTACTGTATGTCCCGACATTGGAAAAGTCCCATTGGATCCAAGACACTCGGGAGGTTCGTAATGCGCCATCATTTCACCTCTACAGCCCAGACAACTGTTAAAGAATGATCTCTCTGTAGACTGGACACCTGCAACCGAACTTTTATTTTTGTGCCGATTTTTTCCCCCCGCAACGAGTGGAACATATTTTGGAAACCCGATGCAGAATCTGCACCAGCAAATCCTGAATGTGTGAACTTAGCCTTAGAAAGCTGTTTAGAGGGCAGCAGTTTAGGATGATGGGCCCCCTTTACACTCCGTGCACATTTTCACACTGACAGCGGCACGTGGGAGAGGGGCCATGCCAGCGGTACGGGGGAGGGGGGGCCATGCCAGCGGCACAGGGGGGAAGGGGGCCATGCCGGCAGCACGGGTGAGGGGGCCATGCCAGCGGCACAGGGGAGGGGGGGCCATGCCAGCAGCATGGGTGAGGAGGACCATGCCAGCGGTACGGGGGAGGGGGGCCATGCCGGCAGCACGGGTGAGGGTGGCCATGCCAGCGGCACAGGGGAGGGGGGCCATGCCAGCGGTACGGGGGAGGGGGGCCATGCCGGCAGCATGGGTGAGGAGGACCATGTCAGCGGCACGGGGAAGGGGGACCATGCCAGCGGCACAGGGGGGGCCATGCTCTCAACAGCTTTTTTTTTTTTTTTTTTGCATAATTTGGAAAGCGGCAAATGGTGCATGAGTGATGAAAGAGCCCGGCGCTGTCACATTAATGTGCGCCCAATATGTTGAGGGAGTAATGCTTATCTCAGCCCCGGAAAATAAATAGCCGGCGACAAGATCTTGATGAGAAATAGCCGTAATTAAGAGGGAGCCGGGATCTCGGACTATTGTGTCACCGATGAACAATTACAATTATTGTCAAACATCACGTCCTGTGACATTAACAGCTTTAAATAACTACTGACATTTCCCAGTTATGCAAATGGGAAGAAGACCAGCGGCAGCTCCGCACGGCAGCCTCCTCTATAGTGCGCCGATGGGAGGCGGGCGGCTCCTCCATCTCCTGCCCTGTGTTCTAGGGTGACACTGAGATGAGTAGAGTCTTGGATGGATTGTACGATCACACCTGGCCATGCCACCAGCCCACCGCTGCAAGCCTGGCCTCCAAGACCCCCGACAAACAGCTAAATCACCGGGGGAACATTTAGCCAGCCACTTTTCTAGTAGAGGACCACCCATGTGCATTAGTAAAAAAGTTGGGTGGTCCGGATTGGAGGTTCCACCCCTATGATGTCAATAACATGTGTACATACAGAACAACCACTAGGTGGCCTCACAGAGCCATGTACAGTGTACGCACAGCACAACCACTAGGTGGCCTCACAGGGCAATGTACAGTGTATGCACAGCACAACCACTAGGTGGCCTCACAAGGCCATGTACAGTGTACACACAGCACAGCCACTAGGTGGCCTCACAGGGCAATGTACAGTGTATGCACAGCACAACCACTAGGTGGCCTCACAAGGCCATGTACAGTGTACACACAGCACAGCCACTAGGTGGCCTCACAGGGCCACGTACAGTGTACGCACAGCACAACCACTAGGTGGCCTCACAAGGCCATGTACAGTGTACACACAGCATAGCCACTAGGTGGCCTCACAGGGCCATGTACAGTGTACGCGCAAGCACAACCACTAGGTGGCCTCACAGAGCCATGTACAGTGTACGCACAGCACAACCACTAGGTGGCCTCACAAGGCCATGTACAGTGTACACACAGCATAGCCACTAGGTGGCCTCACAGGGCCATGTACAGTGTACGCGCAAGCACAACCACTAGGTGGCCTCACAGGGCCATGTACAGTGTATGCACAGCACAACCACTAGGTGGCCTCACAAGGCCATGTACAGTGTACACACAGCACAACCACTAGGTGGCCTCACAGGGCCATGTACAGTGTACGCGCAAGCACAACCACTAGGTGGCCTCACAGGGCCATGTACAGTGTATGCACACCACAACCACTAGGTGGCCTCACAAGGCCATGTACAGTGTACACACAGCACAGCCACTAGGTGGCCTCACAGGGCCACGTACAGTGTACGCACAGCACAACCACTAGGTGGCCTCACAAGGCCATGTACAGTGTACACACAGCATAGCCACTAGGTGGCCTCACAGGGCCATGTACAGTGTACGCGCAAGCACAACCACTAGGTGGCCTCACAGAGCCATGTACAGTGTACGCACAGCACAACCACTAGGTGGCCTCACAGAGCCACGTACAGCATACACACAGCACAACCACTAGGTGGCCTCACAGGGCCATGTACAGTGTATGCACAGCACAACCACTAGGTGGCCTCACAAGGCCATGTACAGTGTACACACAGCATAGCCACTAGGTGGCCTCACAGGGCCATGTACAGTGTACGCACAGCACAACCACTAGGTGGCCTCACAGGGCCATGTACAGTGTATGCACAGCACAACCACTAGGTGGCCTCACAAGGCCATGTACAGTGTACACACAGCATAGCCACTAGGTGGCCTCACAGGGCCATGTACAGTGTACGCACAGCACAACCACTAGGTGGCCTCACAGGGCCATGTACAGTGTACACACAGCATAGCCACTAGGTGGCCTCACAGGGCCACGTACAGTGTACGCACAGCACAACCACTAGGTGGCCTCACAAGGCCATGTACAGTGTACACACAGCACAGCCACTAGGTGGCCTCACAGGGCCACGTACAGTGTACGCACAGCACAACCACTAGGTGGCCTCACAAGGCCATGTACAGTGTACACACAGCATAGCCACTAGGTGGCCTCACAGGGCCATGTACAGTGTACGCGCAAGCACAACCACTAGGTGGCCTCACAGAGCCATGTACAGTGTACGCACAGCACAACCACTAGGTGGCCTCACAGAGCCACGTACAGCATACACACAGCACAACCACTAGGTGGCCTCCCAGGGCCATGTACAGTGTATGCACAGCACAACCACTAGGTGGCCTCACAAGGCCATGTACAGTGTACACACAGCATAGCCACTCGGTGGCCTCACAGGGCCATGTACAGTGTACGCACAGCACAACCACTAGGTGGCCTCACAGGGCCATGTACAGTGTATGCACAGCACAACCACTAGGTGGCCTCACAAGGCCATGTACAGTGTACACACAGCATAGCCACTAGGTGGCCTCACAGGGCCATGTACAGTGTACGCACAGCACAATCACTAGGTGGCCTCACAGAGCCATGTACAGTGTACGCACAGCACAATCACTAGGTGGCCTCACAGAGCCACGTAGTGTATGGACAGCACAACCACTAGGTGGCCTCACAGGGCCATGTACAGTGTATGCACAGCACAACCACTAGGTGGCCTCACAGAGCCACATACAGTGTACGCACAGCACAACCACTAGGTGGCCTCACAGGGCCACTGTTATGACCTGGTGGTCAGGACAACAATGGACCTGGTGGTTAAGAGCACACGGAATGACCTGATAGTTACTAATAATATAGGACGAGCTCTGAGACGTGGAAACTCTGCTGACCGCAATCCCTAATCCTATCACACACACTAGAAATAGCCGTGGATTGCTCCTAACGCTCCCTATGCAACTCGTCACTGCCTAAGGAACTAGCTAGCCCTAAAGATAGAAAAATAAAGCCTACCTTGCCTCAGAGAAATTCCCCAAAGGAAAAGGCAGCCCCCCACATATAATGACTGTGAGTAAAGATGAAAATTACAAACACAGAGATGAAATAGATTTAGCAAAGTGAGGCCCGACTTACTGAACAGACAGAGGATAGGAAAGGTAACTTTGCGGTCAGCACAAAAACTACAAAAAGACCACACAGAGGGCGCAAAAAGACCCTCCGCACCGACTCACGGTGCGGAGGCGCTCCCTCTGCGTCCCAGAGCTTCCAGAAAGCAAGGCAAAAAACAAAATAGCAAGCTGGACAGAAAAATAGCAATGATCTAAGTGGAGTTAAATAGAGCAGCCAGCTAATGAATTAACCTCGTCACCTGTGGAAGGAAACTCAGAAGCTGCAGCCCCACTCACAACCACCAGAGGAAGTCCATGGACAGAACCAGCCGAAGTACCATTCACGACCACAGGAGGGAGCTTGACAACAGAATTCACAACAGGCCACATACAGTGTACGCACAGCACAACCACTAGGTGGCCTCACAGGGCTACATACAGTGTACGCACAGCACAAACATTAGGTGGCCTCACAGAGCCACGTACAGTGTATGGACAGCACAACCACTAGGTGGCCTCACAGGGCCACGTACAGCATACACACAGCACAACCACTAGGTGGCCTCACAGGGCCACGTACAGCATACACACAGCACAACCACTAGGTGGCCTCACAGGGCCATGTACAGTGTATGCACAGTACAACCACTAGGTGGCCTCACAGAGCCATGTACAGTGTACGCACAGCACAATCACTAGGTGGCCTCACAGGGCCATGTACAGTGTATGCACAGCACAACCACTAGGTGGCCTCACAGAGCCACATACAGTGTACGCACAGCACAACCACTAGGTGGCCTCACAGGACCACGTACAGTGTATACACACAGCACAACCACTAGGTGGCCTCACAGAGCCACATACAATGTACGCACAGCACAACCACTAGGTGGCCTCACAGAGCCACAGACAGTGTACGCACAGCACAACCACTAGGTGGCCTCACAGGGCCACATACAGTGTACGCACAGCACAACCACTAGGTGGCCTCACAGGACCACGTACAGTGTATACACACAGCACAACCACTAGGTGGCCTCATAGGGCTACGTACAGTGTATGCACAGCACAACCACTAGGTGGCCTCACAGGGCCATGTACAGTATACGCACAGCACAACCACTAGGTGGCCTCACAGGACCACGTACAGTGTATACACAGTACAACCACTAGGTGGCCTCACAGAGCCACGTACAGTGTCAGCCTCTCCTGGCAGAGTATCAGGTTTTTCTTATTCACATAATTGTGTTCACTTCTGGATGTTGGAGCCAAGAGGGAAGAAAGTGTGGAGACATCTGTATGTTTTTTGGATCCGCGGTCCCCCGGATAGGCCCCTAATGCCTGACAGATGCGGATCCCACCTTTGGGGCTCCATAGTACGCTCCTTGGTGACAAAGGGGTGGAGCCAAAGCACGTGCGGACCCCTCTTTACAAGGACCCCTAGCTCTGCCCTCAGGTGGTGGTCTCTACCGTGACACGATTACATCCGTAACGCTCTGCCGATAGCGGAGTCATTTGCGCTTTATCTTTACCTTCTGTTGAACGTCACACCGTCACATCCACATTAATTAAAGTCTTAATTTCCAGGGAAGTGAAACATCTCAGAAAGTGACGAAGAACAGGAGAATGCAATTACTCAGAATCGCCGGCTCATGTAAATTATGCTCCACTGCTCAGGGTCCACGGAAAGAAGCAGCAGGTGAGCCCCCCGCCAGCGCGGCCGCCGAGCCCCCCGCCAGCGCGGCCGCCCTCCTCCATTCCTCCAATTCACAAACCGTTTGATCTGGTAACACGGCATTATTCTCTACCAGCGAGATCGGACGCGGATCCGCAGCCAGGGGTATCCGCCGCTCACCGCCATCGCCGGCTGTACACGGACCCTATATATACTGCGGGGGCAGCCTCGGCTCCAACTTTACATGGTCCCATGCTTCTTGTCACTGAAACATTACTGTCGACATGTAGGACGAGAAAACGCCTATAGATGAATCCAAACCCCACAACCCGGAGACTGGACACCCGCACCACTGATTATAGTCATCCCGCACTGATACATTGTAACAAACACTGATTATAGTCATCCCGCACTGATACATTGTAACAAACACTGATTATAGTCATCCCGCACTGATACATTGTAACAAACCACTGATTATAGTCATCCCGCACTGATACATTGTAACAAACACTGATTATAGTCATCCCGCACTGATACATTGTAACAACCACTGATTATAGTCATCCCGCACTGATACATTGTAACAAACACTGATTATAGTCATCCCGCACTGATACATTGTAACAAACCACTGATTATAGTCATCCCGCACTGATACATTGTAACAAACACTGATTATAGTCATCCCACACTGATACATTGTAACAAACCACTGATTATAGTCATCCCACACTGATACATTGTAACAAACACTGATTATAGTCATCCTGCACTGATACATTGTAACAAACACTGATTATAGTCATCCCACACTGATACATTGTAACAAACCGCTGATTATATTCATCCCGCACTGATACATTGTAACAAACACTGATTATAGTCATCCTGCACTGATACATTGTAACAAACACTGATTATAGTCATCCTGCACTGATACATTGTAACAAACCGCTGATTATATTAATCCCGCACTGATACATTGTAACAAACACTGATTATATTCATCCTGCACTGATACATTGTAACAAACACTGATTATATTCATCCCGCACTTATACATTGTAACAAACACTGATTATATTCATCCTGCACTGATACATTGTAACAAACCGCTGATTATATTCATCCCGCACTGATACATTGTAACAAACACTGATTATAGTCATCCTGCACTGATACATTGTAACAAACACTGATTATATTCATCCTGCACTGATACATTGTAACAAACACTGATTATATTCATCATGCACTGATACATTGTAACAAACACTGATTATATTCATCCTGCACTGATACCTTGTAACAAAACCACTGGAGGCGGCTGGATTGGGGGCTTCACTTGTACAATCTCTTCCCGTAGACACATGAATCCCCCCCGCTGATCTATAATCCCCCCGCACTACACTTATTACCATGCAGTATTGGGGTCGGCTCCAATCTGCGATTATCTGCAGAATGTTCCTCAGAAGCTGAACTGCCCCCTGGTAACTCCACAGAAAGGGGTCTAGAGGCCCCAGATTCCTGGTGGGATATTCCCAGCTTCGGGGCTTCTTCAGACGAGTGTGATGTCTGTGCGCTACAGACCACCCACAGAGAGCCCACGGCCAGTGTGATGTCTGTGCACCACAGACCACCCACAGAGAGCCCACAGCCCCTTATAGGCAGAACGCGCAGTACCTACCAGACCCCCCCCCATCTCCCTCCAGCCCTACCAGCCCCACCATCTCCCTCCAGACCCACCATCTCCCTCCAGCCCTACCAGCCCCACCATCTCTCCTTCCAGCCCTACCAGACCCACCATCTCTCCTTCCAGCCCTACCAGACCCACCATCTCTCCTTCCAGCCCTACCAGACCCACCATCTCCCTCCAGCCCTACCAGACTCACCATCTCTCCTTCCAGTCCTACCAGACCCACCATCTCTCCTTCCAGTCCTACCAGACCCACCATCTCTCCTTCCAGCCCTACCAGACCCACCATCTCTCCTTCCAGCCCTACCAGACCCACCATCTCTCCTTCCAGCCCTACCAGACCCACCATCTCCCTCCAGCCCTACCAGACTCACCATCTCTCCTTCCAGTCCTACCAGACCCACCATCTCTCCTTCCAGCCCTACCAGACCCACCATCTCTCCCTCCAGCCCTACCAGACCCACCATCTCTCCTTCCAGCCCTACCAGACTCACCATCTCTCCTTCCAGCCCTACCAGACCCACCATCTCTCCTTCCACCCCTACCAGACCCACCATCTCTCCTTCCAGCCCTACCAGACCCACCATCTCTCCTTCCAGCCCTACCAGACCCACCATCTCTCCTTCCAGCCCTACCAGACCCACCATCTCCTTCCAGCCCTACCAGACTCACCATCTCTCCTTCCAGTCCTACCAGACCCACCATCTCTCCTTCCAGCCCTACCAGACCCACCATCTCTCCCTCCAGCCCTACCAGACCCACCATCTCCCTCCAGCTCTACCAGACCAATCATCTCCCTCCAGCCCTACCAGACCCACCATCTCCCTCCAGCCATACCAGACCCACCATCTCCCTCCAGCCTTACCCTTCCTACTATTCCATTTCAGACCTTTTACCTCCAGCATTCCCTTACCTATCATTGCCACCAGCCCTGCAGGACTGACTGGCCACCACACCATATGTGTAGCAGGGTCCACCAGCTCCTCCTTCTGCTCTTCTCATGACTGTCTTCCTTCCCCTTACTGCCAGCCTTTCTGAGGCTGCACTTTTAGTGGCAGTAATTGTAGCCAAATCCATGAGTAGACGTCCACTTCTCATCCCCTTTTCATCCACTTCTGGATTTTATAAGAAAAATTCCATAAAAACTCCTTTTTTTGTGTTCTCAACCTTAGTTTTTTTTTTTAAGTACAAAAAACTGCGCTTCATCCACAGCAGTGCCCTAGGCAGCTGCCTACAATACCTAACCCTTGTTTTGTTCAAAAACAAATCTACAGAATAGAAATTGTAGAATTGTTGCAAAATCTTTATGCACCAACTTTCTATGAATTTTTAGGGACAAATATTCTACAAAAAAAATTGTGAAAAAAAAAAAAAAAGTGTAATCAGTCTAATAATCAAAACTACAAATATTTCACTTTTTTAACAGACGTCTGACATTTAATAATCTAATCCATTAATTTAAATTTTCAAAAGGTTCACAAAAAAAAACAAATTTTTTGCAGTAATTTTTGTTTTTTATTTTTTTCATTTTTTTCTCGGTCAGGTCGCTTTTAGTTCTTTGGAAAAGGAACACACACACAGAGTGCATGTGAAACGCCCCCATTGTCTGTGCTCCACAGGCACGCAGCCGCACGCCCCGGGCCCTCACCCCTGACCCTAATTTGCTATGCAGAGAATGAGCACACAAATTGATTATCGGTTTCCTTCAGCAGGAGGAGGGTATGACAAAGAATTGATTGTCAATGTCACTTTCCAGCATTGTCCCTGACATCCATCCTGCTGCTGCTTTTTAACCGTTAAATCCCCAGACAATACTCGAAATTAGAATTGAGCAATTAAATTTGCAGGAGCCTGGACCATTATTAGGAGTTCATGGCCCCTGGACCAGATCTCTGTGTGACCTTCCTCCTAATACCTGCGCCATCCCCGGAGCCTCTACTGATTAGTAGGCGTAGCGCCATCTCTGGACTTACTAATCAGAAGAGGCGCCAGAGATGTCGGCAGGTAAGAGGAGGTTCGCAGCGCTCCCCTCCGGTGACCATGGACTACTGACCAAAGGTCCTGCAAATCGTCATCCTCAACTCTTCTAAAAGTATAAAGGAGTGGAAAAGAAAATGATTTACCAATTAGGAGATTTATTTATTTATTTTTGTAGAATTCCTTTTAGTCCAGATTAATTAAAAATTCTGATATTGAGGCAGAAAAGAAAAAAAACTCTCGAGCAAACACAAATTAGTAAAAATAAAAAAAATGATATTCATGTTTTATATGATGCATGAAAAAAAAAGTTTACAAACTTTTTGGAGTCAGTCCAATTATCCAGAACATTTCGTTATCTGGCATAAAAAAAGTTTTTAAAAGTGTTATCCAACTTGTTAGAAAAAAAAAAAAAACTAAAACAAACGTAATCTCATCTTTTCACTGAGATACTGTATAGTCCATCATGCCATCATGTAACCACTGCAGCCCAATCAGTGGCCAAAATAGGTCAGTGCTGTTAGTGGAAACATTGGGTCAGTGCAGCCAATCAGTGGTCACATTGGGTCATTGCAGCCAATCAGTGGTCACATTGGGTCAGTGCAGCCAATCAGTGGTCACATTGGGTCAGTGCAGCCAATCAGTGGTCACATTGGGTCAGTGCAGCCAATCAGTGGTCACATTGGGTCAGTGCAGCCAATCAGTGGTCACATTGGGTCAGTGCAGCCAATCAGTGGTCACATTGGGTCAGTGCAGCCAATCAGTGGTCACATTGGGTCAGTGCAGCCAATCAGTGGTCACATTGGGTCAGTGCAGCCAATCAGTGGTCACATTGGGTCAGTGCAGCCAATCAGTGGTCACATTGGGTCAGTGCAGCCAATCAGTGGTCACATTGGGTCAGTGCAGCCAATCAGTGGTCACATTGGGTCAGTGCAGCCAATCAGTGGTCACATTGGGTCAGTGCAGCCAATCAGTGGTCACATTGGGTCAGTGCAGCCAATCAGTGGTCACATTGGGTCAGTGCAGCCAATCAGTGGTCACATTGGGTCAGTGCAGCCAATCAGTGGTCACATTGGGTCAGTGCAGCCAATCAGTGGTCACATTGGGTCAGTGCAGCCAATCAGTGGTCACATTGGGTCAGTGCAGCCAATCAGTGGTCACATTGGGTCAGTGCAGCCAATCAGTGGTCACATTGGGTCAGTGCAGCCAATCAGTGGTCACATTGGGTCAGTGCAGCCAATCAATGGTCACATTAGGTCAGTGCAGTCAATTAGTGGCCAAATTGCGTCAGTGCAGCCAATCAGTGGCCACATTGGGTCATTGCTGTTGGTGGAAACATTGGGTCAGTGCAGCCCAATCAGTGGCCAAAATAGGTCAGTGCTGTTAGTGGAAACATTGGGTCAGTGCAGCCAATCAGAGGCCACAATGGGTCAGTGCAGCCAATCAGAGGCCACAATGGGTCAGTGCAGCCAATCAGTGCCCACAATGGGTCAGTGCAGCCAATCAGTGGCCACAATGGGTCAGTGCAGCCAATCAGAGGCCACATTGCGACAGTGCAGCCAATCAATGGCCATATTGGGTCAATGCAGCCAATCAGTGGTCACATTGGGCCAGTTCAGCCAATCAGCTGGCCAGATTGGGTTAGTGCAGCCAGTCAGTGGCCAGATTGGGTCAGTGCAGCCAGTCAGTGGCCACACCTCTCAGCACTTATGATTGGCTGCAGCAGTCACATGCTGTCGGCTAGGAGGAGAGCTCGATCGGAAGAGCAAATACAGGTTGTATCATATACAGTCATTTGTCGATTTTTATTTTTTTAATTTTTATAAGTTTGATAGCCCCTTAAATGCTGAATAAAATTAATTTTAAGGTGTCCTATATTTATTTTTTCTGACTACCTACATAGTAAGGTAACATAAGCTTTTTTTGCCTACACATCTGCTTCCAGTATAGAGTTCAGGAAGGATATACATTATCCCGGGTCAATAATAGGATCTTAAAGGGTCAGAAGCCCTGAAAACCTTCCCCCTCCGATCCCCAGGGGGACGCTTTTCACGTGGCTATAGAGTTAAAGCACAAAACCAGCTAGCCCTCCTAGATGAGAATGCGTTACAATACCATATGTTGCAGTGCTGGAGATACCGGTGGGATTTAGAGAGAAGAGTAAATTATTTGTGAGCAAAACCTTAAACTGGAAACCAGCAAAAAAATGCAAGTTTAGCAAAAAAATGAGCGTTCTGAGGTTTACTCCGCTATAAGATGAATTGCAGGCAGCAGAGGGGAAAATTGATTCTAATATTGTTAGACTCGGAAATAAAGACACTGACTGTGTACGTAAAAAAAAAAAAGGCTCAAAAGACATAAAAATCCCAAATATCATTGATCTATAAAGATATTCCAGTGGAACAACTCCCCCACCCCTCCCCCCCTCCCTGTTCTGCACTTGGATTATTAATTAATTAATACAGGCGAATCACAGTGATAGACATCAGGACAATGAATTCATTTACATTCCAATCAGTGGCAATCCATGCGGCTCTTCACTGACTGAACGGCTGGAAGGAAATAACATTTTGCCATTTTTTTAGATGTAGTATTTTACATGGCGCTCATTAGATAAGCAAAGCATCCTCCTAGCTATTGAGATACATTGCCCAGAAAAGATGTGTAATGTTCTGAGGTCTCCAAGGGCTGGGCGGAATAATTCTGTATTTTGTATTGAATATTTACTGCTGAATTGCATCGTATAAGATGCTATACCACAGTGTATCGCAGACGAATCTGTTCCCATTTGCACAGACTCTGCAGCTTATGCACCTCTCCATGACTTGAACCTGTATATTACTGTATCACAGATTATTCTTTCTACAGTTGCACTGACTCTGCAGCTTCTGCATCTCCATGATTTGAACCTGTATATTACTGTATCACAGATCATTCTTTCTACAGTCGCACTGACTCTGAAGCTCCTGCATCTTACTATGACTTGAATCTGTATATTACTGTATCACAGATCATTCTTTTTAGTCGCACTGACTCTGAAGCTCCTGCATCTCTCCATGACTTGAATCTGTATATTACTGTATCACAGATCATTCTTTTTACAGTCGCACTGACTCTGAAGCTCCTGCACCTTACTATGACTTGAATCTGTATATTACTGTATCACAGATCATTCTTTTTACAGTCGCACTGACTCTGAAGCTCCTGCACCTTACTATGACTTGAATCTGTATATTACTGTATCACAGATCATTGTATTTCCAGTTGCACTGACTCTACAGATCCTGCATCTTTCCATGACTTGAATCTGTACATTACTGTATCACAGATCATTCTTTTTACAGTCGCACTGACTCTGCAGCTCCTGCATCTCTCCATGACTTGAATCTGTACATTACTGTATCACAGATCATTCTTTTTACAGTCGCACTGACTCTGCAGCTCCTGCATCTCTCCATGACTTGAATCTGTACATTACTGTATCACAGATCATTCTTTTTACAGTCGCACTGACTCTGAAGCTCTTGCACCTCTCCATGACTTGAATCTGTACATTACTGTATCACAGATCATTCTTTTTACAGTCGCACTGACTCTGAAGCTCCTGCATCTCTCCATGACTTGAATCTGTACATTACTGTAGCACAGATCATTCTTTTTACAGTCGCACTGACTCTGAAGCTCCTGCATCTTACTATGACTTGAATCTGTATATTACTGTATCACATATCATTCTTTCTACAGTCGCACTGACTCTGAAGCTCCTGCACCTCTCCATGACTTGAACCTGTATATTACTGTATCACAGATCATTCTTTCTACAGTAGCACTGACTCTGAAGCTCCTGCATCTTACTATGACTTGAATCTGTATATTACTGTATCACAGATCATTGTGTTTCCAGTTGCACTGACTCTACAGATCCTGCATCTTACTATTACCGTATTTTGCCGATTATAAGACACACCGGATTATAACACGCATCCCAAATTTGGAGGAGAAAAATAGGAAAAAAACTTTTTTTAATAAGATGGTGGTGCTTATAATCCATGCGTCTCATTGCTTACTGGGGGATGGGGGGTAGCTGCGGTCAAGTAGAGTCCCAGGGTCACTGCTAGAGGAAGCAAGAGTGGAGCGTTGCTGCAGGCCACTGGCTGGGATGAGGGGGTGTTCGCATGTGCGGCACGCTGCTGCGGTTGTTCGGTGCTGTGGAGGCTCTGAATGTGAATTGGTGACAGGCACCTGTTTTAGAGATCTGACTGAATCAAAACGCAAACTGTTCGAATGCACCAGGATCTGTGAATTTTATGGAATCCATTAGCACCAGATCGATTCGATCATTTCTAATCCATTTGGGATCCCACAGGGGCCTTTTCTGGACACTGTTCTTTTTAAAGCAAATCTGAGGTCAAGTTTTCCCTTCTCTAACCTTCTCTATAGCAACCCAGGATACTTTGGAAAAAAGTTAGAACTTGCCTTTGCAGTATGGTAACTGTTATGAACAGGTAATTCAGAACCACAATGGACATTGAAGTTCAGAGCACACAAAGTGACCTGAGAAATACCAAAACCAAAGGACGAGCTCTGAGACGTGGAAACTCTGCTGACCGCAATCCCTAATCCTAACACACCACACTAGAGGTAGCCGTGGATTGCGCCTAACGCTCCCTATGCAACTCGGCACAGCCTGAGAAACTAACTAGCCCTGAAGATAGAAAAATAAGCCTACCTTGCCTCAGAAAAATTCCCCAAAGGAAAAGGCAGCCCCCACATATAATGACTGTGAGTAAGATGAAAATACAAACACAGAGATGAAATAGATTTAGCAAAGTGAGGCCCGACTTACTGAATAGACCGAGGATAGGAAAGATAGCTTTGCGGTCAACACAAAAACCTACAAACAACCACGCAGAGGGGCAAAAAGACCCTCCGCACCGACTAACGGTACGGAGGTGCTCCCTCTGCGTCTCAGAGCTTCCAGCAAGCAAGAAAAACCAATATAGCAAGCTGGACAGAAAAAATAGCAAACAAAAAATAACACAAGCAAAACTTAGCTTATGCAGGATAGACAGGCCACAGGAACGATCCAGGAGGAAGCAAGACCAATACTAGAACATTGACTGGAGGCCAGGATCAAAGCACCAGGTGGAGTTAAATAGAGCAGCACCTAACGACTTAACCTCATCACCTGAGGAAGGAAACTCAGATGCCGCAGTACTACTCTCATCCACAGGAGGGAGCTTGGCCACAGAATTCACAACAGGTAACGAGCACTGAGCAGTCCAATGGGGGGGTCTTCAGTCTCTGCTGAGGACAACCTCTATATCTGCTCTTGACTGCCCCACTGCCTCTGATGTGGATGACATCCCTTATGTCCTTCACACAACCTTGAAGTTTCGCGCCCACGCCTTTGGTCAGAACACTGGCTCATGCGCAGAGAATTAGCGCAAATCGCGCATGCGCTGGTCTTCTATGTGACCAAGGCGAGATTTAAAAAGCTGTGTGGATGTAATAGGGGACATCATCCACAGAGGTGAAGGGGCATCAATAGTAGGTACAGGAGGTACGTCAAGCAGGGTCAGATCCATCAGATACTTTTTGGATGACATAGGAGATGTCATCTATTAAGACAGAGGCAAGGGGTCATCATTACCAGACACAGAGGGCTTCGTGCACGGTCTGGAGATGCCCATGAAGACAGGTTCCCTTTAGGTAGATTCTTGTAGTCTGAAATATCAATTTTGCAAAAAATATTAAACTGTGTCTAATAAAAAAACACAAAAACAATATTGTAATATGGAGGGATATGGATATTTTAGAGATACGTTGCGAGGAGGCTTTCGACTGAAACAGGGAAATGTAAAATGATGTATTTAGAAAGAGAAAATAAATGCCACCATTGTGCACTAAGTGAAAATAAAACGGCTACAGCTGCCGCTGAAAAGCAACTGAGGATGTAAGTGGACAGAAAACTGAAAAATAGAAATCAGTGTCAGGCAGCTGCTGCTAATGCACAGATTCACGGGATGCATAAAAAAGGATAGATTCATCCACTTTATCCCACAAATTAGTGAACTGAGAGGATTTATTTGCCACTTCTGGTTGACTGTGTGTCCCAAAATCCAACAACATACAACGATCTAATAACTAACCAGCATGAAGGTGTCTCTGAATAGGTAATTAATATCAGATTGGTGGGGGTACAGCCCGGGGTACCCCATCGATCAGCATTTATCAGGTACTGCAGAATAGGAACTGAACATTTCATAACCCCATTAATTTGATATTGATGGCCTATCATATGGATATGTCTCCAATATCCTATGAACAGACAATCCCTTTAAGACAGAGTTCCCAAATGGAGTATGATAATGGGGTTTCAAAACTGGACAATATAAGCCCTTTACATTTTATTAATCTCCGAGCAGCTTTCAGGTGGAGAAATACCAGCAAATCTTGAAGATCGTCTGCACAACATTTCTATAATGGAAAAAAAGGAAGGAAATCTAGGGCATAAAGCTTATTATAAAGGCTTTATGTTATGTGTGATGGGTCAAAAGTGCACGATTTGCAGAGAAAGCGTGGGTATTTCCAGCAGTTTGCAGGCAGGGACTTGTTTTTACAGCACAACGTCTCTAGGTCCCGTGGTAATAGACCCTCTACATCAAGGATGACAAGTGGACTGGCTAATTTATATTTTCCTGTAAGGATCCATGGAGAGCACCGAGTCCAAACGTGAAGCATGATAACCTTCGAGACTCTGAATATTCATGGTAAACACTGGATTCCTTTAACAAGTTCAGCGCTCTATTCCCTCGATATTCCATCCACTTCTACTAATTTTCCTTCCTTGAATAATCGTGTTCCGGTAAAAGGAGACAATGTAGAGTAAATGAAAAAATATGTTATCAAGAAAGCTGAATTCACAATCGCAAGGCTTATATTTACAAAAACTGTAATAAAAAGATTTACAGACCAAAAATAATGGACGACCATCTTCACTCATCTCTGGGGGTGGGGAGCACTCATTCCTGATAAAGTGAGTCTCATATGCAATATTCCATGGGAAATAAATGCAAATCAGTCACCTGCAGTATGAAGTCAACTGTCCCACCTATAAAGTCCCTGAAACAGCTGTCTACACATGGGTTTTTTGTTTGGGTACTCCTAAACTTGTCAGCTTCGTCAAAAGCCTCCTTTGTCGTGTTGAGAACACTGCTATAGTTGTCTGCAGGTGGTTTTTATAGTTTTGTTAAAATTCCAAGCCATGGTGAAAAACCAGGAGAAAGAGTACATCTGAGAGGAGCTACATCAAAGGCCTCCTCTGTTCTGGCGAGAACCCTGAAACAGCTGTCTACAGATGAGTCTATGGTTTCGGTAAAATTCCAAGTCATGGTGAAAAACCAGGAGGAACAGTACACCTGAGAGGAGGTGCATTACAGTACTCCTCTGTCCTGTCGAGAACCCTAAAACAGCTGTCTACAGATGAGTCTATGGTTTCGGTAAAATTCCAAGTCATGGTAAAAAACCAGGAGGAACAGTACACCTGAGAGGAGGTACATTACAGTACTCCTCTGTCCTGTCAAGAACCCTGAAACAGCTGTCTACAGATGAGTTTATGGTTTCGTCAAAATTCCAAGTCATGGTGAAAAAGCAGGAGAATAGTACACCTGAAAGGCACAACATCAAATTCTTCTTCTGTCCTGGTGAGAACCCTGAAACAGCTGTCTACAGATGAGTCTATGGTTTCGGTAAAACTCCAAGTCATGGTGAAAAACCAGGAGGAACAGTACACCTGAGAGGAGTGGCATTACAGTACTCCTCTGTTCTGGCGAGAACCCTGAAACAGCTGTCTACAGATGAGTTCATGGTTTTATTAAAATTCCAAGTCATGGTGAAAAACCAGGAGGAACAGTACACCTGAGAGGAGGTGCATTACAGTACTCCTCTGTCATGTCAAGAACCCTGAAACAGCTGTCTATAGACGAGTTTATGGTTTTGTCAAAATTCTAAGTCACCGTGAAAAAAACTGGAGGAACAGTACACCTGAGAGGAGTGGCATTACAGTACTCCTCTGTACTGATGAGAACCCTGAAACAGCTGTCTACAGATGAGTTCATAGTTTTTATTAAAATTCCAAGTCATGGTGAAAAACCAGGAGGAACAGTACACCTGAGAGGAGGTACATTACAGTACCTCTGTTCTGTCGAGAACCCTGAAACAGCTGTCTACAGATGAGTTTATGGTTTCGTCAAAATTCCAAGTCATGGTGAAAAAGCAGGAGAAATAGTACACCTGAAAGGCACAACATCAAATTCTTCTTCTGTCCTGGCGAGAACCCTGAAACCTCTGTCTACAGATGAGTTTATGGTTTCGTTAAAATTCTAAGTCATTATGAAAAACGGGATAAACAGTACACCTGAGAGGAGCTACATTAGAGTGCTCCTCTATACTGACAAGAACCCTGAAAGGAACGGTCTACAGATGGGTTAATGGTTTTGTTAAAACTCCAAGCCATAATGAAAACGAGAGAAACAGTACACCTGAATGGAGATACATCACAGTCCTCCTCTGTCTTGTTGAGAACCCTGAAATAGCTGTTTACAGATGGGCGTCTTTTGCATTTGGTGGAGACTGCAGTTTGGCCAATTTTCTAGTAGACATTGAATTATAGGTTAATCACCTCCACTAAAACGAAAACGTCCTTCCTGCAGGGACCTAATTTATACACTTTTTTTTCCATTGCTTGTAGGAGTCTATACTTAAACTATACTCTTTGATAGGAGTCTGTCAACACAAAATGCCCATTCAAACCAAGCACATCCTTGGAGTGACTGAGCAAATATGGGACACAAACACACACACAGGCTAAATGAAAGATCTGTAACTCACAATTCGTAGTGTTCTTCTGACCACCAGATCTCCCAGGAGGACATGACACACTTATGACATTTACATTGACTTTTAGTCTGGCTTCTTTCCAGTGGAGAGCTTTGCATACATTTTTCAGTTTTTGGTCTTTAGGACACGTTAAACAGACTCATTTTTCATTATTTTATACAAATGTTGTGGCCTACCTTGTGAATAGAAAGAGGTTGTAGCGCTCCTAGCTCTCTAGCGCCTCCCAGGTCATATTTGTGTTCCTTTTTAAGTGTACTAGGAAATGGGGCGACTACGAGGTTACCTTCTGTCCTGACATCACATGGCTCTAGCTACTTATCAGTGGTATCCACCAAGAAGGGAACCCATCTTTGGCTAGAGGATTTTACTAATGGCCAGGACACAACAAAAACCTATGAAATCCAACAGTGGGAAGCCCCATATTCGGGTTATGGTTGAGATAGTCAACGAATGGTGCAGTATTTGGAGTTGTCTAGCAGATATTTTTGTTATCAATGGGATCAAACTGGTTCCAAGTCCAAGCCTACCCGGTCTCCACCTTCTGGTCCTATCTAGTCACACCCGAAATGGCAGAAAATACCTCCTCAGCCAACCATTGGCAGCAGTGGCGAACTGTCTCGGCCTGTGATAGGACCAGGAACTGGACACCAGTGACCAGGCAAGTGTCGAAAGAGAAGGTGTCACCAATCACTATTTTTTTTTTTAAGCCGAAAAACCTCCTAGACATCCCCTTTAATATGTTTTGAGGGGTAATCAGAGGCGAGACTTGATACAAAACTTATAACAGAAGCCTACCTACCATGCACCATGTTTAATACTAGTGTCTTCTTATTTGGCAGTGGGGTCTTTGGGCTCCCTTAGGAACCAGAACTCGGCTCCCTCTGCACCCACTGCAGCTTCACCCCTGTGGCCTGAGAGAACTAGGACAGCAATACAACAAAGAACAGATCCTCAAAAATGTCATTTTATTGCATTTGCTCCTTTTTTGTATAATTTTTCATGGTTTTTTTTTGTCTGTGTTTCCCTTGTGATTTATTTCTCCTTTTCAATTGCGCCTTTTTTAACATCTATTTTTTTTTTTTTATGTGTTCTCTGATTTTTCTTTTAATGTTCATCATGGTGGGCGAAGGATTGGGTTTTCCAGATAGTTTCAGCTGATTCATCAATTGCGATTTCTTTAAAACTTTGCCAAATTTGTAACAACTGCACTATAGTACTGTCCCCACATCCCCCGGAGTGAAACTTTGGCACAAATTTTGTACCATTTTTGAACCTGAGTTTTTTTTTTTTTTCGCTAAAAAGTCGAAAAACAGACAAAAGACAAAAATAAAGACCATTTTTGACTTTGTGCCAAAAACTTCTGAAATAATATAATAATAAAAACTATTAGAACATAATAATGTATCCAGAATTTGAGCTATTTTATGATTTTTTTTTTTTGCATGACAAAATATTGATGGTGATGACACCGTTTCCCGGCAATGGCACACAGGGGTCTTTAAACATCTATTTCCGAGACCTCCGAGCTTTCTCTGTAACAGGACGCTGGCAAAATCTGATCCATTTGTGAATTGTTTAAGAGGCTGCACTTAGAATTCACAGTCACGGGGCTGCATTCTATTAGTCACACATCCACACTTTTGGCCGATCTCCTGAATAGCAAACTGCTTAATTCTAAAAAAAAAAAAAAAAAAATAAATAAATAAAAATAAAGTAATAAATAATATATAAAATATATATTTTTCGCACCGCTATATGAATACATATGACAGAATAAATTCTTTATTATGCTGCAGTCGTAAGCCGACACTTCCCAGCTCTGCATAGCTGCAAGATGCTGCCCCGGTAATGATAGTCACTAATGTCCGAGAGTGAATGTCCAGAGGAAAGGTCAAAGGGGCTTTTATGCTCTATTAAATTTTTTATGTCCACCCAGATGGTCAGGGTAGGAAGTCCAAGTAATAAATTCTGATTGATTGGGCATGTTATAGACTTGACGTGAAGCCACCATGGAGGTTTCTGGGGCAGTAGGGGGTCATTCATTTTGACTTTTCAGGATGCAAATGCAACTGTAGAGTTCTTAGAAAGCTCAAAACTCTTGGAAGAACTTTGGCCAAAGTGTTTGATTTGGTTCGACGTTCTACCTGGAAATGTTACCTAATGTGGAATACTCAAACCATTAGCTTCAGCATTCCATGAAGGATAGAAGTGGCCCATCACTTTCTCAGGTCATCCCTGGGACCAATCATTATTTTCCTACAGATCATGAAGAACTTAAGTATAGATGGTTCTGATATGGTAAGGCTACGTTCACATTTGCGTTGTGCGGTGCTGCGTCGGCGACGCAACGCACAACGCAAACAGAAACGCATGCAAAACGCATTGTTTTGTGACGCATGCCTTTTTTGGCATGATTTTGGACGCAAAAAAATGCAACTTGCTGCGTCCTCTGCGCCCTGACGCTTGCGCCAAAAATGACGCATGTCCATGCTCCCCCATGTTAAATATAGGGGCGCATGACGCATGCGTCGCTATGCGTCGCCGAACCTGCGCCCGACGCAACGCAAATGTGAACGTAGCCTAAGGGTGACACAGGCCGGCCATGGCACCTCTGGAGCACCGCGGTCAGCAAGGAACTGAGCCAATTTATGTGGGCCAAAACTCATTGTAGCCGAAACGTTGCCACATCATATGGCCTAATAAAATCTACTTTTTTTCATAATTTATTGGAGTGCTGCCTCCTTCATTGTTATCTATCTTCTATCTATTATCTATCAACTATTATCTATCTATCTATTATCTATATATTATCTAACTATCTATTTACAGTGGCATGTAAACGTTTGGGCACCCCTGGTCAATATTACTGTTATTGTGAACAGTTAACCAAGTTGAAGATGAAATGATCTCTAACAAACCTAAAGTTAAAGATAACACATTGCCTTTGTGTTTTAGGCACAAAAAAATATTGTCAATTTATACATTTTAAAAATTACAAAAAAAGAAAATGGGCCGATGCAAATATTTGGGCTCCCTTGAAGATATGGGTGCTCAGATAACTTTGACCAAGGTTTCAGACCTTAATTAGCCAGGTGATGCACATTTCCCAGCTTTATAAAAAACCAAGCCTCCTCTAACCTTGTACCCAAAAATTAGCAGCCATTGGTTCTTCTAAGGAGCTGCCTAGCACCCTGAAGATGAAAATGATGGAGAACCACAAAGCAGGAGAAAGTTTTAAGAAAATAGCAAAGCGTTTTCAAGTTGCCATTCCTCAGTTTGAAATTAAATGTAATTAAGAAATAGCAGTTACCAGGAACAGTGGAGATCAAGATAAGGTTTGGAAGACCAAGCAAAATTTCAGTGAGATAGGCTCATAGGATTACTAAAGAGGCAAATCAGAACGTCCCGCTTGACGGCAAAAGACCTTCAGAAAGATTAAGCAGACACTGGAGTTGTAGTACATTGTTCTAATGTTCAGAGACACCTGCACAAATACAATCTTCATGGAAGAGTCATCAGAAGAAAACCTCTCCTGTGTCCTCACCATAAAATTGAGCATCAGAGGTATGCAGAAGAACATTTAAACAGGCCTGATGCATTTTGGAGACAAGTCCTGTGGACCGATGAGGGTAAAATAGAACTCTATGGCCACAATGATCAAAGGTATGTGTGGAGAAAAAAGGCACGGAATTTCAGGAAAAGAACATTATTATCTATCAGCAGATATATATATACACATTCTATATAGGTCCAGTGGGTTGGAGGGAGCACTTGAAGCTTTACAGCAGGTTCCTCCTGTCTAATACATTGCATATAAGGGTCTGAGCCAATAATCTCATGGCTTCGGGGTCTTTCCTTGCACAGGCTCCTGTGCTGTCCGTATCCACCCCGTCTGCACACTATATATGTATCTGCACTGGAACAAAGCAGGTTACCAGATTATTATTATTATTATTATTTATTATTATTATAGCGCCATTTATTCCATGGCGCTTTACATGTGAGGAGGGGTATACATAATAAAACAAGTACAATAATCTTGAAAAATACAAGTCACAACTGGTACAGGAGGAGAGAGGACCCTGCCCGCGAGGGCTCACAATCTACAGATCCACTTTCCCCTTAATAATCTCTTTCAATCTCCAAGAATGAGAAACTTTCTGTGTCTCCTGTAAGCGCAGAACAGCGAAGTCCCATAGACACAAAGAAGGATTATTCGCAGCCATCTAGTGTCTCCTACAGGCCGCCTCTGCCTCTTATAGGTGGAGAACAAAGCAGCAGCTCGCCGGCCGCAGAGACGCTCTATGGGCATCTGTCTGGATACCGATACATGCGGACCCTACAAGACCCCAGCTCCAGCAACCGCAGGGTTAACCATGAGAAAAGTGAATGAAACGTGTCGTAATCCAGAACAAGTTTTATATTTAATTAAATAACCAGTAAACTTTTACAAGAACCTCAAACCACCACCACTATCATCAATCATCATCGTCATCATCATTATTCAGATTCTATTTTTTTTTTAGAATTCTTTATTTCTTTTTATATTATTATATTTTGCACAATTATATTGTTTGTTTATTTTTTTCCTTTTTATTATAGTTTTTATTTTCTTAAATCATTTTAGATTTTTCTCCTTTTTTTTTACTAATGGCCCCCACAAAACACCAAAATAATAATCCTTCTTATCGCCCTGTGGGCTGTGAATTTGACCATCCAGCCTCAATAATGATGGGACTATCCTCCTCTCAGACATCATCGTCCAATACTCCGATCACGTAAAGGTGTAAAACGATGGAGAATAAATACAATTTCAATCTGCGCCAATTACTGGTGCGTTCACACTGGGAGGGAGCCGATAATCCCTGCTCGCACTCTACAAACAAATCGCAATGGAAACTAATGTTAAAGTCTCATCCCTGGTCCCTTTCCTGTGTCCATTATTCGGGAGGGAGCTGCGTACTGTGCATTTCTCCCTAATACTAAAAAAAATAGCTGTTAAATAGATTGTGAATTTGAAATGTGTTGGTTGAGTAACCTCATCTTGTGGAAAAATGATTATACAGCAATGTGGAAGGAGCGGGAGGGAGAAGAAGGGGAACAGGAGGGAGAAGAGGGGGAACAGGAGGGAGAAGAGGGGGAAGAGGAGGGAGAAGAGGGAGAAGAGGGGGAAGAGGAGGGAGAAGAGGAGGGAGAAGAGGGGGAAGAGGAGGGAGAAGAGGGGGAAGAGGAGGGAGAAGAGGGGGAAGAGGAGGGAGAAGAGGGGGAAGAGGAGGGAGAAGAGGGGGAAGAGGAGGGAGAAGAGGGGGAAGAGGAGGGAGAAGAGGGGGAACAGGAGGGAGAAGAGGGGGAAGAGGAGGGAGAAGAGGGGGAAGAGGAGGGGGAAGAGGAGGGAGAAGAGGGGGCGCAGGAGGGAGAAGAGGGGGAACAGGAGGAAGAGGAGGGGGAAGAGGAGGGAGAAGAGGGGGCGCAGGAGGGAGAAGAGGAGGAACAGGAGGGAGAAGAGGGAAAACAGGAGGGAGAAGAGGGGGAGCAGGAGGGGGAAGAGGAGGGAGAAGAGGGGGTAGAGGAAGGGGAAGAGGAGGGAGAAGAGGGAGAAGAGGGGGAAGAGGAGGGAGAAGAGGGGGAAGAGGAGGGAGAAGAGGGAAAACAGGAGGGAGAAGAGGGGGAACAGGAGGGAGAAGAGGGGGAAGAGGTAGGGGAAGAGGAGGGAGAAGAGGGGGGACAGGAGGGAGAAGAGGGGGAAGAGGAAGGGGAAGAGGAGGGAGAAGAGGGGGAAGAGGAGGGAGAAGAGGGGGAAGAGGAGGGAGAAGAGGGGGAAGAGGAGGGAGAAGAGGGAAAACAGAAGGGAGAAGAGGGGGAACAGGAGGGAGAAGAGGGGGAACAGGAGGGAGAAGAGGGGGAAGAGGAAGGGGAAGAGGAGGGAGAAGAGGGGGAAGAGGAGGGAGAAGAGGGGGACAGGAGGGAGAAGAGGGGGAAGAGGAGGGAGAAGAGGGGGAAGAGGAGGGAGAAGAGGGGACACGAGGGGGAGCAGGACAGAGAAGAGGGGGGACAGGATGGGGAAGAGGAGGGAACAGGAGAGAGAAAAGGGAGAACAGGAGGGAGAAGAGGGGACACGAGAGAGTAAAGGGAGAACAGGAGGGAGAAGAGGGGGCGCAGGAGGGAGAAGAGGGGGAACAGGAGGGAGAAGAGGGGGAACAGGAGGGAGAAGAGGGGGAACAGGAGGGAGAAGAGATTGCACAGGAGAAGAGGGGGAGCAGGAGGATGAAAAGGGAAGCAGGAGAGGGAAAAGGGGGAACAGGAGAGGGGAAAAGGGGGAGCAGGAGAGAGAATAGGGGGAGCAGGAGAGAGAAGAGGCGGAGCAGGAGAGAAAAAAGGGGAGCAGGAGAGAGAAGAGGGGGGAGCAGGAGATGGAAAAAGGGAGCAGGAGAGAGAAGAGGGGGAGCAGGAGAGGGGAAAAGGAGAGCAGGAGAGAGAAGAGGGGGAGCAGGAGAGAAAAAAGGGGAGCAGGAGAGAGAAGAGGGGGGAGCAGGAGAGAAAAAAGGGGAGCAGGAGAGAGAAGAGGGGGAGCAGGAGAGAAAAAAGGGGAGCAGGAGAGAGAAGAGGGGGGAGCAGGAGAGGGAAAAGGGGAGCAGGAGAGAGAAGAGGGGGAGTAGGAGAGGGGAAAAGGGGAGCAGGAGAGAGAAGAGGGGGAGCAAGAGAGAAGAGGGGGAGCAGGAGAGAGAAGAGGGGGAGCAGGAGAGAGAAGAGGGGGAGCAGGAGAGGGAAAAGGAACAGGAGGCAGAAAAGGGGAGCAGAAGAGAGAAAAGGGGAGCAGGAGAGAGAAGAGGGGGAGCAAGAGAGAAGAGGGGGAGCAGGAGAGAGAAGAGGGGGAGCAGGAGAGAGAAGAGGGGGAGCAGGAGAGAGAAGAGGGGGAGCAAGAGAGAAGAGGGGGAGCAGGAGAGAGAAGAGGGGGAGCAGGAGAGAGAAGAGGGGGAGCAGGAGAGGGAAAAGGAACAGGAGGCAGAAAAGGGGAGCAGAAGAGAGAAAAGGGGAGCAGGAGAGAGAAAAGGGGAGCAGGAGATAGAAGAGAGGGAGCAGGAGAGAAAAGGGGAAGCAGTAAAGAGAAAAGGCAGAGCAGGAGAGAGAAAAGGGGGAGCAGGAGAGGGAAGAGGGGAGAAGGAGAGGGAAAGGGGGAGCAGGAGAGAGAAGAGGGGAGAAGGAGAGGGAAATGGGGAGCAGGAGAGAGAAGAGGAGGAGCAGGAGAAAAAGGGGCAAAGGAGAGAGACAAGGGGGAACAGGAGGGAGAAGAAGGGGAGCAGGAGAGGGAAAAGTTAGAACTGGAGAGAGAAGCGGAAGGAGCAGGAGAGAGAAGATGGGGTGCAGGAGACAGAAATGAGGGAACAGGAGAGGGATGAGGGGGAGGAGGAGAGAGAAAAAGGGGAGACAGGAGAGAGAAGGGGGAACAGAAGGAAGGTTTAAAGCTCGGGCTGGGGAGAAGGGGTTTCAGCTTGTAGAGGATCTTGGGGGGACGCTGCAAAATATATTATTGGCTGCTGTCAACCAGTGTCCACAATGCTGAGCAGATGTGTTACTCATGATGCAGCAGAGCTGAGTTTGTCATCTGCTGTCCCTTTCTATTGATTGATTTTTATTTCCACGCGACTGCTGACAAATCTCTTGAATTGCAAAGTAGTATGTAAAAGGTGACTTCTACTATGTAATGAGACAGGATACATTGTATCTAGCGGAAAGGAACTTGTGTGCTGAAGTTGGTAACATCTACAGTAATGGGGTATAAGGAGACCCCAGACCCAGAGCCTTGATGAATGATCTAGCTGTGCCTGCAGGCAGTGAGAGCAGCTCCAGCCTCACACTGGATCGCACACAGATGTAGATGTAGCAGAGCTGGGGGTGTTGCAGCACCAAATATACAGTTCTGCAAGAAACTCAGCTCTGCCAGATCTCTACCTATGAAATCAATACACTTGTGGTTCACCCCATCCAGTGCCACCCTGCCTCTAGAACCTCCTTCCTCTCCATTGCTGCTGAGAGCTGTGCCAGTGGCTGGCAATCCACACAGACCTGCAGGCAGAGAGGGTGGCAGTGCCAGGCTACATGCATATCCCAGCAGCAGGGTGCCACCATGGGATGCCAGCTGTGTGCACAGAGATAGGGGACTTACCAGAGAGGAGCAGGAGCAGGACACATCCACACAGCCTGGCTGAGCGCATGGTGATGGAGGACCCCCTGGCACAGGGACTGGCTCTGGGACTGCCGGGCACTCAGGCTTCAGCTCTGCAGGTGTTTAACTCACTCTCTTCCCAGCTCAGCTCTGCACCTTGTATTATACACATCCCCCTTTAGATCCAAGCTGCAAAAAAAAAAATCCTCAGCAATCCAAGAGGATGAAATGTGGGGATGAGAAGTTTGATTGCACCCCCTGCTGCAGAAACTTCAGCCTCAGATCACCCGCTCAGGGCTTCATTCAGCGCTGGAACTTTAAAGGGCTCCCAAATCCTTAGATCAGGACAGTATCCACTGAGTGGGGGCAGCTGGTGCCCTGCTGGGGGCAGAGTGCCTCCTTAGATCCTCACAGCCAGGGTGCACTGTATCCTTCCAGGAGATGTAGAGAATCCTGGGGTCACAATGGGGGGCTTCCTCTAATCCTCCAGAGGGGCTCCTGGCAGCACTATTGCAGCTGCTGGCTCCTCACTTGCCTCCTTCTTCCCACATCCTCTGCTGCATGCAATGCCATGTAATGCAATCCCTCTGTGAGCTCCAGCATAGAGCAGAGCTGCTGTCACTGTGCTCAGCTCTGGAGGGTTTAAAGGGACAGGACGAGTCATAAATCGTCTGGAGCAGCAGCAGCAGAACCTCCCTCACTAACACATTGCCTGATAATGGGAAATGTGAGCATCACTATCAATCACAGGAGCCCTGCCTGCACTGAGCATCAGCCTATGAGCACAGGGCTGCAGCCTATAGATTGTGAGCTCTTAGGGCTGCTCTGCAGAGATTGTCTGATATAGCAGAGCTGAACATGCTAATCTCCCAACTGCACAGACAAATGGAAGCTGTCCTAAATGCAACTTCGGCTCTGCTACATCTGAGATTACTTTTAAATCGTGGAAGGAAAGGAATATGTGAAAAATAATAATAATAATAATCTTTATTTTTATATAGCGCTAACATATTCCGCAGCGCTTCACAGGTTGCACACATTATCATCACTGTCCCTATTGGGGCTCACAATCTAAATTCCCTATCAGTATGTCATTGAAATGTGGGAGGAAACCGGAGTGCCCGGAGGAAACCCACGCAAACACAGGGAGAGCATACATGCAACATATAGGCAGAAAGAACTGCAAACCTGCAGCAATGTGCTGAAAAAAGGGCAATTTATATACAGGAGAATGCAATGCCCCATCCACAATGGTGACACTGGAGCATGTAATGTCCTATCCACAGTGGTGACACTGGAGCATGTAATGTCCTATCCACAGTGGTGACACTGGAGCATGTAATGTCCTATCCACAGTGGTGACACTGGAGCATGTAATGTCCTATCCACAGTGGTGACACTGGAGTATGTAATGTCCTATCCACAGTGGTGACACTGGAGCGTGTAATGTCCTATCCACAGTGGTGACACTGGAGCGTGTAATGTCCTATCCACAGTGGTGACACTGGAGCATGTAATGTCCTATCCACAGTGGTGACACTGGAGCATGTAATGTCCTATCCACAGTGGTGACACTGGAGCGTGTAATGTCCTATCCACAGTGGTGACACTGGAGCATGTAATGTCCTATCCACAGTGGTGACACTGGAGCGTGTAATGTCCTATCCACAATGGTGACACTGGAGCATGTAATGTCCTATCCACAATGGTGACACTGGAGCATGTAATGTCCTATCCACAGTGGTGACACTGGAGCATGTAATGTCCTATCCACAGTGGTGACACTGGAGCATGTAATGTCCTATCCACAATGGTGACACTGGAGCATGTAATGTCCTATCCACAGTGGTGACACTGGAGCATGTAATGTCCTATCCACAGTGGTGACACTGGAGCATGTAATGTCCTATCCACAATGGTGACACTGGAGCGTGTAATGTCCTATCCACAATGGTGACACTGGAGCATGTAATGTCCTATCCATAGTGGTGACACTGGAGCATGTAATGTCCTATCCACAGTGGTGACACTGGAGCATGTAATGTCCTATCCACATGGTGACACTGGAGCATGTAATGTCCTATCTACAGTGGTGACACTGGAGCATGTAATGTCCTATCTACAGTGGTGACACTGGAGCATGTAATGTCCTATCCACAATGGTGACTCTGGAGCATGTAATGTCCTATCCACAGTGGTGACACTGGAGCATGTAATGTCCTATCCACAGTGGTGACACTGGAGCATGTAATGTCCTATCCACAGTGGTGACACTGGAGCATGTAATGTCCTATCCACAATGGTGACACTGGAGCATGTAATGTCCTATCCACAATGGTGACACTGGAGCATGTAATGTCCTATCCACAATGGTGACACTGGAGCATGTAATGTCCTATCCACAATGGTGACTCTGGAGCATGTAATGTCCTATCCACAATGGTGACACTGGAGTATGTAATGTCCTATCCACAATGGTGACACTGGAGCATGTAATGTCCTATCTACAATGGTGACACTGGAGCATGTAATGTCCTATCCACAGTGGTGACACTGGAGCATGTAATGTCCTATCCACAGTGGTGACACTGGAGCATGTAATGTCCTATCCACAATGGTGACACTGGAGCATGTAATGTCCTATCCACAGTGGTGACACTGGAGCATGTAATGTCCTATCCACAATGGTGACTCTGGAGCATGTAATGTCCTATCTACAATGGTGACACTGGAGCATGTAATGTCCTATCCACAGTGGTGACACTGGAGCATGTAATGTCCTATCCACAGTGGTGACACTGGAGCATGTAATGTCCTATCCACAGTGGTGACACTGGAGCATGTAATGTCCTATCTACAATGGTGACACTGGAGCATGTAATGTCCTATCCACAATGGTGACACTGGAGCATGTAATGTCCTATCCACAATGGTGACACTGGAGCATGTAATGTCCTATCCACAATGGTGACACTGGAGCATGTAATGTCCTATCCACAGTGGTGACACTGGAGCATGTAATGTCCTATCCACAGTGGTGACACTGGAGCATGTAATGTCCTATCCACAATGGTGACACTGGAGCATGTAATGTCCTATCCACAGTGGTGACACTGGAGCATGTAATGTCCTATCCACAATGGTGACACTGGAGCATGTAATGTCCTATCCACAGTGGTGACACTGGAGCATGTAATGTCCTATCTACAATGGTGACACTGGAGCATGTAATGTCCTATCCACAGTGGTGACTCTGGAGCGTGTAATGTCCTATCCACAGTGGTGACACTGGAGCATGTAATGTCCTATCCACAGTGGTGACACTGGAGCATGTAATGTCCTATCTACAATGGTGACACTGGAGCATGTAATGTCCTATCCACAGTGGTGACACTGGAGCATGTAATGTCCTATCTACAATGGTGACACTGGAGCATGTAATGTCCTATCCACAGTGGTGACACTGGAGCATGTAATGTCCTATCCACAATGGTGACACTGGAGCATGTAATGTCCTATCCACAGTGGTGACACTGGAGCATGTAATGTCCTATCTACAATGGTGACACTGGAGCATGTAATGTCCTATCCACAATGGTGACACTGGAGCATGTAATGTCCCATCCACAGTGGTGACACTGGAGCATGTAATGTCCTATCCACAGTGGTGACACTGGAGCATGTAATGTCCTATCCACAGTGGTGACACTGGAGCATGTAATGTCCTATCCACAGTGGTGACACTGGAACATGTAATGTCCTATCCACAGTGGTGACACTGGAGCATGTAATGTCCTATCTACAATGGTGACACTGGAGCATGTAATGTCCTATCCACAATGGTGACACTGGAGCATGTAATGTTCTATCCACAGTGGTGACACTGGAGCATGTAATGTCCTATCCACAGTGGTGACACTGGAGCATGTAATGTCCTATCCACAGTGGTGACACTGGAGCATGTAATGTCCTATCCACAGTGGTGACACTGGAGCATGTAATGTCCTATCCACAGTGGTGACACTGGAGCATGTAATGTCCTATCCACAGTTGTGACACTGGAACATGTAATGTCCTATCCACAATGGTGACACTGGAGCATGTAATGTCCTATCCACAGTGGTGACACTGGAGCATGTAATGTCCTATCCACAGTGGTGACACTGGAGCATGTAATGTCCTATCCACAGTGGTGACACTGGAGCATGTAATGTCCTATCCACAGTGGTGACACTGGAGCATGTAATGTCCTATCCACAGTGGTGACACTGGAACATGTAATGTCCTATCCACAATGGTGACACTGGAGCATGTAATGTCCTATCTACAATGGTGACACTGGAGCATGTAATGTCCTATCCACAGTTGTGACACTGGAGCATGTAATGTCCTATCCACAGTGGTGACACTGGAGCATGTAATGTCCTATCCACAGTGGTGACACTGGAGCATGTAATGTCCTATCCACAATGGTGACACTGGAGCATGTAATGTCCTATCCACAATGGTGACACTGGAGCATGTAATGTCCTATCCACAATGGTGACACTGGAGCATGTAATGTCCTATCCACAATGGTGACACTGGAGCATGTAATGTCCCATCCACAGTGGTGACACTGGAGCATGTAATGTCCTATCCACAATGGTGACACTGGAGCATGTAATGTCCTATCCACAGTGGTGACACTGGAGCATGTAATGTCCTATCCACAATGGTGACACTGGAGCATGTAATGTCCTATCCACAGTGGTGACACTGGAGCATGTAATGTCCTATCCACAATGGTGACACTGGAGTATGTAATGTCCCATCCACAGTGGTGACACTGGAGCATGTAATGTCCTATCCACAATGGTGACACTGGAGCATGTAATGTCCTATCCACAGTGGTGACACTGGAGCATGTAATGTCCTATCCACAGTGGTGACACTGGAGCATGTAATGCCCTATCCACAGTGGTGACACTGGAGCATGTAATGCCCTATCCACAATGGTGACACTGGAGCATGTAATGTCCTATCCACAGTGGTGACACTGGAGCATGTAATGTCCTATCCACAGTGGTGACACTGGAGCATGTAATGCCCTATCCACAGTGGTGACACTGGAGCATGTAATGTCCTATCCACAGTGGTGACACTGGAGCATGTAATGTCCTATCCACAGTGGTGACACTGGAGCATGTAATGTCCTATCCACAGTGGTGACACTGGAACATGTAATGTCCTATCCACAATGGTGACACTGGAGCATGTAATGTCCTATCTACAATAGTGACACTGGAGCATGTAATGTCCTATCCACAGTTGTGACACTGGAGCATGTAATGTCCTATCCACAGTGGTGACACTGGAGCATGTAATGTCCTATCCACAGTGGTGACACTGGAGCATGTAATGTCCTATCCACAATGGTGACACTGGAGCATGTAATGTCCTATCCACAGTGGTGACACTGGAACATGTAATGTCCTATCTACAATGGTGACACTGGAGCATGTAATGTCCTATCCACAGTGGTGACACTGGAGCATGTAATGTCCCATCCACAGTTGTGACACTGGAGCATGTAATGTCCTATCCACAGTTGTGACACTGGAGCATGTAATGTCCTATCCACAGTTGTGACACTGGAGCATGTAATGTCCTATCCACAGTTGTGACACTGGAGCATGTAATGTCCTATCCACAATGGTGATACTGGAGCATGTAATGTCCTATCCACAGTGGTGACACTGGAGCATGTAATGTCCTATCCACAGTGGTGACACTGGAACATGTAATGTCCTATCCACAATGGTGACACTGGAACATGTAATGTCCTATCCACAATGGTGACACTGGAGCATGTAATGTCCTATCTACAATGGTGACACTGGAGCATGTAATGTCCTATCTACAATGGTGACACTGGAACATGTAATGTCCTATCCACAATGGTGACACTGGAGCATGTAATGTCCTATCTACAATGGTGACACTGGAGCATGTAATGTCCTATCCACAGTTGTGACACTGGAGCATGTAATGTCCTATCCACAGTGGTGACACTGGAGCATGTAATGTCCTATCCACAGTGGTGACACTGGAGCATGTAATGTCCTATCCACAGTGGTGACACTGGAGCATGTAATGTCCTATCCACAATGGTGACACTGGAGCATGTAATGTCCTATCCACAGTGGTGACACTGGAGCATGTAATGTCCTATCTACAATGGTGACACTGGAGCATGTAATGTCCTATCCACAGTTGTGACACTGGAGCATGTAATGTCCTATCCACAGTGGTGACACTGGAGCATGTAATGTCCTATCCACAATGGTGACACTGGAGCATGTAATGTCCTATCCACAGTTGTGACACTGGAGCATGTAATGTCCTATCCACAGTGGTGACACTGGAGTATGTAATGTCCTATCCACAATGGTGACAATGGAGCATGTAATATCCTATCCACAGTGGTGACACTGGAGCATGTAATGTCCTATCCACAGTGGTGACACTGGAGCATGTAATGTCCTATCCACAATGGTGACAATGGAGCATGTAATGTCCTATCCACAGTGGTGACACTGGAGCATGTAATGTCCTATCCACAATGGTGACACTGGAGCATGTAATGTCCTATCCACAGTGGTGACACTGGAGCATGTAATGTCCTATCCACAATGGTGACAATGGAGCATGTAATATCCTATCCACAGTGGTGACACTGGAACATGTAATGTCCTATCCACAATGGTGACACTGGAGCATGTAATGTCCTATCCACAGTGGTGACACTGGAGCATGTAATGTCCTATCCACAATGGTGACAATGGAGCATGTAATATCCTATCCACAGTGGTGACACTGGAGCATGTAATGTCCTATCCACAGTGGTGACACTGGAGCATGTAATGTCCTATCCACAGTGGTGACACTGGAACATGTAATGTCCTATCCACAGTGGTGACACTGGAGCATGTAATGCCCTATCCACAGTGGTGACACTGGAACATGTAATGTCCTATCCACAGTGGTGACACTGGAGCATGTAATGCCCTATCCACAGTGGTGACACTGGAACATGTAATATCCTATCCACAGTGGTGACACTGGAGCGTGTAATGTCCTATCCACAGTGGTGACACTGGAACATGTAATGTCCTATCCACAGTGGTGACACTGGAGCATGTAATGCCCTATCCACAGTGGTGACACTGGAGCATGTAATGTCCTATCCACAGTGGTGACACTGGAGCGTGTAATGTCCTATCCACAGTGGTGACACTGGAACATGTAATGTCCTATCCACAATGGTGACACTGGAGCATGTAATGTCCTATCCACAGTGGTGACACTGGAGCATGTAATGCCCTATCCACAGTGGTGACACTGGAACATGTAATGCCCTATCCACAATGATGACACTGGAGCATGTAATGTCCTATCCACAGTGGTGACACTGGAACATGTAATGCCCTATCCACAATGATGACACTGGAGCATGTAATGTCCTATCCACAGTGGTGACACTGGAGCATGTAATGTCCTATCCACATGGTGACACTGGAGCATGTAATGTCCTATCCACAGTGGTGACACTGGAGCATGTAATGTCCTATCCACAGTGGTGACACTGGAGCATGTAATGTCCTATCCACATGGTGACACTGGAGCATGTAATGTCCTATCCACAGTGGTGACACTGGAGCATGTAATGTCCTATCCACAGTGGTGACACTGGAGCATGTAATGTCCTATCCACAATGGTGACAATGGAGCATGTAATATCCTATCCACAGTGGTGACACTGGAGCATGTAATGTCCTATCCACAGTGGTGACACTGGAGCATGTAATGTCCTATCCACATGGTGACACTGGAGCATGTAATGCCCTATCCACATGGTGACACTGGAGCATGTAATGTCCTATCCACAGTGGTGACACTGGAGCATGTAATGTCCTATCCACATGGTGACACTGGAGCATGTAATGTCCTATCCACAGTGGTGACACTGGAGCATGTAATGTCCTATCCACAGTGGTGACACTGGAGCATGTAATGTCCTATCCACATGGTGACACTGGAGCATGTAATGTCCTATCCACAGTGGTGACACTGGAGCATGTAATGTCCTATCCACATGGTGACACTGGAGCATGTAATGTCCTATCCACAGTGGTGACACTGGAGCATGTAATGTCCTATCCACAGTGGTGACACTGGAGCATGTAATGTCCTATCCACAATGGTGACAATGGAGCATGTAATATCCTATCCACAGTGGTGACACTGGAGCATGTAATGTCCTATCCACATGGTGACACTGGAGCATGTAATGCCCTATCCACATGGTGACACTGGAGCATGTAATGTCCTATCCACAGTGGTGACACTGGAGCATGTAATGTCCTATCCACAGTGGTGACACTGGAGCATGTAATGTCCTATCCACAGTGGTGACACTGGAGCATGTAATGTCCTATCCACAGTGGTGACACTGGAGCATGTAATGCCCTATCCACATGGTGACACTGGAGCATGTAATGCCCTATCCACATGGTGACACTGGAGCATGTAATGTCCTATCCACAGTGGTGACACTGGAGCATGTAATGTCCTATCCACAGTGGTGACACTGGAGCATGTAATGTCCTATCCACAGTGGTGACACTGGAGCATGTAATGTCCTATCCACAGTGGTGACACTGGAGCATGTAATGTCCTATCCACAGTGGTGACACTGGAGCATGTAATGTCCTATCCACAGTGGTGACACTGGAGCATGTAATGTCCTATCCAGAATGGTGACACTGGAGCATGTAATGTCCTATCCACAGTGGTGACACTGGAGCATGTAATGTCCTATCCACAGTGGTGACACTGGAACATGTAATGTCCTATCCACAGTGGTGACACTGGAGCATGTAATGTCCTATCCACAATGGTGACACTGGAGCATGTAATGTCCTATCCACAGTGGTGACACTGGAACATGTAATGTCCTATCCACAGTGGTGACACTGGAGCATGTAATGTCCTATCCACAATGGTGACACTGGAGCATGTAATGTCCTATCCACAGTGGTGACACTGGAGCATGTAATGTCCTATCCACAATGGTGACACTGGAGCATGTAATGTCCTATCCACAATGGTGACACTGGAGCATGTAATGCCCTATCCACAATGGTGACACTGGAGCATGTAATGCCCTATCCACAATGGTGACACTGGAGCATGTAATGTCCTATCCACAGTGGTGACACTGGAGCATGTAATGTCCTATCCACAGTGATGACACTGGAACATGTAATGTCCTATCCACAGTGGTGACACTGGAGCATGTAATGTCCTATCCACAATGGTGACACTGGAGCATGTAATGCCCTATCCACAATGGTGACACTGGAGCATGTAATGTCCTATCCACAGTGGTGACACTGGAGCATGTAATGTCCTATCCACAGTGATGACACTGGAACATGTAATGTCCTATCCACAATGGTGACACTGGAGCATGTAATGTCCTATCCACAATGGTGACAATGGAGCATGTAATGTCCTATCCACAATGGTGACAATGGAGCATGTAATATCCTATCCACAGTGGTGACACTGGAGCATGTAATGTCCTATCCACAATGGTGACACTGGAGCATGTAATGTCCTATCCACAGTGGTGACACTGGAGGATGTAATGTCCTATCCACAGTGGTGACACTGGAGCATGTAATGTCCTATCCACAGTGGTGACAATGGAGCATGTAATGTCCTATCCACAGTGGTGACACTGGAGCATGTAATGTCCTATCCACAATGGTGACACTGGAGCATGTAATGTCCTATCCACAATGGTGACACTGGAGCATGTAATGTCCTATCCACAGTGGTGACACTGGAACATGTAATGCCCTATCCACAATGGTGACACTGGAGCATGTAATGTCCTATCCACAATGGTGACACTGGAGCATGTAATGTCCTATCCACAATGATGACACTGGAGCATGTAATGTCCTATCCACAATGGTGACACTGGAGCATGTAATGTCCTATCCACAATGGTGACACTGGAGTATGTAATGTCCTATCCACAATGGTGACACTGGAGCATGTAATGTCCTATCCACAATGGTGACACTGGAGCATGTAATGTCCTATCCACAGTGGTGACACTGGAGCATGTAATGTCCTATCCACAATGGTGACACAGGAGCATGTAATGTCCTATCCACAGTGGTGACACTGGAGCATGTAATGTCCTATCCACAATGGTGACACTGGAGCATGTAATGTCCTATCCACAATGGTGACACTGGAGCATGTAATGTCCTATCCACAGTGGTGACACTGGAGCATGTAATGTCCTATCCACAGTGGTGACACTGGAGCATGTAATGTCCTATCCACAATGGTGACACTGGAGCATGTAATGTCCTATCCACAGTGGTGACACTGGAGCATGTAATGTCCTATCCACAATGGTGACATTGGAGCATGTAATGTCCTATCCACAGTGGTGACACTGGAGCATGTAATGTCCTATCCACAATGGTGACACTGGAGCATGTAATGTCCTATCCACAGTGGTGACACTGGAGCATGTAATGTCCTATCCACAATGGTGACACTGGAGCATGTAATGTCCTATCCACAGTGGTGACACTGGAGCATGTAATGTCCTATCCACAATGGTGACACTGGAGCATGTAATGTCCTATCCACAATGGTGACACTGGAGCATGTAATGTCCTATCCACAATGGTGACACTGGAGCATGTAATGTCCTATCCACAATGGTGACACTGGAGCATGTAATGTCCTATCCACAGTGGTGACACTGGAGCATGTAATGTCCTATCTACAATGGTGACACTGGAGCATGTAATATCCTATCCACAGTGGTGACACTGGAGCATGTAATGTCCTATCCACAATGGTGACACTGGAGCATGTAATGTCCTATCCACAGTGGTGACACTGGAGCATGTAATGTCCTATCCACAATGGTGACACTGGAGCATGTAATGTCCTATCCACAGTGGTGACACTGGAGCATGTAATGTCCTATCCACAGTGGTGACACTGGAGCATGTAATGTCCTATCTACAATGGTGACACTGGAGCATGTAATATCCTATCCACAGTGGTGACACTGGAGCATGTAATGTCCTATCCACAGTGGTGACACTGGAGCATGTAATGTCCTATCCACAATGGTGACACTGGAGCATGTAATGTCCTATCCACAATGGTGACACTGGAGCATGTAATGTCCTATCCACAGTGGTGACAATGGAGCATGTAATGTCCTATCCACAATGGTGACACTGGAGGATGTAATGTCCTATCCACAGTGGTGACACTGGAGCATGTAATGTCCTATCCACAATGGTGACACTGGAGCATGTAATGTCCTATCCACAGTGGTGACACTGGAGCATGTAATGTCCTATCCACAGTGGTGACACTGGAGCATGTAATGTCCTATCCACAGTGGTGACACTGGAGCATGTAATGTCCTATCCACAATGGTGACACTGGAGCATGTAATGTCCTATCCACAATGGTGACACTGGAGCATGTAATGTCCTATCCACAATGGTGACACTGGAGCATGTAATGTCCTATCTACAGTGGTGACACTGGAGCATGTAATGCCCTATCCACAATGGTGACACTGGAGCATGTAATATCCTATCCACAATGGTGACAATGGAGCATGTAATGTCCTATCCACAGTGGTGACACTGGAGCATGTAATGTCCTATCCACAATGGTGACACTGGAGCATGTAATGTCCTATCCACAATGGTGACACTGGAGCATGTAATGTCCTATCCACAGTGGTGACACTGGAGCATGTAATGTCCTATCCACAATGGTGACACTGGAGCATGTAATGTCCTATCCACAATGGTGACACTGGAGCATGTAATGTCCTATCTACAATGGTGACACTGGAGCATGTAATGTCCTATCTACAGTGGTGACACTGGAGCATGTAATGTCCTATCCACAATGGTGACACTGGAGCATGTAATGTCCTATCTACAGTGGTGACACTGGAGCATGTAATGTCCTATCTACAGTGGTGACACTGGAGCATGTAATGTCCTATCTACAATGGTGACACTGGAGCATGTAATGTCCTATCTACAGTGGTGACACTGGAGCATGTAATGTCCTATCTACAATGGTGACACTGGAGCATGTAATGTCCTATCCACAGTGGTGACACTGGAGCATGTAATGTCCTATCCACAGTGGTGACACTGGAGCATGTAATGTCCTATCCACAGTGGTGACACTGGAGCATGTAATGTCCTATCCACAATGGTGACACTGGAGCATGTAATGTCCTATCCACAATGGTGACACTGGAGCATGTAATGTCCTATCCACAATGGTGACACTGGAGCATGTAATGTCCTATCCACAGTGGTGACACTGGAGCATGTAATGTCCTATCCACAATGGTGACACTGGAGCATGTAATGTCCTATCCACAGTGGTGACACTGGAGCATGTAATGTCCTATCCACAGTGGTGACACTGGAGCATGTAATGTCCTATCCACAGCGGTGACACTGGAGCATGTAATGTCCTATCCACAGTGGTGACACTGGAGCATGTAATGTCCTATCCACAGTGGTGACACTGGAGCATGTAATGTCCTATCCACAGTGGTGACACTGGAGCATGTAATGCCCTATCCACAATGGTGACACTGGAGCATGTAATGTCCTATCCACAGTGGTGACACTGGAGCATGTAATGTCCTATCCAGAATGGTGACACTGGAGCATGTAATGTCCTATCCACAGTGGTGACACTGGAGCATGTAATGTCCTATCCACAGTGGTGACACTGGAGCATGTAATGCCCTATCCACAGTGGTGACACTGGAGCATGTAATGTCCTATCCACAGTGGTGACACTGGAGCATGTAATGCCCTATCCAGAATGGTGACACTGGAGCATGTAATGTCCTATCCACAGTGGTGACACTGGAGCATGTAATGTCCTATCCACAATGGTGACACTGGAGCATGTAATGTCCTATCCACAGTGGTGACACTGGAGCATGTAATGCCCTATCCAGAATGGTGACACTGGAGCATGTAATGTCCTATCCACAATGGTGACACTGGAGCATGTAATGTCCTATCCACAGTGGTGACACTGGAGCATGTAATGTCCTATCCACAGTGGTGACACTGGAGCATGTAATGCCCTATCCACAATGGTGACACTGGAGTATGTAATGTCCTATCCACAGTGGTGACACTGGAGCATGTAATGTCCTATCCACAATGGTGACACTGGAGCATGTAATGTCCTATCCAGAATGGTGACACTGGAGCATGTAATGTCCTATCCACAGTGGTGACACTGGAGCATGTAATGTCCTATCCACAGTGGTGACACTGGAGCATGTAATGCCCTATCCACAGTGGTGACACTGGAGCATGTAATGTCCTATCCACAGTGGTGACACTGGAGCATGTAATGCCCTATCCACAATGGTGACACTGGAGCATGTAATGTCCTATCCACAATGGTGACACTGGAGCATGTAATGTCCTATCCACAGTGGTGACACTGGAGCATGTAATGCCCTATCCACAGTGGTGACACTGGAGCATGTAATGTCCTATCCACAATGGTGACACTGGAGCATGTAATGTCCTATCCACAATGGTGACACTGGAGCATGTAATGTCCTATCCACAATGGTGACACTGGAGCATGTAATGTCCTATCCACAGTGGTGACACTGGAGCATGTAATGTCCTATCCACAATGGTGACACTGGAGCATGTAATGTCCTATCCACAATGGTGACACTGGAGCATGTAATGCCCTATCCACAGTGGTGACACTGGAGCATGTAATGTCCTATCCACAATGGTGACACTGGAGCATGTAATGTCCTATCCACAATGGTGACACTGGAGCATGTAATGTCCTATCCACAATGGTGACACTGGAGCATGTAATGTCCTATCCACAGTGGTGACACTGGAGCATGTAATGTCCTATCTACAATGGTGACACTGGAGCATGTAATGTCCTATCCACAATGGTGACACTGGAGCATGTAATGTCCTATCCACAATGGTGACATTGGAGCATGTAATGTCCTATCCACAATGGTGACACTGGAGCATGTAATGTCCTATCCACAATGGTGACACTGGAGCATGTAATGTCCTATCCACAGTGGTGACACTGGAGCATGTAATGTCCTATCCACAGTGGTGACACTGGAGCATGTAATATCCTATCCACAGTGGTGACACTGGAGCATGTAATGTCCTATCCACAATGGTGACATTGGAGCATGTAATGTCCTATCCACAATGGTGACACTGGAGCATGTAATGTCCTATCCACAATGGTGACACTGGAGTATGTAATGCCCTATCCACAATGGTGACACTGGAGCATGTAATGTCCTATCTACAATGGTGACACTGGAGCATGTAATGTCCTATCCACAGTGGTGACACTGGAGCATGTAATGCCCTATCCACAGTGGTGACACTGGAGCATGTAATGTCCTATCCACAATGGTGACACTGGAGGATGTAATGTCCTATCTACAGTGGTGACATTGGAGCATGTAATGTCCTATCCACAATGGTGACACTGGAGCATGTAATGTCCTATCCACAATGGTGACACTGGAGCATGTAATGTCCTATCCACAGTGGTGACACTGGAGCATGTAATGTCCTATCCACAGTGGTGACACTGGAGCATGTAATGTCCTATCTACAATGGTGACACTGGAGCATGTAATGTCCTATCCACAGTGGTGACACTGGAGCATGTAATGTCCTATCCACAGTGGTGACACTGGAGCATGTAATGTCCTATCCACAGTGGTGACACTGGAGCATGTAATGTCCTATCTACAATGGTGACACTGGAGCATGTAATGTCCTATCCACAGTGGTGACACTGGAGCATGTAATGTCCTATCCACAGTGGTGACACTGGAGCATGTAATGCCCTATCCACAGTGGTGACACTGGAGCATGTAATGTCCTATCTACAGTGGTGACACTGGAGCATGTAATGTCCTATCCACAATGGTGACACTGGAGCATGTAATGTCCTATCCACAGTGGTGACACTGGAGCATGTAATGTCCTATCCACAGTGGTGACACTGGAGCATGTAATGTCCTATCCACAGTGGTGACACTGGAGCATGTAATGTCCTATCCACAGTGGTGACACTGGAGCATGTAATGTCCTATCCACATGGTGACACTGGAGCATGTAATGTCCTATCTACAGTGGTGACTCTGGAGCATGTAATGTCCTATCCACAGTGGTGACTCTGGAGCATGTAATGTCCTATCCACAGTGCTGACACTGGAGCATGTAATGTCCTATCCACAGTGCTGACACTGGAGCATGTAATGTCCTATCCACATGGTGACACTGGAGCATGTAATGTCCTATCTACAGTGGTGACACTGGAGCATGTAATGTCCTATCCACAGTGGTGACACTGGAGCATGTAATGTCCTATCCACAGTGGTGACACTGGAGCATGTAATGTCCTATCCACATGGTGACACTGGAGCATGTAATGTCCTATCTACAGTGGTGACTCTGGAGCATGTAATGTCCTATCCACAGTGGTGACTCTGGAGCATGTAATGTCCTATCCACAGTGCTGACACTGGAGCATGTAATGTCCTATCCACAGTGCTGACACTGGAGCATGTAATGTCCTATCCACAGTGCTGACACTGGAGCATGTAATGTCCTATCCACAGTGGTGACACTGGAGCATGTAATGTCCTATCCACAGTGGTGACACTGGAGCATGTAATGTCCTATCCATAGTGGTGACACTGGAGCATGTAATGTCCTATCCACATGGTGACACTGGAGCATGTAATGTCCTATCTACAGTGGTGACACTGGAGCATGTAATGTCCTATCCACAGTGGTGACACTGGAGCATGTAATGTCCTATCCACATGGTGACACTGGAGCATGTAATGTCCTATCTACAGTGGTGACACTGGAGCATGTAATGTCCTATCCACAGTGCTGACACTGGAGCATGTAATGTCCTATCCACAGTGGTGACTCTGGAGCATGTAATGTCCTATCCACAGTGGTGACACTGGAGCATGTAATGTCCTATCCACAATGGTGACTCTGGAGCATGTAATGTCCTATCCACAGTGCTGACACTGGAGCATGTAATGTCCTATCCACAGTGCTGACACTGGAGCATGTAATGTCCTATCCACAGTGGTGACTCTGGAGCATGTAATGTCCTATCCACAGTGGTGACACTGGAGCATGTAATGTCCTATCCACAGTGGTGACACTGGAGCATGTAATGTCCTATCCACAATGGTGACACTGGAACATGTAATGTCCTATCCACAGTGCTGACACTGGAGCATGTAATGTCCTATCCACAGTGGTGACACTGGAGCATGTAATGTCCTATCCACAGTGGTGACACTGGAGCATGTAATGTCCTATCCACAGTGGTGACACTGGAGCATGTAATGTCCTATCCACAATGGTGACACTGGAGCATGTAATGTCCTATCCACAGTGGTGACTCTGGAGCATGTAATGTCCTATCCACAGTGGTGACACTGGAGCATGTAATGTCCTATCCACAATGGTGACACTGGAGCATGTAATGTCCTATCCACAGTGGTGACTCTGGAGCATGTAATGTCCTATCCACAGTGGTGACACTGGAGCATGTAATGTCCTATCCACAGTGGTGACACTGGAGCATGTAATGTCCTATCCACAGTGCTGACACTGGAGCATGTAATGTCCTATCCACAGTGGTGACACTGGAGCATGTAATGTCCTATCCACAGTGGTGACACTGGAGCATGTAATGTCCTATCCACAGTGGTGACACTGGAGCATGTAATGTCCTATCCACAATGGTGACACTGGAGCATGTAATGTCCTATCCACAGTGCTGACACTGGAGCATGTAATGTCCTATCCACAGTGGTGACACTGGAGCATGTAATGTCCTATCCACAGTGGTGACACTGGAGCATGTAATGTCCTATCCACAGTGGTGACACTGGAGCATGTAATGTCCTATCCACAGTGGTGACACTGGAGCATGTAATGTCCTATCCACAATGGTGACACTGGAGCATGTAATGTCCTATCCACAGTGGTGACTCTGGAGCATGTAATGTCCTATCCACAGTGGTGACACTGGAGCATGTAATGTCCTATCCACAATGGTGACACTGGAGCATGTAATGTCCTATCCACAGTGGTGACTCTGGAGCATGTAATGTCCTATCCACAGTGGTGACACTGGAGCATGTAATGTCCTATCTACAATGGTGACACTGGAGGATGTAATGTCCTATCCACAGTGGTGACACTGGAGGATGTAATGTCCTATCCACAGTGCTGACACTGGAGCATGTAATGTCCTATCCACAGTGGTGACACTGGAGCATGTAATGTCCTATCCACAGTGGTGACACTGGAGCATGTAATGTCCTATCCACAGTGGTGACACTGGAGCATGTAATGTCCTATCCACAATGGTGACACTGGAGCATGTAATGTCCTATCCACAGTGCTGACACTGGAGCATGTAATGTCCTATCCACAGTGGTGACACTGGAGCATGTAATGTCCTATCTACAGTGGTGACACTGGAGCATGTAATGTCCTATCCACAATGGTGACACTGGAGCATGTAATGTCCTATCCACAATGGTGACACTGGAGCATGTAATGTCCTATCCACAATGGTGACACTGGAGCATGTAATGTCCTATCCACAGTGGTGACACTGGAGCATGTAATGTCCTATCCACAATGGTGACACTGGAGCATGTAATGTCCTATCCACAGTGGTGACACTGGAGCATGTAATGTCCTATCTACAATGGTGACACTGGAGCATGTAATGTCCTATCTACAGTGGTGACACTGGAGCATGTAATGTCCTATCCACAGTGGTGACACTGGAGCATGTAATGTCCTATCCACAATGGTGACACTGGAGCATGTAATGTCCTATCCACAGTGGTGACACTGGAGCATGTAATGTCCTATCTACAATGGTGACACTGGAGCATGTAATGTCCTATCCACAGTGGTGACACTGGAGCATGTAATGTCCTATCCACAATGGTGACACTGGAGCATGTAATGTCCTATCCACAATGGTGACACTGGAGCATGTAATGTCCTATCCACAATGGTGACACTGGAGCATGTAATGTCCTATCCACAGTGGTGACACTGGAGCATGTAATGTCCTATCTACAATGGTGACACTGGAGCATGTAATGTCCTATCTACAGTGGTGACACTGGAGCATGTAATGTCCTATCCACAGTGGTGACACTGGAGCATGTAATGTCCTATCTACAATGGTGACACTGGAGCATGTAATGTCCTATCTACAATGGTGACACTGGAGCATGTAATGTCCTATCCACAGTGGTGACACTGGAGCATGTAATGTCCTATCCACAATGATGACACTGGAGCATGTAATGTCCTATCCACAGTGGTGACACTGGAACATGTAATGTCCTATCCACAGTGGTGACACTGGAACATGTAATGTCCTATCCACAGTGGTGACACTGGAGCATGTAATGTCCTATCCACAGTGGTGACACTAGAGCATGTAATGTCCTATCCACAGTGGTGACACTGGAGCATGTAATGTCCTATCCACAGTGGTGACACTGGAGCATGTAATGTCCTATCCACAATGATGACACTGGAGCATGTAATGTCCTATCCACAGTGGTGACACTGGAGCATGTAATGTCCTATCCACAATGGTGACACTGGAGCATGTAATGTCCTATCCACAATGGTGACACTGGAGCATGTAATGTCCTATCCACAGTGGTGACACTGGAGCATGTAATGTCCTATCCACAGTGGTGACACTGGACCATGTAATGTCCTATCCACAATGGTGACACTGGAGCATGTAATGTCGTATCCACAATGGTGACACTGGAACATGTAAGGTCCTATCTACAGTGGTGACACTGGAGCATGTAATGTCCTATCCACAGTGGTGACACTGGAGCATGTAATGTCCTATCCACAATGGTGACACTGGAGCATGTAATGTCCTATCCACAGTGGTGACACTGGAGCATGTAATGTCCTTTCCACAATGGTGACACTGGAGCATGTAATGTCCTATCCACAGTGGTGACACTGGAGCATGTAATGTCCTATCCACAATGGTGACACTGGAGCATGTAATGTCCTATCCACAGTGGTGACACTGGAGCATGTAATGTCCTTTCCACAATGGTGACACTGGAGCATGTAATGTCCTATCCACAGTGGTGACACTGGAGCATGTAATGTCCTATCCACAATGGTGACACTGGGGCATGTAATGTCCTATCCACAATGGTGACACTGGAGCATGTAATGTCCTATCCACAGTGGTGACACTGGAGCATGTAATGTCCTATCCACAATGGTGTCACTGGAGCATGTAATGTCCTATCCACAATGGTGACATTGGAGCATGTAATGTCCTATCCACAGTGGTGACACTGGAGCATGTAATGTCCTATCCACAATGGTGTCACTGGAGCATGTAATGTCCTATCCACAATGGTGACACTGGAGCATGTAATGTCCTATCCACAGTGGTGACACTGGAGCATGTAATGCCCTATCCACAATGGTGACATTGGAGCATGTAATGTCCTATCCACAGTGGTGACACTGGAGCATGTAATGCCCTATCCACAGTGGTGACACTGGAGCATGTAATGTCCTATCCACAATGGTGACACTGGAGCATGTAATGTCCTATCCACAGTGGTGACACTGGAGCATGTAATGTCCTATCCACAATGGTGACATTGGAGCATGTAATGTCCTATCCACAGTGGTGACACTGGAGCATGTAATGCCCTATCCACAGTGGTGACACTGGAGCATGTAATGTCCTATCCACAGTGGTGACACTGGAGCATGTAATGTCCTATCCACAGTGGTGACACTGGAGCATGTAATGTCCTATCCACAATGGTGACACTGGAGCATGTAATGTCCTATCCACAGTGGTGACACTGGAGCATGTAATGTCCTATCCACAGTGGTGACACTGGAGCATGTAATGTCCTATCCACAGTGGTGACACTGGAGCATGTAATGTCCTATCCACAATGGTGACACTGGAGCATGTAATGTCCTATCCACAGTGGTGACACTGGAGCATGTAATGTCCTATCTACAGTGGTGACACTGGAGCATGTAATGTCCTATCCACAGTGGTGACACTGGAGCATGTAATGTCCTATCCACAATGGTGACACTGGAGCATGTAATGTCCTATCCACAATGGTGACACTGGAGCATGTAATGTCCTATCCACAGTGGTGACACTGGAGCATGTAATGTCCTATCTACAGTGGTGACACTGGAGCATGTAATGTCCTATCCACAGTGGTGACACTGGAGCATGTAATGTCCTATCTACAGTGGTGACACTGGAGCATGTAATGTCCTATCCACAGTGGTGACACTGGAGCATGTAATGTCCTATCCACAATGGTGACACTGGAGCATGTAATGCCCTATCCACAGTGGTGACACTGGAGCATGTAATGCCCTATCCACAGTGGTGACACTGGAGCATGTAATGTCCTATCCACAATGGTGACACTGGAGCATGTAATGTCCTATCCACAGTGGTGACACTGGAGCATGTAATGTCCTATCCACAATGGTGACACTGGAGCATGTAATGTCCTATCCACAATGGTGACACTGGAGCATGTAATGTCCTATCTACAGTGGTGACACTGGAGCATGTAATGTCCTATCCAGAATGGTGACACTGGAGCATGTAATGTCCTATCCACAATGGTGACACTGGAGCATGTAATGTCCTATCCAGAATGGTGACACTGGAGCATGTAATGTCCTATCCACAATGGTGACACTGGAGCATGTAATGTCCTATCCACAGTGGTGACACTGGAGCATGTAATGTCCTATCCACAGTGGTGACACTGGAGCATGTAATGTCCTATCCACAGTGGTGACACTGGAGCATGTAATGTCCTATCCACAATGGTGACACTGGAGCATGTAATGTCCTATCTACAGTGGTGACACTGGAGCATGTAATGCCCTATCCACAGTGGTGACACTGGAGCATGTAATGTCCTATCCACAGTGGTGACACTGGAGCATGTAATGTCCTATCCAGAATGGTGACACTGGAGCATGTAATGTCCTATCCACAATGGTGACACTGGAGCATGTAATGTCCTATCCACAGTGGTGACACTGGAGCATGTAATGTCCTATCCACAGTGGTGACACTGGAACATGTAATGTCCTATCCACAGTGGTGACACTGGAGCATGTAATGTCCTATCCACAGTGGTGACACTGGAGCATGTAATGTCCTATCCACAATGGTGACATTGGAGCATGTAATGTCCTATCCACAGTGGTGACACTGGAGCATGTAATGCCCTATCCACAATGGTGACACTGGAGCATGTAATGTCCTATCCACAGTGGTGACACTGGAGCATGTAATGTCCTATCCAGAATGGTGACACTGGAGCATGTAATGTCCTATCCACAATGGTGACACTGGAGCATGTAATGTCCTATCCACAATGGTGACACTGGAGCATGTAATGTCCTATCCACAATGGTGACACTGGAGCATGTAATGTCCTATCCACAGTGGTGACACTGGAGCATGTAATGTCCTATCCACAGTGGTGACACTGGAGCATGTAATGTCCTATCCACAATGGTGACATTGGAGCATGTAATGTCCTATCCACAGTGGTGACACTGGAGCATGTAATGCCCTATCCACAATGGTGACACTGGAGCATGTAATGTCCTATCCACAGTGGTGACACTGGAGCATGTAATGTCCTATCCAGAATGGTGACACTGGAGCATGTAATGTCCTATCCACAATGGTGACACTGGAGCATGTAATGTCCTATCCACAATGGTGACACTGGAGCATGTAATGTCCTATCCACAATGGTGACACTGGAGCATGTAATGTCCTATCCACAGTGGTGACACTGGAGCATGTAATGTCCTATCCACAGTGGTGACACTGGAGCATGTAATGTCCTATCCACAGTGGTGACACTGGAGCATGTAATGTCCTATCCACAATGGTGACACTGGAGCATGTAATGTCCTATCCACAGTGGTGACACTGGAGCATGTAATGTCCTATCTACAGTGGTGACACTGGAGCATGTAATGTCCTATCCACAATGGTGACACTGGAGCATGTAATGTCCTATCCACAGTGGTGACACTGGAGCATGTAATGTCCTATCCACAGTGGTGACACTGGAGCATGTAATGTCCTATCCACAATGGTGACACTGGAGCATGTAATGTCCTATCCACAGTGGTGACACTGGAGCATGTAATGTCCTATCCACAGTGGTGACACTGGAGCGTGTAATGTCCTATCCACAGTGGTGACACTGGAGCATGTAATGTCCTATCCACAATGGTGACACTGGAGCATGTAATGTCCTATCCACAATGGTGACACTGGAGCATGTAATGTCCTATCCACAATGGTGACACTGGAGCATGTAATGTCCTATCCACAATGGTGACACTGGAGCATGTAATGTCCTATCCACAGTGGTGACACTGGAGCATGTAATGTCCTATCCACAATGGTGACACTGGAGTATGTAATGTCCTATCCACAATGGTGACACTGGAGCGTGTAATGTCCTATCCACAGTGGTGACACTGGAGCATGTAATGTCCTATCCACAGTGGTGACACTGGAGCATGTAATGTCCTATCCACAATGGTGACACTGGAGCATGTAATGCCCTATCCACAGTGGTGACACTGGAGCATGTAATGTCCTATCCACAGTGGTGACACTGGAGCATGTAATGTCCTATCCACAGTGGTGACACTGGAGCATGTAATGCCCTATCCACAATGGTGACACTGGAGTATGTAATGTCCTATCCACAATGGTGACACTGGAGCGTGTAATGTCCTATCCACAGTGGTGACACTGGAGCATGTAATGTCCTATCCACAGTGGTGACACTGGAGCATGTAATGTCCTATCCACAGTGGTGACACTGGAGCATGTAATGCCCTATCCACAATGGTGACACTGGAGTATGTAATGTCCTATCCACAATGGTGACACTGGAGCGTGTAATGTCCTATCCACAGTGGTGACACTGGATTATGTAATGTCCTATCCACAGTGGTGACACTGGAGCATGTAATGTCCTATCCACAATGGTGACACTGGAGCATGTAATGTCCTATCCACAATGGTGACACTGGAGCATGTAATGTCCTATCCACAATGGTGACACTGGAGCATGTAATGTCCTATCCACAATGGTGACACTGGAGCATGTAATGTCCTATCCACAATGGTGACACTGGAGCATGTAATGTCCTATCCATAGTGGTGACACTGGAGCATGTAATGTCCTATCCACAGTGGTGACACTGGAGCATGTAATGTCCTATCCACAGTGGTGACACTGGAGCATGTAATGCCCTATCCACAGTGGTGACACTGGAGCATGTAATGTCCTATCCACAATGGTGACACTGGAGCATGTAATGTCCTATCCACAGTGGTGACACTGGAGCATGTAATGTCCTATCCACAGTGGTGACACTGGAGCATGTAATGTCCTATCCACAATGGTGACACTGGAGCATGTAATGTCCTATCCAGAATGGTGACACTGGAGCATGTAATGTCCTATCCACAGTGGTGACACTGGAGCATGTAATGTCCTATCCACAGTGGTGACACTGGAGCATGTAATGCCCTATCCACAGTGGTGACACTGGAGCATGTAATGTCCTATCCACAATGGTGACACTGGAACATGTAATGTCCTATCCACAATGGTGACACTGGAGCATGTAATGTCCTATCCACAGTGGTGACACTGGAGCATGTAATGTCCTATCCACAATGATGACACTGGAGCATGTAATGTCCTATCTACAGTGGTGACACTGGAGCATGTAATGCCCTATCCACAATGGTGACTCTGGAGCATGTAATGTCCTATCCACAATGGTGACACTGGAACATGTAATGTCCTATCCACAATGGTGACACTGGAGCATGTAATGCCCTATCCACAGTGGTGACACTGGAGCATGTAATGTCCTATCCACAATGGTGACACTGGAGCATGTAATGTCCTATCCACAGTGGTGACACTGGAGCATGTAATGTCCTTTCCACAGTGGTGACACTGGAGCATGTAATGTCCTATCTACAATGGTGACACTGGAGCATGTAATGTCCTATCCACAGTGGTGACACTGGAGCATGTAATGTCCTATCCACAGTGGTGACACTGGAGCATGTAATGTCCTATCCACAATGGTGACACTGGAGCATGTAATGTCCTATCTACAATGGTGACACTGGAGCATGTAATGTCCTATCCACAATGGTGACACTGGAGCATGTAATGTCCTATCCACAGTGGTGACACTGGAGCATGTAATGCCCTATCCACAGTGGTGACACTGGAGCGTGTAATGTCCTATCCACAATGGTGACACTGGAGCATGTAATGTCCTATCCACAGTGGTGACACTGGAGCATGTAATGTCCTATCCACAGTGGTGACACTGGAGCATGTAATGTCCTATCCACAGTGGTGACACTGGAGCATGTAATGTCCTATCCACAGTGGTGACACTGGAGCATGTAATGTCCTATCTACAATGGTGACACTGGAGCATGTAATGTCCTATCCACAGTGGTGACACTGGAGCGTGTAATGTCCTATCCACAATGGTGACACTGGAGCATGTAATGTCCTATCCACAGTGGTGACACTGGAGCATGTAATGTCCTATCCACAGTGGTGACACTGGAGCATGTAATGTCCTATCCACAATGGTGACACTGGAGCATGTAATGCCCTATCCACAGTGGTGACACTGGAGCATGTAATGTCCTATCCACAATGGTGACATTGGAGCATGTAATGTCCTATCCACAGTGGTGACACTGGAGCATGTAATGTCCTATCCACAATGGTGACACTGGAGCATGTAATGTCCTATCCAGAATGGTGACACTGGAGCATGTAATGTCCTATCCACAATGGTGACACTGGAGCATGTAATGTCCTATCCACAGTGGTGACACTGGAGCATGTAATGCCCTATCCACAGTGGTGACACTGGAGCATGTAATGTCCTATCCACAATGGTGACACTGGAGCATGTAATGTCCTATCTACAGTGGTGACACTGGAGCATGTAATGTCCTATCCACAGTGGTGACACTGGAGCATGTAATGTCCTATCCACAATGGTGACACTGGAGCATGTAATGTCCTATCCACAGTGGTGACACTGGAGCATGTAATGTCCTATCCACAGTGGTGACACTGGAGCATGTAATGTCCTATCCACAGTGGTGACACTGGAGCATGTAATGCCCTATCCACAGTGGTGACACTGGAGCATGTAATGCCCTATCCACAGTGGTGACACTGGAGCATGTAATGTCCTATCCACAATGGTGACACTGGAGCATGTAATGTCCTATCTACAGTGGTGACACTGGAGCATGTAATGTCCTATCCACAGTGGTGACACTGGAGCATGTAATGTCCTATCCACAGTGGTGACACTGGAGCATGTAATGTCCTATCCACAGTGGTGACACTGGAGCATGTAATGCCCTATCCACAGTGGTGACACTGGAGCATGTAATGTCCTATCCACAGTGGTGACACTGGAACATGTAATGTCCTATCCACAGTGGTGACACTGGAGCATGTAATGCCCTATCCACAGTGGTGACACTGGAGCATGTAATGTCCTATCCACAGTGGTGACACTGGAACATGTAATGTCCTATCCACAGTGGTGACACTGGAGCATGTAATGTCCTATCTACAGTGGTGACACTGGAGCATGTAATGTCCTATCCACAGTGGTGACACTGGAACATGTAATGTCCTATCCACAGTGGTGACACTGGAGCATGTAATGTCCTATCCACAGTGGTGACACTGGAGCATGTAATGTCCTATCCACAGTGGTGACACTGGAGCATGTAATGCCCTATCCACAATGGTGACACTGGAGCATGTAATGTCCTATCCACAGTGGTGACACTGGAGCATGTAATGTCCTATCCACAATGGTGACACTGGAGCATGTAATGCCCTATCCACAGTGGTGACACTGGAGCATGTAATGTCCTATCCAGAATGGTGACACTGGAGCATGTAATGTCCTATCCACAGTGGTGACACTGGAGCATGTAATGCCCTATCCACAATGGTGACACTGGAGCATGTAATGTCCTATCCACAGTGGTGACACTGGAGCATGTAATGTCCTATCCACAGTGGTGACACTGGAGCATGTAATGTCCTATCCACAGTGGTGACACTGGAGCATGTAATGTCCTATCCACAGTGGTGACACTGGAGCATGTAATGTCCTATCCACAATGGTGACACTGGAACATGTAATGTCCTATCCACAGTGGTGACACTGGAGTATGTAATGTCCTATCCAGAATGGTGACACTGGAGCATGTAATATCTTATCCACAATGGTGACACTGGAGTATGTAATGTCCTATCCACAATGGTGACACTGGAGCATGTAATGTCCTATCCACAATGGTGACACTGGAGCATGTAATGTCCTATCCACAGCGGTGACACTGGAGCATGTAATGTCCTATCCACAGCGGTGACACTGGAGCATGTAATGTCCTATCCACAATGGTGATGCTGGAGCATGTAATGTCCTATCCACAATGGTGACACTGGAGCATGTAATGTCCTATCCACAGTGGTGACACTGGAGTATGTAATGTCCTATCCAGAATGGTGACACTGGAGCATGTAATATCTTATCCACAATGGTGACACTGGAGTATGTAATGTCCTATCCACAATGGTGACACTGGAGCATGTAATGTCCTATCCACAATGGTGACACTGGAGCATGTAATGTCCTATCCACAGCGGTGACACTGGAGCATGTAATGTCCTATCCACAGCGGTGACACTGGAGCATGTAATGTCCTATCCACAATGGTGAAGCTGGAGCATGTAATGTCCTATCCACAATGGTGACACTGGAGCATGTAATGTCCTATCCACAGTGGTGACACTGGAGCATGTAATGTCCTATCCACAGTGGTGACACTGGAGCATGTAATGTCCTATCCACAGCGGTGACACTGGAGCATGTAATGTCCTATCCACAATGGTGACTCTGGAGCATGTAATGTCCTATCCACAGTGGTGACACTGGAGCATGTAATGTCCTATCCACAGTGGTGACACTGGAGCATGTAATGTCCTATCCACAATGGTGACACTGGAGCATGTAATGTCCTATCCACAATGGTGACACTGGAGTATGTAATGTCCTATCCACAATGGTGACACTGGAGCATGTAATGTCCTATCCACAGCGGTGACACTGGAGCATGTAATGTCCTATCCACAATGGTGACTCTGGAGCATGTAATGTCCTATCCACAATGGTGACACTGGAGCGTGTAATGTCCTATCCACAATGGTGACACTGGAGCATGTAATGTCCTATCCACAGTGGTGACACTGGAGCATGTAATGTCCTATCCACAATGGTGACACTGGAGCATGTAATGTCCTATCCACAATGGTGACACTGGAGCATGTAATGTCCTATCCACAGTGGTGACACTGGAGCATGTAATGTCCTATCCACAATGGTGACACTGGAGCATGTAATGTCCTATCCACAATGGTGACACTGGAGCATGTAATGTCCTATCCACAATGGTGACAGTGGAGCATGTAATGTCCTATCTACAGTGGTGACACTGGAGCATGTAATGTCCTATCCACAATGGTGACACTGGAGCATGTAATGTCCTATCTACAGTGGTGACACTGGAGCGTGTAATGTCCTATCCACAGTGGTGACACTGGAGCATGTAATGTCCTATCCACAATGGTGACACTGGAGCATGTAATGTCCTATCCACAATGGTGACACTGGAGCATGTAATGTCCTATCCACAGTGGTGACACTGGAGCATGTAATGTCCTATCCACAATGGTGACACTGGAGCATGTAATGTCCTATCTACAGTGGTGACACTGGAGCGTGTAATGTCCTATCCACAGTGGTGACACTGGAGCATGTAATGTCCTATCCACAATGGTGACACTGGAGCATGTAATGTCCTATCTACAGTGGTGACACTGGAGCGTGTAATGTCCTATCCACAGTGGTGACACTGGAGCATGTAATGCCCTATCCACAGTGGTGACACTGGAGCATGTAATGTCCTATCCACAATGGTGACACTGGAGTATGTAATGTCCTATCCACAATGGTGACACTGGAGCATGTAATGTCCTATCCACAGTGGTGACACTGGAGCATGTAATGTCCTATCCACAATGGTGACACTGGAGCATGTAATGTCCTATCCACAATGGTGACACTGGAGCATGTAATGTCCTATCCACAATGGTGACACTGGAGCGTGTAATGTCCTATCCACAGTGGTGACACTGGAGTATGTAATGTCCTATCCACAGTGGTGACACTGGAGTATGTAATGTCCTATCCACAGTGGTGACACTGGAGCATGTAATGCCCTATCCACAGTGGTGACACTGGAGCATGTAATGTCCTATCCACAGTGGTGACACTGGAGCATGTAATGCCCTATCCACAATGGTGACACTGGAGCATGTAATGTCCTATCCACAGTGGTGACACTGGAGCATGTAATGTACTATCCACAATGGTGACACTGGAGCATGTAATGTCCTATCCACAATGGTGACACTGGAGCATGTAATGTCCTATCCACAATGGTGACACTGGAGCATGTAATGTCCTATCCACAATGGTGACACTGGAGCATGTAATGTCCTATCCACAATGGTGACACTGGAGCATGTAATGTCCTATCCACTGTGGTGACACTGGAGCATGTAATGTCCTATCCACAGTGGTGACACTGGAGCATGTAATGTCCTATCCACAGTGGTGACACTGGAGCATGTAATGTCCTATCCACAGTGGTGACACTGGAGCATGTAATGTCCTATCCACAGTGGTGACACTGGAGCATGTAATGTCCTATCCACAGTGGTGACACTGGAGCATGTAATGTCCTATCCACAATGGTGACACTGGAGCATGTAATGTCCTATCCACAGTGGTGACACTGGAGCATGTAATGTCCTATCCACAGTGGTGACACTGGAGCATGTAATGTCCTATCCACAATGGTGACACTGGAGCATGTAATGTCCTATCCACAATGGTGACACTGGAGCATGTAATGTCCTATCCACAATGGTGACACTGGAGCATGTAATGTCCTATCCACAATGGTGACACTGGAGCATGTAATGTCCTATCCACAATGGTGACACTGGAGCATGTAATGTCCTATCCACAATGGTGACACTGGAGCATGTAATGTCCTATCCACAATGGTGACACTGGAGCATGTAATGTCCTATCCACAATGGTGACACTGGAGCATGTAATGTCCTATCCATAGTGGTGACACTGGAGCATGTAATGTCCTATCCACAATGGTGACACTGGAGCATGTAATGTCCTATCTACAATGGTTACACTGGAGCATGTAATGTCCTATCCACAATGGTTACACTGGAGCATGTAATGTCCTATCCACAATGGTGACACTGGAGCATGTAATGTCCTATCCACAATGGTGACACTGGAGCATGTAATGTCCTATCCACAGTGGTGACACTGGAGCATGTAATGTCCTATCCACAGTGGTGACACTGGAGCATGTAATGTCCTATCCACAATGGTGACACTGGAGCATGTAATGTCCTATCCACAGTGGTGACACTGGAGCATGTAATGTCGTATCCACAGTGGTGACACTGGAGCATGTAATATCCTATCCACAGTGGTGACACTGGAGCATGTAATGTCCTATCCACAATGGTGACACTGGAACATGTAATGTCCTATCCACAATGGTGACACTGGATTATGTAATGTCCTATCCACAGTGGTGACACTGGAGCATGTAATGTCCTATCCACAATGGTGATACTGGAGCATGTAATGTCCTATCCACAATGGTGACACTGGAGCATGTAATGTCCTATCCACAATGGTGACACTGGAGCATGTAATGTCGTATCCACAGTGGTGACACTGGAGCATGTAATATCCTATCCACAGTGGTGACACTGGAGCATGTAATGTCCTATCCACAATGGTGACACTGGAACATGTAATGTCCTATCCACAGTGGTGACACTGGAGCATGTAATGTCCTATCTACAGTGGTGACACTGGAGCATGTAATGCCCTATCCACAGTGGTGACACTGGAGCATGTAATGTCCTATCCACAATGGTGACACTGGAGCATGTAATTTTCTATCCACAGTGGTGACACTGGAGCATGTAATGCCCTATCCACAGTGGTGACACTGGAGCATGTAATGTCCTATCCACAATGGTGACACTGGAGCATGTAATGTCCTATCCACAATGGTGACACTGGAGCATGTAATGTCCTATCCACAGTGGTGACACTGGAGCATGTAATGTCCTATCCACAGTGGTGACACTGGAGCATGTAATGTCCTATCCACAATGGTGACACTGGAGCATGTAATGTCCTATCCACAGTGGTGACACTGGAGCATGTAATGTCCTATCCACAATGGTGACACTGGAGCATGTAATGTCCTATCCACAATGGTGACACTGGAGCATGTAATGTCCTATCCACAGTGGTGACACTGGAGCATGTAATGTCCTATCCACAGTGGTGACACTGGAGCATGTAATGTCCTATCCACAATGGTGACACTGGAGCATGTAATGCCCTATCCACAGTGGTGACACTGGAGCATGTAATGTCCTATCCACAGTGGTGACACTGGATTATGTAATGTCCTATCCACAGTGGTGACACTGGAGCATGTAATGTCCTATCCACAATGGTGATACTGGAGCATGTAATGTCCTATCCACAATGGTGACACTGGAGCATGTAATGTCCTATCCACAGTGGTGATACTGGAGCATGTAATGTCCTATCCACAATGGTGACACTGGAGCATGTAATGTCCTATCCACAGTGGTGACACTGGAGCATGTAATGTCCTATCCACAGTGGTGACACTGGAACATGTAATGTCCTATCCACAATGGTGACACTGGAGCATGTAATGTCCTATCCACAATGGTGACACTGGAGCATGTAATGTCCTATCCACAGTGGTGACACTGGAGCATGTAATGTCCTATCCACAGTGGTGACACTGGAGCATGTAATGTCCTATCTACAGTGGTGACACTGGAGCATGTAATGTCCTATCTACAGTGGTGACACTGGAGCATGTAATGTCCTATCTACAATGGTGACACTGGAGCATGTAATGTCCTATCCACAATGGTGACACTGGAGCATGTAATGCCCTATCCACAGTGGTGACACTGGAGCATGTAATGTCCTATCCACAATGGTGACACTGGAGCATGTAATGTCCTATCCACAATGGTGACACTGGAGCATGTTATGTCCTATCCACAATGGTGACACTGGAGCATGTAATGTCCTATCCACAATGGTGACACTGGAGCATGTAATGTCCTATCCACAGTGGTGACACTGGATTATGTAATGTCCTATCCACAGTGGTGATACTGGAGCATGTAATGTCCTATCCACAATGGTGACACTGGAGCATGTAATGTCCTATCCACAGTGGTGACACTGGAGCATGTAATGTCCTATCCACAGTGGTGACACTGGAGCATGTAATGTCCTATCCACAGTGGTGACACTGGAGCATGTAATGTCCTATCCACAGTGGTGACACTGGAACATGTAATGTCCTATCCACAGTGGTGACACTGGAGCATGTAATATCCTATCCAGAATGGTGACACTGGAGCATGTAATGTCCTATCCAGAATGGTGACACTGGAGCATGTAATGTCCTATCCAGAATGGTGACACTGGAGCATGTAATGTCCTATCCACAGTGGTGACACTGGAGCATGTAATGTCCTATCCACAGTGGTGACACTGGAGCATGTAATGTCCTATCCACAATGGTGACACTGGAGCATGTAATGTCCTATCCACAGTGGTGACACTGGAGCATGTAATGTCCTATCCACAGTGGTGACACTGGAGCATGTAATGTCCTATCCACAATGGTGACACTGGAGCATGTAATGTCCTATCCACAGTGGTGACACTGGAGCATGTAATGTCCTATCCACAGTGGTGACACTGGAGCATGTAATGTCCTATCCACAATGGTGACACTGGAGCATGTAATGTCCTATCCACAATGGTGACACTGGAGCATGTAATGTCCTATCCACAATGGTGACACTGGAGCATGTAATGTCCTATCCAGAATGGTGACACTGGAGCATGTAATGTCCTATCCAGAATGGTGACACTGGAGCATGTAATGTCCTATCCACAGTGGTGACACTGGAGCATGTAATGTCCTATCCAGAATGGTGACACTGGAGCATGTAATGCCCTATCCACAGTGGTGACACTGGAGCATGTAATGTCCTATCCAGAATGGTGACACTGGAGCATGTAATGTCCTATCCAGAATGGTGACACTGGAGCATGTAATGTCCTATCCACAGTGGTGACACTGGAGCATGTAATGTCCTATCCACAGTGGTGACACTGGAGCATGTAATGTCCTATCCACAATGGTGACACTGGAGCATGTAATGTCCTATCCACAATGGTGACACTGGAGCATGTAATGTCCTATCCACAGTGGTGACACTGGAGCATGTAATGTCCTATCCACAGTGGTGACACTGGAGCATGTAATGTCCTATCCACAATGGTGACACTGGAGCATGTAATGTCCTATCCACAATGGTGACACTGGAGCATGTAATGTCCTATCCACAATGGTGACACTGGAGCATGTAATGTCCTATCCACAGTGGTGACACTGGAGCATGTAATGTCCTATCCACAGTGGTGACACTGGAGCATGTAATGTCCTATCCACAATGGTGACACTGGAGCATGTAATGTCCTATCCACAGTGGTGACACTGGAGCATGTAATGTCCTATCCACAATGGTGACACTGGAGCATGTAATGTCCTATCCACAGTGGTGACACTGGAGCATGTAATGTCCTATCCACAGTGGTGACACTGGAGCATGTAATATCCTATCCACAATGGTGACACTGGAGCATGTAATGTCCTATCCACAATGGTGACACTGGAGCATGTAATGTCCTATCTACAGTGGTGACACTGGAGCATGTAATGCCCTATCCACAGTGGTGACACTGGAGCATGTAATGTCCTATCCACAATGGTGACACTGGAGCATGTAATGTCCTATCTACAGTGGTGACACTGGAGCGTGTAATGTCCTATCCACAGTGGTGACACTGGAGCATGTAATGTCCTATCCACAATGGTGACACTGGAGCATGTAATGTCCTATCCACAGTGGTGACACTGGAGCATGTAATGTCCTATCCACAATGGTGACACTGGAGCATGTAATGTCCTATCCACAGTGGTGACACTGGAGCGTGTAATGTCCTATCCACAGTGGTGACACTGGAGCATGTAATGTCCTATCCACAATGGTGACACTGGAGCATGTAATGTCCTATCTACAGTGGTGACACTGGAGCATGTAATGTCCTATCCACAATGGTGACACTGGAGCATGTAATGTCCTATCTACAGTGGTGACACTGGAGCGTGTAATGTCCTATCCACAGTGGTGACACTGGAGCATGTAATGCCCTATCCACAGTGGTGACACTGGAGCATGTAATGTCCTATCCACAATGGTGACACTGGAGCATGTAATGTCCTATCCACAATGGTGACACTGGAGCGTGTAATGTCCTATCCACAATGGTGACACTGGAGCATGTAATGTCCTATCCACAGTGGTGACACTGGAGCATGTAATGCCCTATCCACAGTGGTGACACTGGAGCATGTAATGTCATATCCACAGTGGTGACACTGGAGCATGTAATGCCCTATCCACAGTGGTGACACTGGAGCATGTAATGTCCTATCCACAATGGTGACACTGGAGCATGTAATGTCCTATCCACAGTGGTGACACTGGAGCGTGTAATGTCCTATCCACAATGGTGACACTGGAGCATGTAATGCCCTATCCACAGTGGTGACACTGGAGCATGTAATGCCCTATCCACAGTGGTGACACTGGAGCATGTAATGCCCTATCCACAATGGTGACACTGGAGCATGTAATGTCCTATCCACAATGGTGACACTGGAGCATGTAATGTCCTATCCACAATGGTGACACTGGAGCATGTAATGTCCTATCCACAATGGTGACACTGGAGCATGTAATGTCCTATCCACAATGGTGACACTGGAGCATGTAATGTCCTATCCACAATGGTGACACTGGAGCATGTAATGTCCTATCCACAATGGTGACACTGGAGCATGTAATGTCCTATCCACAATGGTGACACTGGAGCATGTAATGTCGTATCCACAGTGGTGACACTGGAGCATGTAATGTCCTATCCACAATGGTGACACTGGAACATGTAATGTCCTATCCACAGTGGTGACACTGGAGCATGTAATGTCCTATCTACAGTGGTGACACTGGAGCATGTAATGCCCTATCCACAGTGGTGACACTGGAGCATGTAATGTCCTATCCACAATGGTGACACTGGAGCATGTAATGTCCTATCCACAATGGTGACACTGGAGCATGTAATGTCCTATCCACAATGGTGACATTGGAGCATGTAATGTCCTATCTACAGTGGTGACACTGGAGCATGTAATGCCCTATCCACAGTGGTGACACTGGAGCATGTAATGTCCTATCCACAATGGTGACACTGGAACATGTAATGTCCTATCCACAGTGGTGACACTGGAGCATGTAATGTCCTATCCACAGTGGTGACACTGGAGCATGTAATGCCCTATCCACAGTGGTGACACTGGAGCATGTAATGCCCTATCCACAATGGTGACACTGGAGCATGTAATGTCCTATCCACAATGGTGACACTGGAACATGTAATGTCCTATCCACAGTGGTGACACTGGAGCATGTAATGTCCTATCTACAGTGGTGACACTGGAGCATGTAATGCCCTATCCACAGTGGTGACACTGGAGCATGTAATGTCCTATCCACAGTGGTGACAATGGAGCATGTAATGTCCTATCCACAATGGTGACACTGGAGCATGTAATGTCCTATCCACAATGGTGACACTGGAGCATGTAATGTCCTATCCACAGTGGTGACACTGGATTATGTAATGTCCTATCCACAGTGGTGACACTGGAGCATGTAATGTCCTATCCACAATGGTGACACTGGAGCATGTAATGTCCTATCCACAATGGTGACACTGGAGCATGTAATGTCCTATCCACAGTGGTGACACTGGAGCATGTAATGTCCTATCCACAGTGGTGACACTGGAGCATGTAATGTCCTATCCACAATGGTGACACTGGAGCATGTAATGTCCTATCCACAGTGGTGACACTGGAGCATGTAATGTCCTATCCACAGTGGTGACACTGGAGCATGTAATGTCCTATCCACAGTGGTGACACTGGAGCATGTAATGTCCTATCCACAATGGTGACACTGGAGCATGTAATGTCCTATCCACAATGGTGACACTGGAGCATGTAATGTCCTATCCACAGTGGTGACACTGGAGCATGTAATGTCCTATCCACAGTGGTGATACTGGAGCATGTAATGTCCTATCCACAATGGTGACACTGGAGCATGTAATGTCCTATCCACAGTGGTGACACTGGAGCATGTAATGTCCTATCCACAGTGGTGACACTGGAGCATGTAATGTCCTATCCACAATGGTGACACTGGAGCATGTAATGTCCTATCCACAGTGGTGACACTGGATTATGTAATGTCCTATCCACAGTGGTGATACTGGAGCATGTAATGTCCTATCCACAGTGGTGACACTGGAGCATGTAATGTCCTATCCACAGTGGTGACACTGGAGCATGTAATGTCCTATCCACAGTGGTGACACTGGAGCATGTAATGTCCTATCCACAATGGTGACACTGGAGCATGTAATGTCCTATCCACAATGGTGACACTGGAGCATGTAATGTCCTATCCACAGTGGTGACACTGGAGCATGTAATGTCCTATCCACAATGGTGACACTGGAGCATGTAATGTCCTATCCACAATGGTGACACTGGAGCATGTAATGTCCTATCCACAGTGGTGACACTGGAGCATGTAATGTCCTATCCACAGTGGTGACACTGGAGCATGTAATGTCCTATCCACAGTGGTGACACTGGAGCATGTAATGTCCTATTCACAATGGTGACACTGGAGCATGTAATGTCCTATCCACAGTGGTGACACTGGAGCATGTAATGTCCTATCCACAGTGGTGACACTGGAACATGTAATGTCCTATCCACAATGGTGACACTGGAGCATGTAATGTCCTATCCACAATGGTGACACTGGAGCATGTAATGTCCTATCCACAGTGGTGACACTGGAGCATGTAATGTCCTATCCACAGTGGTGACACTGGAGCATGTAATGTCCTATCCACAGTGGTGACACTGGAGCATGTAATGTCCTATCTACAGTGGTGACACTGGAGCATGTAATGTCCTATCCACAGTGGTGACACTGGAGCATGTAATGTCCTATCTACAGTGGTGACACTGGAGCATGTAATGTCCTATCCACAATGGTGACACTGGAGCATGTAATGTCCTATCCACAGTGGTGACACTGGAGCATGTAATGTCCTATCCACAGTGGTGACACTGGAGCATGTAATGTCCTATCCACAGTGGTGACACTGGAGCATGTAATGTCCTATCTACAGTGGTGACACTGGAGCATGTAATGTCCTATCCACAGTGGTGACACTGGAGCATGTAATGTCCTATTCACAGTGGTGACACTGGAGCATGTAATGTCCTATCCACAGTGGTGACACTGGAGCATGTAATGTCCTATCTACAGTGGTGACACTGGAGCATGTAATGTCCTATCCACAGTGGTGACACTGGAGCATGTAATGTCCTATCTACAGTGGTGACACTGGAGCATGTAATGTCCTATCTACAATGGTGACACTGGAGCATGTAATGTCCTATCCATAGTGGTGACACTGGAGCATGTAATGTCCTATCCACAGTGGTGACACTGGAGCATGTAATGTCCTATCCACAATGGTGACACTGGAGCATGCAATGCCCTATCCACAGTGGTGACACTGGAGCATGTAATGTCCTATCCACAATGGTGACACTGGAGCATGTAATGTCCTATCCACAGTGGTGACACTGGAGCATGTAATGTCCTATCCACAATGGTGACACTGGAGCATGTAATGTCCTATCCACAATGGTGACACTGGAGCATGTAATGTCCTATCCACAGTGGTGATACTGGAGCATGCAATGCCCTATCCACAGTGGTGACACTGGAGCATGTAATGTCCTATCCACAATGGTGACACTGGAGCATGCAATGCCCTATCCACAGTGGTGACACTGGAGCATGTAATGTCCTATCCACAATGGTGACACTGGAGCATGTAATGTCCTATCCACAATGGTGACACTGGAGCATGTAATGTCCTATCCACAGTGGTGATACTGGAGCATGTAATGTCCTATCCACAATGGTGACACTGGAGCATGTAATGTCCTATCCACAGTGGTGACACTGGAGCATGTAATGTCCTATCCACAATGGTGACACTGGAGCATGTAATGTCCTATCCACAGTGGTGACACTGGAGCATGTAATGTCCTATCCACAGTGGTGACACTGGAGCATGTAATGTCCTATCCACAATGGTGACACTGGAGCATGTAATGTCCTATCCACAATGGTGACACTGGAGCATGTAATGTCCTATCCACAGTGGTGACACTGGAGCATGTAATGTCCTATCCACAATGGTGACACTGGAGCATGTAATGTCCTATCCACAATGGTGACACTGGAGCATGTAATGTCCTATCCACAGTGGTGACACTGGAGCATGTAATGTCCTATCCACAGTGGTGACACTGGAGCATGTAATGTCCTATCCACAATGGTGACACTGGAGCATGTAATGTCCTATCCACAATGGTGACACTGGAGCATGTAATGTCCTATCCACAGTGGTGACACTGGAGCATGTAATGTCCTATCCACAATGGTGACACTGGAGCATGTAATGTCCTATCCACAGTGGTGACACTGGAGCATGTAATGTCCTATCCACAGTGGTGACACTGGAGCATGTAATGTCCTATCCACAGTGGTGATACTGGAGCATGTAATGTCCTATCCACAATGGTGACACTGGAGCATGTAATGTCCTATCCACAGTGGTGACACTGGAGCATGTAATGTCCTATCCACAGTGGTGACACTGGAGCATGTAATGTCCTATCCACAGTGGTGACACTGGAGCATGTAATGTCCTATCCACAATGGTGACACTGGAGCATGTAATGTTCTATCCACAGTGGTGACACTGGAGCATGTAATGTCCTATCCACAGTGGTGACACTGGAGCATGTAATGTCCTATCCACAGTGGTGACACTGGAACATGTAATGTCCTATCCACAGTGGTGACACTGGAGCATGTAATGTCCTATCCAGAATGGTGACACTGGAGCATGTAATGCCCTATCCAGAATGGTGACACTGGAGCATGTAATGTCCTATCCAGAATGGTGACACTGGAGCATGTAATGTCCTATCCACAATGGTGACACTGGAGCATGTAATGTCCTATCCACAATGGTGACACTGGAGCATGTAATGTCCTATCCACAGTGGTGACACTGGAGCATGTAATGTCCTATCCACAATGGTGACACTGGAGCATGTAATGTCCTATCCACAATGGTGACACTGGAGCATGTAATGTCCTATCCACAATGGTGACACTGGAGCATGTAATGTCCTATCCAGAATGGTGACACTGGAGCATGTAATGTCCTATCTACAATGGTGACACTGGAGCATGTAATGTCCTATCCAGAATGGTGACACTGGAGCATGTAATGCCCTATCCACAGTGGTGACACTGGAGCATGTAATGTCCTATCCACAGTGGTGACACTGGAGCATGTAATGTCCTATCCACAATGGTGACACTGGAGCATGTAATGTCCTATCCACAGTGGTGACACTGGAGCATGTAATGTCCTATCCACAGTGGTGACACTGGAGCATGTAATGTCCTATCCACAATGGTGACACTGGAGCATGTAATGTCCTATCTACAATGGTGACACTGGAGCATGTAATGTCCTATCCATAGTGGTGACACTGGAGCATGTAATGTCCTATCTACAGTGGTGACACTGGAGCATGTAATGTCCTATCTACAGTGGTGACACTGGAGCATGTAATGTCCTATCCACAGTGGTGACACTGGAGCATGTAATGTCCTATCCACAGTGGTGACACTGGAGCATGTAATGCCCTATCCACAGTGGTGACACTGGAGCATGTAATGTCCTATCTACAGTGGTGACACTGGAGCATGTAATGTCCTATCTACAATGGTGACACTGGAGCATGTAATGTCCTATCCATAGTGGTGACACTGGAGCATGTAATGTCCTATCTACAGTGGTGACACTGGAGCATGTAATGTCCTATCCACAGTGGTGACACTGGAGCATGTAATGTCCTATCCACAATGGTGACACTGGAGCATGTAATGTCCTATCCACAATGGTGACACTGGAGCATGTAATGTCCTATCCACAATGGTGACACTGGAGCATGTAATGTCCTATCCACAATGGTGACACTGGAGGATGTAATGTCCTATCCACAATGGTGACACTGGAGCATGTAATGTCCTATCTACAGTGGTGACACTGGAGCATGTAATGTCCTATCCACAGTGGTGACACTGGAGCATGTAATGTCCTATCTACAATGGTGACACTGGAGCATGTAATGTCCTATCTACAGTGGTGACACTGGAGCATGTAATGTCCTATCCACAATGGTGACACTGGAGCATGTAATGTCCTATCCACCGTGGTGACACTGGAGCATGTAATGTCCTATCCACAGTGGTGACACTGGAACATGTAATGTCCTATCCACAGTGGTGACACTGGAGCATGTAATGTCCTATCCAGAATGGTGACACTGGAGCATGTAATGTCCTATCCACAGTGGTGACACTGGAGCATGTAATGTCCTATCCACAGTGGTGACACTGGAACATGTAATGTCCTATCCACAGTGGTGACACTGGAGCATGTAATGTCCTATCCACAGTGGTGACACTAGAGCATGTAATGTCCTATCCACAGTGGTGACACTGGAGCATGTAATGTCCTATCCACAGTGGTGACACTGGAGCATGTAATGTCCTATCCACAATGGTGACACTGGAGCATGTAATGTCCTATCCACAGTGGTGACACTGGAGCATGTAATGCCCTATCCACAGTGGTGACACTGGAGCATGTAATGTCCTATCCACAATGGTGACACTGGAGCATGTAATGTCCTATCCACAATGGTGACACTGGAGCATGTAATGTCCTATCCACAGTGGTGACACTGGAGCATGTAATGTCCTATCCACAATGGTGACACTGGAGCATGTAATGTCCTATCCACAATGGTGACACTGGAGCATGTAATGTCGTATCCACAATGGTGACACTGGAACATGTAATGTCCTATCTACAGTGGTGACCCTGGAGCATGTAATGTCCTATCCACAGTGGTGACACTGGAGCATGTAATGTCCTATCCACAGTGGTGACACTGGAGCATGTAATGTCCTATCCACAGTGGTGACACTGGAGCATGTAATGTCCTATCCAGAATGGTGACACTGGAGCATGTAATGTCCTATCCAGAATGGTGACACTGGAGCATGTAATGTCCTATCCAGAATGGTGACACTGGAGCATGTAATGTCCTATCCACAATGGTGACACTGGAGCATGTAATGTCCTATCCACAGTGGTGACACTGGAGCATGTAATGTCCTATCCAGAATGGTGACACTGGAGCATGTAATGTCCTATCCAGAATGGTGACACTGGAGCATGTAATGTCCTATCCAGAATGGTGACACTGGAGCATGTAATGTCCTATCTACAATGGTGACACTGGAGCATGTAATGTCCTATCCACAATGGTGACACTGGAGCATGTAATGTCCTATCCACAATGGTGACACTGGAGCATGTAATGTCCTATCCACAATGGTGACACTGGAGCATGTAATGTCCTATCCAGAATGGTGACACTGGAGCATGTAATGTCCTATCCAGAATGGTGACACTGGAGCATGTAATGTCCTATCCACAGTGGTGACACTGGAGCATGTAATGTCCTATCCACAGTGGTGACACTGGAGCATGTAATGTCCTATCCAGAATGGTGACACTGGAGCATGTAATGTCCTATCCACAGTGGTGACACTGGAACATGTAATGTCCTATCCACAGTGGTGACACTGGAGCATGTAATGTCCTATCCACAGTGGTGACACTAGAGCATGTAATGTCCTATCCACAGTGGTGACACTGGAGCATGTAATGCCCTATCCACAATGGTGACACTGGAGCATGTAATGTCCTATCCAGAATGGTGACACTGGAGCATGTAATGTCCTATCCACAATGGTGACACTGGAGCATGTAATGTCCTATCCACAGTGGTGACACTGGAGCATGTAATGCCCTATCCACAGTGGTGACACTGGAGCATGTAATGTCCTATCCACAATGGTGACACTGGAGCATGTAATGTCCTATCCACAATGGTGACACTGGAGCATGTAATGTCCTATCCACAGTGGTGACACTGGAGCATGTAATGTCCTATCCACAATGGTGACACTGGAGCATGTAATGTCCTATCCACAATGGTGACACTGGAGCATGTAATGTCGTATCCACAATGGTGACACTGGAACATGTAATGTCCTATCTACAGTGGTGACCCTGGAGCATGTAATGTCCTATCCACAGTGGTGACACTGGAGCATGTAATGTCCTTTCCACAATGGTGACACTGGAGCATGTAATGTCCTATCCACAGTGGTGACACTGGAGCATGTAATGTCCTTTCCACAATGGTGACACTGGAGCATGTAATGTCCTATCCACAGTGGTGACACTGGAGCATGTAATGTCCTATCCACAATGGTGTCACTGGAGCATGTAATGTCCTATCCACAGTGGTGACACTGGAGCATGTAATGTCCTATCCACAGTGGTGACACTGGAGCATGTAATGTCCTATCCACAATGGTGTCACTGGAGCATGTAATGTCCTATCCACAGTGGTGACACTGGAGCATGTAATGTCCTATCCACAGTGGTGACACTGGAGCATGTAATGCCCTATCCACAGTGGTGACACTGGAGCATGTAATGTCCTATCCACAGTGGTGACACTGGAGCATGTAATGTCCTATCCACAATGGTGACACTGGAGCATGTAATGTCCTATCCACAGTGGTGACACTGGAGCATGTAATGTCCTATCCACAGTGGTGACACTGGAGCATGTAATGTCCTATCCACAATGGTGACACTGGAGCATGTAATGTCCTATCCACAGTGGTGACACTGGAGCATGTAATGTCCTATCCACAATGGTGACACTGGAGCATGTAATGTCCTATCCACAGTGGTGACACTGGAGCATGTAATGTCCTATCCACAGTGGTGACACTGGAGCGTGTAATGTCCTATCCACAATGGTGACACTGGAGCATGTAATGTCCCATCCACAATGGTGACACTGGAGCATGTAATGTCCTATCCACAGTGGTGACACTGGAGCATGTAATGTCCTATCCACAGTGGTGACACTGGAGCATGTAATGTCCTATCCACAATGGTGACACTGGAGCATGTAATGTCCTATCCACAGTGGTGACACTGGAGCATGTAATGCCCTATCCACAATGGTGACACTGGAGCATGTAATGTCCTATCCACAGTGGTGACACTGGAGCATGTAATGCCCTATCCACAGTGGTGACACTGGAGCATGTAATGCCCTATCCACAATGGTGACACTGGAGCATGTAATGTCCTATCCACAGTGGTGACACTGGAGCATGTAATGCCCTATCCACAATGGTGACACTGGAGCATGTAATGCCCTATCCACAATGGTGACACTGGAGCATGTAATGTCCTATCCACAGTGGTGACACTGGAACATGTAATGTCCTATCCACAGTGGTGACACTGGAGCATGTAATGTCCTATCCACAGTGGTGACACTGGAGCATGTAATGTCCTATCCACAGTGGTGACACTGGAACATGTAATGTCCTATCCACAGTGGTGACACTGGAGCATGTAATGTCCTATCCACAGTGGTGACACTGGAGCATGTAATGTCCTATCCACAATGGTGACACTGGAGCATGTAATGTCCTATCCACAGTGGTGACACTGGAGCATGTAATGTCCTATCTACAGTGGTGACACTGGAGCATGTAATGTCCTATCCAGAATGGTGACACTGGAGCATGTAATGTCCTATCCACAATGGTGACACTGGAGCATGTAATGTCCTATCCACAGTGGTGACACTGGAGCATGTAATGCCCTATCCACAATGGTGACACTGGAGCATGTAATGTCCTATCCACAGTGGTGACACTGGAGCATGTAATGTCCTATCCACAATGGTGACACTGGAGCATGTAATGTCCTATCCACAATGGTGACACTGGAGCATGTAATGTCCTATCCACAGTGGTGACACTGGAGCATGTAATGTCCTATCCACAATGGTGACACTGGAGCATGTAATGTCCTATCCACAGTGGTGACACTGGAGCATGTAATGTCCTATCCACAATGGTGACACTGGAGCATGTAATGTCCTATCCACAGTGGTGACACTGGAGCATGTAATGTCCTATCTACAGTGGTGACACTGGAGCATGTAATGTCCTATCCAGAATGGTGACACTGGAGCATGTAATGTCCTATCCACAGTGGTGACACTGGAGCATGTAATGTCCTATCCACAGTGGTGACACTGGAACATGTAATGTCCTATCCACAATGGTGACATTGGAGCATGTAATGTCCTATCCACAGTGGTGACACTGGAGCATGTAATGTCGTATCCACAATGGTGACACTGGAGCATGTAATGTCCTATCTACAGTGGTGACACTGGAGCATGTAATGTCCTATCCACAATGGTGACACTGGAGCATGTAATGTCCTATCCACAGTGGTGACACTGGAGCATGTAATGTCCTATCCACAGTGGTGACACTGGAGCATGTAATGTCCTATCCACAATGGTGACACTGGAGCATGTAATGTCCTATCCAGAATGGTGACACTGGAGCATGTAATGTCCTATCCACAATGGTGACACTGGAGCATGTAATGTCCTATCCACAGTGGTGACACTGGAGCATGTAATGTCCTATCCACAGTGGTGACACTGGAACATGTAATGTCCTATCCACAATGGTGACATTGGAGCATGTAATGTCCTATCCACAGTGGTGACACTGGAGCATGTAATGTCGTATCCACAATGGTGACACTGGAGCATGTAATGTCCTATCTACAATGGTGACATTGGAGCATGTAATGTCCTATCCACAGTGGTGACACTGGAACATGTAATGTCCTATCCACAATGGTGACATTGGAGCATGTAATGTCCTATCCACAGTGGTGACACTGGAGCATGTAATGTCGTATCCACAATGGTGACACTGGAGCATGTAATGTCCTATCCACAGTGGTGACACTGGAGCATGTAATGTCCTATCTACAATGGTGACACTGGAGCATGTAATGTCCTATCCACAGTGGTGACACTGGAGCATGTAATGTCCTATCCACAATGGTGACATTGGAGCATGTAATGTCCTATCCACAATGGTGACACTGGAGCATGTAATGCCCTATCCACAATGGTGACACTGGAGCATGTAATGTCCTATCCACAGTGGTGACACTGGAGCATGTAATGCCCTATCCACAGTGGTGACACTGGAGCATGTAATGCCCTATCCACAATGGTGACACTGGAGCATGTAATGTCCTATCCACAGTGGTGACACTGGAGCATGTAATGCCCTATCCACAATGGTGACACTGGAGCATGTAATGTCCTATCCACAGTGGTGACACTGGAGCATGTAATGCCCTATCCACAGTGGTGACACTGGAGCATGTAATGCCCTATCCACAATGGTGACACTGGAGCATGTAATGTCCTATCCACAGTGGTGACACTGGAACATGTAATGTCCTATCCACAGTGGTGACACTGGAGCATGTAATGTCCTATCCACAGTGGTGACACTGGAGCATGTAATGTCCTATCCACAGTGGTGACACTGGAACATGTAATGTCCTATCCACAGTGGTGACACTGGAGCATGTAATGTCCTATCCACAGTGGTGACACTGGAGCATGTAATGTCCTATCCACAATGGTGACACTGGAGCATGTAATGTCCTATCCACAGTGGTGACACTGGAGCATGTAATGTCCTATCTACAGTGGTGACACTGGAGCATGTAATGTCCTATCCAGAATGGTGACACTGGAGCATGTAATGTCCTATCCACAATGGTGACACTGGAGCATGTAATGTCCTATCCACAGTGGTGACACTGGAGCATGTAATGCCCTATCCACAATGGTGACACTGGAGCATGTAATGTCCTATCCACAGTGGTGACACTGGAGCATGTAATGTCCTATCCACAATGGTGACACTGGAGCATGTAATGTCCTATCCACAATGGTGACACTGGAGCATGTAATGTCCTATCCACAGTGGTGACACTGGAGCATGTAATGTCCTATCCACAATGGTGACACTGGAGCATGTAATGTCCTATCCACAGTGGTGACACTGGAGCATGTAATGTCCTATCCACAATGGTGACACTGGAGCATGTAATGTCCTATCCACAGTGGTGACACTGGAGCATGTAATGTCCTATCTACAGTGGTGACACTGGAGCATGTAATGTCCTATCCAGAATGGTGACACTGGAGCATGTAATGTCCTATCCACAATGGTGACACTGGAGCATGTAATGTCCTATCCACAGTGGTGACACTGGAGCATGTAATGTCCTATCCAGAATGGTGACACTGGAGCATGTAATGTCCTATCCACAATGGTGACACTGGAGCATGTAATGTCCTATCCACAGTGGTGACACTGGAGCATGTAATGCCCTATCCACAGTGGTGACACTGGAGCATGTAATGTCCTATCCACAATGGTGACACTGGAGCATGTAATGTCCTATCCACAATGGTGACACTGGAGCATGTAATGTCCTATCCACAATGGTGACACTGGAGCATGTAATGTCCTATCCACAATGGTGACACTGGAGGATGTAATGTCCTATCCACAGTGGTGACACTGGAGCATGTAATGTCCTATCCAGAATGGTGACACTGGAGCATGTAATGTCCTATCCACAATGGTGACACTGGAGCATGTAATGTCCTATCCACAGTGGTGACACTGGAGCATGTAATGCCCTATCCACAGTGGTGACACTGGAGCATGTAATGTCCTATCCACAGTGGTGACACTGGAGCATGTAATGTCCTATCCACAGTGGTGACACTGGAGCATGTAATGTCCTATCCACAGTGGTGACACTGGAACATGTAATGTCCTATCCACAGTGGTGACACTGGAGCATGTAATGTCCTATCCACAGTGGTGACACTGGAGCATGTAATGTCCTATCTACAATGGTGACACTGGAGCATGTAATGTCCTATCCACAGTGGTGACACTGGAGCATGTAATGTCCTATCCACAGTGGTGACACTGGAGCATGTAATGTCCTATCCACAATGGTGACACTGGAGCATGTAATGTCCTATCCACAGTGGTGACACTGGAGCATGTAATGCCCTATCCACAATGGTGACACTGGAGCATGTAATGTCCTATCCACAGTGGTGACACTGGAGCATGTAATGTCCTATCCACAGTGGTGACACTGGAGCATGTAATGTCCTATCCACAATGGTGACACTGGAGCATGTAATGTCCTATCCACAGTGGTGACACTGGAGCATGTAATGTCCTATCCACAATGGTGACACTGGAGCATGTAATATCCTATCCACAATGGTGACACTGGAGCATGTAATGCCCTATCCACAGTGGTGACACTGGAGCATGTAATGTCCTATCCACAATGGTGACACTGGAGCATGTAATATCCTATCCACAATGGTGACACTGGAGCATGTAATGTCCTATCCACAGTGGTGACACTGGAGTATGTAATGTCCTATCCAGAATGGTGACACTGGAGCATGTAATATCTTATCCACAATGGTAACACTGGAGCATGTAATGTCCTATCCACAGTGGTGACACTGGAGCATGTAATGTCCTATCCACAATGGTGACACTGGAGCATGTAATGTCCTATCCACAATGGTGACACTGGAGCATGTAATGTCCTATCCACAGTGGTGACACTGGAGCATGTAATGTCCTATCCACAATGGTGACACTGGAGCATGTAATGTCCTATCCACAATGGTGACACTGGAGCATGTAATGTCCTATCCACAATGGTGACACTGGAGTATGTAATGTCCTATCCACAGCGGTGACACTGGAGCATGTAATGTCCTATCCACAATGGTGACACTGGAGCATGTAATGTCCTATCCACAGTGGTGACACTGGAGCATGTAATGTCCTATCCACAATGGTGACACTGGAGTATGTAATGTCCTATCCACAGCGGTGACACTGGAGCATGTAATGTCCTATCCACAATGGTGACACTGGAGCATGTAATGTCCTATCCACAATGGTAACACTGGAGCATGTAATGTCCTATCCACAATGGTGACACTGGAGTATGTAATGTCCTATCCACAGCGGTGACACTGGAGCATGTAATGTCCTATCCACAATGGTGACACTGGAGCATGTAATGTCCTATCCACAATGGTGACACTGGAGCATGTAATGTCCTATCCACAATGGTGACACTGGAGCATGTAATGTCCTATCCACAATGGTGACACTGGAGCATGTAATGTCCTATCCATAGTGGTGACACTGGAGCATGTAATGTCCTATCCACAGTGGTGACACTGGAGCATGTAATGTCCTATCCACAATGGTGACACTGGAGCATGTAATGTCCTATCCACAGTGGTGACACTGGAGCATGTAATGTCCTATCCACAATGGTGACACTGGAGCATGTAATGTCCTATCCACAGTGGTGACACTGGAGCATGTAATGTCCTATCCACAATGGTGACTCTGGAGCATGTAATGCCCTATCCACAGTGGTGACACTGGAGCATGTAATGTCCTATCCATAGTGGTGACACTGGAGCATGTAATGTCCTATCCACAGTGGTGACACTGGAGCATGTAATGTCCTATCCACAGTGGTGACACTGGAGCATGTAATGTCCTATCCACAGTGGTGACACTGGAGCATGTAATGTCCTATCCACAATGGTGACACTGGAGCATGTAATGTCCTATCCACAGTGGTGACACTGGAGCATGTAATGTCCTATCCACAGTGGTGACACTGGAGCATGTAATGTCCTATCCACAGTGGTGACACTGGAGCATGTAATGTCCTATCCACAGTGGTGACACTGGAGCATGTAATGTCCTATCCACAGTGGTGACACTGGAGCATGTAATGTCCTATCCACAATGGTGACACTGGAGCATGTAATGTCCTATCCACAGTGGTGACACTGGAGCATGTAATGCCCTATCCACAGTGGTGACACTGGAGCATGTAATGTCCTATCCACAATGGTGACACTGGAGCATGTAATGTCCTATCCACAGTGGTGACACTGGAGCATGTAATGTCCTATCCATAGTGGTGACACTGGAGCATGTAATGTCCTATCCACAGTGGTGACACTGGAGCATGTAATGTCCTATCCACAGTGGTGACACTGGAGCATGTAATGTCCTATCCACAGTGGTGACACTGGAGCATGTAATGTCCTATCCACAGTGGTGACACTGGAGCATGTAATGTCCTATCCACAGTGGTGACACTGGAGCATGTAATGTCCTATCCACAGTGGTGACACTGGAGCATGTAATGTCCTATCCACAGTGGTGACACTGGAGCATGTAATGTCCTATCCACAGTGGTGACACTGGAGCATGTAATGTCCTATCCACAGTGGTGACACTGGAGCGTGTAATGTCCTATCCACAATGGTGACACTGGAGCGTGTAATGTCCTATCCACATGGTGACACTGGAGCATGTAATGTCCTATCCACAATGGTGACACTGGAGCATGTAATGTCCTATCCACAATGGTGACACTGGAGCGTGTAATGTCCTATCCACAGTGGTGACACTGGAGCATGTAATGTCCTATCCACAATGGTGACACTGGAGCATGTAATGTCCTATCCACAGTGGTGACACTGGAGCATGTAATGTCCTATCCACAATGGTGACACTGGAGCATGTAATGTCCTATCCACAATGGTGACACTGGAGCATGTAATGTCCTATCTACAATGGTGACACTGGAGCATGTAATGACCTATCCACAGTGGTGACACTGGAGCATGTAATGCCCTATCCACAGTGGTGACACTGGAGCATGTAATGCCATATCCACAATGGTGACACTGGAGCATGTAATGTCCTATCCACAATGGTGACACTGGAGCATGTAATGTCCTATCCACAATGGTGACACTGGAGCATGTAATGTCCTATCCACAATGGTGACACTGGAGCATGTAATGTCCTATCCACAATGGTGACACTGGAGCATGTAATGTCCTATCCACAGTGGTGACACTGGAGCATGTAATGTCCTATCCACAATGGTGACACTGGAGCATGTAATGTCCTATCCACAATGGTGACACTGGAGCATGTAATGTCCTATCCACAATGGTGACACTGGAGTATGTAATGTCCTATCCACAGTGGTGACACTGGAGCATGTAATGTCCTATCCACAATGGTGACACTGGAGCATGTAATGTCCTATCCACAGTGGTGACACTGGAGCATGTAATGCCATATCCACAGTGGTGACACTGGAGCATGTAATGTCCTATCCACAGTGGTGACACTGGAACATGTAATGTCCTATCCACAGTGGTGACACTGGAGCATGTAATGTCCTATCCACAGTGGTGACACTGGAGCATGTAATGTCCTATCTACAATGGTGACACTGGAGCATGTAATGTCCTATCCACAGTGGTGACACTGGAGCATGTAATGTCCTATCCACAGTGGTGACACTGGAGCATGTAATGTCCTATCCACAATGGTGACACTGGAGCATGTAATGTCCTATCCACAATGGTGACACTGGAGCATGTAATGCCCTATCCACAATGGTGACACTGGAGCATGTAATGTCCTATCCACAGTGGTGACACTGGAGCATGTAATGTCCTATCCACAATGGTGACACTGGAGCATGTAATGTCCTATCCACAGTGGTGACACTGGAGCATGTAATGTCCTATCCACAATGGTGACACTGGAGCATGTAATATCCTATCCACAATGGTGACACTGGAGCATGTAATGCCCTATCCACAGTGGTGACACTGGAGCATGTAATGTCCTATCCACAATGGTGACACTGGAGCATGTAATATCCTATCCACAATGGTGACACTGGAGCATGTAATGTCCTATCCACAGTGGTGACACTGGAGTATGTAATGTCCTATCCAGAATGGTGACACTGGAGCATGTAATATCTTATCCACAATGGTAACACTGGAGCATGTAATGTCCTATCCACAATGGTGACACTGGAGTATGTAATGTCCTATCCACAATGGTGACACTGGAGCATGTAATGTCCTATCCACAATGGTGACACTGGAGCATGTAATGTCCTATCCACAGTGGTGACACTGGAGCATGTAATGTCCTATCCACAATGGTGACACTGGAGCATGTAATGTCCTATCCACAATGGTGACACTGGAGCATGTAATGTCCTATCCACAATGGTGACACTGGAGCATGTAATGTCCTATCCACAATGGTAACACTGGAGCATGTAATGTCCTATCCACAATGGTGACACTGGAGTATGTAATGTCCTATCCACAGCGGTGACACTGGAGCATGTAATGTCCTATCCACAATGGTGACACTGGAGCATGTAATGTCCTATCCACAGTGGTGACACTGGAGCATGTAATGTCCTATCCACAATGGTGACACTGGAGCATGTAATGTCCTATCCATAGTGGTGACACTGGAGCATGTAATGTCCTATCCACAATGGTGACACTGGAGCATGTAATGTCCTATCCACAGTGGTGACACTGGAGCATGTAATGTCCTATCCACAATGGTGACACTGGAGCATGTAATGTCCTATCCACAGTGGTGACACTGGAGCATGTAATGTCCTATCCACAATGGTGACTCTGGAGCATGTAATGTCCTATCCACAGTGGTGACACTGGAGCATGTAATGTCCTATCCACAATGGTGACACTGGAGCATGTAATGTCCTATCCACAGTGGTGACACTGGAGCATGTAATGTCCTATCCATAGTGGTGACACTGGAGCATGTAATGTCCTATCCACAGTGGTGACACTGGAGCATGTAATGTCCTATCCACAGTGGTGACACTGGAGCATGTAATGTCCTATCCACAGTGGTGACACTGGAGCATGTAATGTCCTATCCACAATGGTGACACTGGAGCATGTAATGTCCTATCCACAGTGGTGACACTGGAGCATGTAATGTCCTATCCACAGTGGTGACACTGGAGCATGTAATGTCCTATCCACAGTGGTGACACTGGAGCATGTAATGTCCTATCCACAGTGGTGACACTGGAGCATGTAATGTCCTATCCACAGTGGTGACACTGGAGCATGTAATGTCCTATCCACAATGGTGACACTGGAGCATGTAATGTCCTATCCACAGTGGTGACACTGGAGCGTGTAATGTCCTATCCACAATGGTGACACTGGAGCATGTAATGTCCTATCCACAATGGTGACACTGGAGCGTGTAATGTCCTATCCACAATGGTGACACTGGAGCATGTAATGTCCTATCCACAATGGTGACACTGGAGCATGTAATGTCCTATCCACAGTGGTGACACTGGAGCATGTAATGTCCTATCCACAATGGTGACACTGGAGCATGTAATGTCCTATCCACAGTGGTGACACTGGAGCATGTAATGTCCTATCCACAATGGTGACACTGGAGCATGTAATGTCCTATCCACAATGGTGACACTGGAGCATGTAATGTCCTATCTACAATGGTGACACTGGAGCATGTAATGACCTATCCACAGTGGTGACACTGGAGCATGTAATGCCCTATCCACAGTGGTGACACTGGAGCATGTAATGCCATATCCACAATGGTGACACTGGAGCATGTAATGTCCTATCCACAATGGTGACACTGGAGCATGTAATGTCCTATCCACAATGGTGACACTGGAGCATGTAATGTCCTATCCACAATGGTGACACTGGAGTATGTAATGTCCTATCTACAGTGGTGACACTGGAGCATGTAATGCCCTATCCACAGTGGTGACACTGGAGCATGTAATGTCCTATCCACAATGGTGACACTGGAGCATGTAATGTCCTATCCACAGTGGTGACACTGGAGCATGTAATGCCCTATCCACAGTGGTGACACTGGAGCATGTAATGCCATATCCACAATGGTGACACTGGAGCATGTAATGTCCTATCCACAATGGTGACACTGGAGCATGTAATGTCCTATCCACAATGGTGACACTGGAGCATGTAATGTCCTATCTACAGTGGTGACACTGGAGCATGTAATGCCCTATCCACAGTGGTGACACTGGAGCATGTAATGTCCTATCCACAGTGGTGACACTGGAGCATGTAATGTCCTATCTACAGTGGTGACACTGGAGCATGTAATGTCCTATCCACAATGGTGACACTGGAGCATGTAATGTCCTATCTACAGTGGTGACACTGGAGCATGTAATGTCCTATCCACAGTGGTGACACTGGAGCATGTAATGTCCTATCTACAATGGTGACACTGGAGCATGTAATGACCTATCCACAGTGGTGACACTGGAGCATGTAATGCCCTATCCACAGTGGTGACACTGGAGCATGTAATGTCCTATCCACAATGGTGACACTGGAGCATGTAATGTCCTATCCACAATGGTGACACTGGAGCATGTAATGTCCTATCCACAATGGTGACACTGGAGCATGTAATGTCCTATCTACAGTGGTGACACTGGAGCATGTAATGCCCTATCCACAGTGGTGACACTGGAGCATGTAATGTCCTATCCACAGTGGTGACACTGGAGCATGTAATGTCCTATCTACAATGGTGACACTGGAGCATGTAATGACCTATCCACAGTGGTGACACTGGAGCATGTAATGCCCTATCCACAGTGGTGACACTGGAGCATGTAATGCCATATCCACAATGGTGACACTGGAGCATGTAATGTCCTATCCACAATGGTGACACTGGAGCATGTAATGTCCTATCCACAATGGTGACACTGGAGCATGTAATGTCCTATCCACAATGGTGACACTGGAGCATGTAATGTCCTATCTACAGTGGTGACACTGGAGCATGTAATGCCCTATCCACAGTGGTGACACTGGAGCATGTAATGTCCTATCCACAATGGTGACACTGGAGCATGTAATGTCCTATCCACAGTGGTGACACTGGAGCATGTAATGTCCTATCCACAGTGGTGACACTGGAGCATGTAATGTCCTATCCACAATGGTGACACTGGAGCATGTAATGTCCTATCCACAATGGTGACACTGGAGCATGTAATGTCCTATCCACAATGGTGACACTGGAGCATGTAATGTCCTATCCACAATGGTGACACTGGAGCATGTAATGTCCTATCCACAATGGTGACACTGGAGCATGTAATGTCCTATCCACAATGGTGACACTGGAGCATGTAATGTCCTATCCACAATGGTGACACTGGAGCATGTAATGTCCTATCCACAATGGTGACACTGGAGCATGTAATGTCGTATCCACAGTGGTGACACTGGAGCATGTAATGTCCTATCCACAATGGTGACACTGGAACATGTAATGTCCTATCCACAATGGTGACACTGGAGCATGTAATGTCCTATCCACAGTGGTGACACTGGAGCATGTAATGTCCTATCCACAGTGGTGACACTGGAGCATGTAATGTCCTATCCACAGTGGTGACACTGGAGCATGTAATGCCCTATCCACAGTGGTGACACTGGAGCATGTAATGTCCTATCCACAGTGGTGACACTGGAGCATGTAATGTCCTATCCACAGTGGTGACACTGGAGCATGTAATGTCCTATCCACAGTGGTGACACTGGAGCATGTAATGTCCTATCCACAATGGTGACACTGGAGCATGTAATGTCCTATCTACAGTGGTGACACTGGAACATGTAATGTCCTATCCACAATGGTGACACTGGAGCATGTAATGTCCTATCCACAATGGTGACACTGGAGCATGTAATGTCCTATCCACAGTGGTGACACTGGAACATGTAATGTCCTATCCACAGTGGTGACACTGGAGCATGTAATGTCGTATCCACAATGGTGACACTGGAGCATGTAATGTCCTATCCACAATGGTGACACTGGAACATGTAATGTCCTATCCACAGTGGTGACACTGGAGCATGTAATGTCCTATCCACAATGGTGACACTGGAACATGTAATGTCCTATCCACAGTGGTGACACTGGAGCATGTAATGTCGTATCCACAATGGTGACACTGGAGCATGTAATGTCGTATCCACAGTGGTGACACTGGAGCATGTAATGTCCTATCCACAGTGGTGACACTGGAGCATGTAATGTCCTATCCACAGTGGTGACACTGGAGCATGTAATGTCCTATCCACAGTGGTGACACTGGAGCATGTAATGTCCTATCCACAGTGGTGACACTGGAGCATGTAATGTCCTATCTACAGTGGTGACACTGGAGCATGTAATGCCCTATCCACAGTGGTGACACTGGAGCATGTAATGTCCTATCTACAGTGGTGACACTGGAGCATGTAATGTCCTATCTACAATGGTGACACTGGAGCATGTAATGTCCTATCTACAGTGGTGACACTGGAGCATGTAATGTCCTATCCACAATGGTGACACTGGAGCATGTAATGTCCTATCCACAATGGTGACACTGGAGCATGTAATGTCCTATCTACAGTGGTGACACTGGAGCATGTAATGCCCTATCCACAGTGGTGACACTGGAGCATGTAATGTCCTATCTACAGTGGTGACACTGGAGCATGTAATGTCCTATCCACAGTGGTGACACTGGAGCATGTAATGTCCTATCCACAATGGTGACACTGGAGCATGTAATGCCCTATCCACAGTGGTGACACTGGAGCATGTAATGCCCTATCCACAGTGGTGACACTGGAGCATGTAATGTCCTATCTACAGTGGTGACACTGGAGCATGTAATGTCCTATCTACAATGGTGACACTGGAGCATGTAATGTCCTATCCATAGTGGTGACACTGGAGCATGTAATGTCCTATCTACAGTGGTGACACTGGAGCATGTAATGTCCTATCCACAATGGTGACACTGGAGCATGTAATGCCCTATCCACAGTGGTGACACTGGAGCATGTAATGTCCTATCCACAATGGTGACACTGGAGCATGTAATGCCCTATCCACAGTGGTGACACTGGAGCATGTAATGTCCTATCTACAATGGTGACACTGGAGCATGTAATGTCCTATCCACAATGGTGACACTGGAGCATGTAATGCCCTATCCACAGTGGTGACACTGGAGCATGTAATGTCCTATCCACAATGGTGACACTGGAGCATGTAATGTCCTATCCACAATGGTGACACTGGAGCATGTAATGTCCTATCCACAATGGTGACACTGGAGCATGTAATGTCCTATCCACAGTGGTGACACTGGAGCATGTAATGTCCTATCCACAATGGTGACACTGGAGCATGTAATGTCCTATCCACAGTGGTGACACTGGAGCATGTAATGTCCTATCCACAATGGTGACACTGGAGCATGTAATGTCCTATCCACAGTGGTGACACTGGAACATGTAATGTCCTATCCACAATGGTGACACTGGAGCATGTAATGTCCTATCCACAATGGTGACACTGGAGCATGTAATGTCCTATCCACAGTGGTGACACTGGAGCATGTAATGTCCTATCCACAATGATGACACTGGAGCATGTAATGTCCTATCCACAATGGTGACACTGGAGCATGTAATGTCCTATCCACAATGGTGACATTGGAGCATGTAATGTCCTATCCACAGTGGTGACACTGGAGCATGTAATGTCCTATCCACAGTGGTGACACTGGAGCATGTAATGTCCTATCCACAATGGTGACACTGGAGCATGTAATGTCCTATCCACAATGGTGACACTGGAGCGTGTAATGTCCTATCCACAATGGTGACACTGGAGCATGTAATGTCCTATCCACAGTGGTGACACTGGAGCATGTAATGTCCTATCTACAATGGTGACACTGGAGCATGTAATGTCCTATCCACAGTGGTGACACTGGAGCATGTAATGTCCTATCTACAATGGTGACACTGGAGCATGTAATGTCCTATCCACAATGGTGACACTGGAGCATGTAATGTCCTATCCACAATGGTGACACTGGAGCATGTAATGTCCTATCCACAGTGGTGACACTGGAGCATGTAATGTCCTATCTACAATGGTGACACTGGAGCATGTAATGTCCTATCCACAATGGTGACACTGGAGCATGTAATGTCCTATCCACAGTGGTGACACTGGAGCATGTAATGTCCTATCCACAATGGTGACACTGGAGCATGTAATGTCCTATCCACAATGGTGACACTGGAGCATGTAATGTCCTATCCACAATGGTGACACTGGAGCATGTAATGCCCTATCCACAATGGTGACACTGGAGCATGTAATGTCCTATCCACAGTGGTGACACTGGAGCATGTAATGTCCTATCCACAGTGGTGACACAGGAGCATGTAATGTCCTATCCACAGTGGTGACACTGGAGCATGTAATGTCCTATCCACAGTGGTGACACTGGAGCATGTAATGTCCTATCCACAGTGGTGACACTGGAGCATGTAATGTCCTATCCACAATGGTGACACTGGAGCATGTAATGTCCTATCCACAATGGTGACACTGGAGCATGTAATGTCCTATCCACAATGGTGACACTGGAGCATGTAATGTCCTATCCACAGTGGTGACACTGGAGCATGTAATGTCCTATCCACAGTGGTGACACTGGAGCATGTAATGTCCTATCCACAATGGTGACACTGGAGCATGTAATGTCCTATCTACAGTGGTGACACTGGAGCATGTAATGTCCTATCCACAGTGGTGACACTGGAGTATGTAATGTCCTTTCTACAATGGTGACACTGGAGCATGTAATGTCCTATCCACAGTGGTGACACTGGAGCATGTAATGTCCTATCCACAATGGTGACACTGGAGCATGTAATGTCCTATCCACAATGGTGACACTGGAGCATGTAATGTCCTATCCACAGTGGTGACACTGGAGCATGTAATGTCCTATCTACAATGGTGACACTGGAGCATGTAATGTCCTATCCACAGTGGTGACACTGGAGCATGTAATGTCCTATCCACAGTGGTGACACTGGAGCATGTAATGTCCTATCTACAGTGGTGACACTGGAGCATGTAATGTCCTATCTACAATGGTGACACTGGAGCATGTAATGTCCTATCCACAGTGGTGACACTGGAGCATGTAATGTCCTATCTACAATGGTGACACTGGAGCATGTAATGTCCTATCCACAGTGGTGACACTGGAGCATGTAATGTCCTATCCACAGTGGTGACACTGGAGCATGTAATGTCCTATCTACAGTGGTGACACTGGAGCATGTAATGTCCTATCCACAGTGGTGACACTGGAGCGTGTAATGTCCTATCCACAATGGTGACACTGGAGCATGTAATGTCCCATCCACAATGGTGACACTGGAGCATGTAATGTCCTATCCACAATGGTGACACTGGAGCATGTAATGTCCTATCCACAGTGGTGACACTGGAGCATGTAATATCTTATCCACAATGGTGACACTGGAGCATGTAATGTCCTATCTACAATGGTGACACTGGAGCATGTAATGTCCTATCCACAGTGGTGACACTGGAGCATGTAATGTCCTATCCACAGTGGTGACACTGGAGCATGTAATGTCCTATCCACAGTGGTGACACTGGAGCGTGTAATGTCCTATCCACAATGGTGACACTGGAGCATGTAATGTCCTATCCACAGTGGTGACACTGGAGCATGTAATGTCCTATCCACAGTGGTGACACTGGAGCATGTAATGTCCTATCCACAATGGTGACACTGGAGCATGTAATGTCCTATCCACAATGGTGACACTGGAGCATGTAATGTCCTATCCACAGTGGTGACACTGGAGCATGTAATGTCCTATCCACAATGGTGACACTGGAGCATGTAATGTCCCATCCACAATGGTGACACTGGAGCATGTAATGTCCTATCCACAGTGGTGACACTGGAGCATGTAATGTCCTATCCACAGTGGTGACACTGGAGCGTGTAATGTCCTATCCACAATGGTGACACTGGAGCATGTAATGTCCTATCCACAGTGGTGACACTGGAGCATGTAATGTCCTATCCACAGTGGTGACACTGGAGCATGTAATGTCCTATCCACAGTGGTGACACTGGAGCATGTAATGTCCTATCCACAATGGTGACACTGGAGCATGTAATGTCCTATCCACAGTGGTGACACTGGAGCATGTAATGTCCTATCCACAATGGTGACACTGGAGCATGTAATGTCCTATCCACAGTGGTGACACTGGAGCATGTAATGTCCTATCCACAGTGGTGACACTGGAGCATGTAATGTCCTATCCACAATGGTGACACTGGAGCGTGTAATGTCCTATCCACAATGGTGACACTGGAGCGTGTAATGTCCTATCCACAATGGTGACACTGGAGCATGTAATGTCCTATCTACAATGGTGACACTGGAGCATGTAATGTCCTATCCACAGTGGTGACACTGGAGCATGTAATGTCCTATCCACAATGGTGACACTGGAGCATGTAATGTCCTATCCACAATGGTGACACTGGAGCATGTAATGTCCTATCCACAATGGTGACACTGGAGCATGTAATGTCCTATCCACAATGGTGACACTGGAGCATGTAATGTCCTATCCACAGTGGTGACACTGGAGCATGTAATGTCCTATCCACAGTGGTGACACTGGAGCATGTAATGTCGTATCCACAATGGTGACACTGGAGCATGTAATGTCCTATCTACAATGGTGACACTGGAGCATGTAATGTCCTATCCACAGTGGTGACACTGGAGCATGTAATGTCCTATCCACAGTGGTGACACTGGAGCATGTAATGTCCTATCCACAATGGTGACACTGGAGCATGTAATGTCCCATCCACAATGGTGACACTGGAGCATGTAATGTCCTATCCACAATGGTGACACTGGAGCATGTAATGTCCTATCCACAATGGTGACACTGGAGCATGTAATGTCCTATCCACAATGGTGACACTGGAGCATGTAATGTCCTATCCACAATGGTGACACTGGAGCATGTAATGTCCTATCCACAGTGGTGACACTGGAGCATGTAATGTCCTATCCACAGTGGTGACACTGGAGCATGTAATGTCCTATCCACAATGGTGACACTGGAGCGTGTAATGTCCTATCCACAATGGTGACACTGGAGCATGTAATGTCCTATCCACAATGGTGACACTGGAGCGTGTAATGTCCTATCCACAATGGTGACACTGGAGCGTGTAATGTCCTATCCACAATGGTGACACTGGAGCATGTAATGTCCTATCCACAATGGTGACACTGGAGCATGTAATGTCCTATCCACAATGATGACACTGGAGCATGTAATGTCCTATCTACAATGGTGACACTGGAGTATGTAATGTCCTATCCACAATGGTGACACTGGAGCATGTAATGTCCTATCCACAGTGGTGACACTGGAGCATGTAATGTCCTATCCACAATGGTGACACTGGAGTATGTAATGTCCTATCCACAATGGTGACACTGGAGCATGTAATGTCCTATCCACAATGGTGACACTGGAGCATGTAATGTCCTATCCACAATGGTGACACTGGAGCATGTAATGTCCTATCCACAGTGGTGACACTGGAGCATGTAATGTCCTATCCACAGTGGTGACACTGGAGCATGTAATGTCCTATCCACAATGGTGACACTGGAGCGTGTAATGTCCTATCCACAATGGTGACACTGGAGCATGTAATGTCCTATCCACAATGGTGACACTGGAGCGTGTAATGTCCTATCCACAATGGTGACACTGGAGCATGTAATGTCCTATCCACAGTGGTGACACTGGAGCATGTAATGTCCTATCCACAGTGGTGACACTGGAGCATGTAATGTCCTATCCACAATGGTGACACTGGAGCATGTAATGTCCTATCCACAGTGGTGACACTGGAGCATGTAATGTCCTATCCACAGTGGTGACACTGGAGCATGTAATGTCCTATCCACAATGGTGACACTGGAGCGTGTAATGTCCTATCCACAATGGTGACACTGGAGCATGTAATGTCCTATCCACAATGGTGACACTGGAGCGTGTAATGTCCTATCCACAATGGTGACACTGGAGCATGTAATGTCCTATCCACAATGGTGACACTGGAGTATGTAATGTCCTATCCACAATGGTGACACTGGAGCATGTAATGTCCTATCCACAGTGGTGACACTGGAGCATGTAATGTCCTATCCACAGTGGTGACACTGGAGCATGTAATGTCCTATCCACAATGGTGACACTGGAGCGTGTAATGTCCTATCCACAATGGTGACACTGGAGCATGTAATGTCCTATCCACAATGGTGACACTGGAGCGTGTAATGTCCTATCCACAATGGTGACACTGGAGCATGTAATGTCCTATCCACAATGGTGACACTGGAGCATGTAATGTCCTATCCACAATGGTGACACTGGAGTATGTAATGTCCTATCCACAATGGTGACACTGGAGCATGTAATGTCCTATCCACAGTGGTGACACTGGAGCATGTAATGTCCTATCCACAATGGTGACACTGGAGCATGTAATGTCCTATCCACAATGGTGACACTGGAGCGTGTAATGTCCTATCCACAATGGTGACACTGGAGCATGTAATGTCCTATCCACAATGGTGACACTGGAGCGTGTAATGTCCTATCCACAATGGTGACACTGGAGCATGTAATGTCCTATCCACAATGGTGACACTGGAGCGTGTAATGTCCTATCCACAATGGTGACACTGGAGCATGTAATGTCCTATCCACAATGGTGACACTGGAGCATGTAATGTCCTATCCACAGTGGTGACACTGGAGCATGTAATGTCCTATCCACAATGGTGACACTGGAGCATGTAATGTCCTATCCACAATGGTGACACTGGAGCATGTAATGTCCTATCCACAATGGTGACACTGGAGCATGTAATGTCCTATCCACAATGGTGACACTGGAGCATGTAATGTCCTATCCACAGTGGTGACACTGGAGCATGTAATGTCCTATCCACAATGGTGACACTGGAGCATGTAATGTCCTATCCACAATGGTGACACTGGAGCATGTAATGTCCTATCTACAATGGTGACACTGGAGCGTGTAATGTCCTATCCACAATGGTGACACTGGAGCATGTAATGTCCTATCCACAATGGTGACACTGGAGCGTGTAATGTCCTATCCACAATGGTGACACTGGAGCATGTAATGTCCTATCCACAATGGTGACACTGGAGCATGTAATGTCCTATCCACAGTGGTGACACTGGAGCATGTAATGTCCTATCCACAATGGTGACACTGGAGCATGTAATGTCCTATCCACAATGGTGACACTGGAGCATGTAATGTCCTATCCACAATGGTGACACTGGAGCATGTAATGTCCTATCCACAATGGTGACACTGGAGCATGTAATGTCCTATCCACAGTGGTGACACTGGAGCATGTAATGTCCTATCCACAATGGTGACACTGGAGCATGTAATGTCCTATCCACAATGGTGACACTGGAGCATGTAATGTCCTATCCACAATGGTGACACTGGAGCATGTAATGTCCTATCCACAGTGGTGACACTGGAGCATGTAATGTCCTATCCACAATGGTGACACTGGAGCATGTAATGTCCCATCCACAATGGTGACACTGGAGCATGTAATGTCCTATCCACAATGGTGACACTGGAGCATGTAATGTCCTATCCACAATGGTGACACTGGAGCATGTAATGTCCTATCCACAATGGTGACACTGGAGCATGTAATGTCCTATCTACAATGGTGACACTGGAGCATGTAATGTCCTATCCACAATGGTGACACTGGAGCATGTAATGTCCCATCCACAATGGTGACACTGGAGCATGTAATGTCCTATCCACAGTGGTGACACTGGAGCATGTAATGTCCTATCCACAATGGTGACACTGGAGCATGTAATGTCCTATCCACAATGGTGACACTGGAGCATGTAATGTCCTATCCACAATGGTGACACTGGAGCATGTAATGTCCTATCCACAATGGTGACACTGGAGCATGTAATGTCCTATCCACAGTGGTGACACTGGAGCATGTAATATCCTATCCACAATGGTGACACTGGAGCATGTAATGTCCTATCCACAATGGTGACACTGGAGCATGTAATATCCTATCCACAATGGTGACACTGGAGCATGTAATATCCTATCCACAATGGTGACACTGGAGCATGTAATGTCCTATCCACAGTGGTGACACTGGAGCATGTAATATCCTATCCACAATGGTGACACTGGAGCATGTAATGTCCTATCCACAATGGTGACACTGGAGCATGTAATGTCCTATCCACAATGGTGACAATGGAGCATGTAATGTCCTATCTACAGTGGTGACAATGGAGCATGTAATGTCCTATCCACAATGGTGACACTGGAGCATGTAATGTCCTATCCACAGTGGTGACACTGGAGCATGTAATGTCCTATCCACAGTGGTGACAATGGAGCATGTAATGTCCTATCCACAGTGGTGACACTGGAGCATGTAATGTCCTATCCACAATGGTGACACTGGAGCATGTAATGTCCTATCCACAATGGTGACACTGGAGCATGTAATGTCCTATCCACAATGGTGACATTGGAGCATGTAATGTCCTATCCACAGTGGTGACACTGGAGCATGTAATGTCCTATCCACAGTGGTGACACTGGAGCATGTAATATCCTATCCACAGTGGTGACACTGGAGCATGTAATGTCCTATCCACAATGGTGACACTGGAACATGTAATGTCCTATCCACAGTGGTGACACTGGAGCATGTAATGTCCTATCCACAGTGGTGACACTGGAGCATGTAATGTCCTATCCACAGTGGTGACACTGGAGCATGTAATGTCCTATCCACAGTGGTGACACTGGAGCATGTAATGTCCTATCTACAGTGGTGACACTGGAGCATGTAATGCCCTATCCACAGTGGTGACACTGGAGCATGTAATGTCCTATCCACAATGGTGACTCTGGAGCATGTAATATCCTATCCACAGTGGTGACACTGGAGCATGTAATATCCTATCCACAGTGGTGACACTGGAGCATGTAATGTCCTATCCACAGTGGTGACACTGGAACATGTAATGTCCTATCCACAGTGGTGACACTGGAGCATGTAATGTCCTATCCACAGTGGTGACACTGGAGCATGTAATGTCCTATCCACAATGGTGACACTGGAGCATGTAATGTCCTATCCACAGTGGTGACACTGGAGCATGTAATGTCCTATCCACAATGGTGACACTGGAACATGTAATGTCCTATCCACAGTGGTGACACTGGAGCATGTAATGTCCTATCCACAATGGTGACACTGGAGCATGTAATGTCCTATCCACAGTGGTGACACTGGAGCATGTAATGTCCTATCCACAGTGGTGACACTGGAGCATGTAATGTCCTATCCACAGTGGTGACACTGGAGCATGTAATGCCCTATCCACAGTGGTGACACTGGAGCATGTAATGTCCTATCCACAATGGTGACACTGGAGCATGTAATGTCCTATCCACAGTGGTGACACTGGAGCATGTAATGTCCTATCCACAATGGTGACACTGGAGCATGTAATGTTCTATCCACAATGGTGACACTGGAGCATGTAATGTCCTATCCACAGTGGTGACACTGGAGCATGTAATGTCCTATCCACAATGGTGACACTGGAGCATGTAATGTCCTATCCACAATGGTGACACTGGAGCATGTAATGTCCTATCCACAATGGTGACACTGGAGCATGTAATGTCCTATCCACAGTGGTGACACTGGAGCATGTAATATCCTATCCACAGTGGTGACACTGGAGCATGTAATGTCCTATCCACAATGGTGACACTGGAGCATGTAATGTCCTATCCACAGTGGTGACACTGGAGCATGTAATATCCTATCCACAGTGGTGACACTGGAGCATGTAATGTCCTATCCACAATGGTGACACTGGAGCATGTAATGTCCTATCCACAGTGGTGACAATGGAGCATGTAATGTCCTATCTACAATGGTGACACTGGAGCATGTAATGTCCTATCCACAATGGTGACACTGGAGCATGTAATGTCCTATCCACAGTGGTGACACTGGAGCATGTAATGTCCTATCCACAGTGGTGACACTGGAGCATGTAATGTCCTATCCACAGTGGTGACACTGGAGCATGTAATGTCCTATCCACAATGGTGACACTGGAGCATGTAATGTCCTATCCACAGTGGTGACACTGGAGCATGTAATGTCCTATCCACAGTGGTGACACTGGAACATGTAATGTCCTATCCACAGTGGTGACAATGGAGCATGTAATATCCTATCCACAGTGGTGACACTGGAGCATGTAATGTCCTATCCACAATGGTGACACTGGAGCATGTAATGTCCTATCCACAATGGTGACACTGGAGCATGTAATGTCCTATCTACAATGGTGACACTGGAGCATGTAATGTCCTATCTACAGTGGTGACACTGGAGCATGTAATATCCTATCCACAATGGTGACACTGGAGCATGTAATGTCCTATCCACAGTGGTGACACTGGAGCATGTAATGTCCTATCCACAATGGTGACACTGGAGCATGTAATGTCCTATCCACAGTGGTGACACTGGAGCATGTAATGTCCTATCCACAGTGGTGACACTGGAGCATGTAATGTCCTATCCACAGTGGTGACACTGGAGCATGTAATGTCCTATCCACAGTGGTGACACTGGAGCATGTAATGTCCTATCCACAATGGTGACACTGGAGCATGTAATGTCCTATCCACAATGGTGACACTGGAGCATGTAATGTCCTATCCACAATGGTGACACTGGAGCATGTAATGTCCTATCCACAATGGTGACACTGGAGCATGTAATGTCCTATCCACAGTGGTGACACTGGAGCATGTAATGTCCTATCCACAATGGTGACACTGGAGCGTGTAATGTCCTATCCACAGTGGTGACACTGGAGCATGTAATGTCCTATCCACAGTGGTGACACTGGAGCATGTAATGTCCTATCCACAGTGGTGACACTGGAACATGTAATGTCCTATCCACAATGGTGACACTGGAGCATGTAATGTCCTATCCACAGTGGTGACACTGGAGCATGTAATGTCCTATCCACAGTGGTGACACTGGAACATGTAATGTCCTATCCACAATGGTGACACTGGAGCATGTAATGTCCTATCCACAGTGGTGACACTGGAGCATGTAATGTCCTATCCACAATGGTGACACTGGAACATGTAATGTCCTATCCACAATGGTGACACTGGAGCATGTAATGTCCTATCCACAGTGGTGACACTGGAGCATGTAATGTCCTATCCACAGTGGTGACACTGGAACATGTAATGTCCTATCCACAGTGGTGACACTGGAGCATGTAATGTCCTATCCACAGTGGTGACACTGGAGCATGTAATGTCCTATCCACAGTGGTGACACTGGAGCATGTAATGTCCTATCCACAGTGGTGATACTGGAGCATGTAATGTCCTATCCACAATGGTGACACTGGAGCATGTAATGTCCTATCCACAGTGGTGACACTGGAGCATGTAATGTCCTATCCACAATGGTGACACTGGAGCATGTAATGTCCTATCCACAATGGTGACACTGGAGCATGTAATGTCCTATCCACAGTGGTGACACTGGAGCATGTAATATCCTATCCACAATGGTGACACTGGAGCATGTAATGTCCTATCCACAATGGTGACACTGGAGCATGTAATGTCCTATCCACAGTGGTGACACTGGATTATGTAATGTCCTATCCACAGTGGTGATACTGGAGCATGTAATGTCCTATCCACAATGGTGACACTGGAGCATGTAATGTCCTATCCACAGTGGTGACACTGGAGCATGTAATGTCCTATCCACAGTGGTGACACTGGAGCATGTAATGTCCTATCTACAGTGGTGACACTGGAGCATGTAATGCCCTATCCACAGTGGTGACACTGGAGCATGTAATATCCTATCCACAGTGGTGACACTGGAGCATGTAATGTCCTATCCACAGTGGTGACACTGGAGCATGTAATGTCCTATCTACAGTGGTGACACTGGAGCATGTAATGTCCTATCTACAATGGTGACACTGGAGCATGTAATGTCCTATCCACAGTGGTGACACTGGAGCATGTAATGTCCTATCCACAGTGGTGATACTGGAGCATGTAATGTCCTATCCACAATGGTGACACTGGAGCATGTAATGTCCTATCCACAGTGGTGATACTGGAGCATGTAATGTCCTATCCACAATGGTGACACTGGAGCATGTAATGTCCTATCCACAGTGGTGACACTGGAGCATGTAATGTCCTATCTACAGTGGTGACACTGGAGCATGTAATGCCCTATCCACAGTGGTGACACTGGAGCATGTAATATCCTATCCACAGTGGTGACACTGGAGCATGTAATGTCCTATCCACAATGGTGACACTGGAGCATGTAATGTCCTATCCACAGTGGTGACACTGGAGCATGTAATGTCCTATCTACAGTGGTGACACTGGAGCATGTAATGTCCTATCTACAATGGTGACACTGGAGCATGTAATGTCCTATCCACAGTGGTGACACTGGAGCATGTAATGTCCTATCCACAGTGGTGACACTGGAGCATGTAATGTCCTATCTACAGTGGTGACACTGGAGCATGTAATGTCCTATCTACAATGGTGACACTGGAGCATGTAATGTCCTATCCATAGTGGTGACACTGGAGCATGTAATGTCCTATCCACAGTGGTGACACTGGAGCATGTAATGTCCTATCCACAGTGGTGACACTGGAGCATGTAATGTCCTATCCACAATGGTGACACTGGAGCATGTAATGTCCTATCCACAATGGTGACACTGGAGCATGTAATGTCCTATCCACAGTGGTGACACTGGATTATGTAATGTCCTATCCACAGTGGTGACACTGGAGCATGTAATGTCCTATCCACAGTGGTGATACTGGAGCATGTAATGTCCTATCCACAATGGTGACACTGGAGCATGTAATGTCCTATCCACAGTGGTGACACTGGAGCATGTAATGTCCTATCCACAGTGGTGACACTGGAGCATGTAATGTCCTATCCACAATGGTGACACTGGAGCATGTAATGTCCTATCCACAGTGGTGACACTGGAGCATGTAATGTCCTATCCACAATGGTGACACTGGAGCATGTAATGTCCTATCCACAATGGTGACACTGGAGCATGTAATGTCCTATCCACAGTGGTGACACTGGAGCATGTAATGTCCTATCCACAGTGGTGACACTGGAGCATGTAATGCCCTATCCACAGTGGTGACACTGGAACATGTAATGTCCTATCCACAATGGTGACACTGGAGCATGTAATGTCCTATCCACAGTGGTGACACTGGAGCATGTAATGTCCTATCCACAGTGGTGACACTGGAGCATGTAATGTCCTATCCACAGTGGTGACACTGGAGCATGTAATGTCCTATCCACAATGGTGACACTGGAGCATGTAATGTCCTATCCACAATGATGACACTGGAGCATGTAATGTCCTATCCACAGTGGTGACACTGGAGCATGTAATGTCCTATCCACAGTGGTGACACTGGAGCATGTAATGTCCTATCCACAATGGTGACACTGGAGCATGTAATGTCCTATCCACAGTGGTGACACTGGAGCATGTAATGCCCTATCCACAGTGGTGACACTGGAGCATGTAATGTCCTATCCACAGTGGTGACACTGGAGCATGTTATTCCCTATTCACGTAGACTCTGGTTTAAAGGAACCCAAATGTGAAAGTCAATATTCCCTTTGTTCCACAGGTAATATGTAATCTACTGTTCTCTGCTGTCAGTCATTTCTGGCTCATAGACAAGTCTCATTCAGGAACATGACAGTAATCCTTCTATGAGAAGCCCCCCATAACCACAGCTCCATGTTACATATCTCCGATGCATTTTCCATTTGTAGGTGTTGGCCATTGTAGAGCCTGTAGTAGGTATATTCCCATCTCCGAAATTTGTGCCACATACAGAGTCTGTTGGAGGTCTCAGATGGTCCCTAACTTCAGTTCTGAGAGACAAGCTCCACATCCAGCCACCAACTGTGACCTCTTTGTAGAAATGGGGGTCAGACGACCCTTGTCTGGGATCCTCAACTTTCAGTGGCTTATATGTAATAACTAGTGATGGGCGAGAACTAAAATGCTCGGGTGCTCGTTGCTCGGGTTGAGCAAATTGTAATACTCGGGTACTCGGCCAGAACAGCGAGCCCAATGTAAGTCTATGGGAGACCTGAGTATTTTTATCGCAATCCCCCCGGGGGTTCTGTTTAAGTTCTAAAAATGTCTGAAAATGATGGAAACACTGCTCAAATGACACCGGGACATCATGGGGATCACCCCTGGAAGCATTCCTGACTCCTAGGTCACAGCTGTAAGCAATGTTGTCAGAGTTTCACACCATTTTTACAGGTGCTTCAAAAAACATACAAAAACGTAAACGTAAACGTAACCAAAGTTGATTTTACCGGGAAATCTGTTAAGGTACATCCTTTCCACGTTAATGACTTGTATATAAGACAAAATAATTAACCCCAGACCGAACTGTTCCTCCACCACTAGGGCTATGTTCACACGCAGTGTTTTTGATGCGTTTTTCAACTTTAACATTGCTTTCAACCACTACAAATGCATTCACTGGGAAATGTCAATGTAACATGTAACACCCCTAGCTGGCCATGTGGTGTGTAACAGATAAGGAGACACGTCTTGTTTCATTTATGAAGGAGGGACTCTTAAAGTCACAGAGCCTATTTTTAGAGAGGCGTCAGGCGGCATTAATATTCTTAAAGGGGCATTATTAAACAGTGGGTCTCCTAAGCTGTTATTGCCTATGCAGTGAGTGGATGGGCTGCCAAGAAATATGATGCACCACAATACCCCTTTCATGAGAGGTACAGGAGGGCCTCCTGAAAAAATGTTGCATTGACTGCAAGGCCTGGCCTGCTATCAAGTTATATGCACCCCAATAAGCCTTTGAACCCAGATACTGGAAGTCCACAGGAAAATGCACTTCACAGTCTTCAGTTGGCCCTGCCATACTGTTTCCTTATGCATTGAATGCAAGGGCCGCCTTGACCCAAATTTGCACGCGCCCCAATCCCCCCTTGGAAGAAACATGGAGGAGGGCCTCCTAAACAAAACTGTCCCATTACCAAGGAGTGTGTCTCCTAGACTCGTACTGCCCATACACTAAGCGCATGGGCTGACAAACATTTCCCCATGGGGGGTACATTTTTCAGAAATATTTTATGGGGATCATAGACACCCTTGCCCCAAAATTGACTGGCTGTAACAGAAAGGAACTCTGCTTATAGAAGTGGAAGGGAAGAACAAAAGCAAAAAAAAATCTAAATAATACAAATATTGGAGAAAGAGAAACAAATCACAAACTAAAATTGGTTGCATGGGCAACAAACAAGGAGAATTGGAACTAGTAACGCAGGAAAAGAAATCTGATGTCATTGGAATCACTGAAACTTGGGGGGACGATACACATGATTGTAATACAAGGCTAGAAGGAAACAACTTACTTGCAAGAAACAGACTTGATAAACACGGAGGAGGTGTCACATTGTATGTTAGAAAAGCATATATCTGCACAAAGATTGAAGCTCCAGAGACTAGGAGTTCTGTGGAAACTGTTTGGGTAAGAATACAAGGAGAGAACAACGGAAAGGGCACCATTGTAGGCATTTACTACAGGCCACCCGTGCAAGCTGAAGATATGGATGAACCCTTTATGCATCAAATGGTCAAGTTCTGCAAAAAATATGACATAGTGGTCATGGGAGATTTCAACTATCCTGACATTTGTTGGGAATCTCGGGCAAAGCTAACAGGTCAAACAAATTCTTATCCTCTCTTGCTGACAATTTTATCTTCCAAAAGGTAGGAAACAAGAAAACATGGAGATCTGCTACCTTGGATCTAATGCTCAGAAACATAGAGGAAAGGGTTGAGGAGGTAAGAGTGGCTGGGACCCAGGAGGTAGCGACCATGCTATTTTAGCATTTTGGATAACTAGAGGAGGAAGACCTGCGAGGACTCAGACTTCAAGGTTAGATTTCAGAAAGGCAGGTTTAAGGGACTCAGAAAGAGAATCGGAGCGATACAATGGCTGGATAGCCTTAAGGACAAAAATGTCCAGGAAGGATGGGAAGTCTTGAAAAATGAGATTTTCAAAGCACAATTGATAACAATTCCGAAAAGAGGGAAAAATAGGAAGCATTGTAAGGAAACCCGGATGGGTGAACACAGAACTTAAACGCATGCTAAGAAGGAAGAAAGAAATGTTTATCAAATGGAAAGAGGGAGGCATATCTAAAGAAGAACATAATGCTGTCTGCAGAACCTGCAGGGCACAAATCAGATTTGCTAAAGCTGACAATGAATTAAGGCTTGCAAGAGATGTCAAAAGCAATAAAAACGGATTTTGGGGATATGTCAAAAAGTAATAGAAAAGTCAAAGATGCTATAGGATTTTTACAGGATGAAAATTATGTAATGGTAAAAAAGGACGTTGAGAAGGCCGAACTTTTAAATTCCTATTTTGCATCTGTTTTCTCTCAGAAAGAAAATGTAACTTCAACTGATTTTCACTGTCCTATTAAGGGAATAAAAGAATCCAGGATATCTATAAACAGAAAGATAGTGAGGAAACACTTAGCTAACATAAATTAATTCAAGTCCCCAGGTCCAGATGAATTACACCCCAGAGTACTGAAGGAGATAGCAGAAGAAATTTTTGAATCACTCTCCATAATCTTTGAAAATTCTTGGAGAACAGGAGAAGTCCCAGAAGACTGGTAAAGAGCAAATGTTATTCCTATCTTCAAAACGGGGAAGAAGGTGGACCCAGGGAACTATAGGACGGTGAGTCTGACTTCCATAGCAGGAAAGATCTTTGAACAAATTATTAAACAACATGTATGTAAGTACCTGGATAAGAATGAAAAGATTAAATAAAGTCAGCATGGGTTTGTAACTAATAATTCATGTCAGACTAACTTATTTTCCTCCTATGACAGAATCACTGACTGGGTGGATCAGGGAAATGCTGTAGATATATCTTGACTTCAGCAAAGCATTTGACAAAGTATCTCACACAATCCTTATTGAAAAAATGACTAAGTATGGAATGCACAAGTCAAATGCTAGGTGGATTCATAACTGGCTTAGTGATCGGACCCAAAGAGTGGTCTTAAATGGCTGCACATCCAGTTGGAAGAATGTCTCAAGTGGGGTACCACAGGGTTCTGTCCTGGGCCGTGTATTGTTCAACATCTTTATCAATTATTTTGATGAAGGAATTGAGGGTAAACTGATTAAAATTGTTGATGACACAAGGCTGGGAGGGATAGCTAGTACTAGAAAAGAGAGAGAGGATTCAAAAAGATATGAGTAAACTGGAGCAGTGGGCAGAAACTAATAGAATCATTTTTAACAGGGAAAAATGCAAAGTACTACATCTGGGCAGTAAAAATGAAAAAATCATATACAGAATGGGAGGAATAGGGCTATGCAACAGCACATGTGAAAAAGACTTTGGTATACTAATAGATCCGAGACTAAACATGAGTCAACAGTGTGATGCAGCAGCAAAAAAGGGAAATACAATTCTGGGATGTATTAACAGTAGCATACAGCCTAGATCATGTGATGTAATTATTGCCCTCTATTCCTCTTTGGTCAGACCTCATCTGGAATACTGTGTCCAGTTTTGGGCACCACATTTAAAAAAATACATCAACAAACTGGAGCAAGGTCAGAGAAGAGCGACCAGAATGGTGACTGATCTGCAAACCATGTCCTATGAGGAATGTTTACAGGATTTGGGAGTATTTAGCTAGCAAAAAAGAAGACTGATAGGAGACTTAATAGCTGTCTACAAATATCTCAAGGGCTGTCACATTGTAGAAGGATCATCTTTATTCTCATTTGCACAAGGAAAGACTAGAAGCAATGGGATGAAACTGAATGGGAGGAGACAGATTGGATACTAGAAAAAACTTTTTGAACAGTTAGGGTGATCAATGAGTGGAACAGGCTGCCACGAGAGGTGGTGAGTTCTCCTTCAATGGAAGTCTTCAAACAGAGGCTGGACAGACACCTGTCTGGGACAAATAAGTGAATCAGCTTTGAGCAGGGCGTTGGACCAGATGACCCAGGAGGTCCCTTCCAACTCTAACATTATATGATTCTATGATTCTATATGTTAACCATGGTGATCTAGTGGCAGAGAATGATGAGACGTGGAGGAAGGCCTCATTAAAAACTGGGACCAATTTAAAGGAGCGGTCTCCTAGACTTGTAATGCCCATACACTAAGTGCATGGGCTGACAAACATTTCTCCCTGTGGGATACATTTTTTAAAAATATTTAATGGGGATCATAGACACCCTTGCCCAAAAATTGATTGGCTGTAGCAGAAAGGAACACGTGAATCCTGGTGATCTAGTGGCGGAGAATGATGAGACGTGGAGGATGGCCTCAAAACTAGGTCCAATGTAAAGAAGTGGGTCTCCTAGACTTGTAGTGCTCATACACTAAGTGTATGAGCTGACAAACATTTCCCCCCTGGGGGAGTAAAATTGTTTTTGGTTTCAAAATAGTAACGGGCATCATAAAAACATCCTTGCACAAAAATTTAGTGATTTTTGCATCATGGAATTCGTTCACCCTGGTGTTCTATTGATTGCGAATGATGAGAATGAGGATAAGGAGGAGGATAACACCAAACAGAACAAATCAGGAAGCGTATACCCATGTGTGGTTGTGAAGAGGTGCATGAGAATACCTCTCCACAAAAAATACAATGTATTTGAGGTTATGTTTTGCTGTTTTCATTCGGTGGTGTACAGAAGTCTTGCCCAATCCAGCATTTGTTCATTTTTATAAGAGTCAGCCTGTCAGCATTTTCAGTTGACAGGTGGATGTGCATATCTGTTATAATTCCACCAGCGGCACTAAAAACCCTCTATGAAAGAACATTAGCAGCAGGGCAGGCCAGCACCTCCATGGTGTAGAGAACCAGTTCATGCCACGTGTCCAGCTTGGATACCCAATAATTAAAAGGCACAGAGGAATCACGAAGGACATTTGTACGATCAGCAAGGTACTCCCTCAGCATCTTCTCAAACATTGCACTTCTTGTGGTAGCACCCCTTGCCTCTGTGCCGGCACGATGGAAGGGTCTGAGAAAACTGTCCTAAAACTTGGCCATTGTTCCCCTGCCTGAGCTGGATTGTACGTCTGTCTCTCTCGCTTGGACTCCTTGGTTGTACAACAAACTCTGACATCTGCTGCCAGCCTTCTCAGATGGGTATTTTTTTTAGTAATTCCGCTACAAGGGCCCTCTGATACTGCAACATTTTAGTACACCTGTCTGCCTCTGGAAGAAGAGATTGAAAGTTCTCCTTGTAGCATTGGTCTAAAAGTGTCACCAACAAGTAATGGGTGTCACTGAAAATTTTAATAATGCGAGGGTCACGTTAAAACGCAGCGCATGGGCAGTAATGTACATAGAAATTACAGGACCCCATAGGAAAAGGTCTAATTGGGGCCATTACCCGGGCCTTATTCCAATATAAGATATACACGGTAGCTGGCACGCTGAGGACTGTAAGGGACTCTAGGACTTACATCAGAGACCGGCAGGACATCTGAACTGCAAGTTACCCGTCCGTCACACACACACCTGAAGACACAGTAATACACATAGAGCCCGGGCATGCTAAAGACCCTGTAAAAAGGCTCAAGTTACCTGTCAGGCAGGTATTGTCCTATCCTTTATGGGGGACAGAGAAGAACTGTGAGGACCTTATCAGAAGCCCTAGGCAGTAAGGGACTACAACACCACCACGCTAGAGGAAGGCTTTTAACTCCACCTGGTAAAGTGGACTCTGGATTCGCTTCCAAGCCGGCCGGACCCTGCCTGCCCAGAGATCTGGTGCCCTGGACTGTGGCTGCTGAAATCTTCAGTAAACCTGTTAAAGAGACTGCAAACCTGTGTCCTCGCTCTTTACTGCACCTTCCACCATCTTCCATCTACACCCCGGGAGCCCTGGGGACATACTTCACCTGTGGGAAGGTATACCATTTAGCTGCCGTAACATCACCCCAGCGGACCCCTTAAAGCAGCATCGGTCACCCTGACCGAATACCACAGGTGGCGTCAGGAACATAAACTTTATTCATTTATCCCTTTTACATGGGCGCCCAGGGCCACGGACCAGGTCGTCACTGTGACATCACCCTGTGAACACCGGACCCGGTACCGGGTACCCAACGGCCCTGGCGGGTGACTCAACAGTGCCTCACCTTCCTCCAGGACAAGGCCAGAGACTTTACGCATCACCTACGGCGCCACTGGGATTTCAAGCTTCCGCAACCATGGAACCATGAGACTGATACATTTACCAGTTTCCTAACCATTTGTTTATACCCTGATACCAACGCCAAGTTTATTTCCCCCTTAACCCTCCCACTCACTGCGTGGAGTAATCTTTGTAAGAAACCTGTTAACTCTTGGTCTGTCTCCTGCTCGTCACTGCATCCAGTGTTTCTGCTTACTCTCATATGTAAGTTGCTTTTTGTTATCCCAGTTTGTCTTACGTGTTTATGCACTAACATGCCTGTCCCAGGCCTCCTGAGGTGGGGGAGGGTACTGCTTAGGGCATATCAGGAGCATGGTAAGGTCAGAGACTCAGAACTCTCTACCTCCAAGAGTACTCCCGGGTCAAGGATAGTTAGGGTTCCAGTTCCAGGGACAACTTGAGGCCCCCATCCTAACCGAAGACCATCACAGCGTGACATGCAGACATGATGTAGTGAGTTAACTGGGCCTGCACCGCATGGAGTCTCAGACTCACAGGCGCGGGCTGAATGGTGGATCGACTCCCTGAAACACCATTCTATTCACTGATATCTGCCTACTGAGGATGAAATTGTGATGACGGGGTAGGAGAGGTTCCTGGGGCTGAGCATTATCAAGCTCTCCTCTGACTTACGGCCCCATTACTTCTTGTATGACTCTCCTATGTGTTCTAATGTCTGATCCGATATAGATAATAAATCATAGAGTGTGAGGAGGCAGCAAAGTTCTGACTTGGAACTTGGCTTTGACCAGGGTTCAGGGTTTTGTTATTGGCTTAGACAAGATAGGACTTTCCCATTACAGAGTAAAAGGGGTTGTCTAGGATAGGAAAAAAAATACCCCAAATTCCCTTTCACACACCTTGCCTGAACTTAGGTTCCTAGTTTCAGTCCATCTCTTGTTACCTGTCTAGGTGCGTTCTTGGTTTTGTCTCTCCTGTTACTATGCCGGCTTGTTTACTAATCTTGTCTACTCCTGACCCCAACTTTGTACTGTGAACCTGTGCGGCCTGCCCCAAACCTTGGGCTGTCTGTCCATATCTTTGTCCTCGCTCTCTGTGACTCGTATTTCTGCTTTGACCCGCAGGTCAGCTGTTGAAGGTCTGGACTCAGCCCTGGAGTGGCACCTGGTGACTACCCTAATGGCCCAAGCCGATCCTCAACTTTTTAGACCCTAGTGGAGATCAGGTAGTCATTTCGTTGTGGCCCTCCAGTGGTGAAGTGGATACACACCCATTGCCGTCACACTTTATAACTTCAAGACAATATCATTTTTCATGTACACGCCCCATACTACGTCACTGTACAAGCTCCAAGTAGTAACTTACCATGCATATTAATGAATCAATATTGTACCTCTGTATCACTCAGTATATAGAAACAATCGTGGCGTGTTCCACTGGAGGCCATACAACATAGATATTCCCCCCTAGAAGCAGATATTATTCTCAGATACAATACCAAAGTAATATGGCGCCTGTGATCACAGCTGTAGGGGGTGGAAAGAATGCACTGATGCCGGAGAGCACACATTTCCTAAAGAAGACACCAGTTGAATGTATGGCCCAGAGTTGGTAGGGGCCCTCTTACACATATTGAATTGGTAAAGTTTAATTGAGTTCCATTGTGAGCCACCACGCTACCACCGGGAGACTTAGGCATTCCTAACACAACCTTATAGTCTCCATGCACATGCCATATTCATGAGCCTCAAGTCTCCTTACAAGTTGGCAACTTTTCCCTGTGGTTAAATTATTAATATTTCACTTATTGAAAAGTCTGGTCTCAGTTCTGGGCCCATTTATGCAGTGAAAATGGTTAAATAAGTAAAGACAATGCATCTAAAGTAATCTCAAAGTAATCTGCTCCGTGCCCTCCAAATCCTGTTTTATAGAAATAAAGGGAGGAAAGGCACAGGCTGACTTCTTTTTTTTTTTTTTCATTCCCTTAATGTTATGCAAATTTAATCACAATTTACTGCTTAGATTGACTTGAATTGGTATTACTTTAATTGGTTTTCAAAAATGTCTTGATGATGTGAAATTCCTCAGAATGGCACATACAGCGCGTCGCTGTTGCATTGATGGATTGTCGTGTGAGTCGGCAATTCGGAAAGTTTCGGATTTCACTGAATTGACACTTTTTTTTTTTTGCAAATTTACCCAATTTACTGAAGCAAAAAGTGAATCTGAAGCAAAAATGAGACACATTAAGGATAAAGGTGCTCATCTCAATAGAAGATGCTAAAGAATAACATGGATTTTGTGACTCATGGAGTGGGCCGAACAACTTAAAGGGGTTTTAGACAACTGGTCAAGTCTATCTAAATCAACCTCTTTGGAATATTTACCTTTTGTTTTGGTCACTATAAAATGTAAATTTACTTCTGCCGACGTCGTGCCGTACATCGAGTTCCACACTGTCTCTTCCGGTGAAGAAAATGTATGGTACGCAGTCGAAAAATATTTAGAATTGAGAGTCCTCAGTGGTTGACACCTTTTTTTTTAGAATTGAGAGTCCTCCTGGTACGTGGTCAGCATTCATCACATTCCCGTGTGCCAACTTTTGTGTGCCATCCTCAAAGCATGCTAGAGACTGACCCAGCATTATTGCACCCCGTATACTCAGCTCATGGGTGATCATGGGCTTCCAAAGCATCGGTGGCCATCATCTCCTCCAATGACATTTCTACAAACAGTTGGACTTGGACAGATTGGAAGGTCGGCTCAGTTGCATTGAAAGGAAGTGTTCAGGTTTCGTGAGCCATTGTAGTCAGTGATGACCAGGAATGACCTTGAGAGAAAGTGGCTGAGGTCAGCAATGAGGTGTGGGGTGCTGATACCAGAGAAATGGTATACAACTATGGCTACGTTCACATTAGCGTTGCGCGCCGGTGCATCGGCGACGCAACGCACGGCGCACAAAAACGCGCGCAAACGCACGCAAAAACGCTGCGTTTTGCGACGCGTGCGTCATTTTTTGACGAAAATCGGACGCACGAAAAATGCAACTTGTTGCATTTTCTTGCGTCCGATGCTAGCGTCGAAAACGACGCACGTGTCGGAAAACGCAACAAAAAAAATGCACGCGTCCCCCATGTTAAACATAGGGGCGCGTCGCCGCTGCGTAGCCGACGCAACAGCGACGCACATTAGCGGAACACTAATGTGAACGTAGCCTTAGAGGATAAAGTATTTGTTGTACAGTTGTTAAAGGGAATATTTATTGTATGAGGAAAGTTTACAAAACATTTGATGGTGGAATATTGTAGTGCAATATGTTAGTAACAATGGAAGGAAAATATTCCAACAGGGTCAAAAATATATTGTGAGAGAGTACATCATATTGATCTGGCCACTTAAACAAGACGTGGTTCACCGATGCACCTTGGATAGGAAACGTTGGCATCTTGCCATTGGTTCCACTGAGTCCCTCAGGGCAACAAATTTGTCTACCACTTCACCAGTGAACCACCAAAATTTGAGATGTTTCTCATTGAGACACCAGGAAGAGTTCATGTTGACCACATCAGCATTGTACTACTTCACCAGTGGACCACCAAAATTTCAGATGTTTTCTCATTGGGATACCAAGAAGAGTTCACGGTGACTGCGTCAGCATTGTATCAGTTCACCAGTGGACCACCTTAATTTGACCTGTCTTCTCATTGAGACACCAAGAAGAGTTCACGTTGACTGTGTCAGCATTGTACCACTTCATCAGGGGACCACCAAAATTTGACCTGTCTTCTCATTGGGACACCAAGAAGAGTTCACGGTGACTGCATCAGCATTGTACCAGTTCACCAGTGGACCACCAAAATTTGACCTGTCTTCTCATTGGGACACCAAGAAGAGTTCACGGTGACTGCGTCAGCATTGTACCAGTTCACCAGTGGACCACCTTAATTTGACCTGTCTTCTCATTGGGACACCAAGAAGAGTTCACAGTGACTGCATCAGCATTGTACCAGTTCATCAGGGGACCACCAAAATTTCAGATGTTTTCTCATTGGGACACCAAGAAGAGTTCACGGTGACTGCGTCAGCATTGTACCAGTTCATCAGGGGACCACCAAAATTTCAGATGTTTTCTCATTGGGACACCAAGAAGAGTTCAAGTTGACCACATCAGCATTGTACCACTTCACCAGTGGACCACCAAAATTTCAGATGTTTTCTCATTGGGATACCAAGAAGAGTTCACGTTGACTGTGTCAGCATTGTACCAGTTCACCAGTGGACCACCAAAATTTGACCTGTCTTCTCATTGGGACACCAAGAAGAGTTCACGGTGACTGCGTCAGCATTGTACCACTTCATCAGGGGACCACCAAAATTTCAGATGTTTTCTCATTGGGACACCAAGAAGAGTTCAAGTTGACTGTGTCAGCATTGTACCAGTTTACCAGTGGGCCACCAAAATTTCAGATGTTTTCTCATTGGGACACCAAGAAGAGTTCACTTTGACTGTGTCAGCATTGTACCAGTTCACCAGTGGACCACCAAAATTTCAGATGTTTTCTCATTGGGATACCAAGAAGAGTTCACGGTGACTGCGTCAGCATTGTATCAGTTCACCAGTGGACCACCTTAATTTGACCTGTCTTCTCATTGAGACACCAAGAAGAGTTCACGTTGACTGTGTCAGCATTGTACCACTTCATCAGGGGACCACCAAAATTTGACCTGTCTTCTCATTGGGACACCAAGAAGAGTTCACGGTGACTGCATCAGCATTGTACCAGTTCACCAGTGGACCACCAAAATTTGACCTGTCTTCTCATTGGGACACCAAGAAGAGTTCACGGTGACTGCGTCAGCATTGTACCACTTCATCAGGGGACCACCAAAATTTCAGATGTTTTCTCATTGGGACACCAAGAAGAGTTCAAGTTGACTGTGTCAGCATTGTACCAGTTTACCAGTGGGCCACCAAAATTTCAGATGTTTTCTCATTGGGACACCAAGAAGAGTTCACTTTGACTGTGTCAGCATTGTACCAGTTCACCAGTGGACCACCAAAATTTCAGATGTTTTCTCATTGGGATACCAAGAAGAGTTCACGGTGACTGCGTCAGCATTGTATCAGTTCACCAGTGGACCACCTTAATTTGACCTGTCTTCTCATTGAGACACCAAGAAGAGTTCACGTTGACTGTGTCAGCATTGTACCACTTCATCAGGGGACCACCAAAATTTGACCTGTCTTCTCATTGGGACACCAAGAAGAGTTCACAGTGACTGCATCAGCATTGTACCAGTTCATCAGGGGACCACCAAAATTTCAGATGTTTTCTCATTGGGACACCAAGAAGAGTTCACGGTGACTGCGTCAGCATTGTACCAGTTCATCAGGGGACCACCAAAATTTCAGATGTTTTCTCATTGGGACACCAAGAAGAGTTCAAGTTGACCACATCAGCATTGTACCACTTCACCAGTGGACCACCAAAATTTCAGATGTTTTCTCATTGGGATACCAAGAAGAGTTCACGTTGACTGTGTCAGCATTGTACCAGTTCACCAGTGGACCACCAAAATTTGACCTGTCTTCTCATTGGGACACCAAGAAGAGTTCACGGTGACTGCGTCAGCATTGTACCACTTCATCAGGGGACCACCTTAATTTGACCTGTCTTCTCATTGGGACACCAAGAAGAGTTCACAGTGACTGCGTCAGCATTGTACCAGTTTACCAGTGGACCACCTTAATTTGACCTGTCTTCTCATTGGGACACCAAGAAGAGTTCACAGTGACTGCATCAGCATTGTACCAGTTCATCAGGGGACCACCAAAATTTCAGATGTTTTCTCATTGGGACACCAAGAAGAGTTCACGGTGACTGCGTCAGCATTGTACCAGTTCATCAGGGGACCACCAAAATTTCAGATGTTTTCTCATTGGGACACCAAGAAGAGTTCAAGTTGACCACATCAGCATTGTACCACTTCACCAGTGGGCCACCAAAATTTCAGATGTTTTCTCATTGGGACACCAAGAAGAGTTCACGGTGACTGCATCAGCATTGTACCAGTTCACCAGTTGACCACCAAAATTTGACCTGTCTTCTCATTGGGACACCAAGAAGAGTTCACGGCGACTGCATCAGCATTGTACCAGTTCACCAGTGGACCACCAAAATTTGACCTGTCTTCTCATTGGGACACCAAGAAGAGTTCACAGTGACTGCGTTAGCATTGTACCAGTTCATCAGGGGACCACCAAAATTTCAGATGTTTTCTCATTGGGACACCAAGAAGAGTTCACGTTGACTGTGTCAGCATTGTACCAGTTTACCAGTGGACCACCTTAATTTGACCTGTCTTCTCATTGGGACACCAAGAAGAGTTCACAGTGACTGCATCAGCATTGTACCAGTTCATCAGGGGACCACCAAAATTTCAGATGTTTTCTCATTGGGACACCAAGAAGAGTTCACGGTGACTGCGTCAGCATTGTACCAGTTCATCAGGGGACCACCAAAATTTCAGATGTTTTCTCATTGGGACACCAAGAAGAGTTCAAGTTGACCACATCAGCATTGTACCACTTCACCAGTGGACCACCAAAATTTCAGATGTTTTCTCATTGGGATACCAAGAAGAGTTCACGTTGACTGTGTCAGCATTGTACCAGTTCACCAGTGGACCACCAAAATTTGACCTGTCTTCTCATTGGGACACCAAGAAGAGTTCACGGTGACTGCGTCAGCATTGTACCACTTCATCAGGGGACCACCTTAATTTGACCTGTCTTCTCATTGGGACACCAAGAAGAGTTCACAGTGACTGCATCAGCATTGTACCAGTTCACCAGTGGGCCACCAAAATTTCAGATGTTTTCTCATTGGGACACCAAGAAGAGTTCACGGTGACTGCATCAGCATTGTACCAGTTCACCAGTTGACCACCAAAATTTGACCTGTCTTCTCATTGGGACACCAAGAAGAGTTCACGGCGACTGCATCAGCATTGTACCAGTTCACCAGTGGACCACCAAAATTTGACCTGTCTTCTCATTGGGACACCAAGAAGAGTTCACAGTGACTGCGTTAGCATTGTACCAGTTCATCAGGGGACCACCAAAATTTCAGATGTTTTCTCATTGGGACACCAAGAAGAGTTCACGTTGACTGTGTCAGCATTGTACCAGTTTACCAGTGGACCACCAAAATTTGACCTGTTATCTCATTGGGACACTAAGAAGAGTTCATGGTGACTGTGTCAGCATTGTACCAGTTCACCAGTGGGCCACCAAAATTTGACCTGTCTTCTCATTGGGACACCAAGAAGAGTTCACGTTGACTGTGTCAGCATTGTACTACTTCACCAGTGGGCCACCAAAGTTTCAGATGTTTTCTCGTTGGGACACCAAGAAGAGTTCACGCTGACTATGTCAGCATTGTACCACTTCATCAGGGGACCACCAAAATTTGAGATGTTTTCTCATTGGGACACCAAGAAAAGTTCACATTGACCGTGTCAGCATTGTAGTGCAGTTGATGACAAACCTGTTTCAGGGTCAGCAGAGGTTTACAAAAAAAGTGATACACCAATTCACAGATTGTGTCTGGTATTGGTGTCCAACCCATTCACGTCAAGGGAGCTGAGCTGCAATACTAAACACAACCTTTGTACAAGTGTGGCACTGTTTCTGGAAGACGGCAAACCATATTTTTTGAATCCTTGCAACTTGGTTCAGAGCACCGGCCTCTGACATGCGTCTGATCAGTCATACTTCTTTCAGTGTCTTCCTACTGCTTCATCATACAAAGGACTCGGTTTCCTGAAGCTTCCATGCATTCAGTTCAGAACTTTTTCCACCTTTAATGCCGTCCATAATCTGTACAAATTTATTTAGAAATGGACAATAATCTTTTTGAGAGGGAAAATGAAAACAGCAAAACTAGAATAATGTGGTTGCATAAGTTTGCACACCCTCTTATAATTGAGGATGTGTTGTATTCAGAATTAGCCATTCCCATTTAAACTCATGTTAAACAGTAGTCAATGCATGTCCGCCATCATTTCCAGTGATTTTGTTTAAAGGGAATTTATCAGTAATCTGCATATGTCATCTGAGAGCAGCATGATGTAGAGACAGTGTCCATGATATGTATCACTTATCCGGCTGTGTGTTGTTGTTTCAATAAAATCAGTGTTTTATTAGCAGGAGATTATCACTACATGACTAGTTGTCCCGTGCCTCCTAGTCAATTTGCTGTACATAACCCGCCCCCACCACTGTCTGGAAGCTTTCATCATTCAATAAACTGGTAGATCTACAGCAGAGAAAAACTGTCATTGCATTGCAACTACGGTATCCAGTAAAGTAAGTGATACATCGCTGGATTTAGGGTCTCTGAATTTACATCATACTTCTCTTGGATTACATAGCAACAACTTGCTGACATTCACTTTAACACCATGTAAAGTTTTGCTTTTCTAGTAAAAATCTCCCGACATTTTCTTAGTTGCATTTTACAGCAAAATCCATAGTCTGTGAATAGCTGACAACACAGCAAAGGGATCTCATTGCTGAAAGTTATAAATCAGGAGAAGGATACAACTAACTTTTCTTGGCAATAGATCTACCATGGAGCACTCTGAACATGTCATAAAGCAGTGGCTTAAATTTTGCACCACAGTCACATTACCTAGTGTAACCCTATTTGCTGGTGACCCTGCATGGTTCCCCTTTCCGCTCCATGCAGGGACGCCTGCATACTCCCCAATGGCTGGCATGCATATAATATTACAGTACTCCTGTTAGTTTGCCCCCAGCCAACAGCTGGTAGGCATCTTGTATAAAAGGCACCCTCCTCGATAGACAGGTGCCAAGCATCCAAAGCTGCATTAGGCATTGCGTAGTCTACTAGTGAAGTTGTGAGGTCCCCTGGTACTGGTGTGGCTAGTGTCCTGAACTAGAAGTTCCCTGTCCTTGTGTGGCCAGTCCTGAGTCATAGTTCCTGGTCCTAGTGTGGTCAGAGCCCAAACCTCATCCTCTGGTCCCTGTGCAGCCAGTCCCTGAATTTATATGAGACCCATGTGTCTGGACTTGTGTCTTTTCGAGTATCCTATGTGTCCGGACTGTCCTATCAGCCCTGGCTGAGTCTCCATGTCAGTAACCCTTCTGTTGTGAATTCTGTGGCTGAGTTCACTTCTGTGGTCACAAGTGGTATTGCAGTCTCTGGGCTTCCTCCCTCAGGTGTTTTGGTGAGCTCGTTGGCTGCCTTGCTATTTAGCTCCACCTGAGTCTGTCTTCCTTGCTCCTTGTCAATGTTCCAGTGTTGGATCTGAGCTACTGCATCTTTCCTTGGGCCTGCTGCTCTGCTAGATAAGTGCTTCTAGTTTGTTTTCTGTTTTTTCTGTCCAGCTTGCTATTAACTTTTGCTGGAAGCTCTGAGAAGCAAAGGGGTGCACCGCCGTGCTGTTAGTTCGGCACGGTGGGTCTTTTTGCCCCTTTGCGTGGTTTTCGTTTTAGGGTTTTTTGTAGACTGCATAGTTCTCTTTGCTATCCTCGCTCTGTCTAGAATATCGGGCCTCACTTTGCTGAATCTATTTCATTCCTACGTTTGTCTTTTCATCTTGCTAACAGTCATTATATGTGGGGGGCTGCCTATTCCTTTGGGGTATTTCTCTGAGGTAAGTCAGGCTTGTATTTCTATCTTCAGGCTAGTCAGCTCCTCAGGCAGTGCCGAGTTGCATAGGTAGTGATAGGCGCAATCCACTGCTGCTTATAGTTGTGTGAGGATAGATCAGGTACTGCAGTCTACAGAGATTCCACGTCTCAGAGCTTGTCCTATTGTTTTTGGTTATTGCCAGATCTCTGTATGTGCGCTGATTACTGCACGCTGTGTTGCCTGATTGCCAGCCATAACAGTACAAGGAGCCACACCAATGATTCCCAATAGAGGGAAAAAAGAAATCCTGACATCATTTTTTTTTCTTAGCTCTGTCTTCAGTCTTTTTTTTCCCCTAGACATTAGAGTGCTTCAGGACACAGCTGTGGACATGGATATTCAGGCTCTGTGCTCCTCAATGGATAATCTCGTTGTAAATGTACAAAAGATTCAAGATACTATTGATCAGAAATCGATGCTAGAACCAAGAATTCCGATTCCTGATTTGTTTTTTGGTGACAGAACTAAGTTCCTGAGCTTCAGAAATAATTGTAAGCTATTTTTGGCCTTGAAACCTCATTCTTCTGGTAATCCTATTCAACAGGTTTTGATTATTATTTCTTTTTTGCGCGGCGACCCACAGGACTGGGCGTTTTCTCTTGCGCCAGGAGACCCTGCATTGAGTAGTGTCGATGCGTTTTTCCTGGCGCTCGGATTGCTTTACGATGAGCCTAATTCAGTGGATCAGGCTGAGAAAAATCTGCTGGCTTTATGCCAGGGTCAGGATGATATAGAAGTATATTGTCAGAAATTTAGAAAGTGGTCAGTACTCACTCTGTGGAATGAATCTGCACTAGCGGCTTTGTTCAGAAAGGGTCTCTCTGAAGCTCTTAAGGATGTAATGGTGGGATTTCCTATGCCTGCTGGTTTGAATGAGTCCATGTCCTTGGCCATTCAGATCGGTCGTCGCTTGCGCGAGCGTAAATCTGTGCACCATCTGGCGGTATTGTCTGAGAGTAAACCTGAGCCTATGCAGTGCGACAGGACTATGACTAAAGTAGAACGGCAAGAACACAGACGTCTGAACAGACTGTGTTTCTATTGTGGTGATTCTACTCATGCTATTTCTAATTGTCCTAAACGCACTAGGCGGTTCGATAGCTCTGCCGTTATTGGTACTGTACAGTCCAAATTCCTTTTGTCCATTACCTTAATGTGCTCTTTGTCATCGTATTCTGTCATGGCGTTTGTGGATTCAGGCGCTGCCCTGAATCTGATGGATTTGGATTATGCTAAACGTTGTGGATTTTTCTTGGAGCCTTTGCGGTGTCCTATTCCGTTGAGAGGAATTGATGCTACACCTTTGGCCAAGAATAAGCCTCAGTACTGGGCCCAGCTGACCATGTGCATGGCTCCTGCACATCAGGAAGTTATTCGCTTTCTGGTACTGCATAATTTGCATGATGTGGTCGTGTTGGGGTTGCCATGGCTACAAACCCATAATCCAGTATTGGATTGGAACTCTATGTCGGTAACCAGCTGGGGTTGTCAGGGAGTACATGGTGATGTTCCATTTTTGTCTATTTCGTCATCCATTCCTTCTGACATCCCAGAGTTCTTGTCGGACTTTCAGGATGTATTTGAAGAGTCCAAGTCTGATGCCCTACCTCCGCATAGGAATTGTGATTGCGCTATCGATTTGATTCCTGGTAGTAAATTCCCTAAGGGTCGTTTATTTAATTTGTCCGTACCTGAACACACCGCTATGCGCAGTTATGTGAAGGAGTCCCTGGAGAAGGGACATATTCGCCCATCGTCGTCACCATTGGGAGCAGGGTTCTTTTTTGTAGCCAAGAAGGATGGTTCGCTAAGACCGTGTATTGATTACCGCCTTCTTAATAAGATCACTGTTAAGTTTCAGTATCCCTTGCCATTGATTTCTGACTTGTTTGCTCGGATTAAGGGGGCTAGTTGGTTCACCAAGATAGATCTTCGTGGTGCGTATAATCTGGTGAGAATCAGGCAGGGAGATGAATGGAAAACGGCATTTAATACGCCCGAGGGTCATTTTGAGTATCTAGTGATGCCGTTTGGACTTGCCAATGCTCCATCTGTTTTTCAGTCTTTTATGCATGACATTTTCCGTGAGTATCTGGATAAATTCTTGATTGTTTACTTGGATGACATTTTGATCTTCTCTGATGATTGGGAGTCTCATGTGAAGCAAGTCAGAATGGTTTTCCAGGTACTGCGTGCTAATTCCTTGTTCGTGAAGGGATCAAAGTGTCTCTTCGGTGTGCAGAAAGTTTCATTTTTGGGGTTCATCTTTTCCCCTTCTACTATCGAGATGGATCCGGTTAAGGTTCAGGCCATCCAGGATTGGACTCAGCCGACATCTCTAAAAAGTCTGCAGAAATTCCTGGGCTTTGCTAATTTTTATCGTCGCTTCATCTGTAATTTTTCTAGCATTGCCAGACCATTGACCGATTTGACCAAGAAGGGTGCTGATTTGGTTAATTGGTCTTCTGCTGCCGTGGAAGCTTTTCAGGAGTTGAAGCGTCGTTTCTGCTGTGCCCCTGTGTTGTGTCAACCTGATGTTTCTCTTCCGTTCCAGGTCGAGGTTGATGCTTCTGAGATTGGTGCAGGGGCGGTTTTGTCACAGAGAGGTTCTGGTTGCTCAGTGTTCAAACCATGTGCTTTCTTTTCCAGGAAATTTTCTGCTGCTGAGCGTAATTATGATGTGGGCAACCGAGAGTTGCTGGCCATGAAGTGGGCATTCGAGGAGTGGCGTCATTGGCTTGAGGGTGCTAAGCATCGCGTGGTGGTTTTGACTGATCATAAGAACCTTACTTATCTTGAGTCTGCCAAGCGCTTGAATCCTAGACAGGCCCGTTGGTCGTTATTTTTTGCTCGTTTTGATTTTGTGGTTTCATACCTTCCGGGCTCTAAAAATGTGAAGGCGGATGCTCTGTCTAGGAGTTTTGTGCCCGACTCTCCGGGGTTATCTGAGCCGGCGAGTATCCTCAAGGAAGGAGTCATTGTGTCTGCCATCTCCCCTGATTTGCGGAGAGTGTTGCAGAAATTTCAGGCTAATAAACCTGATCGTTGTCCGGCCGAGAAACTGTTCGTCCCTGATAGGTGGACTAGTAAAGTTATCTCTGAACTTCATTGTTCGGTGCTGGCCGGTCATCCAGGAATCTTTGGTACCAGGGAGTTGGTTGCTAGATCCTTCTGGTGGCCATCTCTGTCACGGGATGTGCGTGCTTTTGTGCAGTCCTGTGGAATTTGTGCTAGGGCTAAGCCCTGCTGTTCACGTGCCAGTGGGTTGCTTTTGCCCTTGCCGGTCCCGAAGAGGCCTTGGACACATATTTCGATGGATTTCATTTCTGACCTTCCCGTTTCTCAAAAAATGTCGGTCATTTGGGTGGTCTGTGATCGCTTTTCTAAAATGGTCCATCTGGTGCCCTTGGTTAAATTGCCTTCCTCCTCTGATTTGGTGCCTTTGTTCTTCCAGCATGTGGTTCGTTTACATGGCATTCCTGAGAATATTGTTTCTGACAGAGGTTCCCAGTTTGTCTCGAGGTTCTGGCGAGCCTTTTGTGGTAGGATGGGCATTGACCTATCTTTCTCCTCGGCCTTCCATCCTCAGACTAATGGCCAGACCGAACGAACCAATCAGACCTTGGAAACATATCTGAGATGTTTTGTTTCCGCTGACCAGGATGATTGGGTGTCATTTTTGCCGTTGGCTGAGTTCGCCCTTAATAATCGGGCCAGCTCGGCTACCTTGGTCTCTCCATTTTTCTGCAATTCTGGGTTCCATCCTCGTTTCTCTTCAGGACAGGTTGAGTCTTCGGACTGTCCTGGTGTGGATTCTGTGGTGGACAGGTTGCAGCAGATCTGGACTCAGGTGGTGGACAATTTGACCTTGTCCCAGGAGAAGGCTCAGCTTTTCGCTAATCGCAGACGCCGTGTGGGACCCCGACTTCGTGTTGGGGATCTGGTTTGGTTATCTTCTCGTCATATTCCTATGAAGGTTTCCTCTCCTAAATTTAAACCTCGTTTTATTGGTCCGTATAGGATTTCTGAGATTCTCAATCCGGTGTCTTTTCGTCTGACCCTCCCAGACTCCTTTTCCATACATAATGTATTCCATAGGTCGTTGTTGCGGAGATACGTGGCACCTATGGTTCCATCTGTGGAGCCTCCTGCCCCTGTTTTGGTGGAGGGGGAATTGGAGTATATTGTGGAGAAGATTTTGGATTCTCGTGTCTCTAGACGGAAACTCCAGTATCTGGTCAAATGGAAGGGTTATGCTCAGGAAGATAATTCCTGGGTTTTTGCCTCTGATGTCCATGCCCCAGATCTTGTTCGTGCCTTTCATGTGGCTCATCCTGGTCGGCCTGGGGGTTCTGGTGAGGGTTCGGTGACCCCTCCTCAAGGGGGGGGTACTGTTGTGAATTCTGTGGCTGAGTTCACTTCTGTGGTCACAAGTGGTATTGCAGTCTCTGGGCTTCCTCCCTCAGGTGTTTTGGTGAGCTCGTTGGCTGCCTTGCTATTTAGCTCCACCTGAGTCTGTCTTCCTTGCTCCTTGTCAATGTTCCAGTGTTGGATCTGAGCTACTGCATCTTTCCTTGGGCCTGCTGCTCTGCTAGATAAGTGCTTCTAGTTTGTTTTCTGTTTTTTCTGTCCAGCTTGCTATTAACTTTTGCTGGAAGCTCTGAGAAGCAAAGGGGTGCACCGCCGTGCTGTTAGTTCGGCACGGTGGGTCTTTTTGCCCCTTTGCGTGGTTTTCGTTTTAGGGTTTTTTGTAGACTGCATAGTTCTCTTTGCTATCCTCGCTCTGTCTAGAATATCGGGCCTCACTTTGCTGAATCTATTTCATTCCTACGTTTGTCTTTTCATCTTGCTAACAGTCATTATATGTGGGGGGCTGCCTATTCCTTTGGGGTATTTCTCTGAGGTAAGTCAGGCTTGTATTTCTATCTTCAGGCTAGTCAGCTCCTCAGGCAGTGCCGAGTTGCATAGGTAGTTGTTAGGCGCAATCCACTGCTGCTTATAGTTGTGTGAGGATAGATTAGGTACTGCAGTCTACAGAGATTCCACGTCTCAGAGCTTGTCCTATTGTTTTTGGTTATTGCCAGATCTCTGTATGTGCGCTGATTACTGCACGCTGTGTTGCCTGATTGCCAGCCATAACACCCTTCTACCCGTGGATCCTGAACTTAGTAGTCTGACAGGAGCCTGAGTCTGTGTCAGTGTCAGTATCCGATCTGCAGACGATCCAGAACTTAGTAGTCTGGACGGTGCTTGAGTCCTATCCCTGTCTGTGAGCCTGACCTCTGGGTAGCAGCTGCAGTACTAGGAACTGCCTAGGAGTGGTACCTGGAGGCAACCTGCAGCTCAAGCCTGACTCCACCATCAGGAGCTCCAGTAAACAGGTAGCCACTTAGCTACACCCCTCCTAGGCAAGCCTGGCACAATGGGTCCATGAACTACATGCGTCACCTGCGTGCGTAACACCTAGAACTAGTCGGCCTTCAAAAACGTATGAAAAGTCATGAAGAAAACTGGTCAAGGGTTGCCATGTAGCCTTCAAAAACTTAAAAGAGCTGCAACAATTTCTGGCAAGTGCTGATTGTGTGCTGTGTGTGACAACAATCTCCCATATTCTTCATATGTCTGGCCTGTGAGATAGGGTGGCAAGGCGCAAGCCTTTTCTTAGAAAGAAAAACATCCAATCCCGGCTATGTTTTGTCAAAGCCTCCATCAAGTCTGCCAAAAGTATGTGGGAAACATGTTATGATCTGATGAGACCAAAGTGGAACTTTTTGGCCATAATTTCAAAAGATGAAAAGTCAACACAGCGTATCACCAGAAGAACACCATCCCCACAGTGAAGCATGGTGGGGGCATAATTGTGCTATTGGGCTGCCTTTTGACATCAGGAACTGGGACTTTAGTCAAGGTTGATGGAATTATGAAGATTTCCACATATCAGTCAATTTTGCAATAAAACTTTCAAACCTCTGCTAAAAAGCTGGTGATAAAGAGGTATGTCACCGTTTCAGCTGGACAATGACTCTAAGCGACCACAATCACTCCAAATCAGCAAAATAACGGCATCAGCAGAAGAAGATCTGAGTTTTGTACTGGCCCAACCAGAGCCCCGACCTGAATCCAAGTGACAAGCCGTGAATGACCTGAAGATGACGCCGTACACAGGAGATGCCCCAGCAATCTGACAAGATCACCAAATCTAGACGAGTCATTCTGAAGGACTCCGGCCAAAAAGAATGAATACTGTCAGAAATTCAAAGTGAACTTCAAGAACCCATGATTGGAGAATATTTACTGCGTCTTCTTTCCTTGTAAAATTGTCAATTGAAACGTATTTAATTGCAGACGAAGTTAGGATGATAAAAGAAAGCTCGTCGTCACCCCGGGCTCGGTCGTAAAGGGTGAAACCTGCAGAATTTTATGATGGTTAGAAAAATCATATTAGTTTTACAAGGGCATTTATTAGCGAGCAATACAGTTCTCCTTTGCCGTGATGTTTACTGCTCACATATCAAAGCAAATATTTGCGCCAAATCTGTTGTAAACAGAAGTATTTGTCTCCTGTAACTTCAGCATTGATGTCGCCGGCTCTGTATTGATCAGACGGAGAATGTGAGGAGTTATTCACTGTCTGCGGGAAATCTTACAGTTCTCTACTTCTATAGGGTTCAACGTGAGTTCATTACACGAGATGGAGGTATCACTTAGAGCTATGGGGCCCTAAATCAAAACTAATTCTAGGGCCCATGTGCCATTTATAATGCCAATGTCTTCCTATTAAAGTCCGAAATTGTAAAGCGTTTGGTTAGATCCTGACATCATCTTTGGGGTGACGTCATCTTTGAATGTCCCCTCTTAAATGTTAAAAATATCCCCTAAAATGGAAACTTTTGGAGATGGTTATGTTAAGCCCTGCACCATTAATACTTTGTGATAGTGGCTGCAATCTAGAGACTGTTAGCTAGTATTTTACTGCCACAAGGTGCACAAATAACAATATTATATAGTGCATAGTGTGAGGCAGTGACTGGTGTCACAGGTAGGGGTTGCTGTTTGTTCTCCCTAGGATGCGCACGGAGGCATAGTGAGGCCATGAGGGGGTATTGCAGTCACAGGTGTAGCTGTGATTGCAATGGTGAAGCAGTGACCAATGTCCCAGGTAGGAATCACTGTGTGCACAGAGGAGTATGAAGGCCATAGGAATGCATGGCAGTCACGGGCGTAGCAGTGGCTGCAATGCAGACTAGAAATAATAAAAGTAAGTGTTAGTTTTGGACATGCTAGTGTCCAAGGCAGATGTAGGGGAAACCTGCACTGGGATGTTGTGCTGGTGAACAGACTGCAGGATGATAGTCGTGCAGTCCGTTTCATTCCAGGCCCGGGTTTTCCATGTGGCTGAAGGCCACAGGTTTCTTTGTTAAAAGACCTGAAGTAAAGGGTTTGGGTGCGTCATGTGTAATGTCAGTTAGTCTGGTGGTCGATGAGAGTGCAGAGCAGAGGTCCTGCAGAGCACTGGCTGTTTGTGAAACGACACAAGCAAGCAGAGCTAAACAGCCAAGGCAGCTAAAAGGTCTGGCACCCACAACGGACACAGCGGTGCAGACGCCCACGGCAACCAGTCAAAGGAAGACTGGCGTGTTTAGTGCCTGCAAACAGGAGGATTTGGTTCCCGGCTGCGATCCGGAGGATATCATGGACTGTGTTATGCTGTGAGTAAGAGACATTGACACGGTGGTGTAGTCACCCACGGTAACTGGTCAGAGGTAGACCGGCGTGTTTAGTGACTGCAATCTAAAGGATACCATGTAGTTTGTAGTGCTGTCAAATGGACACTAATATCATATGTACTTGTGTGTGAATTGGACATTTATTGCCATGAAGAAACGCATTAAAGGAGTTTTGTGTTTGAACTTTGTGGGTCACTGCTTCATCACTGTGCAAGTGTGCTACCGCGGCTCAATAATAGATATCAGTGATGCAATATGCAGTGCCCAAATACCACTGCCAGGGTGGAGAACATTGAAATGTACTGGGATAAACATAAATTATGGAACAGTGCCAACCCCAAAAAGCATTGTAAACATACATAGTGATCAAATAATACTGCCATATAACACTCTTCTAATACCATCGTACAGTGCTCAAATAAAATCGCTGTGCAGGACCTAAATAATCCCGTCATACATTGATCAAATATTACTGCTGTATAGAGCTCAAATAATATACCCATACAACTCTCAAATAATACCACCATACAGCGCTCAAAGAAATTCCACCATAAGGTGACCAAATAATACCAACATACAGAACTCAAATAATACTACGAGAATACAGTGGTCATGTAATATAACCATCCAGTGCTCAAATAATGACACAATATAGTTCTCAAATAATAACACCATAAAGCACTGAAATAATTTCACCATACAGTGACCAAATAATACCACTGTACAGGGCTCAAATAATATCATAAAACAGACACTCAAATAATGATTAAATAAATCGACCATATAATAATCAAATAATGCTAGTGCAGAATCCTCAAATTATACCACCATACAGTGCTCAAATAATACCATCGAGAAGCACTGAAATAATGTCACTGTGTGGAATACTACCATACAGTACTCAAATAATGCCATTGTACTACGCTTAATATTAGCACCTAACTGTCAGCATCCCGCCACTCACAGTGTTCTAGGGATACAGTGAGTGACAGCTCAGCCACCCTATAGAATCGGGTGGCATTCTGGGCTGTCCGCACCGTGAGTGACAAACCAGCCACCCTATCTGGCCGGACTTGAGGGATTCTTCCAGGTGTCACCCGTTCTGGGTGATTGTCTGGCTATCGGACAATGGTCAGACCATTGCCATTCATAGCTTTGCTCAGTGGTGACTGTACCTTTTGCTCTGTCTTCATTTATTCCGCTCTTTGCTGCCTGACCTTGGACTTTGCCTTTTGACCATTCTTTTTCCTTACCCTTTTCCTTTGACACGCTCTCCTGGTATCTGACCCCGGACTCCATAGCTTCCTTATCTCACGACTTGTCTGTGAGAAGTGACTCAGCGTCACACAAACAACTCTCAAATAATGCAACCATACTGTACTCAAACAATACTACCGCCATACAGCATTTAAACATTACAGTTGGCCGGACTTGCTGGGTTTTTTCCAGGTGTCACCCGTTCTGGGTGATTGTCTGGCTATCTGACAATGGTCAGACCATTGCCATTCATAGCTTTGCTCAGTGGTGTCTGTGCCTTTGGCTCTGTGTTCATTTATTCCGCTCTTTGTTGCCTGACCTTGGACTTTGCCTTTTGACCATTCTTTTTCCTTACCCTTTTGCCTTTGACACGCTCTACTGGTATCTGACCCCGGACTCCATAGCTTCCTTATCTCACGACTTGTCTGTGAGAAGTGACTCAGAGTCACACAAACAACTCTCAAATAATGCAACCATACTGTACTCAAACAATACTACCGCCATACAGTATTTAAACATTACAGTTGGCCGGACTTGCTGGGTTTTTTCCAGGTGTCAACCGTTCTGGGTGATTGTCTGGCTATCTGACAATGGTCAGACCATTGCCATTCATAGCTTTGCTCAGTGGTGTCTGTACCTTTGGCTCTGTGTTCATTTATTCCGCTCTTTGCTGCCTGACCTTGGACTTTGCCTTTTGACCATTCTTTTTCCTTACCCTTTTGCCTTTGACACGCTCTCCTGGTATCTGACCCCGGACTCCATAACTTCCTTATCTCACGACTTGTCTGTGAGAAGTGACTCAGCGTCACACAAACAACTCTCAAATAATACAACCATACTGTACTCAAACAATACTACCGCCATACAGCATTTAAACAATACAGTGCTCAGATTATGCCACCTTACAATATTATCACCTTATCAAATTATACCTAATAATAATTTTTAATCAACAAAATTTGCCAAGTTCATTGAATTTTTTTTTTTATCGTAAATGAAATGGAGCGTTAATAAAAAAGAGGCTACAAAATAATGCCGCAATCCACACACCTTGGCTTTACAGCAGATATCGGGCTCCTCGTAGGCATTTCGTAGCTTAATTTATGTATTAAAGAGACTTTTTGTAGTGTTACTGCTCAAATAATGGCTCTCAGCGTGCAAAAAAGCCGCTCAGTGAGGAATAAGACTATTTATCTACTGCAAAAAAAGAAGGATTGTGCTATCTGTGAGCAATGCTAACCTTTCCGAGCTTCTAGAAAACTTTTTAGATCAAGACACATTCAAGAAATGACTTAAAGGCAGCATCATTTCCTGTGGTTCTCAGATCTGTCCTCGCCGGCGACGACGCAACTGCAATAAAGTCATAATTACGAGAAGAACAGAAGAGCCATTTGTTTCATCGCATACGACTGATCACACAAGTGTCTGTCGCTGGCACAGCTGCCGCTGACTCTTCACTTGTAGCTCATGAGGTCCAACAATATTTTATTTTATAGGCTCCTGTGCACTGATTTTTTTTATTGTTTATTTTGCTTTTCTAAATGTAGAATTGAGCACATTTCTAAAAAAAAAAATCTTCTTTACATTTTTTCTACAATTTGGCTGCTGTACAGTTTATGCAACTTCATCACATAGATGGCTGTCCTGCTGCTAACAGAATACAGCAACCCACTATTTTTGCTGAGTTTTATGTCACTTTCCATTTCCTCAGAGTTAGAAATAACAGCAGGGAGGAGGAGAAGAGTTTATACTGCAGAAAAGAGTGTGGAGAGGGTGGAAAGCATCTAAGTCTTCATGGAGGGCGTAAAACCCAAGATATACTGTATTAGAATGTAAATAGGAAGGAAAGTACATTCAACAGTGTGCAGGAAAAGGATAGGGGGAAATCAAGCAGGCTGTATATCTGAAATCTCATGGCAGAGTCTGCAGCGTAGAGGAAGGGGGAAGTCACTGCAGAATTAGTATCTCTTATCACAAGATAGAAGAGATCCCTCATGAGATGTAGAAGGGAAATGCAGTTGAGGGATGAAGCTGTGCAGATACATAAGAGCTAGTGAAGCAACGTTCTAAACACACAGACCTACGGACTTTATTATTGTGGGGACACGCTCACATGAGGAAAGTTTGTAACTGTGAGCAGGACGCAAGGTCCATATCAGGAGGTGTAGAAATAAACACAAGGATGGAGATTGCATCTTTTTAATTCAAGATATCCACTAATATATGTGAAAAAAAAAATTTTTGTCGATGGCAAAAGTGTCCGTAGACGATCAAATACTTGTGAAATTTTCGGATTTGGTAAAATGTAGATATCAGTTGATGGGACTTACTGGACTGTTCATATCCAGTCCTCAGTCCGGACAGCCAAGGGACTGGAACCAGTGTCATATCGCACCGCGCATCTCAGTTTCAATAGTATCTGTATCCTTGGTGCGCAGGTACATGTTTCATACTATTGTGGAATGGTTGGAATAGGCTCCACCATTCAATTTGTGCGTCTGAGCCTAAGGGCGCAGCTGAGGTGAGCAGTATTTTGTCAGTCATTACTTATGCAGGGCACTGTGGGGCATCATACTGATAGGGGGGCTGTGGTGGCATAATAAAGTGTGTTAGGGACTGTGGGGCATCATACTGGGTGTTAGTGGAGTCAGTGTAGACATTAAGTTGTGTGTGTGGTAGTGAAGATATCATACTGTGTGTGGGGCTGTGGGAGTGTACTGTGTGTATCTGTGGAATCATCATACTGTGTGTGGGGCTGTGGGGGCATCATACTGTGTGTGGGGCTGTGGGGGCATCATACTGTGTGCGGGGCTGTAGGGTCATACTGTGTTTGGGGCTGTGGGGTCATACTGTGTGTGGGGCTGTGGGGGCATCATACTGTGTGCAGAGCTGTGGGGGCATCATACTGTGTGGGGCTGTGAGGGCATCATTCTGTGTGTGGGGCTGTGGGGTCATACTGTGTGTAGGGCTGTGGAGGCATCATACTGTGTGTGGGGCTGTGGGGGCATCATACTGTGTGTGGGGCTGTGGGGGCATCATACTGTGTGTGGGGCTGTGGGGTCATACTGTGTGTGGGGCTGTGGGGCATCATACTGTGTGTAGGGCTGTGGAGGCATCATACTGTGTGTAGGGCTGTGGAGGCATCATACTGTGTGTGGGGCTGTGGGGGCATCATACTGTGTGTGGGGCTGTGGGGGCATCATACTGTGTGTGGGGCTGTAGGGTCATACTGTGTGTGGGGCTGTAGGGTCATACTGTGTGTAGGGCTGTGGGGGCATCATACTGTGTGCAGAGCTGTGGGGGCATCATACTGTGTGTGGGGCTGTGAGGTCATCATACTGTGTGTGGGGCTGTGAGGGCATCACACTGTGTGTGGGGCTGTGGGGGCATCATACAAGGGCTATTTGAGTATACTGTGGGTTAGAGCTGTGGGGACATACTGTGGGATTGTGGGGGTATCATACTTTGTGTGGGGCTGTGGGGTCCTACTGTGTGTGTGGCTGTGGCAGCATCATACTCTGTCAATGGCTGTATGAGTACATTGTGTGTAGGATCTGTGGGGGTATCATACTGTGTGTGGGGCTGTGGGCTCCATGTACAATGGCTGTGGGCTTATCGTACAATGTGTGTGCAGCTGTGGGGTCATCATACAGAGTGAGGGGCCTGTGTCAAGGGCTGAATGGGTATACGGTGTGTAGGAGCTTTGGGGTCATACTGTGTGTGCGGCTGTGGGGTCATCATACAGTGTAAGGGGCCTGTGTCAAGGGCTGAATGGGTATACGGTGTGTAGGAGCTTTGGGGTCATACTGTGTGTGGGGCTGTTGGGGCATCATACTGTGTACAGGTATCAGATTGGTCCGACACCTGGCATCCTCACTGATCAGCCGTTACAGCTCCTGCTGTAGCTAGATGTCCTCTATGTACAGAGCTGTGATTCTTCACACTGTGTTGTGGCCACTCTGAGATCTGAGCTGTAGCACCTAAGAATGGCCACTACAAGTCTACATCTGGCCGGCTCAGGCTGATCAGCAGTGGTGCCAGATATTGGATCCCCACTGACCGGATACTGATGACCCATCTTATAAATAAGTCATCATGTAATCGAATATTCAAGACCAAGGCAATTCCTTTGATTGTGACTGACGGTGAGGTGAGGCAACCAGTCCAGTGATGACCCAAACTGGCAAACTTCGGATAAAGCAGATTCGCTTGAATTTAGCTTGGAAATTCGATCTACATCTAATTATGCTCCGAGGTCTCCCAACCCTAAAGCTTAATAAATAGAGGGGTTAAATAAAGGACAATAAAATATCAGGCTCTCTTCGGCCTTTATTGTCCTTGGCTCTGGTCTTCTCTTCACTCTACACCGGAGCTTTGGCCGCTTGGTAAACCTCAAGGCATCATGGGAAGTCATTCTGTCAAGACGAGTGTTGAGGCTCATCGGGTGCCCCAAGTGCTGGCGAACAGTACGGTGAAGAGCTGGAGAGGCTGCTTAGGTGAGCCGGTGAGGTGACTATGATATTTTATTGTCTTTAAACCATTTCAAGACCCATGTGAATCCAATAAAATGGTTGGCAGGCTGGCAAATCGAATTCTGAAAAATTAGGGAATATTACCAAATTTTAAGTGAAATTGATCAGTTTAGACCTGAAATTTCTCATCCTTTGGCATGTTACAAAATATTACAAAGTGCCTGAACTGGATAATTTACCTTTATCATATAATCCCCTTTCACTGTACCACATACTTCATGTTCGAAAACCGCCGTATCCCAGGTTACTTTCTATCCCCTGTATGATTCTGGCCAACCCTGTCTGTCCGTGTATTTAACATGGGCTTATATGAAGAATGGCCAGTCATGCCTTCCCGCTGTGTTCATCAAGCCATTACGACACGTCCCATTAAAGGTCCAAGTCATTAACTGCTATGTCTGATAAATAGTGATGGCGGCTTTATAATTTCCACGTAGGGGTCGTACTCTCCTGCACTTGTTAATGGCGTATCTTCATGGCCGCTGTACTGTGGGCTAGGGTTGGCCTTGTGTTTCCTGCTATTGATAAGGCTGTCTTATCCACTTATTAATAAATAATGTAGTAATGGAGTGTGTAATGAAATCCAATTACCAACGCAATTTATCACCGTGCTCCATTGCACACAGGCTGGTCGTCTGGTCATACATGCGTACAATGAGCCAGCAATGCTTATGAAGGGTGGTTATGTACAGCTCATGTAAGAAATGTAGCCCCTATGAAAACCATACCTACAGTTCAGAATTCAGTAATTACATTTTATTTAAAAACGACTTTATTTTATGTGTAAATGTGAGGCCTGCGGAGCACTCTTCAAAAGGCCAAGGGCTCAGAGCGCCGTTTAGCTGACACCATTACAATCCTCTGCACCTTCCCATATGTCTGGATTTAATCTTCAGTACTGCACACTCTGACACTGGAGAAGCAGAGAGCACACACTGTCAGTGCGGACTGCAGATGAAGATAGTGGGCGCAGCAGACAGGAGAAGGAGACGAGAGTGCACCTACACTAACACCTTGAGTGCTCTATGCTTCTTTAATTTGAGTTTTGTGGGTGACAGACAAAATCTGTAAATCTCTTATTTTAGAGAGTTGGAATGGCGCAAGTGCTTAAAAACACCCTGCCCACAATGAAACATGGTGGTAGCTCTGTGAATCATACAGTGAAATATGCCAGTGGCTCAGTGATGTCTCAGTGAAACATGGAGGTGGCTTGGTGTTGCTTGAAGAGAAGCATGGGAAGGTGGCTCTGTGATGCCTAAAGTGAAGCATCACGGAGAAACATGACGGTGAAACATGAAACGCAGTATGTTTCCCTCTAGCCTAACTATCAATGTTGGGATGTACAGTGCAGTCACAGAGTTTATGTAGAGGGTTAGTCTGTAATCAGTGATGATGTCATAGTGGAGCACGGTGCAGTCACACAGTTGATGTTGGGTTAGTCTGTAATCAGTGATGATGTCATAGTGGAGCACGGTGCAGTCACACAGTTGATGTTGGGTTAGTCTGTGATTGGTGATGATGTCATAGTGGTAGCACGGTGCAGTCACACAGTTGATGTTGGGTTAGTCTGTGATTGGTGATGATGTCATAGTGGAGCACGGTGCACTCACACAGTTGATGTTGGGTTAGTCTGTGATTGGTGATGATGTCATAGTGGAGCACGGTGCAGTCACACAGTTGATGTTGGGTTAGTCTGTGATTGGTGATGATGTCATAGTGGTAGCGCGGTGCAGTCACACAGTTGATGTTGGGTTAGTCTGTGATTGGTGATGATGTCATAGTGGAGCACGGTGCAGTCACACAGTTGGTGTTCAGTTAGTCTGTGATTGGTGATGATGTCATAGTGGAGCACGGTGCAGTCACACAGTTGATATTGGGTTAGTCTGTGATTGGTGATGATGTCATAGTGGTAGCACGGTGCAGTCACACAGTTGATATTGGGTTAGTCTGTGATTGGTGATGATGTCATAGTGGTAGCACGGTGCAGTCACACAGTTGATATTGGGTTAGTCTGTGATTGGTGATGATGTCATAGTGGTAGCACGGTGCAGTCACACAGTTGATATTGGGTTAGTCTGTGATTGGTGATGATGTCATAGTGGTAGCACGGTGCAGTCACACAGTTGATATTGGGTTAGTCTGTGATTGGTGATGATGTCATAGTGGTAGCGCGGTGCAGTCACACAGTTGATGTTGGGTTAGTCTGTGATCAGTGATGATGTCATAGTGGTAGCATGGTGCAGTCACACAGTTGATGCTAGGGTAGTCTGTGATTGGTGATGATGTCATAGTGGAGCACGGTGCAGTCACACAGTTGGTGTTCAGTTAGTCTGTGATTGGTGATGATGTCATAGTGGAGCACGGTGCAGTCACACAGTTGGTGTTGGGTTAGTCTGTGATTGGTGATGATGTCATAGTGGAGCACGGTGCAGTCACACAGTTGGTGTTGGGTTAGTCTGTGATTGGTGATGATGTCATAGTGGAGCACGGTGCAGTCACACAGTTGATATTGGGTTAGTCTGTGATTGGTGATGATGTCATAGTGGTAGCACGGTGCAGTCACACAGTTGATATTGGGTTAGTCTGTGATTGGTGATGATGTCATAGTGGAGTACGGTGCAGTCACACAGTTGGTGTTGGGTTAGTCTGTGATTGGTGATGATGTCATAGTGGTTAAGTAATTAATTAAGTAAATAGGGCAGCACACTGCAGCGCCAAAACATGCAAACTTGAAAACACGAAATTTGAACTGCATTACTGCACTAGAAATATGAAAAATGAGAGCTTTTAGCGCATAAAAATGGCCAATTTTATGTGTACCTCGTAGCCACTTTACGGCATCTCTCTTATACGAGGTCCTACGCTTGACCTACCTGACTGAGAATAAACGTCTCCATTAGGGTTGAGCGAAACGGGTCGAACATTTTCAAAAGTCGCCGACTTTTGGCGAAGTCGAGTTTCATGAAACCCGATCCGACCCCTGTGCGTGGTTGGCCATGCGGTACGCGACTTTCGCGCCAAAGTCGCGTTTCAATGACGCGAAAAGCGCCATTTCTCAGCCAATGAAGGTAAACGCAGAGTGTGGGCAGCGTGATGACATAGGTCCTGGTCCCCACCATCTTAGAGAAGGGCATTGCAGTGATTGGCTTGCTGTCTGCGGCGTCACAGGGGCTATAAAGGGGCGTTCCCGCCGACCGCCATGTTACTGCTGCTGATCTGAGCTTAGGGAGAGGTTGCTGCCGCTTCGTCAGAAGCAGGGATAGCGTTAGGCAGGGTCCATTAACCACCAAACCGCTTGTGCTGTAGCGATTTCCACTGCCCAACACCACCTTCGGTGTGCAGGGACAGTGGAAGCTACATTTTTTTTTTTTCCCCTCAGCGCTGTAGCTCATTGGGCTGCCCTAGAAGGCTCCCTGATAGCTGCATTGCTGTGTGTACGCCGCTGTGCAAACCAACTGCTTTTTTCAAAGCACAAATCCTCTTGTTCCTTCCTTTCTGCACAGCTATCTTGTTTGTTTGTCCACACTTTTTATTTAATTTGTGCATCAGTCCACTCCTTATTGCTGCCTGCCATACCTGGCTGAGATTACTGCAGGGAGATAGTAATTGAAGGACAGTCCCTGTTTTTTTTTTTTTTTTTTTGTGGGAGATTAAGATTGACATATCTGCTAGAGTGCCATCCCTGTCTGTGTCATCTCTCACTCAGTGGGCCATAGAAAGCCTATTTATTTTTTTGCTTGATTTGGGTTCCAAAATCTACCAGAAAAAATCACAACATCAATCAGTGGGAGAAAAATATTGGCCTCAGGGCTTGTGTGCCACTCCTGACTCCTGTGTGTGCCATCTCTCACTCAGTGGGCCATAGAAAGCCTATTAATTTTTTTGCTTGATTTGGGTTCTAAATTCTACCTGAAAAAATCAATAAATCAATCAGTGGGAGATTAATATTGGCCTTTGGGCTTGTGTGCCAGTCCTAAGCGTGCCATCTCTCTCTCTCTCAGATAGTGGGCCATAGAAAGCCTATTTTTTTATTATTTTATTGGGTTTATAAATTTTCCCTGGAAAAAAAAAAAAAGTGGGAGATTAATATTGGCCTCTGGGCTTGTGTGCCAGTCCTGAGCGTGCCATCTCTCTCACAAATAGTGGGCCATAGAAAGCCTATTTATTTTTTTGGTTGATTTGGGTTCATAATTCTACCTGAAAAAATCAATCAATCAATCAGTGGGAGATTAATATTGGCCTTTGGGCTTGTGTGCCAGTCCTAAGCGTGCCATCTCTCTCTCTCAGATAGTGGGCCATAGAAAGCCTATTTATTATTATTTTTTTTATTGGGTTTATAAATTTTCCCTGGAAAAAAAAAAAAAGTGGGAGATTAATATTGGCCTCTGGGCTTGTGTGCCAGTCCTGAGCGTGCCATCTCTCTCACAAATAGTGGGCCATAGAAAGCCTATTAATTTTTTGGGTTGATTTGGGTTCCTAATTCTACCTGAAAAAATCAATCAATCAATCAGTGGGAGAAAAATATTGGCCTCAGGGCTTGTGTGCCACTCCTGACTCCTGTGTGTGCCATCTCTCACTCAGTGGGCCATAGAAAGCCTATTAATTTTTTTGCTTGATTTGGGTTCTAAATTCTACCTGAAAAAATCATTAAATCAATCAGTGGGAGATTAATATTGGGCTTTGGGCTTGTGTGCCAGTCCTAAGCGTGCCATCTCTCTCTCTCTCTCAGATAGTGGGCCATAGAAAGCCTATTTATTATTATTTTTTTTATTGGGTTTATAAATTTTCCCTGGAAAAAAAAAAAAATGGGAGACTAATATTGGCCTCTGGGCTTGTGTGCCAGTCCTGAGCGTGCCATCTCTCTCACAAATAGTGGGCCATAGAAAGCCTATTAATTTTTTTGCTTGATTTGGGTTCCAAAATCTACCTGAAAAAAATCACTAAATCAATCAGTGGGAGATTAATATTGGCCTCTGGGCTTGTGTGCCACTCCTGACTCCTGTGTGCGTCATCTGTCACTCAGTGGGCCCTAGAAAGCCTATTTTTTGTTTTATTTGTTTTCTAAATTCTCCCTGAAACAATCATTTTATTTTCTTTGGTTTCTAAATTATTCCTGAAAAAAATCATTTTTTTTGTATTTTTTTTTCTCTCAAGTCTCCCTGAAAAAAAAAAAAAAAAAAAAATCTGTGGGAGATTAATATTGCCCCTTCTGCTTGTGTGCCAGTCTTGACTCCTGGGTGTGCCATCTCTCTCTCTCTCCCCAATTGTGGGCCATAGAAAGCCTATAAATTTTTTTGCTTGATTTGGGTTCCAAAATCTACCAAAAAAAATCACTAAATCAATCAGTGGGAGATTAATATTGGTCTCTGGGCTTGTGTGCCACTCCTGACTCCTGTGTGCGTCATCTGTCACTCAGTGGGCCCTGGAAAGCCTATTTTTTGTTTTATTTGTTTTCTAAATTCTCCCTGAAACAATCATTTTATTTTCTTTGGTTTCTAAATTATTCCTGAAAAAAATCATTTTTTTTGTATTTTTTTTTCTCTCAAGTCTCCCTGAAAAAAAAAAAAAAAAATCTGTGGGAGATTCATATTGCCCCTTCTGCTTGTGTGCCAGTCTTGACTCCTGGGTGTGCCATCTCTCTCTCTCTCCCCAATTGTGGGCCATAGAAAGCCTATTAATTTTTTTGCTTGATTTGGGTTCCAAAATCTACCAAAAAAAATCACTAAATCAATCAGTGGGAGATTAATATTGGCCTCTGGGCTTGTGTGCCACTCCTGACTCCTGTGTGCGTCATCTGTCACTCAGTGGGCCCTAGAAAGCCTATTTTTTGTTTTATTTGTTTTCTAAATTCTCCCTGAAACAATCATTTTATTTTCTTTGGTTTCTAAATTATTCCTGAAAAAAATCATTTTTTTTGTATTTTTTTTTCTCTCAAGTCTCCCTGAAAAAAAAAAAAAAAAAAAAAATCTGTGGGAGATTCATATTGCCCCTTCTGCTTGTGTGCCAGTCTTGACTCCTGGGTGTGCCATCTCTCTCTCTCTCCCCAATTGTGGGCCATAGAAAGCCTATAAATTTTTTTGCTTGATTTGGGTTCCAAAATCTACCAAAAAAAATCACTAAATCAATCAGTGGGAGATTAATATTGGCCTCTGGGCTTGTGTGCCACTCCTGACTCCTGTGTGCGTCATCTGTCACTCAGTGGGCCCTAGAAAGCCTATTTTTTGTTTTATTTGTTTTCTAAATTCTCCCTGAAACAATCATTTTATTTTCTTTGGTTTCTAAATTATTCCTGAAAAAAATCATTTTTTTTGTATTATTTTTTCTCTCAAGTCTCCCTGAAAAAAAAAAAAAAAAAAAAATCTGTGGGAGATTCATATTGCCCCTTCTGCTTGTGTGCCAGTCTTGACTCCTGGGTGTGCCATCTCTCTCTCTCTCCCCAATTGTGGGCCATAGAAAGCCTATTAATTTTTTTGCTTGATTTGGGTTCCAAAATCTACCAAAAAAAATAACTAAATCAATCGGTGGGAGATTAATATTGGCCTCTGGGCTTGTGTGCCACTCCTGACTCCTGTGTGCGTCCTCTCTCACTCAGTGGGCCCTACAAAGCCTTTTTTTTTTTTTTTTTCCTAAATTCTCCCTGAAACAATCATTTCATTTTATTTGTTTTATAAATTCTTCTGTAAAAAATAATTTTTTTTTAATTTTTTTTTTTCTGAAGTCTCCCTTTTAAAAAAACAAACACAAATCAGTGGGAGATAAATATTTACATTTGCGCTTCAGTGACAGTCCTGCGTGTGTGCCATCTCATTTGTTGCCAACAACAACAGAGTGTGTAACATTGTGGCTGATTTTCGTTGTGGTCTCACTCACCTGTAAAGGGGTAGCTAAATCATACTGAAGTTATAGCTCACCGTGTAATTTGTGTGACAGCAACAAATACCGTTAGTTTGTTTACGTTTTTAAAACAATGAGGAAGTATGGTGGAAGAGGTCGTGGCCGGGGGCGTTCATTGTCAGCTGGTAATGAGGGTAGTGGTAGTGGTGGAGCATCAGCTGGTCGTGGGAAAAAAAATATTGCACCTAAGTCTGGAGCTGTGGAGCCAGGTTCGTCGTCTGGCTACACAAGGCCTCGAACGCTCCCTTTTCTGGGAGTAGGAAAACCGCTTTTAAAGCCGGAGCAGCAAGAGCAAGTTTTGGCTTATCTTGCTGACTCAGCCTCTAGCTCTTTTGCCTCCTCTCGTGAAACTGGTAAATGTCAAAGCAGCGCGTCGTTAGTGGATGTTCACGGTCAGGGACAAGTCGCTTCCTTGTCCTCTTCAGCAAAAACAACAACAGAGAAGAATGCAGCAGGCGACACAACGGGTTACTCCATGGAGCTCTTTACACATACCGTCCCTGGCTTAGAAAGTGAAGCAGTTAACAGTCCATGCCCATTACAAGTTGAATCTGACATGGAGTGCACTGATGCACAGCCACAGCCAGACTACTATCCTGGTCCTTTGACTCAGACCAAAACATTGCCATCGCAGGGTGCTGATCAAGAATCAGACCCTGATGAGACTATGTTGCCCCATCACGAACGCTATACCACCGACCGACACGGTGACACACACGAAGTTGCACACGAGCTACAAGAAAAGGTAATAGATGACCCAGTTCTTGACCCCGATTGGCAGCCATTGGGGGAACAGGGTGCAGGCGGCAGCAGTTCTGAAGCGGAGGAGGAGGGGCCGCAGCAGGCATCAACATCGCAACAGGTTCCATCTGCCGGGCCCGTATCTTGCCCAAAACGCGTGGCAAAGCTAAAACCTGTTGGAGGACAGCGTGGCCATCCGGTTAAAGCTCAGTCTGCAATGCCTGAAAAGGTATCCGATGCTAGAAAGAGTGCAGTCTGGCATTTTTTTAAACAACATCCAATTGATCAGCGCAAAGTCATCTGTCAAAAATGTTCAACTACCTTAAGCAGAGGGCAGAATCTGAAAAGTCTCAATACAAGTTGCATGCATAGACATTTAACCACCATGCATTTGCAAGCCTGGACTAACTACCAAACGTCCCTTAAGGTTGTAGCACCCTCGGCCAATGAAGCTAGTCAGCAACGCAACATCCCTTCCGGCAGTGTAGGGCCACCATTTTCCGCACCACCTGCAGTATCTGTGCAGGTTTCTTTGCCAGGCCAAAGCCGTCAGGGTCAGGGAATCACCAGTTTCGTAGTAGGAAACACTGCATCTAGGGCACCGGTGGCAACAATACCATCTCCCACCGTCTCTTAGTCTGCCATGTCCACCGGCACCCCCGCTAGTTCCACGATCTTCAGCTCTCCAGTCCAGCTCACCCTACATGAGACTATGGTTAGAAAAAGGAAGTACTTAGCCTCGCATCCGCGTACACAGGGTTTGAACGCACACATAGCTAGACTAATCTCGTTAGAGATGATGCCCTACCGGTTAGTTGAAAGCGAAGCTTTCAAAGCCCTGATGGACTACGCTGTACCACGCTACGAGCTACCCAGTCGACACTTTTTTTCCAGAAAAGCCATCCCAGCCCTCCACCAGCATGTTAAAGAGCGCATCGTCCATGCACTCAGGCAATCTGTGAGCACAAAGGTGCACCTGACAACAGATGCATGGACCAGTAGGCATGGCCAGGGACGTTACGTGTCCATCACGGCACACTGGGTAAATGTGGTGGATGCAGGGTCCACAGGGGACAGCAAGTTTGGGACAGTTCTGCGTAGCCCACGGTCTAGGAAACAATTGGCTGTAGCCGTTCGCACTCCCTCCTCCTCCTCTTCGTCCTCCTGCAGAAGCGAGAGCTCGTCCACAGACCGCAGTCGCACAACCACTCCATCCGCAGCTGCCACTGTTGCACACCAGGTCTCCCATTATGGGGCAGCTACTGGCAAACGTCAGCAGGCTGTATTGGCTATGAAGTGTTTGGGCGACAACAGACACACCGCGGAAGTTCTGTCCGAGTTCTTGCAGAAAGAAACGCAGTCGTGGCTGGGCACTGTAGATCTTGAGGCAGGCAAGGTAGTGAGTGATAACGGAAGGAATTTCATGGCTGCCATCTCCCTTTCCCAACTGAAACACATTCCTTGCCTGGCTCACACCTTAAACCTGGTGGTGCAGTGCTTCCTGAAAAGTTATCCGGGGTTATCCGACCTGCTCCTCAAAGTGCGTGGACTTTGCTCACATATCCGCCGTTCGCCCGTACACTCCAGCCGTATGCAGACCTATCAGCGTTCTTTGAACCTTCCCCAGCATCGCCTAATCATAGACGTTGCAACAAGGTGGAACTCAACACTGCACATGCTTCAGAGACTGTGTGAACAGAGGCGGGCTGTTATGTTTTTGTCGGAGGATACACATACACGGGCAGGCAGTAGGATGGCAGACATGGAGTTGTCAGGTGTGCAGTGGTCGAAGATTCAAGACATGTGTCAAGTCCTTCAGTGTTTTGAGGAATGCACACGGCTGGTTAGTGCAGACAACGCCATAATAAGCATGAGCATCCCCCTAATGCGTCTGCTGATGCAAAGTTTGACGCACATAAAGGATCAGGCGTCTGCAGCTGAGGAAGAGGAAAGCCTTGATGACAGTCAGCCATTGTCTGGCCAGGGGAGTGTACAGGACGAGGTAGCGGGTGAAGAGGAGGAGGAGGACGAGGAGGATGATGGGGATGATTATATTTTTAATGAGGAAGCTTTTCCGGGGCCACTGGAAATTGGTGGCGCGGCAAGGCCGGGTTCTGGTTTTTTGAGGGACACAAGTGACGTGGATTTGCCTGAAACTGCCCCTCAACCAAGCACAACCGCAGATTTGAGAACTGGAACTTTGGCCCACATGGCGGATTATGCCTTACGTATCCTCAAAAGGGACACACGCATAACTAAAATGATGAATGATGACGATTACTGGTTGGCCTGCCTCCTTGATCCTCGCTATAAAGGCAAATTGCAAAATATAATGCCACATGAGAACTTGGAACTAATATTAGCAACCAAACAATCAACTCTTGTTGACCGTTTGCTTCTGGCATTCCCTGCACACAGCGCCCGTGATCGTTCTCACACGAGCTGCAGGGGCCAGCAGACCAGAGGAGTTAGAGGGGCAGAAATCAGAAGTGGCGTTGGCCAGAGGGGTTTTCTGACCAGGTTGTGGAGTGATTTTGCTATGACCGCAGACAGGACAGGTACTGCAGCATCAATTCAAAGTGACAGGAGACAACATTTGTCCAGTATGGTTACAAACTATTTTTCATCCCTTATCGATGTTCTCCCTCAACCGTCATTCCCATTTGATTACTGGGCATCAAAATTAGACACCTGGCCAGAATTGGCAGAATATGCATTGCAGGAGCTTGCTTGCCCGGCAGCTAGTGTCCTATCAGAAAGAGTATTCAGTGCTGCAGGTTCAATACTAACAGAAAAAAGGACTCGTCTGGCTACCCAAAATGTAGATGATCTAACCTTCATTAAAATGAACCACAACTGGATTTCGAAATCTTTTGCCCCACCTTGCCCGGCTGACACCTAGCTTTCCTATGAAAAGGTCTTGCCTGTGGACTATTCTGAATGCCTTTTCCAATCTCGTAATTTTCAGCACCTGATTGTCCAGCATACGACATGTTTACACCTCACTAAATGGCCAAACTCCCCACACGGGGCCGTGGTATCGACACTTGGCGACAGCACCCGTGAGAGTGCAGTTTGTCTGAAGAGGTGGGTGAGCCCGCTTTTGGTCGACGGCACTGCCACTGGGTCCCTCCTAGTACAATAAAGTGTCTCTGGCGGTGGTGGTGCGCACCCAACGTCAGACACACCGTTGTAATATGAGGGGCCCTGGGCCTGTACCGCCGGCCACAAGACAGTTTCCCCCCCCCCAGCTCAAACAGTGCTCTACCACTTGCAAAATTATCTCACAGCTCCACCAATGTTTAGTCTATGCGCTGACATCCTTCAATGCCTGCCACTGACAATACCATTGTATTGACATTTTTGTTATGTTAGGCCTTCGATGCCTGTCTGTGGTCACTCCTTCCACTAGGCCTCCACTGACCACACCACTGCTGCCCGTGTACCCCTGGAACCAATTTAAAATTGCCTACAGCCATGTGTTATTATTTTAGGCCTTCGATGCCTGTCTGCGGTCACTCCTTCCACTAGGCCTCTACTGACCACACCACTGCTGCCAGTGTACCCCTGGAACCAATTTAAAATTGCCTACAGCCAGCCCAATTTTTTTATTTTAGGCCTTCGATGCCTGTCTGCGGTCCATTCTTTCAACTACTACTACACTGACCAGGGCACTGCTGCCCGTGTACCCCTGGAACCAATTTAAAATTGCCTACAGCCATGTGTTATTATTTTAGGCCTTCGATGCCTGTCTGCGGTCACTCCTTACAATATGCCTCCACTGACCACACCACTGCTGCCCGTGTACCCCTGGAACCAATTTAAAATTGCCTACAGCCAGCCCAATTTTTTTATTTTAGGCCTTCGATGCCTGTCTGCGGTCCATTCTTTCAACTACTACTACACTGACCAGGGCACTGCTGCCCGTGTACCCCTGGAACCAATTTAAAATTGCCTACAGCCATGTGTTATTATTTTAGGCCTTTAATGCCTGTCTGCGGTCACTCCTTCCACTAGGCCTCCACTGACCACACCACTGCTGCCCGTGTACCCCTGGAACCAATTTAAAATTGCCTACAGCCATGTGTTATTATTTTAGGCCTTCGATGCCTGTCTGCGGTCACTCCTTCCACTAGGCCTCCACTGACCACACCACTGCTGTCCGTGTACCCCTGGAACCAATTTAAAATTGCCTACAGCCATGTGTTATTATTTTAGGCCTTCGATGCCTGTCTGCGGTCCATTCTTTCAACTACTACTACACTGACCAGGGCACTGCTGTCCGTGTACCCCTGGAACCAATTTAAAATTGCCTACAGCCATGTGTTATTATTATTTTAGGCCTTCGATGCCTGTCTGCGGTCACTCCTTCCACTAGGCCTCCACTGACCACACCACTGCTGCCCGTGTACCCCAGGAACCAATTTAAAATTGCCTACAGCCAGCCCAATTTTTTTATTTTAGGCCTTCGATGCCTGTCTGCGGTCCATTCTTTCAACTACTACTACACTGACCAGGTCACTGCTGCACGTGTACCCCTGGAACCAATTTAAAATTGCCTACAGCCATGTGTTATTATTTTAGGCCTTCGATGCCTGTCTGCGGTCACTCCTTCCACTAGGCCTCCACTGACCACACCACTGCTGCCCGTGTACCCCTGGAACCAATTTAAAATTGCCTACAGCCATGTGTTATTATTTTAGGCCTTCGATGCCTGTCTGCGGTCACTCCTTCCACTAGGCCTCCACTGACCACACCACTGCTGCCCGTGTACCCCTGGAACCAATTTAAAATTGCCTACAGCCAGCCCAATTTTTTTATTTTAGGCCTTCGATGCCTGTCTGCGGTCCATTCTTTCAACTACTACTACACTGACCAGGGCACTGCTGCCCGTGTACCCCTGGAACCAATTTAAAATTGCCTACAGCCATGTGTTATTATTTTAGGCCTTCGATGCCTGTCTGCGGTCACTCCTTCCACTAGGCCTCCACTGACCACACCACTGCTGTCCGTGTACCCCTGGAACCAATTTAAAATTGCCTACAGCCATGTGTTATTATTTTAGGCCTTCGATGCCTGTCTGCGGTCCATTCTTTCAACTACTTACGGGAAGAAAAACATTAGACTCGAACAAAGACGACCCAGGAAAACATACTCAGAAGGGAGGTAAGAACATTTCTAAAACAATCCACAGTGAGTAGATTGGAACAAAACAAAATCCTCTAAACTGCATGCTCGCAAACGCCAGAAGCCTGACAAACAAGATGGAAGAACTAGAAGCAGAAATATCTACAGGTAACTTTGACATAGTGGGAATAACCGAGACATGGTTAGATGAAAGCTATGACTGGGCAGTTAACTTACAGGGTTACAGTTTGTTTAGAAAGGATCGTAAAAATCGGAGAGGAGGAGGGGTTTGTCTCTATGTAAAGTCTTGTCTAAAGTCCACTTTAAGGGAGGATATTAGCGAAGGGAATGAGGATGTCGAGTCCATATAGGTTGAAATTCATGGAGGGAAAAATGGTAACAAAATTCTCATTGGGGTCTGTTACAAACCCCCAAATATAACAGAAAGCATGGAAAGTCTACTTCTAAAGCAGATAGATGAAGCTGCAACCCATAATGAGGTCCTTGTTATGGGGGACTTTAACTACCCGGATATTAACTGGGAAACAGAAACCTGTGAAACCCATAAAGGCAACAGGTTTCTGCTAATAACCAAGAAAAATTATCTTTCACAATTGGTGCAGAATCCAACCAGAGGAGCAGCACTTTTAGACCTAATACTATCTAATAGACCTGACAGAATAACAAATCTGCAGGTGGTTGGGCATTTAGGATATAGCGACCACAATATTGTGCAGTTTCACCTGTCTTTCACTGGGGGGACTTGTCAGGGAGTCACAAAAACATTGAACTTTAGGAAGGCAAAGTTTGACCAGCTTAGAGATGCCCTTAATCTGGTAGACTGGGACAATATCCTCAGAAATGAGAATACAGATAATAAATGGGAAATGTTTAAGAACATCCTAAATAGGCAGTGTAAGCGGTTTATACCTTGTGGGAATAAAAGGACTAGAAATAGGAAAAACCCAATGTGGCTAAACAAAGAAGTAAGACAGGCAATTAACAGTAAAAAGAAAGCATTTGCACTACTAAAGCAGGATGGCACCATTGAAGCTCTAAAAAACTATAGGGAGAAAAATACTTTATCTAAAAAACTAATTAAAGCTGCCAAAAAGGAAACAGAGAAGCACATTGCTAAGGAGAGTAAAACTAATCCCAAACTGTTCTTCAACTATATCAATAGTAAAAGAATAAAAACTGAAAATGTAGGCCCCTTAAAAAATAGTGAGGAAAGAATGGTTGTAGATGACGAGGAAAAAGCTAACATATTAAACACCTTCTTCTCCACGGTATTCACGGTGGAAAATGAAATGCTAGGTGAAATCCCAAGAAACAATGAAAACCCTATATTAAGGGTCACCAATCTAACCCAAGAAGAGGTGCGAAACCGGCTAAATAAGATTAAAATAGATAAATCTCCGGGTCCGGATGGCATACACCCACGAGTACTAAGAGAACTAAGTAATGTAATAGATAAACCATTATTTCTTATTTTTAGGGACTCTATAGCGACAGGGTCTGTTCCGCAGGACTGGCGCATAGCAAATGTGGTGCCAATATTCAAAAAGGGCTCTAAAAGTGAACCTGGAAATTATAGGCCAGTAAGTCTAACCTCTATTGTTGGTAAAATATTTGAAGGGTTTCTGAGGGATGTTATTCTGGATTATCTCAATGAGAATAACTGTTTAACTCCATATCAGCATGGGTTTATGAGAAATCGCTCCTGTCAAACCAATCTAATCAGTTTTTATGAAGAGGTAAGCTATAGACTGGACCACGGTGAGTCATTGGACGTGGTATATCTCGATTTTTCCAAAGCGTTTGATACCGTGCCGCACAAGAGGTTGGTACACAAAATGAGAATGCTTGGTCTGGGGGAAAATGTGTGTAAATGGGTTAGTAACTGGCTTAGTGATAGAAAGCAGAGGGTGGTTATAAATGGTATAGTCTCTAACTGGGTCGCTGTGACCAGTGGGGTACCGCAGGGGTCAGTATTGGGACCTGTTCTCTTCAACATATTCATTAATGATCTGGTAGAAGGTTTACACAGTAAAATATCGATATTTGCAGATGATACCAAACTATGTAAAGCAGTTAATACAAGAGAAGATAGTATTCTGCTACAGATGGATCTGGATAAGTTGGAAACTTGGGCTGAAAGGTGGCAGATGAGGTTTAACAATGATAAATGTAAGGTTATACACATGGGAAGAGGGAATCAATATCACCATTACACACTGAACGGGAAACCACTGGGTAAATCTGACAGGGAGAAGGACTTGGGGATCCTAGTTAATGATAAACTTACCTGGAGCAGCCAGTGCCAGGCAGCAGCTGCCAAGGCAAACAGGATCATGGGGTGCATTAAAAGAGGTCTGGATACACATGATGAGAGCATTATACTGCCTCTGTACAAATCCCTAGTTAGACCGCACATGGAGTACTGTGTCCAGTTTTGGGCACCAGTGCTCAGGAAGGATATAATGGAACTAGAGAGAGTACAAAGGAGGGCAACAAAATTAATAAAGGGGATGGGAGAACTACAATACCCAGATAGATTAGCGAAATTAGGATTATTTAGTCTAGAAAAAAGACGACTGAGGGGCGATCTAATAACCATGTATAAGTATATAAGGGGACAATACAAATATCTCGCTGAGGATCTGTTTATACCAAGGAAGGTGACGGGCACAAGGGGGCATTCTTTGCGTCTGGAGGAGAGAAGGTTTTTCCACCAACATAGAAGAGGATTCTTTACTGTTAGGGCAGTGAGAATCTGGAATTGCTTGCCTGAGGAGGTGGTGATGGCGAACTCAGTCGAGGGGTTCAAGAGAGGCCTGGATGTCTTCCTGGAGCAGAACAATATTGTATCATACAATTATTAGGTTCTGTAGAAGGACGTAGATCTGGGGATTTATTATGATGGAATATAGGCTGAACTGGATGGACAAATGTCTTTTTTCGGCCTTACTAACTATGTTACTATGTTACTATGTTACTACTACACTGACCAGGGCACTGCTGCCCGTGTACCCCTGGAACCAATTTAAAATTGCCTACAGCCATGTGTTATTATTTTAGGCCTTCGATGCCTGTCTGCGGTCACTCCTTCCACTAGGCCTCCACTGACCACACCACTGCTGCCCGTGTACCCCTGGAACCAACATCAGAAAATATAAAAATAAGTATTTTGCTTACAAAAAAGAAAATACTGGAGAGATATCAAATGCAGACATTTTAACATTAAAAACAAACACACAACTAAAATCTGGTACAGTACTAAAAATGGCCACCAGCTACAATAACTTTCTCCTGCAAGTAGTTAACTGAAAGGTTTTTTAAATTGAAAACACAGATATGGCATCCACCAAGTGTTGTCCTGTCGCGTCTTCTTTATATTATTGCCGAGAAGATGCAAAACAATGAAAATAATAAAATCATTAATTACCAAAATAATAGAGAAAGTCAACACCACATTGCAAATAAACATTCATTCCAAATAAAGAAGCAGGGCGCGTCCGAGGGTGAGTATATACCTAATAAGAATATAATCACCCTCGGACGCGCAATGCTTATTTCCAACAGCCTTCCTTCCTAAGAATCAGCCCTTCCGTGGTGTAGAGAGACATTGTGTTACACTCCAAGGTGTTCCCCAGGTTGCCTTTCCTGAGCTTCGATCTTCCGGCTCTCGTTTAGTAGTTGTCGGAAACTACGCTGCATTAGGCCTACAAATTGGGTATGGGGTGTAGAGAGAGGGTTTGTTACACTCCAAGGTGTTCCCCAGGTTGCCTTTCCTGAGCTTCGATCTTCCGGCTCTCGTTTAGTAGTTGTTGGAAACTACGCTGCATTAGGCCTTCAAATTGGGTATGGGGTGTAGAGAGAGGGTGTGTTACACTCCAAGGTGTTCCCCAGGTTGCCTTTCCTGAGCTTCGATCTTCCGGCTCTCGTTTAGTAGTTCTTGGAAACTACACTGCATTAGGCCTACAAATTGGGTATGGGGTGGAGAGAGATGGTGTGTTACACTCCAAGGTGTTCCCCAGGTTTCCTTGCCATTGCTTCGGTCTTCCGACTCTCGTTTAGTAGTTGTAGAAAAGTACACTGCATTAGGCCTACAAAATGGGTATGGGGTGGAGAGAGATGGTGTGTTACACTCCAAGGTGTTCCCCAGGTTGCCTTTCCTGAGCTTCTATCTTCAGGCTCTCATTAAATTGTGGTTAAATGGAACAACTGCATTTGGCGTACTAGTTGGTTTGGGGCCTACTATCGGTGTCTGCCACTCCTTGCTGTTCTCCTGGTCTCCTGTCCTGAAATTCCATTTTCAGGCTCTCGTTAAGTAGTTGTTAATGTTAGACTGCATTTGGCCTACTAGTTGGGTTGGGGCCTACTATCGGTGTCTGCCACTCCTTGCTGTTCTCCTCCACTGAACAAAGCTGTGCCGCCTGTTTACTACGGTTGCCAATTTTGAACTGCATTTCGACTACTTACTGATTTGGCCCTACTCTCTGTGTCAGCCTCTCATTCCAGTTGTCCTCCACTGCAATGCCCCCTGGTTATTCCTGTGTTACCAATTTTGAACTGCATTTAGCCCACTTTATTCTTTGGGCCTATATCTGTGTTTCCACTTCATCGTGCCCATTGCCCAGCCAGTGATAGATGAGTCTGCTGGTACATTGACCCATAACGCAACATTCCCCGTGCATGCTACACAACAACATTGTGACCCTGCTGAAAGTCAGGTTGCTCTTCCCGCATACCATACCACCTTACACGGGGACAAAGAGGAAGGTGCAGATGAAAGTGCAGGTTCCTTCATCAGGTGGGGGGAGGAATACTAGTTGGCGACGTCACTGGCACAGGGCCTCTCATAGTACGCAAAAGTGTTGCTGCCGGTGGGAGGCGCCCCCGCCGTGCAAACACACCGCTGTACTTTGAGGGGCCCTGTGCCAGTGCCAATGCCAACAAGTGGGCCCCCCCTGCTTGCTCAGGATCACAGCACTTGCAAAGTTGAAATACTTACCTCTCCCTGCTCCACTGCCGTGACGTGGTCCAGATTTCCTGGGCCCACTAATTACTTGAACCAGCCCTACCCCACACAACTTTAGCCAAATGACCCCCAATTTCAAATGCCTTCCAATTATTATAAGGTAAATTACGCTTGACAAGCTTCATTAAGAAGAATGGATGGTTTTGACATTAAAATGGGCACTCTAGGTGTTTTCCTGGCCCCCACTCACTGCCGACTATGCTGCCCCATTGACTTGCATTGGGTTTCGTGTTTCGGTCGATCCCGACTTTACGTCATAATCGGCCGATTTCACTCGACCCGACTTTTGAGATAGTCGGGTTTCGCGAAACCCGGCTCGACTCTAAAAAGGTCAAGGTCGCTCAACTCTAGTCTCCATCTGAATGGGTACATGTGAAACCTCTTCTTGGACTCAAATTCTCTCTCTCTGTGGAGGGGTATTGGACCTACTATAATTAAAACACCTGTGGCTAGGAGGCGGAGTGCACGATCAGAAGGCTAGAGAATACATTTCAAAAACCTGACCTGCACATCCAAAAATAGACTGAGTGTGAACAGGTGCTGAACCCAGAGTCGCCAACTCGTATATAGTTAAGTAAATAGGGCAGCACACTGCAGCGCTAAACATGCAAACTTGAAAACACGAAATTTGAACTGCATTACTGCACTAGAAATATGAAAAATGAGAGCTTTTAGCGCATAAAAATGGCCAATTTTATGTGTACCTCGTAGCCACTTTACGGCATCTCTCTTTTTTTTTAAATGAGATGTCATAGTGGTAACACGGTGCAGTCACACAGTTGTTGGGTTAGTCTGTGATTGGTGATGATGTCATAGTGGAGTACGGTGCAGTCACACAGTTACATAGTAACATAGTTAGTAAGGCCGAAAAAAGACATTTGTCCATCCAGTTCAGCCTATATTCCATCATAATAAATCCCCAGATCTACGTCCTTCTACAGAACCTAATAATTGTATGATACAATATTGTTCTGCTCCAGGAAGACATCCAGGCCTCTCTTGAACCCCTCGACTGAGTTCGCCATCACCACCTCCTCAGGCAAGCAATTCCAGATTCTCACTGCCCTAACAGTAAAGAATCCTCTTCTATGTTGGTGGAAAAACCTTCTCTCCTCCAGACGCAAAGAATGCCCCCTTGTGCCCGTCACCTTCCTTGGTATAAACAGATCCTCAGCGAGATATTTGTATTGTCCCCTTATATACTTATACATGGTTATTAGATCGCCCCTCAGTCGTCTTTTTTCTAGACTAAATAATCCTAATTTCGCTAATCTATCTGGGTATTGTAGTTCTCCCATCCCCTTTATTAATTTTGTTGCCCTCCTTTGTACTCTCTCTAGTTCCATTATATCCTTCCTGAGCACCGGTGCCCAAAACTGGACACAGTACTCCATGTGCGGTCTAACTAGAGATTTGTACAGAGGCAGTATAATGCTCTCATCATAAGTATCCAGACCTCTTTTAATGCACCCCATGATCCTGTTTGCCTTGGCAGCTGCTGCCTGGCACTGGCTGCTCCAGGTAAGTTTATCATGTTGGGTTAGTCTGTGATTGGTGATGATGTCATAGTGGAGTACTGTGCAGTCACACAGTTGATGTTGGGTTAGTCTGTGATTGGTGATGATGTCATTGATGTCATAGTGGAGCACGGTGCAGTCACACAGTTGATATTGGGTTAGTCTGTGATCAGTGATGATGTCATAGTGGTAGCACAGAGCAGTCACACAGTTGATGTTGGGTTAGTCTGTGATTGGTGATGATGTCATAGTGGTAGCACGGTGCAGTCACACAGTTGATGTTGGGTTAGTCTGTGATCAGTGATGATGTCATAGTGGTAGCACGGTGCAGTCACACAGTTGGTGTTGGGTTAGTCTGTGATTGGTGATGATGTCATAGTGGTAGCGCGGTGCAGTCACACAGTTGGTTTTGGGTTAGTCTGTGATTGGTGATGATGTCATAGTGGAGCACAGTGCAGTCACACAGTTGGTTTTGGGTTAGTCTGTGATTGGTGATGATGTCATAGTGATAGCACGGTGCAGTTACACAGTTGGTTTTGGGTTAGTCTGTGATTGGTGATGATGTCATAGTGGTAGCGTGGTGCAGTCACACAGTTGATGTTGGGTTAGTCTGTGATTGGTGATGATGTCATAGTGGTAGCGCGGTGCAGTCACACAGTTGATGTTGGGTTAGTCTGTGATTGGTGATGATGTCATAGTGGTAGCGCGGTGCAGTCACACAGTTGATGTTGGGTTAGTCTGTGATTGGTGATGATGTCATAGTGATAGCGCGGTGCAGTCACACAGTTGATGTTGGGTTAGTCTGTGATTGGTGATGATGTCATAGTGGTAGCATGGTGCAGTCACACAGTTGATGTTGGGTTAGTATGTGATTGGTGATGATGTCATAGTGATAGCGCGGTGCAGTTACACAGTTGGTTTTGGGTTAGTCTGTGATTGGTGATGATGTCATAGTGGAGCACAGTGCAGTCACACAGTTGGTTTTGGGTTAGTCTGTGATTGGTGATGATGTCATAGTGATAGCACGGTGCAGTTACACAGTTGGTTTTGGGTTAGTCTGTGATTGGTGATGATGTCATAGTGGTAGCGCGGTGCAGTCACACAGTTGATGTTGGGTTAGTCTGTGACTGGTGATGATGTCATAGTGGATCACGGTGCAGTCACACAGTTGATGTTGGGTTAGTCTGTGATTGGTGATGATGTCATAGTGGAGCACAGTGCAGTCACACAGTTGGTTTTGGGTTAGTCTGTGATTGGTGATGATGTCATAGTGATAGCACGGTGCAGTCACACAGTTGGTTTTGGGTTAGTCTGTCATTGGTGATGATGTCATAGTGGAGCACGGTGCAGTCACACAGTTGATGTTGGGTTAGTCTGTGATTGGTGATGATGTCATAGTGATAGCGCGGTGCAGTCACACAGTTGGTGTTGGGTTAGTCTGTGATTGGTGATGATGTCATAGTGGAGCACAGTGCAGTCACACAGTTGGTTTTGGGTTAGTCTGTGATTGGTGATGATGTCATAGTGATAGCACGGTGCAGTTACACAGTTGGTTTTGGGTTAGTCTGTGATTGGTGATGATGTCATAGTGGTAGCGCGGTGCAGTCACACAGTTGATGTTGGGTTAGTCTGTGATTGGTGATGATGTCATAGTGGTAGCGCGGTGCAGTCACACAGTTGATGTTGGGTTAGTCTGTGATTGGTGATGATGTCATAGTGGTAGCGCGGTGCAGTCACACAGTTGATGGTGGGTTAGTCTGTGATTGGTGATGATGTCATAGTGATAGCGAGGTGCAGTCACACAGTTGGTGTTGGGTTAGTCTGTGATTGGTGATGATGTCATAGTGGAGCACGGTGCAGTCACACAGTTGGTTTTGGGTTAGTCTGTGATCAGTGATGATGTCATAGTGGTAGCACGGTGCAGTCACACAGTTGGTTTTGGGTTAGTCTGTGATTGGTGATGATGTCATAGTGATAGCGCGGTGCAGTCACACAGTTGGTGTTGGGTTAGTCTGTGATCAGTGATGATGTCATAGTGGTAGCACGGTGCAGTCACACAGTTGATGTTGGGTTAGTCTGTGATTGGTGATGATGTCATAGTGGTAGCACGGTGCAGTCACACAGTTGGTGTTGGGTTAGTCTGTGATCAGTCATGATGTCATAGTGGTAGCACGGTGCAGTCACACAGTTTATGTTGGGTTAGTCTGTGATTGGTGATGATGTCATAGTGGTAGCATGGTGCAGTCACACAGTTGATGTTGGGTTAGTCTGTGATTGGTGATGATGTCATAGTGGATCACGGTGCAGTCACACAGTTGATGTTTGGTTAGTCTGTGATTGGTGATGATGTCATAGTGGATCACGGTGCAGTCACACAGTTGATGTTTGGTTAGTCTGTGACTGGTGATGATGTCATAGTGGATCACGGTGCAGTCACACAGTTGATGTTTGGTTAGTCTGTGATTGGTGATGATGTCATAGTGGAGCACAGTGCAGTCACACAGTTGGTTTTGGGTTAGTCTGTGATTGGTGATGATGTCATAGTGATAGCGCGGTGCAGTCACACAGTTGGTTTTGGGTTAGTCTGTGATTGGTGATGATGTCATAGTGATAGCACGGTGCAGTTACACAGTTGGTTTTGGGTTAGTCTGTGATTGGTGATGATGTCATAGTGGTAGTGCGGTGCAGTCACACAGTTGATGTTGGGTTAGTCTGTGATTGGTGATGATGTCATAGTGGAGCACAGTGCAGTCACACAGTTGGTTTTGGGTTAGTCTGTGATTGGTGATGATGTCATAGTGATAGCACGGTGCAGTTACACAGTTGGTTTTGGGTTAGTCTGTGATTGGTGATGATGTCATAGTGGTAGCGCGGTGCAGTCACACAGTTGATGTTGGGTTAGTCTGTGATTGGTGATGATGTCATAGTGGTAGCATGGTGCAGTCACACAGTTGATGTTGGGTTAGTTTGTGATTGGTGATGATGTCATAGTGATAGCGCGGTGCAGTCACACAGTTGGTGTTGGGTTAGTCTGTGATTGGTGATGATGTCATAGTGGAGCACAGTGCAGTCACACAGTTGGTTTTGGGTTAGTCTGTGATTGGTGATGATGTCATAGTGATAGCACGGTGCAGTTACACAGTTGGTTTTGGGTTAGTCTGTGATTGGTGATGATGTCATAGTGGTAGCGCGGTGCAGTCACACAGTTGATGTTGGGTTAGTCTGTGATTGGTGATGATGTCATAGTGATAGCGAGGTGCAGTCACACAGTTGATGTTGGGTTAGTCTGTGATTGGTGATGATGTCATAGTGATAGCGAGGTGCAGTCACACAGTTGATGTTGGGTTAGTCTGTGATTGGTGATGATGTCATAGTGGTAGCGCAGTGCAGTCACACAGTTGATGTTGGGTTAGTCTGTGATTGGTGATGATGTCATAGTGGTAGCATGGTGCAGTCACACAGTTGATGTTGGGTTAGTCTGTGATTGGTGATGATGTCATAGTGATAGCGCGGTGCAGTCACACAGTTGGTGTTGGGTTAGTCTGTGATTGGTGATGATGTCATAGTGGAGCACAGTGCAGTCACACAGTTGGTTTTGGGTTAGTCTGTGATTGGTGATGATGTCATAGTGATAGCACGGTGCAGTTACACAGTTGGTTTTGGGTTAGTCTGTGATTGGTGATGATGTCATAGTGGTAGCGCGGTGCAGTCACACAGTTGATGTTGGGTTAGTCTGTGACTGGTGATGATGTCATAGTGGATCACGGTGCAGTCACACAGTTGGTGTTGGGTTAGTCTGTGATTGGTGATGATGTCATAGTGGAGCACAGTGCAGTCACACAGTTGGTTTTGGGTTAGTCTGTGATTGGTGATGATGTCATAGTGATAGCACGGTGCAGTCACACAGTTGGTTTTGGGTTAGTCTGTGATTGGTGATGATGTCATAGTGGAGCACGGTGCAGTCACACAGTTGATGTTGGGTTAGTCTGTGATTGGTGATGATGTCATTGTGATAGCGCGGTGCAGTCACATAGTTGGTGTTGGGTTAGTCTGTGATTGGTGATGATGTCATAGTGGAGCACAGTGCAGTCACACAGTTGGTTTTGGGTTAGTCTGTGATTGGTGATGATGTCATAGTGGTAGCGCGGTGCAGTCACACAGTTGATGTTGGGTTAGTCTGTGATTGGTGATGATGTCATAGTGGTAGCATGGTGCAGTCACACAGTTGATGTTGGGTTAGTCTGTGATTGGTGATGATGTCATAGTGATAGCGCGGTGCAGTCACACAGTTGGTGTTGGGTTAGTCTGTGATTGGTGATGATGTCATAGTGGAGCACAGTGCAGTCACACAGTTGGTTTTGGGTTAGTCTGTGATTGGTGATGATGTCATAGTGATAGCACAGTGCAGTTACACAGTTGGTTTTGGGTTAGTCTGTGATTGGTGATGATGTCATAGTGATAGCACGGTGCAGTCACACAGTTGTTGGGTTAGTCTGTGATTGGTGATGATGTCATAGTGGTAGCGCGGTGCAGTCACACAGTTGATGTTGGGTTAGTCTGTGATTGGTGATGATGTCATAGTGGTAGCGCGGTGCAGTCACACAGTTGATGTTGGGTTAGTCTGTGATTGGTGATGATGTCATAGTGGTAGCGCGGTGCAGTCACAAAGTTGATGTTGGGTTAGTCTGTGATTGGTGATGATGTCATAGTGATAGCGAGGTGCCTTCACACAGTTGGTGTTGGGTTAGTCTGTGATTGGTGATGATGTCATAGTGGAGCACGGTGCAGTCACACAGTTGGTTTTGGGTTAGTCTGTGATCAGTGATGATGTCATAGTGGTAGCACGGTGCAGTCACACAGTTGGTTTTGGGTTAGTCTGTGATTGGTGATGATGTCATAGTGATAGCGCGGTGCAGTCACACAGTTGGTGTTGGGTTAGTCTGTGATCAGTGATGATGTCATAGTGGTAGCATGGTGCAGTCACACAGTTGATGTTGGGTTAGTCTGTGATTGGTGATGATGTCATAGTGGTAGCACGGTGCAGTCACACAGTTGGTGTTGGGTTAGTCTGTGATCAGTCATGATGTCATAGTGGTAGCACGGTGCAGTCACACAGTTTATGTAGAGGGTTAGTCTGTGATTGGTGATAATGTCATAGTGGAGCACGGTGCAGTCACACAGTTGATGTTGGGTTAGTCTGTGATTGGTGATGATGTCATAGTGGTAGCATGGTGCAGTCACACAGTTGATGTTGGGTTAGTCTGTGATTGGTGATGATAGAGTGGTAGCGCGGTGCAGTCACACAGTTGATGTTGGGTTAGTCTGTGATTGGTGATGATGTCATAGTGGAGCACGGTGCAGTCACACAGTTGATGTTGGGTTAGTCTGTGATTGGTGATGATGTCATAGTGGAGCATGGTGCAGTCACACAGTTGATGTTGGGTTAGTCTGTGACTGGTGATGATGTCATAGTGGATCACGGTGCAGTCACACAGTTGATGTTTGGTTAGTCTGTGATTGGTGATGATGTCATAGTGGAGCACGGTGCAGTCACACAGTTGGTTTTGGGTTAGTCTGTGATTGGTGATGATGTCATAGTGAGAGCACGGTGCAGTCACACAGTTGGTTTTGGGTTAGTCTGTGATTGGTGGTGATGTCATAGTGATAGCGCGATGCAGTCACACAGTTGGTGTTGGGTTAGTCTGTGATTGGTGATGATGTCATAGTGGAGCACGGTGTAGTCACACAGTTGGTTTTGGGTTAGTCTGTGATTGGTGGTGATGTCATAGTGATAGCGCGATGCAGTCACACAGTTGGTGTTGGGTTAGTCTGTGATCAGTGATGATGTCATAGTGGTAGCACGGTGCAATCACACAGTTGATGTTTGGTTAGTCTGTGATTGGTGATGATGTCATAGTGGAGCACGGTGCAGTCACACAGTTGATGTTGGGTTAGTCTGTGATCAGTGATGATGTCATAGTGATAGCGCGGTGCAGTCACACAGTTGGTGTTGGGTTAGTCTGTGATTGGTGATGATGTCATAGTGGAGCACAGTGCAGTCACACAGTTGGTTTTGGGTTAGTCTGTGATTGGTGATGATGTCATAGTGATAGCACGGTGCAGTTACACAGTTGCTTTGGGTTAGTCTGTGATTGGTGATGATGTCATAGTGGTAGCGCGGTGCAGTCACACAGTTGATGTTGGGTTAGTCTGTGATTGGTGATGATGTCATAGTGGTAGCGCGGTGCAGTCACACAGTTGATGTTGGGTTAGTCTGTGATTGGTGATGATGTCATAGTGGTAGCGCGGTGCAGTCACACAGTTGATGTTGGGTTAGTCTGTGATTGGTGATGATGTCATAGTGGTAGCATGGTGCAGTCACACAGTTGATGTTGGGTTAGTCTGTGATTGGTGATGATGTCATAGTGATAGCGCGGTGCAGTCACACAGTTGGTGTTGGGTTAGTCTGTGATTGGTGATGATGTCATAGTGGAGCACAGTGCAGTCACACAGTTGGTTTTGGGTTAGTCTGTGATTGGTGATGATGTCATAGTGATAGCACGGTGCAGTTACACAGTTGGTTTTGGGTTAGTCTGTGATTGGTGATGATGTCATAGTGGTAGCGCGGTGCAGTCACACAGTTGATGTTGGGTTAGTCTGTGACTGGTGATGATGTCATAGTGGATCACGGTGCAGTCACACAGTTGGTGTTGGGTTAGTCTGTGATTGGTGATGATGTCATAGTGGAGCACAGTGCAGTCACACAGTTGGTTTTGGGTTAGTCTGTGATTGGTGATGATGTCATAGTGATAGCACGGTGCAGTCACACAGTTGGTTTTGGGTTAGTCTGTGATTGGTGATGATGTCATAGTGGAGCACGGTGCAGTCACACAGTTGATGTTGGGTTAGTCTGTGATTGGTGATGATGTCATTGTGATAGCGCGGTGCAGTCACACAGTTGGTGTTGGGTTAGTCTGTGATTGGTGATGATGTCATAGTGGAGCACAGTGCAGTCACACAGTTGGTTTTGGGTTAGTCTGTGATTGGTGATGATGTCATAGTGGTAGCGCGGTGCAGTCACACAGTTGATGTTGGGTTAGTCTGTGATTGGTGATGATGTCATAGTGGTAGCATGGTGCAGTCACACATTTGATGTTGGGTTAGTCTGTGATTGGTGATGATGTCATAGTGATAGCGCGGTGCAGTCACACAGTTGATGTTGGGTTAGTCTGTGATTGGTGATGATGTCATAGTGGAGCACAGTGCAGTCACACAGTTGGTTTTGGGTTAGTCTGTGATTGGTGATGATGTCATAGTGATAGCACAGTGCAGTTACACAGTTGGTTTTGGGTTAGTCTGTGATTGGTGATGATGTCATAGTGGTAGCGCGGTGCAGTCACACAGTTGTTGGGTTAGTCTGTGATTGGTGATGATGTCATAGTGGTAGCGCGGTGCAGTCACACAGTTGATGTTGGGTTAGTCTGTGATTGGTGATGATGTCATAGTGGTAGCGCGGTGCAGTCACAAAGTTGATGTTGGGTTAGTCTGTGATTGGTGATGATGTCATAGTGATAGCGAGGTGCAGTCACACAGTTGGTGTTGGGTTAGTCTGTGATTGGTGATGATGTCATAGTGGTAGCGCGGTGCAGTCACACAGTTGATGTTGGGTTAGTCTGTGATTGGTGATGATGTCATAGTGGTAGCGCGGTGCAGTCACACAGTTGATGTTGGGTTAGTCTGTGATTGGTGATGATGTCATAGTGGTAGCGCGGTGCAGTCACACAGTTGATGTTGGGTTAGTCTGTGATTGGTGATGATGTCATAGTGGTAGCACGGTGCAGTCACACAGTTTATGTAGAGGGTTAGTCTGTGATTGGTGATGATGTCATAGTGGAGCACGGTGCAGTCACACAGTTGATGTTGGGTTAGTCTGTGATTGGTGATGATGTCATAGTGGTAGCATGGTGCAGTCACACAGTTGATGTTGGGTTAGTCTGTGATTGGTGATGATGTCATAGTGGAGCACAGTGCAGTCACACAGTTGATGTTTGGTTAGTCTGTGATTGGTGATGATGTCATAGTGGAGCACAGTGCAGTCACACAGTTGGTTTTGGGTTAGTCTGTGATTGGTGATGATGTCATAGTGAGAGCACGGTGCAGTCACACAGTTGGTTTTGGGTTAGTCTGTGATTGGTGATGATAGAGTGGTAGCACGGTGCAGTCACACAGTTGATGTTGGGTTAGTCTGTGACTGGTGATGATGTCATAGTGGATCACGGTGCAGTCACACAGTTGATGTTTGGTTAGTCTGTGATTGGTGATGATGTCATAGTGGAGCACAGTGCAGTCACACAGTTGGTTTTGGGTTAGTCTGTGATTGGTGATGATGTCATAGTGAGAGCACGGTGCAGTCACACAGTTGGTTTTGGGTTAGTCTGTGATTGGTGGTGATGTCATAGTGATAGCGCGATGCAGTCACACAGTTGGTGTTGGGTTAGTCTGTGATTGGTGATGATGTCATAGTGGAGCACGGTGTAGTCACACAGTTGGTTTTGGGTTAGTCTGTGATTGGTGGTGATGTCATAGTGATAGCGCGATGCAGTCACACAGTTGGTGTTGGGTTAGTCTGTGATCAGTGATGATGTCATAGTGGTAGCACGGTGCAATCACACAGTTGATGTTTGGTTAGTCTGTGATTGGTGATGATGTCATAGTGGTAGCACGGTGCAGTCACACAGTTGATGTTGGGTTAGTCTGTGATCAGTGATGATGTCATAGTGGAGCACGGTGCAGTCACACAGTTGGTGTTGGGTTAGTCTGTAATTGGTGGTGATGTCATAGTGATAGCGCGATGCAGTCACACGGTTGGTGTTGGGTTAGTCTGTGATTGGTGATGATGTCATAGTGGTAGCACGGTGCAGTCACACAGTTGATGTTGGGTTAGTCTGTGATCAGTGATGATGTCACAGTGATAGCACGGTGCAGTCACACAGTTGGTGTTGGGTTAGTCTGTGATTGGTGATGATGTCATAGTGGTAGCACGGTGCAGTCACACAGTTGATGTTGGGTTAGTCTGTGATCAGTGATGATGTCATAGTGGAGCACGGTGCATTTAACACCTCAGTGCAGCTCTTTGCCTTTGCTTTCTACTATTTCAGAATTTGCTGAGACATTCTCGCTTTGTGTCAGCTAGATGCTAATAAATATGATTAATATCTTGGTAAATGCGTCATTTTCCTTTCCTTCCTGTAAATGGTTATTTGCAGAGTTTTCTTTTGAGTTGTTTCTTTCTTTTCAGACAGTGTTATGTATATAGAATAATGTATACATTGTGTGTATTGTTCATTCGCAGTCACTTTTCATCTGAAGCCCTATGATTAATATGTCATTGTGCAGCTTTATTACATTAGAACAAAATAAAACTTGCTGCAGAGCCAAGAGGACCTGTCATATTTCTGTGTTTTGCAAGCATTGCAAGAACTCTGGGAATTCTGAGTTAAAGGGTTATTTCTCGAGATGATTGGAATCAACATCTAGTCGAATTTCCTGGAAATTACAGGTTCAAGCAAATTTGACCAGTTTGTGGTTTGATTATGGCAAAATGGCCAAAATAAAAATGTAATTTCTCCCTCTGCCGAAGAGTCTCAGAGAGGACTAATGATATCAGGCTCGGCCAGGCACGTTTCCTGATAATTCCTTGCAGCTATTTCATCACATGGTCTTGCACAGTCAATAAGGGGTACTATCACAACCAGGGTAAAATATGGTGGACGGCCAAGCAGCACCATTTTATGCTTTTCCAGTGTAGAAATAGCAGGTCATGGAGCATAGCGCGGTGAATAATAATCCAAAGATTCACGTGAGATAGGGAAGTGCCGGACCTGCAGAGTCAGTGCCACTGAGAATACATTGATCTGGGATGTTCTGAAGTAACAGCACCTTATAAAATCTTTACACATTGAAATTGCAAACCAGGAAAGATATGTAATACCTTACTGTGTGTCTATCTATCTATATATATAATTGTCTAAGGGTTTTTCCGTCTGTCTGTCTGTCTGTCTGTCTGTCCTGGAAATCCCGACTCTCTGATTGGTCGAGGCCGCCAGGCCTCGACCAATCAGAAACCGGCACAGCATCGACGTAGAAATCCCGCGTCTCTGATTGGTCGAGGCCGCCAGGCCTCGACCAATCAGCAACGGGCACAGCGACGATGATGTCATAATGGTTGCCATGGCGACGATGATGTCATAAAGGTTGTCTCGACCAATCAGCGACGGGCACAGTCTGCCGCGAATTCTGGAATCATCATTGTCCATATACTACGGGGACATCGACGTAGATGTCATAATGGTTGCCATGGCGACGAATATTCTAGAATACCCGATGCATTAGAATCGGGCCACAGTCTAGTATATATATAATTGCCTAAGGGTTTTTCCGTCTGTCTGTCTTTCTGTCTGTCTGTCTGTCTGTCTGTCTGTCCTGGAAATCCCGCGTCTCTGATTGGTCGAGGCCACCAGGCCTCGACCAATCAGCAACGGGCACAGCGACGATGATGTCATAAAGGACGTAGAAATCCCACGTTTCTGATTCAGCGATGGGCACAGTATAGATGTAGATGTCATAATGGTTGCCATGGCGACGATGATGTCATAAAGGTTGCCTCGACCAATCAGTGACGGGCACAGTCTGCCGCAAATTCTGGAATCATCATTGTCCATATACTACGGGGACATGCATATTCTAGAATACCCGATGCGTTAGAATCGGGCCACAATCTAGTATATATATTGTGATGCAGTGACCAATGTTGCAGCCAGTGGGCGCTGCATGTGCACTTCGGGATGCACTTGGAGACATAATTGTGTTGAAGGACCTGTGGTGATGTCACGCTCACCTGACTGGCCATATGACAGGTACCTGGGTGTGGTTACACCTATGAAAAGCAGGTGTGTGTAGCACATGGAGGGAGTGTTTGGGAGACTGCAACTGTGGACAGACTTCCATGTGTCCTGGCTGGACACTACAGACTGGCCTATGTGCTGTAAGTCTTGGACGGTCGGTGTTGGAGACTCCTAGGACTGGGGTCACCCTGGAAGCACCTGGTGACCGTAGACCTGGACAGTCTGTGTTGAGGACCTGGGTCTGACATGAAGTCAGCCTGAGCAATGGACTCCTGAAAGGTAACCCCGGACGGGGAGAATTGTAATATACAACAGAGAAGCCTTTTGGCTGTATGAACTGACCGGGGGTCGTGATAAGTTCATGAAATGTAACACAATGGACTGTATGTCATGTGGTTTATGATGTGTAATAAACCAGATATATGTAAGGATAGGCTACCTGAGTGTGTTGGGGGACACTCGCTTGGCATAAGATTCAAGCACTCAGGCACGGTACCTCACATAAATCTGGTTTATTACACATCATAAACCACATGACGTACAGTCCATTGTGTTACATTTCATGAACTTATCACGACCCCCGGTCAGTTCATACAGCCAAAAGGCTTCTCTGTTGTATATTACAATTCTCCCCGTCCGGGGTTACCTTTCAGGAGTCCATTGCTCAGGCTGACTTCATGTCAGACCCAGGTCCTCAACACAGACTGTCCAGGTCTACGGTCACTAGGTGCTTTCAGGGTGACCCCACTCCTAGGAGTCTCCAACACCGACCGTCCAAGACTTACAACACATAGGCCAGTCTGTAGTGTCCAGCCAGGACACATGGAAGTCTGTCCACAGTTGCAGTCTCCCAAACACTCCCTCCATGTGCTACACACACCTACTTTTCATAGGTGTAACCACACCCAGGTACCTGTCATATGGCCAGTCAGGTGAGCGTGACATCACCACAGGTCCTTCAACACAATTATGTCTCAAAGTGCATCCCGAAGTGCACATGCAGCGCCCACTGGCTGCAACATTGGTCACTGCATCACATACCTCCCCCCTTTGTTCAACCCTATTGGGGTGGGCACATGACATAAACCCAGGGTTCCGATAGCGGGAACCCACGTCACCTTTGATAGGCCTCCTCCGCCCCCAGCGGTCAGTTTGTCGGCCCTGCGCTTCAACCCTTGAGTCACCATCCGTTTGTGTCAGCAGACCCTTTTTGGTCAACCAACTTACAGTTGAGCTGACTGTCTGGTCTGAGTCCGACCCTCCGCTACTACGTCTGCTAGCAGGTCTCCCACCTCGGTCACTCAGCCCTGAGTTAACAGAGGAGTCACTCCTTTGGACTCTTCTACTCTTTTGAGTATCTTTTCGTATCTCCATATTCTGGGTTGGAAGTGGTCGCCATCTTATATTCTGCAGCTGTTTACTAATCTTCAGACGTTGCACTCTTAGCTGCTCTATCTCCTTTAGATACGTCACCCAGTATTCAAGAAGCACTCGAATGTTTCTAAGGCTATCTACTGAGCCAATTACAACAAATGGAACCATCTCATCTTCACCAGTTACCTGGACTTCACCATCATCCGGAATCCTCAGTCTTACCACGCCGGATCTATTCACCAGGTCCTGCATCACTTTTCCAAATCTTCCAATGACTTTCCCCACCAGACTTCTGGGTACTTGAATGACGTCTTCCACAAAGCCCAACCGACTTTGCGCTTTCCTGGCATGCTCCAAACGTCGAGCTGCTTCCTTGTTCCTCAACAGGATCATCTGTTTCGTGCGAAGACATTGTAGGTGCATATCCTTCAGGATAGCCACCCGCTTCACTGTGACTTCCTTAGTATACAGTATATATACATATACATTTGTTAATACAAATTTCCAGAATCCAGAAATGTAAAGTCAACTTTCTAACTCACAAAATGAGAACATTTGTTATTTTTTTTATTTTTTTTTCTTGTATTAGTCCAAAATTCGACCTGTACATTGTGGGTTACAGTTAAATTAGGGACCAAATGAACAACTGATGGAGAAAGGTTGAACTTGATGAACCTAGGTCTTTTTTATCTAACTATGTTACTATGCTTCTATATATCATCCAAATATACTGTAGCTGTCTGTTGATCACTTTTGGAATACAAAACTTGACTTTTGGATATGGGATGGACCCCACTCCTTCTTAAAACCACCATAACTACTGTAAACCTAGGTACTAAAATAAATACACAAAACACGTTATTTTGGTTGTCAAAATGGCCACAGCTTTTATTCAAATCACAGGATTAAATAATCACAGTAGGAGTCAGGTGGAGTGCTAGTACATTGGGATTCACAAGTACTGTGATACCCCCAGCTGTCTGACATACAGCACTAGGACAGACAGCCATAAAGGGGCGGCACGCACTGGCTTGCCATTCAAGCAGAGCCAGTAAACTTTCAGGGCACCAATGACCCTATTGTCCTCACTCCTGTGCTTAACCACTGTGCCCGCCCCTGATTGATGTTACCATTACAACGTCCTTGAGGCTGGCCACCAAAGCCGAGCCTGCTCACCACCATGAGGTTTTACATCCTCTATTAGTTAAAATGAGTCCACCTTAACTTGTCTGCAACTTCCACCTGACTCCTAAACCGCAAAGCCGTGACGGGTTATAAATTCCAAGTCTCATTTGACACTTTTTTTTTTTAATAATTAAATCATTTTTGCAAACTTAAAAACTAGGAGTCCCTGCAAAAGCATTAATGGGACTAAACTTGGCAAACCCCCGACTCATAAAGAGTCATCCTACAGCGCTCAGGAGAGGAAAAACCCCCTGTGGAGGAAACCTCCAGGGAACCATGGCTGAAGGATTGCCCTTCCCTTGGGCTTAGAAGGTTACCGCAAATAATAACTCTTTGTAGCCAATATACAATTGAACCTGGTACAAGATATACAATGACAAATAAAAAAATACAATAAAGCATTTATCATTATACAAGCAATAATTAAAAAGTTTAAGGACAGAGATTATAAACAGGGCGGGAGGGCGGGTAATGTTTCCTCCTGTCCATCGTGTGAGAGAAAGAGGGAGAGCCAGAGTTGCCTCCCCTATATAAGCCCCACCCTCCTCACAGTAATACACCAGGCACAAACATCTAAACTCCTTCCTCTTAAAGCAACAACACTCTTGCTTAAAATCTACACTGCAATACAAACAAAGGCTGCAGGAGTTCTCAGTCCACCCATCCCCAAGTCATGTCCACCTCCGTCTAGTCTCCGGTGGTTTCTAAAGAGCTTTTCTTGTCCCATTCTTTTCTTGGAAAGTATTGGGGCTTCAAGTTTTTTTTAACTCTTTTGTATCATGGACACATTTTAATTTTTTGAATACCTGTTTCAATAGTCCAATTTATCAGCCCGACATCCCACAACAATACGGCATGCTGGTGTCATATTTTTCGTATCCAGGTGTAAACCTACATGTACATAGTATGCAACACAGCATTTTGGGTCATCACTCGTTTTTGGTTAAAGAGTCAGAGCTTTGAATTGAAGTTTCAATGAAGACCTGCTGGTTGAGGGAGCGGTGTAAGCCTTCTTTGCTGGGAGACCTCACTCCTCATGCAACACCTCCAATTTTTTTTTCCCCAGGCACATTCAAATGGCACAAACAGCAGTTTCATAGAGTACCATTGGTAGAAAAGTGTAAGGAAAGTAACATAGATTTTTGACTGATCCACTGACCCGCAGTAGAACCTTTTATAATGGCACAGATGCAGTCAGGTATGGGCCATGCATGCGGTATCAGGGTCAGGCCCCGCACTTACAGCTTGGAACTGAAGTTTGAATGAGAACCTGGTGGTTAAGGGAGTCTTGTAAGCCTTCTTAGCTGATACCTCATGAAAGAGGTCCAATTCTTTTCTCCTAGCCACACTCAGATGGCACAAACATCAGTTTTATAGGGTACTATTGGTAGAAAAATGTATGAATAGTAACACAGGTAGTTGAGTGAAAGTGTAGGCTTGCCGGTGTGGGAGCCCTGCTGCTACAGGCAACTCACATGAAGGAGACCCAACTTGGATTCTCCACATTTCAAAAAAAATATTGTCACACACCTCAAAAGTGGCATCAGAGTGGGAAACAGTATGATAGGTCTGTGACACACCTTCTACTACAGGAAATCCACCAGATGGAGACACATCTGCCGAAGAAAGGGAGTGGAGTAGCTCATCCAATAACAGCTGTTATCAGTAGTGATGAGCGAATATACTCGTTACTTGAGATTTCTCGAGCACGCTCGGGGGTCCTCCGAGTATTTTTTAGTGCTCAGAGATTTAGTTTTTCTTGCCGCAGCTGAATGATTTACATCTGTTAGCCAGCATAAGTACATGTGGGGGTTGCCTGGTTGCTAGGGAATCCCCACATGTAATCAAGCTGGCTAACAGATGTAAATCATTCAAGAAAAACTAAATCTACGAGCACTAAAAAATACTCGGAAATCTCAAGTAACGAGTATATTCGCTCATCACTAGTTGTCAGTGGTCGAACACCAAGCCTATTCCCCCTTCCACCACAACCTCGCTTTTTCCTACTCATATTGTATGTTCCCTTCCCCTCTGGTAACTCTGCTGTTTCGCAACCTTACCCCCCACACCTGCCAGTCATCTTTCGCTAAATGAACAATCACTATTTATTTTCTTAGATAGTGTGCTTGAACGACACCTAACGATTTTACAGAGAAAACGTGGCCTTCTGATTTATCACTGCAAGACAGTTTTATCACAAATGGTTAGGTTTAGCTAATTTCCCCCCCTTCCCCAGGCTGCTCCCCAATATCAGGCCTAACAATTTTTCAGTGGAATTCTGGCCTTCTGATTTCTCCCTGAAACACAGTTTTTGCCCAAACGATTTGGATTAGCAAATGGGGCCTCCTAAGACTGCAGCACAATCTGGTCAGATGCTGGAAGATCGATTTCACACAGGACAGGATCCTGTCTAGCTAACTGACTAGTTCACTTTCAGCACTATCAGAAGAGGCTTCTCTGCACTGTGACACTGAGAAAATGGCGCCGGCAAAACAAGATGTCCACTTTTTATATGCCCAGGGACATGTGACTTTGGTAGCCAATCACTGAAGACCTTGTGTCATGACGTTGTGGATGGTTTCTGTGCCCCGATTGGCTGCTTGAATCTACACAAATTAAGTTATTACAGGAAAAAAAGGAAAAAACAAATCACACTCCACACCTCCTCGGGAACGTCTCGGTCACCGCACGGTAATTCCCTATTGCTACAATGACTATTACCTGACATTACTAACCGCGGTCCGGGCGTTTGTTTGCCTGTTTATTATGACTATGTGGCCATTACTATATATTACGCTACCTTATTAGAAGTACTGTATGTGAGTACGGCCCCAGCAGCTCAGGGAATATAATCTCCTCACATTCCTGATAAGCAAAAATATATATATAAAAAAAATATTTTACGCAGGAAACTTTTTAAATGCCTTCCTATTATTTCTTGATTACTCATCAAACTAATGTTCAAGTTGAGTAATTTGGTAAAATAATTAATTGTCCACTAGGTGGCAGTATAAGGAGGTGAAGATGAACCAGGAGGCATGAACAGACTGATGATCGCCTGGGTGAGATTACACAGAGATCCGGGGCCACGGGACATTATTATTATTATTATTATTATTATTATTATTATTATATGTAAAGGATTCTTATATAATCTCTTTACCAAGAAAGAAACTGAGTAAGACAGAGCAGTATTTATTGTAATATATAGTCAATATATATTGTAGTATATAGTGTCCTCTTACTGGGCACGACAACTGTACGGGAGCCCTGGGGAGAGCGAGTGCCGACACAGCGGGAATGGCTCCGACACAGAAGGTGACTATAGGCTTTATTGTTTTATTAGGGTCAAATATTTACATCAAGAAGAAGTTGTCCTAGTCGTGGACAACCCCTTTAAGGACAGAAAATGACAATTTTCTTTACACTACATTTGGCATCGTTTCCTCAAGTGTCGTGGGGTTTAAGACTCGTATAAGAAGCGCATGTCCTCATAAATCTCCACCAAAGTCATCCAGCACCTTCATACAGTCATGGCCAAAATTATTGGCACCGTTGAAATTCTTCCAGAAAATTATTGCAATTACACGTTTTTTTTCTCATACATGATTATTTCGTTTGTTTGTATTAGAATAAAACAAAAAATGGTAAATTGGACATAATTTCAAACAAAACCCCCAAAATGGGTCGGACAAAATTGTTGGCACCCTCAACCTAATATTTGGTTGCACCCTTTGGAATAAGTAACTGCAGTCAGTAGCTTCATAAAACCATCAACAAGCTTCTTTCTGAAACTAGGCACTACATTGCGATCCAAAATCCTTTGGAAATCTTCAGATTTCATGATGCCTTGCAAAAAGTCAAGGCACCCAGTGCCAGAGGTAGCAAAACAACCAATTAAACATCTTTGAACCTCCACCATATTTGACTGTAGGTACTGTGTTCTTTTCTTTATAGGCCTCATTCCATTTTCGGTAAACAGTAGAATGATGTGTTTGACCAAAAAGCTCGATCTTGGTGTCATCTGTCCACAAATCGCTTTTCATGAAGGATTTTGGGTTACTCACGTACATTTTGGCAAAATGCAGTCTAGCTTTTTAAGCCTCTTTTTCAGCAGTGGGGTCCTCCTGGGTCTCCTGCCAAAGCATTTCTTTTCATTCACATGTCGACGGATGCACCCTGAGCCTGCAGGACTGCTTGAATTTCTTTGCACGTTGATTGGGGCTGCTTATCCACCATCCGAACTATCCTGCGTTCCCAACCTTTCATCAATTTTTCTCTGCCGTTCACATCCAGGGAGATTGGCTACAGTACCATGGGTTGTTCACTTCTTGAATATGTTGCTCACTGTAGACAAAGGAACATCAAGATCTCTGGAAATGGACTTGTAACCTTGAGATTGTTGATATGATTCTATAATTTTGGTTCTCAGACAGTTCTCTTCTCCTCTTTCTGTTTTCCATGCTTAGTGTGACACATACAGACACACAATGAAAAAATTGAGGCAGCTTCTCCCCTTTTTATCTGGTTTTCGGTGTGATTTTCATATTGCTCACACCTGTTACTTGCCAGAGGTGAGACTGAACGAGCATCACATGCTTGAATCAAATTTGTTTACCCACATTTTGTCCTGCCAATTTGGGGGTTTTTGTCTGAAATTATGTCCAATTTGCCTTTTTTGTGTTGTTCCAATACACACAAAAAGGAAATAAAAATGTGTAGCTGTAATCATTTTCTGGGAGCAATATTTCATTTTCTGGAACAATTTCAAGGATACCAACACTTTCGGCCATGGCTGGGTATGTGCAAGCGTAAATCTGCAAGGCAAAAGCAAATATACACAAAGATGCAGCCACAGCCTATGGGCTCTACCAGATGTGCAAATACAGTATCTTGAAAATGTATTCATACCCCATGATCTTTTCCACATTTTTTCATGTTATACCCAAAAACACTACTGTAAATAGCAAGTATTTGTGACATGTAAAAAAAAATGATACAGGGTTTTCTAAATAGTTAAAACAATTAAATTGTGAGATGCATTTGCAGTCAGTACATTGTATGACCACCTTTCTCTGCAGTTACCTCGAGGTGACATTTTTCCCCTTCTTCTTTGCCCCCTCGATCTCGCTCAGTGACACTGGATGGAGACGTCTGTGATCAGTGATTTTCACGTCATGTCACAGATTCTCTGGGATTTCAGTCAGGACAGTGACTGTGCCATCCACACACAAGAATATTCTCTGATCTAAACCCCCCATTGTAGCTCCTGCAACGTTGTTTAGGGTCATTGTCTTGCTGGAAGATGAACCTACAGCCCAGTCTCAAGTCTTTTACAGCCTCTAACAGATTATCCTCACCGATTGCCCTGTATTTAACTCCATCCAACCTTTGACCAGCTTCCCTGCCCCTGCTGCATAAAAGTCTCCCCACAGCAGGATGCCGCCACCACCATGTGTGACGGTGGGGATGGTGTTTTCAGGATGATGTGCAGTGTTAGTTTTCCACCACACCATTTAACTTAAAAAGTTCTGCTTTGGTTTAATCTGACCAGAGCCCCTTCTTCCACATGCCATGTAGGGAACACACATGAAAGAAAGTGCCCTTGTGAGAAGTACAAGGATTTCAGCTTGAGTGACGGTGATAAGCAGATGCGACAAGCAGGGAGGCCGGAGAGGTGAGCAGTCAGATGAGTATAAGGATTAAAAAAAAAAAACTTTGAATGAATGAACATCCACCCAATATGTGACTCTTCCCACTACCCAAGGGTCCATTAATCTATTACATGAGCATATGCTGTATCCATCCAGGGTTGGAATATTTTTATTTTGGACAATCCCTTGAAGGATTCCCTAGCAGTGCTGTTGGGAAGACGTAGCGATCAGTGATCGGCAGGCAACCTGGAGACAAGTGAATTTCCTGCAGCGCCACCACTGGCAACATGAAGCATTACATCACTGCTCCTTACTCTGGATTTTGACTTGGGACACTCGGCCCTGTACGCTGGGTCACCATCTCACCCCTAGGGGGGGCTTTGCTGCCTCTTTTTATAACCTGCCCTTAGAATGATGCTTTTGTGGCTCAGCTTTCCGGTGTCCACACTCATGAATTGGTTCATAACCCAGTTAGTCAGTCGCTTCCTACAATTTCCACTAGGACACTGTCTTGCTGTTATCTTAAAGAACCAGAATACCATTTAGCAAAAAAAAAATGTGGAAACGGCACGTTTGTTCATTTATTTTTGGTCCATCTATTTTTTTTTTTCTTCATTTGCAAAAATAAATAAATTAATTCCAAGTTTCTCGTACCCTTTAGTCCTGGACTGTCAGAAAAAAAAAAAGTAAAAAAATAGAGAAATGACTGGTTTTGCTGATGACTCATTCAAGAGAATGGATCCATCAAAAATGGGATGCCAGCTCTGTGTGGCCAAGATTTACAAATCTTTTTTCCGAACTTGAGCAGAGATTTTAAGGACTCGTTCACATGTAGCGATTTTTGCGGTGCTTTTCCCATGCAGTTTTTTTTCAAAAGTGCATAAAAAAACGCACACTCTGCGTTTTTCAGGCTGATATAAAAACTGGTGTTAAAAAGGACTGTGCAAACAAAGCTTAATACGTTCATGTTCTAGGCGTGAAAAAAAAAAACATAGAACACGTATGAGAGTCTAGAATGTGTGAATTAGCCCGGAGGAGGATGGACCTTTATGGTTTCATTGTTTTGTGACTTGCAAACAACTATTTTATTGTGTCAATTGTGAACCTGCCCGTGAAAACCAACTCTGATTGCAATGAAGTCTTTGGGTGAAAAATCACCAAAATGTATCAAATAGAACAATCTCTGGGTCCCAAATGAATCATTGATGTATCACTTGGATACAAGCTGTGCATAACAAGGAGAAAACAGGAAAAAGGGAGGTCTGCAAGTATAAGATGGCTCCTGGACTGTCGGAGCTGTTATAATGTTGGACAGTTGTCCTTTATTTTCAGGAAAGTGCACATTCTGTGTCGGGGTCCCCACAGAAGTGGCACCGAAGTCATAAAGGTCCCTTAGTCTCTTTCAGTAGCTCCACAGTCATGGGAAAGACTGCTGACCTGACAGATGTCCAGAAAGCAGTCATTGCCCACAATCATGGGGAAGACTGCTGACCTGACATATGTTTTGAAGGCAGTCATTGCCCACAATCATGGGGAAGACTGCTGACCTGACAGATGTCCTGAAGGCAGTCATTGCCCACAATCATGGGGAAGACTGCTGACCTGACAGATGTCCTGAAGGCAGTCATTGCCCACAATCATGGGGAAGACTGCTGACCTGACAGATGTTCAGAAGGCAGTCACTGACACACTCCACAAGGAGGGGAAGCCACTAAAGGTCATTGCTAAAGAAGCCGGCTGTTCACAGAGTGCTTTATCCAAGCATGTTATTGGAAAGTTGAGTGAAAGGACAAAGTGTAGTAGAAAAAGGTGCACAAGCAACCGGGATAACCGCAGCCTGGAAAGGATTGTTAAGAAAAGGTCATTCAAAAATTTGGGTGAGATTCACAAGGAGCGGACTGCTGCTGGAGTCATTGCTTCAAGATCCGCCACACACAGATGTATCCAGGACATGGGCTACAAGTGTTGCATTAACTTTTTCATGATATTCTAATTTCGTGAGAAGCACCTGTGCACGGTCCCATGGCCGCCTTTTAATAGTTTCCTCTCTCTGAGACGCTGGAGCAGTACAACGTGCCAGTGTTCAATAATGCAGCCAGGCTCTGATTGGTGCCGACCGTGGTTTTGGAAGCATGAATCAGGTGACAGGTTTCCTTTAAACAAGAAGTCTAAATCCCCTCACTGCTTGTTAGTTTGCAGCATTTTTCGGTCTTGTCTTATTCCTGCAGAGGGCTGAGCACTTCCATCTTCACCTTACTGCAGCACCTTCCCTTTAACCAACGGGGCGTGATTTAGTGCCATCTTATCCCAATGTAGAAAAGGCAGAGGGGAGAGGCTCCTGCTTCAGCTAGTTGTCCAGTAAACAAGAAGTTAGACAGTGAAGAATTCTCATTAACAGCAATAGGAGACAAAAAAGTTATGAAAAAGAAAATTAAATGGGTTGCCCAATACTGCGCAATCTCTTCTCAAAGGGTCCAAGAAAATAACAATAAGAATATGTGACTGCAGAATCATGACAGTATGCAATACACACACTGTCATGATTCCCCTGTATTTCCATTACGTGCTGATTAGGCTCCTTAGCGTCTTCAAATCTCTTAAATTAAGCAAAGCAAATCACTAGTCAGCAATGACAGAAGGTACACAAATCCTATATATGTGGTAATGTGGCAGCCACAGGGGATACAGTGACAGTGTGCACATTATATACTGTCATAATTCAGCATTCTGCCATCACCTAGAGTTACTGCGCCAGAGAAGTCTCACTTATCATAAACTCAGCAGTTTACTTAAAGGAACCGAGAAAATTAAAATATATTCCAGCACATTCTCCCTTAAAGATGTCCCATCACCAGATAAAAGACAGACAGTTTTTGCTTTTATTTTATTTCCGCTGTTCCCCTGAGTTTTACATTTTTTATTTCTTTTAAATCCGCCATACACTTCCAGAAAAATATACATTTTTATTTAGTGCTAAGTTTTATGGTCTTTTCCTAGAGGGCGGTGCTCACAGGATGCTCAGGGGCGGGCCTCTAGGCTCCTCTGCATAATTACCCTGTGAGCCACGCCCACTTAGTAAAGACCATAAAGCATAAAAAATCCCATATCGCTTGAACCGTACGGCGGATTTAAAAGAAACAAAAAGCAAAAAGCTCAGGGGAACAGCGCGAATAAAATAAAAGCAAAAAATGTATATACAATAGGAGATTTTGAGTTTTTTGTATATAAAAATATCTTTTATTAAATATAAAACATCAGACAAAACAAATACATTATTAATTCAAAAATAGATAGAACAATTTTTAATTTGTATGAAAAGTTGTGTGATCCCAATAGGTAAAAGCACAACGTGATCGCTAATCAGGGCTGATAGTATAGCAGCTTTCAAAAAAGTTACCGCCAAATAGGCATATATATAAGCATGAGGCAAAAAGCACTCTTATTTCATGCATGTGCTGAAAGTTAAAGATGTTTTTTTCCCCCGTCTCAAGGATAGTATGTCAAAGATACATATCGCACATAGAGTACATTGAAACGCTGCACAAAAAGTATTATAGTAAAAGGTTAATTACTCATTATCATAAGATTCAGTCCTGAAGGCGATCACTCTCCCCGACGCGCGTTTCGCCAGACTGATTCTCGCTTCCTCAAGGGGGCAAAAAATGACTGCTTGTTAGAGGTCTTTAAGGGAGAATGTGCTGGAATATGTTATAATTTTGTGGCTAATTGTTTGTGTTCCTTTAATTAAACTGCTGACTTTACAATAAGTGAGACTCCTCTGGCGCCCGTGTTGCTCCCCGCACTACAGCTGCACCTTCGAGAACCTGGCTTTGTTTCAAGTCACTTTAATTGACTTGTCCCTCCATTTCCTCGCTGCGTAAAGTCCGCTTTTAAATATTAATGTTAGGACCATAAGTGCATTGAACACAGGTGAAGCAGCTAAACACACAAATGAAAAAAGTCCCCCCTCCCCACAGTCAGTGGCGTCTCCCTGCAGAATGTAATCAGCTGCGTCTGGAAAGTGCCATGTAATGAGGAGGTGGTTACACTTCATTACATTGGTTAAATACTTGTCAATACGAACACTGTAGATACAAATAAATAGACGCCGTGTGCATCCATTACCAGCGCTCCCCGGATGGGAGAAGTCGCCCTTCACATACGTCTTGTGTATTATCCACACTTGACCAACAAAGAAAACCCCCCGGGAAGAGAACGAGCCGAGCTCAGCGCTGGAATAACGGTTTTATATTATAAAATCGGAAGATTGCCGCGTAAATCCACATTATATATTTAATGCCTGAACAGGAAGGAACAAATAAGTAAAAATACTCATCACGCTCTTTAACCTCTTAAGGACCGGGCAATATTTTTTTCATTTTTGACGCTTTCATTATTTTTAATTTTTTAAGATCCATAATTTTTCTACTTTTCCATCGCCATAGCTTGTTTTTTTTTGTGTTCATTTTAATATTCAATGTACTGAAAAACGGGTAAAAAAATTCCAAGTATTGTAAAATGATTAAAAAAAAAATAGGAAAATCCGTTACTGTTTTTTTGGGTATTTTGCTTTTACGGCATTCATTTTGTGGGGGAGGTAAAAATCATTGTCCTGTTCAGTACGATTACACAAATGCCAAACGTGTAAGATTTTTTTTAAATATTTCAGTGATTATGAAAAATTTAGAATTTTTGGGGAAAAAGGCATCATTAGCAAAATTTGTTTTTTTGAGATCTGAATGTTTGTGCGTTTTTTCCATCTGTGTGAGCTGCTTTTTTTTCTTGTATGTTGAGCTGAAATTTTTATTTATACCATTTTGGGGTACCTGCTTTTTATTGCATATTTTTTAGGGGACGATCAATTCAGGCATTTTTCAATTTTTCATTTTCAATTTGGCATTCATTTTATGGAATATAACCGCTGAGATCCAAATGAAGTGGAGACTTTCAGGTTCAATTACAGGGGTCCTACAAAAATATTGTGTGAAACATTTACGAATTGCAGCCATTTTCCTAAAAGCCTCCTCATTTTAGGGGCTGAGAAGTGATTTGACAAATTAACTTTTCCATAAAAAAATGGCCATTTTTAATACTTTGAAGAATAAGGATGTAAAACTCATATACACAGAAGGCCAAAATTAAAAGCTTGGACAAAGCCGATCTTGATATTTATTAGTTTTTCCTTATCATCAAATGTAATGATAAACCTTTTATTATGGAAACAAACTTAGAGGGGTGTCCCACGAGCAAAGTACATTTTAATTAATAGATCTTAGAATAAAATAAACATATACCGTAATCACAAATGGGGCAAGAGCATTAAAATGTATATGGCCCAATGGCTTAAAGTAAATATGTAATAACAAATGATAAAACCCCCTGAATTAATAAATAATACAGGTGATAAAGCATGATACCAACAAAAGTGACCCCAAACACAGTAAAATACCCCCACAATGAATTCCTACACAGTACCCTCCACACGCATGTTACGATGACCCTTCGTCATGTCAAATGTCCTACTGTACTCCCATTAATCTTCCCTGCAAAAATATGGTGACCCATCAGTGATCTCCACATAGTCCTCCATGCACTATAATTGGCCCCACATAGTCCTCCATGCAGTATAATTGGCCCCATACAGTATAATGGGCCCCACATAGTCCTCCATACAGTATAATGGGCCCCACATAACCCTCTATACAGAATAATGGGCCCCACAAAGCCCTCCATACAGAATAATGGGCCCCACAAAGCCCTCCATATAGTATAATTGGCCCCACATAGTCCCCCATGCAGTATAAATGGCCCCACATAGTTCTCCATGCAGCATAATGGGCCCCCGATAGTCCTCCATCCAGTATAAATGGCCCCACTTAGTCCTCCATGCAGTATAATTAGCCCCATACAGTATACTGGGCCCCACATAGTCCTCCATACAGTATAATAGGACCCACATAGCCCTCCATACAAAATAATGGGCCCCAGAAAGCCCTCCATATTGTATAATTGGCCTCACATAGTTCTCCATGCAGCATAATGGGCCCCACATAGTCCTCCATCCAGTATAAATGGCCCCACATAGTCCTCCATGCAGTATAATTGGCCCCACATAGTCCTCCATGCAGTATAATGGGCCCCACATAGCCCTCCATACAGTATAATTGGCCCCGCATGGTCCTCCATGCAATATAATGGGTGACACGTAGTCCTCCATACAGTATAATGTGTTGTGAGTTCTGTTTTTGGACTCCCTCTGGTGGTTACTGATGGTACTGGGTGATTTGTGTTCTGCTGTCTCTGGTGTCCACCTGTTCTATTAGGATTTGGGAGTTTCCTATTTATCCGGGCTTTCTTGTCATTTCCCCGCCGGCTATCAAGGTTATCAGAGTGTTTTGTTACCTCAGCTTCTGGCTTCAGTAATCTTCAGGACAAGCTAAGTTTTTGATTTTCTTGTTCCACGTTTTGATTTATTTTTGTCTTGTCCAGCTTGCATATAATTGTTTCTTTGCTGCTGGTTGCTCTAGCGGGCTGTAATTGCTCCTCATGTTCCATGAGTTGGAACATGAGTTCAAGTAATTACAGGATGGTTTTTTTGAAGGGTTTTTTGCTGACCGCGCAGTTTACTTTTGTATCCTCTGCTATCTAGTTTTAGCGGGCCTCATTTTGCTGAATCTGATTTCATACTGTGTATGTGCCTTCCTCTTATTTCACCGTCATTATATGTGGGGGGCTGCTATTTCTGTGGGGTATTTCTCTGGAGGCAAGAGAGGTCTGTGTTTCTTCTAATAGGGGAAGCTAGATCTTCGGCTGGTGCGAGACGTCTAGGATCAACGTAGGCACGTTCCCCGGCTATTGTTATTTGTGTTTTCAGGTTTAGGGTCGCGGTCAGCTCAGGTTCCATCACCCTAGAGCTCGTTGGTGCTTGTCCTTTTGTGATTCCCTGCCATTGGAATCATGACAGTATAGCCGGCCTCAAAATGTTTGGGCTGAAGTAGGAGGAAAAGTAGTCTGAGGAAGTTTTTTTTTTTTTTTTTTCTCCTCTGAGGTTGCTGCCTAGCCCTAATTGCAGCCTGGCTGATTTTTTTTCCCTCCTCTTAATCCTTGAATGGCTCTGACCTTAGCTGTTTATCATGGACGTCCAGAGTTTAGCTTCCAGCTTGAATAATCTTGCTGCTAAGGTTCAAAATATACAAGATTTTGTTGTACATGCTCCTATGTCTGAACCTAGAATTCCTATTCCAGAGTTCTTTGCTGGAGATAGATCTAGTTTTCTGAATTTTAGGAACAATTGCAAGCTGTTCCTTTCTTTGAAATCTCGCTCTTCTGGAGACCCTGCTCAGCAGGTTAAGACTATTATATCTTTCCTGCGGGGTGACCCTCAAAATTGGGCATTTGCATTGGCACCAGGGGATCCTGCGTTGCTTAATGTGGATGCGTTTTTTCTGGCATTGGGTTTGCTCTATGAGGAACCTAACCAAGAGATTCAGGCTGAAAAAGCTTTATTAGCCCTCTCTCAGGGGCAAGATGAAGCAGAAATATATTGTCAAAAATTTCGGAAATGGTCAGTGCTTACTCAGTGGAATGAGTGCGCCCTGGCTGCAAAGTTCAGAGATGGCCTTTCTGAGGCCATTAAAGATGTTATGGTGGGGTTCCCTGCGCCTACGGGTCTGAATGAGTCTATGACTATGGCTATTCAGATTGATCGGCGTTTACGGGAGCGCAAACCTGTGCACCATTTGGCGGTGTCTTCTGAACAGGCACTTGATACAATGCAATGTGATAGAGTTCAGTCTAGAAGTGAACGGCAAAACAATAGGCGGAAAAATGGGTTGTGCTTTTATTGTGGTGATTCAGCTCATGTTATATCAGCATGCTCTAAACGCACAAAAAAGGTTGATAAGTCTGTTGCCATTAGTACGTTACAGTCTAAGTTCATTCTGTCTGTGACTCTGATTTGCTCATTATCAGCCATTTCCGTTGATGCCTATGTGGATTCAGGCGCTGCCCTGAGTCTTATGGATTGGTCATTTGCCAACCGCTGTGGGTTTAGTCTGGAGCCTCTGGAAGTCCCTATTCCTTTGAAGGGAATTGACTCTACACCTTTGGCTATGAATAAACCTCAGTACTGGACACAAGTGACCATGCGTATGACTCCCGTTCATCAGGAGGTGATTCGCTTCCTGGTGTTGTATAATTTACATGATGTTCTAGTACTTGGTCTGCCATTGTTACAAACTCATAATCCAGTCCTTGACTGGAAATCAATGTCTGTGTTAAGCTGGGGTTGTCAGGGGGTTCATGATGATGCACCTCCGATTTCTATCGCTTCATCTACTCCTTCTGAGGTTCCTGTATTTTTGTCGGATTATCGGGATGTTTTTGAGGAGCCTAAGCTCAGTTCGCTTCCTCCTCACAGGGATTGCGATTGTGCTATAGATTTAATTCCTGGTAGTAAATTTCCTAAAGGTCGTTTGTTCAATCTGTCAGTGCCAGAGCATACTGCTATGCGGGATTATGTTAAGGAGTCCTTGGAAAAGGGACATATCCGTCCATCTTCGTCCCCTTTGGGAGCAGGTTTTTTTTTCGTGGCCAAGAAAGATGGGTCCTTGAGACCTTGTATAGATTATCGTCTTTTGAATAAGATTACCGTAAAATATCAGTATCCTTTGCCTTTGTTGACTGATTTGTTTGCTCGCATTAAGGGGGCTAAATGGTTCACTAAGATTGATCTCCGGGGTGCGTATAATCTTATACGAATAAAGCAAGGTGATGAGTGGAAAACCGCATTTAATACGCCTGAGGGCCATTTTGAGTATTTGGTAATGCCTTTCGGACTTTCTAATGCTCCTTCAGTCTTCCAGTCCTTTATGCACGATATTTTCCGTGAATATCTGGATAAATTTATGATTGTGTATTTGGATGATATTTTGGTTTTTTCTGGTGACTGGGAGTCTCATGTTCAGCAGGTCAGGAAGGTGTTTCAGGTCCTGCGGGCTAATTCCTTGTTTGTAAAGGGCTCAAAGTGTCTCTTTGGAGTCCAGAAGATTTCTTTCTTGGGGTATATTTTTTCCCCTTCTACTATTGAGATGGATCCCGTCAAGGTTCGGGCTATTTGTGACTGGACGCAGCCTGCATCTCTTAAGAGTTTGCAGAAGTTCTTGGGCTTTGCTAATTTCTATCGTCGCTTTATAACTAATTTTTCTAGTGTTGTTAAGCCTTTGACGGATTTGACTAAGAAGGGTGCTGATGTTGCTGATTGGTCTCCTGCGGCTGTGGAGGCCTTTCAGGAACTTAAACGCCGGTTTTCTTCTGCTCCTGTGTTGCGTCAGCCTGATGTTTCGCTTCCTTTCCAAGTTGAGGTTGATGCTTCCGAGATTGGAGCGGGGGCGGTTTTGTCACAGAGAAGCTCCGATTGCTCGGTGATGAAGCCATGTGCGTTCTTTTCTAGAAAATTTTCGCCCGCTGAGCGGAATTATGATGTGGGTAATCGGGAACTTTTGGCCATGAAGTGGGCATTTGAGGAGTGGCGTCATTGGCTGGAGGGTGCTAGACATCGTGTGGTGGTCTTGACTGATCACAAAAATCTGATTTACCTTGAGTCTGCCAGGCGTCTGAATCCTAGACAGGCTCGTTGGTCACTGTTTTTCTCTCGTTTCAATTTTGTGGTTTCATACCTGCCAGGTTCAAAGAATGTGAAGGCGGATGCTCTTTCTAGGAGTTTTGTGCCTGACTCCCCTGGAAATTCTGAGCCCACTGGTATCCTTAGGGATGGGGTGATTTTGTCGGCCGTATTCCCAGACTTGCGACGTGCTTTGCAGGAGTTTCAGGCGGGTAAACCTGATCATTGTCCGCCTGAGAGACTGTTTGTTCCGGATAGCTGGACCAGTAGAGTCATCTCTGAGGTCCATTCTTCTGCGTTGGCAGGTCATCCTGGAATATTTGGTACTAGAGACTTGGTGGCCAGGTCTTTTTGGTGTGCGTTCTTTTGTGCAGTCTTGTGAGGTTTGTGCTCGGGCTAAGCCTTGCTGTTCTCGAGCCAGTGGATTGTTGTCACCTTTGCCTATCCCGAAGAGGCCTTGGACGCACATTTCCATGGACTTTATTTCGGATCTCCCTGTCTCTCAAAAAATGTCGTCATTTGGGTTGTGTGTGACCGCTTTTCTAAAATGGTTCATCTTGTACCCTTGCCTAAGTTGCCTTCCTCCTCTGAGTTGGTCCCTCTGTTTTTCCAGAACGTGGTTCGTTTGCATGGGATTCCGGAGAACATCGTTTCTGACAGGGGATCCCAGTTTGTGTCTAGATTTTGGCGGACGTTCTGTGCTAAGATGAGCATTGATTTGTCCTTTTCGTCTGCATTCCACCCTCAGACGAATGGCCAGACGGAGCGAACTAATCAGACCTTGGAAACTTATTTGAGGTGTTTTGTTTCTGCTGATCAGGATGACTGGGTTACCTTTTTGCTGCTGGCCGAGTTTGCCCTTAATAATCGGGCTAGTTCTGCTACCTTGGTTTCTCCTTTCTTTTGTAATTCGGGGTTTCATCCTTGTTTTTCCTCTGGTCAGGTGGAGCCTTCTGATTGTCCTGGAGTGGACATGGTGGTGGATAGGTTGCATCAGATTTGGAGTCATGTGGTGGACAATTTGAAGTTGTCCCAGGAGAAGGCTCAGCAGTTTGCTAATCGCCGTCGCCGCGTGGGTCCTCAGCTTCGTGTTGGGGACTTGGTGTGGTTGTCTTCTCGTTTTGTTCCTATGAAGGTCTCTTCTCCTAAGTTCAAGCCTCGGTTCATCGGTCCTTATAGGATCATGGAAATTCTTAACCCTGTGTCGTTTCGTTTGGATCTCCCGGCATCGTTTGCTATTCATAATGTGTTCCATCGGTCGTTGTTGCGGAGGTATGAGGTACCTGTTGTTCCTTCGCCTGAGCCTCCTGCTCCGGTGCTGGTGGAGGGAGAATTGGAGTATGTTGTGGAGAAGATCTTGGATTCTCGTGTTTCCAGACGGAAACTCCAATATTTGGTCAAGTGGAAGGGTTATGGTCAGGAGGATAATTCTTGGGTGGTTGCCTCTGATGTTCATGCTGATGATTTGGTCCGCGCTTTTCATAGGGCTCATCCTGGTCGCCCTGGTGGTTCTCGTGAGGGTTCGGTGACCCCTCCTCAGGGGGGGGGTACTGTTGTGAGTTCTTTTTTTGGGCTCCCTCTGGTGGTTACTGATGGTACTGGGTGATTTGTGTTCTGCTGTCTCTGGTGTCCACCTGTTCTATTAGGATTTGGGAGTTTCCTATTTATCCGGGCTTTCTTGTCATTTCCCCGCCGGCTATCAAGGTTATCAGAGTGTTTTGTTACCTCAGCTTCTGGCTTCAGTAATCTTCAGGACAAGCTAAGTTTTTGATTTTCTTGTTCCACGTTTTGATTTATTTTTGTCTTGTCCAGCTTGCATATAATTGTTTCTTTGCTGCTGGTTGCTCTAGCGGGCTGTAATTGCTCCTCATGTTCCATGAGTTGGAACATGAGTTCAAGTAATTACAGGATGGTTTTTTTGAAGGGTTTTTTGCTGACCGCGCAGTTTACTTTTGTATCCTCTGCTATCTAGTTTTAGCGGGCCTCATTTTGCTGAATCTGATTTCATACTGTGTATGTGCCTTCCTCTCATTTCACCATCATTATATGTGGGGGGCTGCTATTTCTGTGGGGTATTTCTCTGGAGGCAAGAGAGGTCTGTGTTTCTTCTAATAGGGGAAGTTAGATCTTCGGCTGGTGCGAGACGTCTAGGATCAACGTAGGCACGTTCCCCGACTATTGTTATTTGTGTGTTCAGGTTTAGGGTCGCGGTCAGCTCAGGTTCCATCACCCTAGAGCTCGTTGGTGCTTGTCCTTTTGTGATTCCCTGCCATTGGAATCATGACAATAATGGGCCCCACATAGCCCTCCATACAGTATGATTGGCCCCGCGTAGTCCTCCATGCAATATAATGGGCGACACGTAGTCCTCCATACGGTATAATGGGCCCCACATAGCCCTCCATACAGTATAATTGGCCCCGCGTAGTCCTCCATGCAATATAATGGGCGACACGTAGTCCTCCATACGGTATAATGGGCTCCACATAGTAACATAATAACATAGTAACATAGTAACATAGTTAGTAAGGCCGAAAAAAGACATTTGTCCATCCAGTTCAGCCTATATTCCATCATAATAAATCCCCAGATCTACGTCCTTCTACAGAACCTAATAATTGTATGATACAATATTGTTCTGCTCCAGGAAGACATCCAGGCCTCTCTTGAACCCCTCGACTGAGTTCGCCATCACCACCTCCTCAGGCAAGCAATTCCAGATTCTCACTGCCCTAACAGTAAAGAATCCTCTTCTATGTTGGTGGAAAAACCTTCTCTCCTCCAGACGCAAAGAATGCCCCCTTGTGCCCGTCACCTTCCTTGGTATAAACAGATCCTCAGCGAGATATTTGTATTGTCCCCTTATATACTTATACATGGTTATTAGATCGCCCCTCAGTCGTCTTTTTTCTAGACTAAATAATCCTAATTTCGCTAATCTATCTGGGTATTGTAGTTCTCCCATCCCCTTTATTAATTTTGTTGCCCTCCTTTGTACTCTCTCTAGTTCCATTATATCCTTCCTGAGCACCGGTGCCCAAAACTGGACACAGTACTCCATGTGCGGTCTAACTAGGGATTTGTACAGAGGCAGTATAATGCTCTCTTCATGTGTATCCAGACCTCTTTTAATGCACCCCATGATCCTGTTTGCCTTGGCAGCTGCTGCCTGGCACTGGCTGCTCCAGGTAAGTTTATCATTAACTAGGATCCCCAAGTCCTTCTCCCTGTCAGATTTACCCAGTGGTTTCCCGTTCAGTGTGTAATGGTGATATTGATTCCCTCTTCCCATGTGTATAACCTTACATTTATCATTGTTAAACCTCATCTGCCACCTTTCAGCCCAAGTTTCCAACTTATCCAGATCCATCTGTAGCAGAATACTATCTTCTCTTGTATTAACTGCTTTACATAGTTTTGTATCATCTGCAAATATCGATATTTTACTGTGTAAACCTTCTACCAGATCATTAATGAATATGTTGAAGAGAACAGGTCCCAATACTGACCCCTGCGGTACCCCACTGGTCACAGCGACCCAGTTAGAGACTATACCATTTATAACCACCCTCTGCTTTCTATCACTAAGCAAGTTACTAACCCATTTACACACATTTTCCCCCAGACCAAGCATTCTCATTTTGTGTACCAACCTCTTGTGCGGCACGGTATCAAACGCTTTGGAAAAATCGAGATATACCACTTCCAATGACTCACCGTGGTCCAGCCTATAGCTTACCTCTTCATAAAAACTGATTAGATTGGTTTGACAGGAGCGATTTCTCATAAACCCATGCTGATATGGAGTTAAACAGTTATTCTCATTGAGATAATCCAGAATAACATCCCTCAGAAACCCTTCAAATATTTTACCAACAATAGAGGTTAGACTTACTGGCCTCTAATTTCCAGGTTCACTTTTAGAGCCCTTTTTGAATATTGGCACCACATTTGCTATGCGCCAGTCCTGCGGAACAAACCCTGTCGCTATAGAGTCACTAAAAATAAGAAATAATGGTTTATCTATTACATTACTTAGTTCTCTTAGTACTCGTGGGTGTATGCCATCCGGACCCGGAGATTTATCTATTTTAATCTTATTTAGCCGGTTTCGCACCTCTTCTTGGGTTAGATTGGTGACCCTTAATATAGGGTTTTCATTGTTTCTTGGGATTTCACCTAGCATTTCATTTTCCACCGTGAATACCGTGGAGAAGAAGGTGTTTAATATGTTAGCTTTTTCCTCGTCATCTACAACCATTCTTTCCTCACTATTTTTTAAGGGGCCTACATTTTCAGTTTTTATTCTTTTACTATTGATATAGTTGAAGAACAGTTTGGGATTAGTTTTACTCTCCTTAGCAATGTGCTTCTCTGTTTCCTTTTTGGCAGCTTTAATTAGTTTTTTAGATAAAGTATTTTTCTCCCTATAGTTTTTTAGAGCTTCAATGGTGCCATCCTGCTTTAGTAGTGCAAATGCTTTCTTTTTACTGTTAATTGCCTGTCTTACTTCTTTGTTTAGCCACATTGGGTTTTTCCTATTTCTAGTCCTTTTATTCCCACAAGGTATAAACCGCTTACACTGCCTATTTAGGATGTTCTTAAACATTTCCCATTTATTATCTGTATTCTCATTTCTGAGGATATTGTCCCAGTCTACCAGATTAAGGGCATCTCTAAGCTGTTCAAACTTTGCCTTCCTAAAGTTCAGTGTTTTTGTGACTCCCTGACAAGTCCCCCTAGTGAAAGACAGGTGAAACTGTACAATATTGTGGTCGCTATTTCCTAAATGCCCGACCACCTGCAGATTTGTTATTCTGTCAGGTCTATTAGATAGTATTAGGTCTAAAAGTGCTGCTCCTCTGGTTGGATTCTGCACCAATTGTGAAAGATAATTTTTCTTGGTTATTAGCAGAAACCTGTTGCCTTTATGGGTTTCACAGGTTTCTGTTTCCCAGTTAATATCCGGGTAGTTAAAGTCCCCCATAACCAGGACCTCATTATGGGTTGCAGCTTCATCTATCTGCTTTAGAAGTAGACTTTCCATGCTTTCTGTTATATTTGGGGGTTTGTAACAGACCCCAATGAGAATTTTGTTACCATTTTTCCCTCCATGAATTTCAACCCATATGGACTCGACATCCTCATTCCCTTCGCTAATATCCTCCCTTAAAGTGGACTTTAGACAAGACTTTACATAGAGACAAACCCCTCCTCCTCTCCGATTTTTACGATCCTTTCTAAACAGACTGTAACCCTGTAAGTTAACTGCCCAGTCATAGCTTTCATCTAACCATGTCTCGGTTATTCCCACTATGTCAAAGTTACCTGTAGATATTTCTGCTTCTAGTTCTTCCATCTTGTTTGTCAGGCTTCTGGCGTTTGCGAGCATGCAGTTTAGAGGATTTTGTTTTGTTCCAATCTCCTCACTGTGGATTGTTTTAGAAATGTTCTTACCTCCCTTCTGAGTATGTTTTCCTGGGTCGTCTTTGTTCGAGTCTAATGTTTTTCTTCCCGTCCCCTCTTCTTCTAGTTTAACGCCCTCCTGATGAGTGTAGCGAGTCTTCTGGCGAATGTGTGTTTCCCAGGTTTGTTGAGGTGTAGTCCGTCTCTGGCGAGGAGTCCATCATACCAGTAATTCACACCGTGGTCCAGGAATCCAAATCCTTGTTGTCTGCACCATCGTCTTAGCCAGTTGTTTGCATCAAGGATCCTGTTCCATCTCCTGGTGCCATGCCCGTCTACTGGAAGGATAGAAGAAAAAACTACCTGTGCATCCAGTTCCTTTACTTTCTTCCCCAACTCTTCAAAGTCCTTGCAGATTGTCGGTAGGTCCTTCCTTGCCGTGTCATTGGTGCCAACATGTATCAGAAGAAATGGGTGGACGTCCTTGGAGCTGAAGAGCTTTGGTATCCTATCGGTCACATCCTTGATCATCGCACCTGGAAGGCAGCATACTTCTCTTGCGGTTATGTCCGGTCTGCAGATGGCTGCTTCGGTGCCTCTCAGTAGTGAGTCTCCCACCACCACCACTCTTCGTTGCTTCTTGGCTGTACTTTTTGCTGTCACTTGTTGCTGTGTGCCCTTTTCTTTTTTGCTTGCTGGTATTGCTTCATTCTTAGGTGTGCCATCTTCATCCTCTACAAAGATTTGATATCGGTTCTTCAGTTGTGTGGTTGGTGATTTCTCCATGGTCTTCTTGCTTCTTTTGGTCACATGCTTCCACTCATCTGCTTTTGGAGGTTCTCTGACACTTTTTGCACCTTCTGTGACCAGTAGAGATGCTTCTGTTCTGTCTAGAAAGTCTTCATTCTCTTTGATGAGTTTCAAAGTTGCTATTCTTTCTTCCAGACCCCGCACCTTTTCTTCTAAAAGGGCCACTAGTCTACACTTCTGACAGGTGAAATTGGATTCTTCTTCTGGTCGATCTGTGAACATGTAGCACATGCTGCAGCTCACCATGTAGGTTGTCACATCTGCCATGTTGCTCCTAGATCCTGCTGACTTGCTGTGTGTTTTCCTTCTTGTGTAATCTACTCAGCCAAGCTCTCTTGCAATAATGTCCTACAGGCAAAAATGATGATGCTTTCGAAGCAGCTGGTCCCGGCTGTACCCAACGATCTTCTAGCTTAGGGAGACTTCGCTTCTCCCAGAAGGCACCTGGAATATGCAAATTAGCCTCCTGAAGCTTGAATCCCTGGTTTGGTGATGCTTTCGAAGCAGCTGGTCCCGGCTGTACCCAACGATCTTCTAGCTTAGGGAGACTTCGCTTCTCCCAGAAGGCACCTGGAATATGCAAATTAGCCTCCTGAAGCTTGAATCCCTGGTTTGGTGATGCTTTCGAAGCAGCTGGTCCCGGCTGTACCCAACGATCTTCTAGTCCTCCATACAGTTTAATGGGATCCACATTGCCTTACAGTATAATGGCTCCACATAGTCCTCCATACAGAATAATCTGACCCTCATTTAAAAAAGATAATTAGACATCTATCCTTGTTCCTCCTATGCTTCGGTCTTGGCAGTGAGTGCTCTGAAGCTCTGCACTGCTCGGTACGGCGGATGCAAAATAATGATGTCATTGCGCTCATTGTCCCAAGACAACAGACACAGAGGGAGAGTGATGGGGTCAGGAGTGGTCGGCTCCCTCATTCTCCATTGCTTACAACTGTAGTAAGATCCAAGATGCCGATACATTTGAAAGTGAGATGCTGGAAGGTGCCGTCGTCATGCGTCAAATATATTCACCCTGCGGGACAGATTTGGCCCACGGGCCAGAGTTTACCATGTGTGTTGTAGAGAATCCTTTGCAGCAATGACGGCCTGAAGTCTGGAGGCCATTGCCATCACCATTGCTGGTGTCGTCCTGTGTGAGTCTTTACTGCAGATGATTTCAGTTCTCACTTGCTTGTGGATCTTTCTGGCTCAAGTTTATCTTTAGCCTGTGAAACGCGGCTCTCTAGACTGAGATCAGGAGATGACTTGGCCATTGCAGAATATTCCACTTCTTTGCTTTCACAGGATGTTTTGAGTAATTGTCCATCTGTTGTCAAAACTCAGGTGTCGGTTGACCCGGGACCAGGGGCTGCTTCCCTGTCCCTAACACTAGCCGGCGCCCTAGCTCGCCCTATTCCACGGAATACTTTTGAAGGTGAAGATGCCGGGGCCTCCACCCTTGCCTTATCTCCTGAGATAGCCCTCCATCTGTTTTCTTCCCCCACCCAGGGAAGAGGGGCGCTACTGTGCACCATAGTACACCAACATGACAAACAAGGCAACACGGCAGTAAAACAAGCAGCAATCAAACACTCATCACCAATCCTGCGGTGTAGTGGAATCTCCCGCTTGGGTGGCCGGGCACGACTGGATGACTTTAGTTCAGCATTTGCATTTGTATAAGTTGATGTGGATTTGTTTATTTGCAAGAGCGGAGCTGGCTAATCTGAGTATTCCTGCTGACACCTGCCCGGCCAGAACATGAATCCTCCTGGGTAGAATTCCATGTATATCATTCAGTTTAGATTCCATTCTCGGCATAAGCTCCTGAAGTTGACGGATCTCTATTGGAGGGATGTGATTTGCACACACATGAAAGAGTTAATGCCATAGCGCATTACTCTAGGAGATGGGCTTCTGATCATCCGGGGGTTTGATCATTCCGCTTTTACACTATAATATTATCAGTGCTGACGGGCTGTTTTTAGAAGTCTGGGACACAGCACAAAATCAGAAATCTACTGTCAGGGAAGTATAATGAGAAAGAATAAAACACAAGGTAAAGATATAAGTGCGTCCTGGATAAATGGCTCACAGAGGTGGAGGGGGCACAACTTCAACATCTAGATTAGATAAAAGTTAACAACTAAGATGCCCAAAGTATACTCTACAGATCCATGTAATGCCACTGACATCTTCACTCACCTCTGCAACCCTGCTAACTTTGGACAGCTCACTCATCTCTGCTGACCTTGGTCCACTCACCCACCTCTGATGACCTTGGTCTACTCACCCACCTCTGGTGACCTTGGACCCCTCACCCATCTTGGCTGACCTTGGTCCACTCACCCACCACTGCTGACCTTACAGTGCTCACCCACCTCTGCTGATCTTAAAGCTCTCACCTACCTTTGCTGACCTTGGATCGTTTACCCATCTTTGCTGACCTTGGTCCTCTCACCCACCTCTGATGACCTTGGTCTACTCACCCACCTCTGGTGACCTTGGACCCCTCACCCATCTTGGCTGACCTTGGTCCACTCACCCACCACTGCTGACCTTGGAGTGCTCACCCACCTCTGCTGATCTTGAAGTGCTCACCCACCTTTGCTGATCTTGGATCGTTTACCCATCTTTGCTCACCTTGCTCCACTCACCCACCTCTGCTGACCTTGGTCTACTCTCCCACCTCTGCTGACCTTGGAGCGCTAACCACCTCCGCTGACCTCTTGGTCCGCTTACCCACCTCTGCTGACCTGGGAGTGCTCTCCCACCTCTGCTGACCTTGGTAAGCTTACCCACCTCTGCCGACCTGGGAGTGCTCACCCACCTCTGCTGATGTTGGACTATTCACCCACCTCTGCTGACCTTGAATTGCTCACCCACCTCTGCTGACCTTGGAGTGCTCACCCACCTCTGCTGACCTCTTGGTCAGCTTACCCACCTCTGCTGACATGGGAGTGCGCACCTACCTCTGCTGACCTTGAAGTGCTCACCCACCTCTGCTGACCTTGGTAAGCTTACCCACCTCTGCTGACCTGGGAGCGCTCACCCACCTCTGCTGACCTTGGATCACTCACCACCTCTGCTGATTTTGAAGCGCTCTCCCACCTCTGCTGACATTGAAGTTCTCACCCACCTCTGCTAACCTTGGAGCACTCACCCACCTCTGCTGACCTTGAAGCGCTCACCCACATCTGCTGACCTAGAAGCGCCTATCCACCTCTGCTGACATTGAAGTGCTCACCCACCTCTGCTGACCTTGGAGCACTCACCCACCTCTGCTGACCTTGGAGCACTCACCCACCTCTGCTGACCTTGGAGCGCTCACCCACCTCTGCTGACCTTGGAGCGCTCACCCACCTCTGCTGACCTTGGAGCACTCGCCCACCTCTGTTGACCTTGGAGCGCTCACCCACCTCTGCTGACCTTGGAGAACTCACCCACCTCTGCTGACCTTGGAGCGCTCACCCACCTCTGCTGACCTTGGAGAACTCACCCACCTCTGCTGACCTTGGAGCGCTCACCCACCTCTGCTGACCTTGGAGCACTCACTCACCTCTGATGACCTTGGTTCGCTCATTTGCCCCTGTAGACCTTGTACCACTCATACATCTCTGCTGACCTTAGTCCGCTCACCCACTTAACTGGTTTCAGAACTTCAGTTTAATTTTAAAAACTTTTGACAAGTCAAAGAAATTTTACTACTTTTAATCAATGGAGGTTCAGGTGTTACGACTGACAGTTGTTGTTAAAATGAAGGATATACAAATATTCAAACAACTGCTACTCTCCTCCGAAAATGAGGAAGGACTTAAAGGGTTATTCCGATAATTGCACTATTTTTCACAAAGCACAGAACATGCTTACTTGTTGATTTACAGATGAGTGGTCCTATTCTTACATTGCTAAAACTACATTTCACAGCAGTACTTGCTTATCCTCAGTGCTGCAGACACCTCTCTCCATTTCCTGTGTGCTGCCGACTCGTGCCACCTCTATCTGTTATCATCAGGCTAATCTAAGTGTAAAATTCACTTTATGCTTCTGTGCACTGTCTGCTCCTGTACAGGACCCTGCCTGGACAATTTTATTTTCTGCCATCAGTATAACTGTCTATGAAGTTTTACATTATTAGTTAGTTTCTCTCAGAGCTCAAGTCTCCTCCACTTGTCCACAATGAACTTGTAATATCTAGGAAGTGCAAAGTAGAACTGTTTCTTGTCTGCTACTGACAAATTAGTCATGTTAAACTCCAAATGCTGCTCTGTTGATGCATATGGCATATGATTATCTTCTGTCATATGCATCAATAGAGCAGTATTTGGAGTTTCTCTCAGCAACAAGCAACACACACAGCTCAACTCCTCTCAGCCCCTCTGTACACAGCCCTTTCCTGAAGTATATCACTCCTCTCAGCCCATCTGTACACCACCCCATCCTGCAGTATATCTCTCTTCTCAGCTCCTCTATACACAGCTCCATCCAGCAGAATATTACTCTTCTTAATGCTTCTATAAACAGCCCTGTCCTCTAGTATATCACTTCTCTCCTATATACACATCCCCATCCTGAAGCATATCACTCCTTTCATCCCTTCTATAAAGAATCCTATCTGCAGTATATCACTACTTTTAGACCCTCTATATACATTCCAATCCAGCAGTATGCCAGTTATTTCAGCCCCTCTAAACACAGCTCCATCCTGCTGTATATCACTCTTAACTTCCTGTATACAGCCCCATCCTGCAGATATCTTTCCTCTTAGCCCCTCTATATACAGTCCCATCCTTCAGTTCATCACTCATCTATCCCCTTTTATACACAGCTCTATCCTGCAGTATTTCATTCCTCTCATCTATACACATTTCCACCCTGCAGCATATCAGCACTTCTATAAACAATCTTATCTTGCACTATATCACAATTCTCAAACTCTATATGCAGCCCCACAGTGCACTATATCCCTCCTTTTAGCATCTCTAAACACAGCCCCATCCTGCTGTCTATCACTCTAACCTTCCTGTATAGAGCCCCAAAACACGTCTCTCCTCTCAGCCCATCTATATACAGTCCCATTCTTTATCACTCCTCTCTGCCCCTTTCTATTCACCCATATCCTGCAGTATTTCATTCTTCTCCTCTATATGCAGTCCCATCCTTCAGCTCATCCCTCCTCTCTGCCCCTTTCTATTCACCCATACCCTGCAGTATTTAATTCTTCTCCTCTATATGCAGTCCCATCCTTCAGTTCATCCCTCCTCTCTGCCCCTTTCTATTCACCCATACCCTGCAGTATTTCATTCTTCTCCTCTATATGCAGTCCCATCCTTCAGCTCATCCCTCCTCTCTGCCCCTTTCTATTCACCCATACCCTGCAGTATTTCATTCTTCTCCTCTATATGCAGTCCCATCCTTCAGCTCATCCCTCCTCTCTGCCCCTTTCTATTCACCCATACCCTGCAGTATTTCATTCTTCTCCTCTATATGCAGTCCCATGCTTCAGTTCATCCCTCCTCTCTGCCCCTTTCTATTCACCCATATCCTGCAGTATTTCATTCTTCTCCTCTATATGCAGTCCCATCCTTCAGTTCATCCCTCCTCTCTGCCCCTTTCTATTCACCCATACCCTGCAGTATTTCATTCTTCTCCTCTATATGCAGTCCCATCCTTCAGTTCATCCCTCCTCTCTGCCCATTTCTATTCACCCATACCCTGCAGTATTTCATTCTTCTCCTCTATATGCAGTCCCATCCTTCAGCTCATCCCTCCTCTCTGCCCCTTTCTATTCACCCATACCCTGCAGTATTTCATTCTTCTCCTCTATATGCAGTCCCATCCTTCAGTTCATCTCTCCTCTCTGCCCCTTTCTATTCACCCATATCCTGCAGTATTTCATTCTTCTCCTCTATATGCAGTCCCATCCTTCAGTTCATCCCTCCTCTCTGCCCCTTTCTATTCACCCATATCCTGCAGTATTTCATTCTTCTCCTCTATATGCAGTCCCATCCTTCAGCTCATCCCTCCTCTCTGCCCCTTTCTATTCACCCATACCCTGCAGTATTTCATTCTTCTCCTCTATATGCAGTCCCATCCTTCAGCTCATCCCTCCTCTCTGCCCCTTTCTATTCACCCATACCCTGCAGTATTTCATTCTTCTCCTCTATATGCAGTCCCATCCTTCAGTTCATCCCTCCTCTCTGCCCCTTTCTATTCACCCATACCCTGCAGTATTTCATTCTTCTCCTCTATATGCAGTCCCATCCTTCAGCTCATCCCTCCTCTCTGCCCCTTTCTATTCACCCATACCCTGCAGTATTTCATTCTTCTCCTCTATATGCAGTCCCATCCTTCAGCTCATCCCTCCTCTCTGCCCCTTTCTATTCACCCATATCCTGCAGTATTTCATTCTTCTCCTCTATATGCAGTCCCATCCTTCAGCTCATCCCTCCTCTCTGCCCCTTTCTATTCACCCATATCCTGCAGTATTTCATTCTTCTCCTCTATATGCAGTCCCATCCTTCAGTTCATCCCTCCTCTCTGCCCCTTTCTATTCACCCATATCCTGCAGTATTTCATTCTTCTCCTCTATATGCAGTCCCATCCTTCAGTTCATCCCTCCTCTCTGCCCCTTTCTATTCACCCATATCCTGCAGTATTTCATTCTTCTCCTCTATATGCAGTCCCATCCTTCAGTTCATCCCTCCTCTCTGCCCCTTTATATACACCCATACCCTGCAGTATTTCATTCTTCTCCTCTATATGCAGTCCCATCCTTCAGTTCATCCCTCCTCTCTGCCCCTTTATATACACCCATACCCTGCAGTATTTCATTCTTCTCCTCTATATGCAGTCCCATCCTTCAGTTCATCCCTCCTCTCTGCCCCTTTCTATTCACCCATATCCTGCAGTATTTCATTCTTCTCCTCTATATGCAGTCCCATCCTTCAGCTCATCCCTCCTCTCTGCCCCTTTCTATTCACCCATACCCTGCAGTATTTCATTCTTCTCCTCTATATGCAGTCCCATCCTTCAGCTCATCCCTCCTCTCTGCCCCTTTCTATTCACCCATATCCTGCAGTATTTCATTCTTCTCCTCTATATGCAGTCCCATCCTTCAGCTCATCCCTCCTCTCTGCCCCTTTCTATTCACCCACACCCTGTAGTATTTCATTCTTCTCCTCTATATGCAGTCCCATCCTTCAGTTCATCCCTCCTCTCTGCCCCTTTATATACACCCATACCCTGCAGTATTTCATTCTTCTCCTCTATATGCAGTCCCATCCTTCAGTTCATCCCTCCTCTCTGCCCCTTTCTATTCACCCATACCCTGCAGTATTTCATTCTTCTCCTCTATATGCAGTCCCATCCTTCAGCTCATCCCTCCTCTCTACCCCTTTCTATTCACCCATACCCTGCAGTATTTCATTCTTCTCCTCTATATGCAGTCCCATCCTTCAGCTCATCCCTCCTCTCTGCCCCTTTCTATTCACCCATACCCTGCAGTATTTCATTCTTCTCCTCTATATGCAGTCCCATCCTTCAGTTCATCCCTCCTCTCTGCCCCTTTCTATTCACCCATACCCTGCAGTATTTCATTCTTCTCCTCTATATGCAGTCCCATCCTTCAGCTCATCCCTCCTCTCTGCCCCTTTATATACACCCATATCCTGCAGTATTTCATTCTTCTCCTCTATATGCAGTCCCATCCTTCAGTTCATCCCTCCTCTCTGCCCCTTTCTATTCACCCATACCCTGCAGTATTTCATTCTTCTCCTCTATATGCAGTCCCATCCTTCAGCTCATCCCTCCTCTCTGCCCCTTTCTATTCACCCATATCCTGCAGTATTTCATTCTTCTCCTCTATATGCAGTCCCATCCTTCAGTTCATCCCTCCTCTCTGCCCCTTTATATACACCCATACCCTGCAGTATTTCATTCTTCTCCTCTATATGCAGTCCCATCCTTCAGCTCATCCCTCCTCTCTGCCCCTTTCTATTCACCCATACCCTGCAGTATTTAATTCTTCTCCTCTATATGCAGTCCCATCCTTCAGTTCATCCCTCCTCTCTGCCCCTTTCTATTCACCCATATCCTGCAGTATTTCATTCTTCTCCTCTATATGCAGTCCCATCCTTCAGTTCATCCCTCCTCTCTGCCCCTTTCTATTCACCCATACCCTGCAGTATTTCATTCTTCTCCTCTATATGCAGTCCCATCCTTCAGCTCATCCCTCCTCTCTGCCCCTTTCTATTCACCCATATCCTGCATTATTTCATTCTTCTCCTCTATATGCAGTCCCATCCTTCAGCTCATCCCTCCTCCCTGCCCCTTTCTATTCACCCATATCCTGCAGTATTTCATTCTTCTCCTCTATATGCAGTCCCATCCTTCAGTTCATCCCTCCTCTCTGCCCCTTTCTATTCACCCATACCCTGCAGTATTTCATTCTTCTCCTCTATATGCAGTCCCATCCTTCAGTTCATCCCTCCTCTCTGCCCCTTTCTATTCACCCATACCCTGCAGTATTTCATTCTTCTCCTCTATATGCAGTCCCATCCTTCAGCTCATCCCTCCTCTCTGCCCCTTTCTATTCACCCATACCCTGCAGTATTTCATTCTTCTCCTCTATATGCAGTCCCATCCTTCAGCTCATCCCTCCTCTCTGCCCCTTTCTATTCACCCATATCCTGCAGTATTTCATTCTTCTCCTCTATATGCAGTCCCATCCTTCAGTTCATCCCTCCTCTCTGCCCCTTTCTATTCACCCATACCCTGCAGTATTTCATTCTTCTCCTCTATATGCAGTCCCATCCTTCAGTTCATCCCTCCTCTCTGCCCCTTTCTATTCACCCATACCCTGCAGTATTTCATTCTTCTCCTCTATATGCAGTCCCATCCTTCAGCTCATCCCTCCTCTCTGCCCCTTTCTATTCACCCATACCCTGCAGTAAATCATTCTTCTCCTCTATATGCAGTCCCATCCTTCAGTTCATCCCTCCTCTCTGCCCCTTTCTATTCACCCATACCCTGCAGTATTTCATTCTTCTCCTCTATATGCAGTCCCATCCTTCAGCTCATCCCTCCTCTCTGCCCCTTTCTATTCACCCATACCCTGCAGTATTTCATTCTTCTCCTATATATGCAGTCCCATCCTTCAGTTCATCCCTCCTCTCTGCCCCTTTATATACACCCATACCCTGCAGTATTTCATTCTTCTCCTCTATATGCAGTCCCATCCTTCAGCTCATCCCTCCTCTCTGCCCCTTTCTATTCACCCATACCCTGCAGTATTTCATTCTTCTCCTCTATATGCAGTCCCATCCTTCAGTTCATCCCTCCTCTCTGCCCCTTTCTATTCACCCATATCCTGCAGTATTTCATTCTTCTCCTCTATATGCAGTCCCATCCTTCAGTTCATCCCTCCTCTCTGCCCCTTTCTATTCACCCATACCCTGCAGTATTTCATTCTTCTCCTCTATATGCAGTCCCATCCTTCAGCTCATCCCTCCTCTCTGCCCCTTTCTATTCACCCATATCCTGCAGTATTTCATTCTTCTCCTCTATATGCAGTCCCATCCTTCAGCTCATCCCTCCTCCCTGCCCCTTTCTATTCACCCATATCCTGCAGTATTTCATTCTTCTCCTCTATATGTAGTCCCATCCTTCAGTTCATCCCTCCTCTCTGCCCCTTTCTATTCACCCATACCCTGCAGTATTTCATTCTTCTCCTCTATATGCAGTCCCATCCTTCAGTTCATCCCTCCTCTCTGCCCCTTTCTATTCACCCATACCCTGCAGTATTTCATTCTTCTCCTCTATATGCAGTCCCATCCTTCAGCTCATCCCTCCTCTCTGCCCCTTTCTATTCACCCATACCCTGCAGTATTTCATTCTTCTCCTCTATATGCAGTCCCATCCTTCAGCTCATCCCTCCTCTCTGCCCCTTTCTATTCACCCATATCCTGCAGTATTTCATTCTTCTCCTCTATATGCAGTCCCATCCTTCAGTTCATCCCTCCTCTCTGCCCCTTTCTATTCACCCATACCCTGCAGTATTTCATTCTTCTCCTCTATATGCAGTCCCATCCTTCAGCTCATCCCTCCTCTCTGCCCCTTTCTATTCACCCATACCCTGCAGTATTTCATTCTTCTCCTCTATATGCAGTCCCATCCTTCAGCTCATCCCTCCTCTCTGCCCCTTTCTATTCACCCATACCCTGCAGTATTTCATTCTTCTCCTCTATATGCAGTCCCATCCTTCAGTTCATCCCTCCTCTCTGCCCCTTTATATACACCCATACCCTGCAGTATTTCATTCTTCTCCTCTATATGCAGTCCCATCCTTCAGTTCATCCCTCCTCTCTGCCCCTTTCTATTCACCCATACCCTGCAGTATTTCATTCTTCTCCTCTATATGCAGTCCCATCCTTCAGTTCCTCACTCCTCTCTGCCCCTTTATATACACCCATATCCTGCAGTATTTCATTCTTCTCCTCTATATGCAGTCCCATCCTTCAGTTCATCCCTCCTCTCTGCCCCTTTCTATTCACCCATATCCTGCAGTATTTCATTCTTCTCCTCTATATGCAGTCCCATCCTTCAGCTCATCCCTCCTCTCTGCCCCTTTCTATTCACCCATATCCTGCAGTATTTCATTCTTCTCCTCTATATGCAGTCCCATCCTTCAGTTCATCCTTCCTCTCTGCCCCTTTCTATTCACCCATATCCTGCAGTATTTCATTCTTCTCCTCTATATGCAGTCCCATCCTTCAGTTCATCCCTCCTCTCTGCCCCTTTCTATTCACCCATACCCTGCAGTATTTCATTCTTCTCCTCTATATGCAGTCCCATCCTTCAGTTCATCCCTCCTCTCTGCCCCTTTCTATTCACCCATATCCTGCAGTATTTCATTCTTCTCCTCTATATGCAGTCCCATCCTTCAGCTCATCCCTCCTCTCTGCCCCTTTCTATTCACCAATACCCTGCAGTATTTCATTCTTCTCCTCTATATGCAGTCCCATCCTTCAGCTCATCCCTCCTCTCTGCCCCTTTCTATTCACCCATACCCTGCAGTATTTCATTCTTCTCCTCTATATGCAGTCCCATCCTTCAGTTCATCCCTCCTCTCTGCCCCTTTCTATTCACCCATACCCTGCAGTATTTCATTCTTCTCCTCTATATGCAGTCCCATCCTTCAGTTCATCCCTCCTCTCTGCCCCTTTCTATTCACCCATACCCTGCAGTATTTCATTCTTCTCCTCTATATGCAGTCCCATCCTTCAGCTCATCCCTCCTCTCTGCCCCTTTCTATTCACCCATACCCTGCAGTATTTCATTCTTCTCCTCTATATGCAGTCCCATCCTTCAGTTCATCCCTCCTCTCTGCCCCTTTCTATTCACCCATACCCTGCAGTATTTCATTCTTCTCCTCTATATGCAGTCCCATCCTTCAGTTCATCCCTCCTCTCTGCCCCTTTCTATTCACCCATATCCTGCAGTATTTCATTCTTTTCCTCTATATGCAGTCCCATCCTTCAGCTCATCCCTCCTCTCTGCCCCTTTCTATTCACCCATATCCTGCAGTATTTCATTCTTCTCCTCTATATGCAGTCCCATGCTTCAGTTCATCCCTCCTCTCTGCCCCTTTCTATTCACCCATACCCTGCAGTATTTCATTCTTCTCCTCTATATGCAGTCCCATCCTTCAGTTCATCCCTCCTCTCTGCCCCTTTTTATTCACCCATACCCTGCAGTATTTCATTCTTCTCCTCTATATGCAGTCCCATCCTTCAGCTCATCCCTCCTCTCTGCCCCTTTCTATTCACCCATATCCTGCAGTATTTCATTCTTCTCCTCTATATGCAGTCCCATCCTTCAGCTCATCCCTCCTCTCTGCCCCTTTCTATTCACCCATACCCTGCAGTATTTCATTCTTCTCCTCTATATGCAGTCCCATCCTTCAGTTCCTCACTCCTCTCTGCCCCTTTATTTACACCCATACCCTGCAGTATTTCATTCTTCTCCTCTATATGCAGTCCCATCCTTCAGCTCATCCCTCCTCTCTGCCCCTTTCTATTCACCCATATCCTGCAGTATTTCATTCTTCTCCTCTATATGCAGTCCCATCCTTCAGCTCATCCCTCCTCTCTGCCCCTTTCTATTCACCCATACCCTGCAGTAAATCATTCTTCTCCTCTATATGCAGTCCCATCCTTCAGTTCATCCCTCCTCTCTGCCCCTTTCTATTCACCCATATCCTGCAGTATTTCATTCTTCTCCTCTATATGCAGACCCATCCTTCAGCTCATCCCTCCTCTCTGCCCCTTTCTATTCACCCATATCCTGCAGTATTTCATTCTTCTCCTCTATATGCAGTCCCATCCTTCAGCTCATCCCTCCTCTCTGCCCCTTTCTATTCACCCATATCCTGCAGTATTTCATTCTTCTCCTCTATATGCAGTCCCATCCTTCAGTTCCTCACTCCTCTCTGCCCCTTTATATACACCCATACCCTGCAGTATTTCATTCTTCTCCTCTATATGCAGTCCCATCCTTCAGCTCATCCCTCCTCTCTGACCCTTTCTATTCACCCATATCCTGCAGTATTTCATTCTTCTCCTCTATATGCAGTCCCATCCTTCAGCTCATCCCTCCTCTCTGCCCCTTTCTATTCACCCATACCCTGCAGTATTTCATTCTTCTCCTCTATATGCAGTCCCATCCTTCAGCTCATCCCTCCTCTCTGCCCCTTTCTATTCACCCATACCCTGCAGTAAATCATTCTTCTCCTCTATATGCAGTCCCATCCTTCAGTTCATCCCTCCTCTCTGCCCCTTTCTATTCACCCATATCCTGCAGTATTTCATTCTTCTCCTCTATATGCAGACCCATCCTTCAGCTCATCCCTCCTCTCTGCCCCTTTCTATTCACCCATATCCTGCAGTATTTCATTCTTCTCCTCTATATGCAGACCCATCCTTCAGCTCATCCCTCCTCTCTGCCCCTTTCTATTCACCCATATCCTGCAGTATTTCATTCTTCTCCTCTATATGCAGTCCCATCCTTCAGCTCATCCCTCCTCTCTGCCCCTTTCTATTCACCCATACCCTGCAGTATTTCATTCTTCTCCTCTATATGCAGTCCCATCCTTCAGTTCATCCCTCCTCTCTGCCCCTTTCTATTCACCCATATCCTGCAGTATTTCATTCTTCTCCTCTATATGCAGTCCCATCCTTCAGCTCATCCCTCCTCTCTGCCCCTTTCTATTCACCCATACCCTGCAGTATTTCATTCTTCTCCTCTATATGCAGTCCCATCCTTCAGTTCATCCCTCCTCTCTGCCCCTTTCTATTCACCCATATCCTGCAGTATTTCATTCTTCTCCTCTATATGCAGTCCCATCCTTCAGCTCATCCCTCCTCTCTGCCCCTTTCTATTCACCCATACCCTGCAGTATTTCATTCTTCTCCTCTATATGCAGTCCCATCCTTCAGTTCATCCCTCCTCTCTGCCCCTTTCTATTCACCCATATCCTGCAGTATTTCATTCTTCTCCTCTATATGCAGTCCCATCCTTCAGTTCATCCCTCCTCTCTGCCCCTTTCTATTCACCAATACCCTGCAGTATTTCATTCTTCTCCTCTATATGCAGTCCCATCCTTCAGCTCATCCCTCCTCTCTGCCCCTTTCTATTCACCCATACCCTGCAGTAAATCATTCTTCTCCTCTATATGCAGTCCCATCCTTCAGTTCATCCCTCCTCTCTGCCCCTTTCTATTCACCCATACCCTGCAGTATTTCATTCTTCTCCTCTATATGCAGTCCCATCCTTCAGTTCATCCGTCCTCTCTGCCCCTTTCTATTCACCCATATCCTGCAGTATTTAATTCTTCTCCTCTATATGCAGTCCCATCCTTCAGTTCATCCCTCCTCTCTGCCCCTTTCTATTCACCCATATCCTGCAGTATTTCATTCTTCTCCTCTATATGCAGTCCCATCCTTCAGCTCATCCCTCCTCTCTGCCCCTTTCTATTCACCCATATCCTGCAGTATTTCATTCTTCTCCTCTATATGCAGTCCCATCCTTCAGTTCATCCCTCCTCTCTGCCCCTTTCTATTCACCCATATCCTGCAGTATTTCATTCTTCTCCTCTATATGCAGTCCCATCCTTCAGCTCACCCCTCCTCTCTGCCCCTTTCTATTCACCCATATCCTGCAGTATTTCATTCTTCTCCTCTATATGCAGTCCCATCCTTCAGTTCATCCCTCCTCTCTGCCCCTTTCTATTCACCCATATCCTGCAGTATTTCATTCTTCTCCTCTATATGCAGTCCCATCCTTCAGTTCATCCCTCCTCTCTGCCCCTTTCTATTCACCCATACCCTGCAGTATTTCATTCTTCTCCTCTATATGCAGTCCCATCCTTCAGTTCATCCCTCCTCTCTGCCCCTTTATATACACCCATACCCTGCAGTATTTCATTCTTCTCCTCTATATGCAGTCCCATCCTTCAGTTCATCCCTCCTCTCTGCCCCTTTCTATTCACCCATATCCTGCAGTATTTCATTCTTCTCCTCTATATGCAGTCCCATCCTTCAGTTCATCCCTCCTCTCTGCCCCTTTCTATTCACCCATATCCTGCAGTATTTCATTCTTCTCCTCTATATGCAGTCCCATCCTTCAGTTCATCCCTCCTCTCTGCCCCTTTCTATTCACCCATATCCTGCAGTATTTCATTCTTCTACTCTATATGCAGTCCCATCCTTCAGCTCATCCCTCCTCTCAGCCCCTTTCTATTCACCCATATCCTGCAGTATTTCATTCTTCTCCTCTATATGCAGTCCCATCCTTCAGTTCATCCCTCCTCTCTGCCCCTTTCTATTCACCCATATCCTGCAGTATTTCATTCTTCTCCTCTATATGCAGTCCCATCCTTCAGTTCATCCCTCCTCTCTGCCCCTTTCTATTCACCCATATCCTGCAGTATTTCATTCTTCTCCTCTATATGCAGTCCCATCCTTCAGTTCATCCCTCCTCTCTGCCCCTTTCTATTCACCCATATCCTGCAGTATTTCATTCTTCTCCTCTATATGCAGTCCCATCCTTCAGTTCATCCCTCCTCTCTGCCCCTTTCTATTCACCCATATCCTGCAGTATTTCATTCTTCTCCTCTATATGCAGTCCCATCCTTCAGTTCATCCCTCCTCTCTGCCCCTTTCTATTCACCCATACCCTGCAGTATTTCATTCTTCTCCTCTATATGCAGTCCCATCCTTCAGTTCCTCACTCCTCTCTGCCCCTTTATATACACCCATACCCTGCAGTAAATCATTCTTCTCCTGTACATACAGCCCCATCCCGCAGTTCATTGTCTTACTATCACACCCGCTGACTTCATGACTTCAGCTTCCTAATTTAAATTGTCTGCACTCTAATGAAGGAGGCTCCATCTCTCCAAGTATAAACTCTGTTCTAGATCCTCGCAAAGCAGAGATATGCGTGCAAGAGGCCAGCTGATAGGAACTGCACAGTGCATGATCTCCCAACAGCAATGGAGCTACAGCAGGACTATTCAGATAGTAACTAGAGGGTTAATAGAGCCATTAGGGGCTCTTTTGGGGGTGATATTGTCAGGATTCTGTTGTCATTCTGTGCATTGACCACTAGTGGCTGCTATTATTTACTTTGGTAAATTGTACTGCACTTCCACTCCTTACCACTGGAGGCCCTTATTTAGTCCTGCAATTGCCCTTTAGTAAGATGGCCAATGTTGAACTTGTGGAAGACATTTTGATTCCTGTTTGGGCCTACTTGGAACCCCATGGATCCCTCACTCAGTTCTTGAGTATTGTGTCCAGCTGTTAGTGGAGTTCCAGTCTCCAGCTCCAGAACTGTCTTACCCCTCTGCGGATTGTTTCCACAACTCCCATTGCTACGTCCAAGGACTTCTACTAACACTTGCTGTTCCTTGATCATGATCCCCCGACCTTTGGATTCCAGCTGTTTCCACCAGTATCATAACAGATATGAGCAAAATCGGGCAGATTTAAAACTGTGTTAAATCGGAACAAATCAATAAATTAAAGAGCAATTAATTATACCAAACTGTGATTTTGTCTAAAAGCCGTCTTTAGTTTTGAAGGACATTGGCACTCAGGTGGACTTTTACTCCTTGACTCGAGCGATCATTGCAGGCTTAGCACCGAGACACCCACTGATAAAGGCTTCTGACATGTCTCTGGGACTTCTGAAATGTTTCCTGAAAGGACAGATACAGTATTATAGCAGGTATATTCCTGTATATAGGGGCAGTATTATAGTAGTTATATTCTTGTACATAGGGGCAGTATTATAGCAGTTATATTCTTGTACATAGGGGCAGTATTATAGTAGTTATATTCTTGTACATAGGGGCAGTATTATAGCAGTTATATTCTTGTACATAGGGGCAGTATTATAGCAGTTATATTCTTGTACATAGGGGGCAGTTTTATAGTAGTTATATTCTTGTACATAGCGGCAGTATTATAGTAGTTATATTCTTGTACATAGTGGGCAGTATTATAGTAGTTATATTCCTGTATATAGGGGCAGTATTATAGTAGTTATATTCTTGTACATAGGGGCAGTATTATAGCAGTTATATTCTTGTACATAGGGGCAGTATTATAGTAGTTATATTCTTGTACATAGGGGCAGTATTATAGCAGTTATATTCCTGTACATATGAGCAGTATTATAGTAGTTATATTCTTGTACATAGGGGCACTATTATAGTAGTTATATTCTTGTATATAGGAGCAGTATTATAGCAGTTTTATTCTTGTACATAGGGGCACTATTATAGTAGTTATATTCTTGTACATAGGGGCAGTATTATAGCAGTTATATTCTTGTACATAGGGGCAGTATTATATTACTCATATTCCTGTACATAGGGGCAGTATTATAGTAGTTTTATTCCTGTACATATGAGCAGTATTATAGTAGTTATATTCTTGTACATAGGGGCACTATTATAGTAGTTATATTCTTGTACATAGGGGCAGTATTATAGCAGTTATATTCTTGTACATAGGGGCAGTATTATAGTAGTTATATTCTTGTACATAGGGGCAGTATTATAGTAGTTATATTCTTGTACATAGGGGCAGTATTATAGCAGTTATATTCCTGTACATATGGGCAGTATTATAGTAGTTATATTCTTGTACATAGGGGCAATATTATAGCAGTTATATTCTTGTACATAGGGGCAGTATTATAGTAGTTATATTCTTGTACATAGGGGCAGTATTATAGTAGTTATATTCTTGCACATAGGGGCAGTATTATAGCAGTTATATTCCTGTACATATGAGCAGTATTATAGTAGTTATATTCTTGTACATAGGGGCAGTATTATAGAAGTTATATTCTTGTACATAGGGGCAGTATTATAGTAGTTATATTCTTGTACATAGGGGCAGTATTATAGTAGTTATATTCTTGTACATAGGAGCAGTATTATAGCAGTTATATTCCTGTACATATGAGCAGTATTATAGTAGTTATATTCTTGTACATAGGGGCAGTATTATAGTAGTTATATTCTTGTACATAGGGGCAGTATTATAGCAGTTATATTCTTGTACATAGGGTCACTATTATAGTAGTTATATTCTTGTACATAGGGAGCAGTATTATAGTAGTTATATTCTTGTACATAGGGGCAGTAATATAGTAGTTATATTCTTGCACATAGGGGCAGTATTATAGTAGTTATATTCCCGTACATAGGGGCAGTATTATAGTAGTCATATTCTTGTACATAGGGGCAGTATTATAGTAGTTATATTCTTGTACATAGGGGCAGTATTATAGTAGTTATATTCTTGTACATAGGAGCAGTATTATAGTAGTCATATTCTTGTACATAGGGGCAGTATTATAGTATTTATATTCCTGTATATAGGGGCAGTATTATAGTAGTTATATTCTTGTACATAGGGGCAGTATTATAGCAGTTATATTCTTGTACATAGGGGCAGTATTATAGTAGTTATATTCTTGTACATAGGGGCAGTATTATAGCAGTTATATTCTTGTACATAGGGGCAGTATTATAGCAGTTATATTCTTGTACATAGGGGGCAGTTTTATAGTAGTTATATTCTTGTACATAGCGGCAGTATTATAGTAGTTATATTCTTGTACATAGTGGGTAGTATTATAGTAGTTATATTCCTGTATATAGGGGCAGTATTATAGTAGTTATATTCTTGTACATAGGGGCAGTATTATAGCAGTTATATTCTTGTACATAGGGGCAGTATTATAGTAGTTATATTCTTGTACATAGGGGCAGTATTATAGTAGTTATATTCTTGTACATAGGGGCAGTATTATAGCAGTTATATTCCTGTACATATGAGCAGTATTATAGTAGTTATATTCTTGTACATAGGGGCACTATTATAGTAGTTATATTCTTGTATATAGGAGCAGTATTATAGCAGTTATATTCTTGTACATAGGGGCACTATTATAGTAGTTATATTCTTGTACATAGGGGCAGTATTATAGCAGTTATATTCTTGTACATAGGGGCAGTATTATAGTAGTTATATTCCTGTACATAGGGGCAGTAATATAGCAGTTATATTCCTGTACATATGAGCAGTATTATAGTAGTTATATTCTTGTACATAGGGGCACTATTATAGTAGTTATATTCTTGTACATAGGGGCAGTATTATAGCAGTTATATTCTTGTACATAGGGGCAGTATTATAGTAGTTATATTCTTGTACATAGGGGCAGTATTATAGTAGTTATATTCTTGTACATAGGGGCAGTATTATAGCAGTTATATTCCTGCACATATGGGCAGTATTATAGTAGTTATATTCTTGTACATAGGGGCAATATTATAGAAGTTATATTCTTGTACATAGGGGCACTATTATAGTAGTTATATTCTTGTACATAGGGGCAGTATTATAGCAGTTATATTCTTGTACATAGGGGCAGTATTATAGTAGTTATATTCTTGTACATAGGGGCAGTATTATAGTAGTTATATTCTTGCACATAGGGGCAGTATTATAGCAGTTATATTCCTGTACATATGAGCAGTATTATAGTAGTTATATTCTTGTACATAGGGGCAGTATTATAAAAGTTATATTCTTGTACATAGGGGCAGTATTATAGTAGTTATATTCTTGTACATAGGGGCAGTAATATAGCAGTTATATTCTTGTACATAGGAGCAGTATTATAGCAGTTATATTCCTGTACATATGAGCAGTATTATAGTAGTTATATTCTTGTACATAGGGGCAGTATTATAGTAGTTATATTCTTGTACATAGGGGCAGTATTATAGCAGTTATATTCTTGTACATAGGGTCACTATTATAGTAGTTATATTCTTGTACATAGGGAGCAGTATTATAGTAGTTATATTCTTGTACATAGGGGCAGTAATATAGTAGTTATATTCCTGTACATAGGGGCAGTATTATAGTAGTCATATTCTTGTACATAGGGGCAGTAGTATAGTAGTTATATTCTTGTACATAGGGGCAGTATTATAGTAGTTATATTCTTGTACATAGGAGCAGTATTATAGTAGTCATATTCTTGTACATAGGGGCAGTATTATAGTAGTTATATTCCTGTATATAGGGGCAGTATTATAGTAGTTATATTCTTGTACATAGGGGCAGTATTATAGCAGTTATATTCTTGTACATAGGGGCAGTATTATAGTAGTTATATTCTTTTACATAGGGAGCAGTACTATAGTAGTTATATTCTTGTACATAGGAGCAGTATTATAGTAGTCATATTCTTGTACATAGGAGCAGTATTATAGTAGCTATATTCTTGTACATAGGAGCAGTATTATAGTAGTTATATTCTTGTACATATGGGTAGTATTATAGTAGTTATATTCTTGTACATAGGAGGCAGTATTATAGTAGTTATATTCTTGTACATAGGGAGCAGTATTATAGTAGTTATATTCTTGTCCATAGGGGCAGTAATATAGTAGTTATATTCTTGTACATATGGGTAGTATTATAGTAGTTATATTCTTGTACATAGGAGGCAGTATTATAGTAGTAATATTCTTGTACATAGGGGCAGTATTATAGTAGTTATATTCTTGTACATAGGAGGCAGTATTATAGTAGTTATATTCTTGTACATAGGGAGCAGTATTATAGTAGTTATATTCTTGTCCATAGGGGCAGTAATATAGTAGTTATATTCTTGTACATATGGGTAGTATTATAGTAGTTATATTCTTGTACATAGGAGGCAGTATTATAGTAGTAATATTCTTGTACATAGGGGCAGTATTATAGTAGTTATATTCTTGTACATAGGGTCACTATTATAGTAGTTATATTCTTGTACATAGGGAGCAGTATTATAGTAGTTATATTCTTGTACATAGGGGCAGTAATATAGTAGTTATATTCCCGTACATAGGGGCAGTATTATAGTAGTCATATTCTTGTACATAGGGGCAGTATTATAGTAGTTATATTCTTGTACATAGGGGCAGTATTATAGTAGTTATATTCTTGTACATAGGAGCAGTATTATAGTAGTCATATTCTTGTACATAGGGGCAGTATTATAGTATTTATATTCCTGTATATAGGGGCAGTATTATAGTAGTTATATTCTTGTACATAGGGGCAGTATTATAGCAGTTATATTCTTGTACATAGGGGCAGTATTATAGTAGTTATATTCTTGTACATAGGGGCAGTATTATAGCAGTTATATTCTTGTACATAGGGGCAGTATTATAGCAGTTATATTCTTGTACATAGGGGGCAGTTTTATAGTAGTTATATTCTTGTACATAGCGGCAGTATTATAGTAGTTATATTCTTGTACATAGTGGGTAGTATTATAGTAGTTATATTCCTGTATATAGGGGCAGTATTATAGTAGTTATATTCTTGTACATAGGGGCAGTATTATAGCAGTTATATTCTTGTACATAGGGGCAGTATTATAGTAGTTATATTCTTGTACATAGGGGCAGTATTATAGTAGTTATATTCTTGTACATAGGGGCAGTATTATAGCAGTTATATTCCTGTACATATGAGCAGTATTATAGTAGTTATATTCTTGTACATAGGGGCACTATTATAGTAGTTATATTCTTGTATATAGGAGCAGTATTATAGCAGTTATATTCTTGTACATAGGGGCACTATTATAGTAGTTATATTCTTGTACATAGGGGCAGTATTATAGCAGTTATATTCTTGTACATAGGGGCAGTATTATAGTAGTTATATTCCTGTACATAGGGGCAGTAATATAGCAGTTATATTCCTGTACATATGAGCAGTATTATAGTAGTTATATTCTTGTACATAGGGGCACTATTATAGTAGTTATATTCTTGTACATAGGGGCAGTATTATAGCAGTTATATTCTTGTACATAGGGGCAGTATTATAGTAGTTATATTCTTGTACATAGGGGCAGTATTATAGTAGTTATATTCTTGTACATAGGGGCAGTATTATAGCAGTTATATTCCTGCACATATGGGCAGTATTATAGTAGTTATATTCTTGTACATAGGGGCAATATTATAGAAGTTATATTCTTGTACATAGGGGCACTATTATAGTAGTTATATTCTTGTACATAGGGGCAGTATTATAGCAGTTATATTCTTGTACATAGGGGCAGTATTATAGTAGTTATATTCTTGTACATAGGGGCAGTATTATAGTAGTTATATTCTTGCACATAGGGGCAGTATTATAGCAGTTATATTCCTGTACATATGAGCAGTATTATAGTAGTTATATTCTTGTACATAGGGGCAGTATTATAAAAGTTATATTCTTGTACATAGGGGCAGTATTATAGTAGTTATATTCTTGTACATAGGGGCAGTAATATAGCAGTTATATTCTTGTACATAGGAGCAGTATTATAGCAGTTATATTCCTGTACATATGAGCAGTATTATAGTAGTTATATTCTTGTACATAGGGGCAGTATTATAGTAGTTATATTCTTGTACATAGGGGCAGTATTATAGCAGTTATATTCTTGTACATAGGGTCACTATTATAGTAGTTATATTCTTGTACATAGGGAGCAGTATTATAGTAGTTATATTCTTGTACATAGGGGCAGTAATATAGTAGTTATATTCCTGTACATAGGGGCAGTATTATAGTAGTCATATTCTTGTACATAGGGGCAGTAGTATAGTAGTTATATTCTTGTACATAGGGGCAGTATTATAGTAGTTATATTCTTGTACATAGGAGCAGTATTATAGTAGTCATATTCTTGTACATAGGGGCAGTATTATAGTAGTTATATTCCTGTATATAGGGGCAGTATTATAGTAGTTATATTCTTGTACATAGGGGCAGTATTATAGCAGTTATATTCTTGTACATAGGGGCAGTATTATAGTAGTTATATTCTTTTACATAGGGAGCAGTACTATAGTAGTTATATTCTTGTACATAGGAGCAGTATTATAGTAGTCATATTCTTGTACATAGGAGCAGTATTATAGTAGCTATATTCTTGTACATAGGAGCAGTATTATAGTAGTTATATTCTTGTACATATGGGTAGTATTATAGTAGTTATATTCTTGTACATAGGAGGCAGTATTATAGTAGTTATATTCTTGTACATAGGGAGCAGTATTATAGTAGTTATATTCTTGTCCATAGGGGCAGTAATATAGTAGTTATATTCTTGTACATATGGGTAGTATTATAGTAGTTATATTCTTGTACATAGGAGGCAGTATTATAGTAGTAATATTCTTGTACATAGGGGCAGTATTATAGTAGTTATATTCTTGTACATAGGGAGCAGTATTATAGTAGTTATATTCTTGTCCATAGGGGCAGTAATATAGTAGTTATATTCTTGTACATATGGGTAGTATTATAGTAGTTATAGTCTTGTACATAGGAGGCAGTATTATAGTAGTAATATTCTTGTACATAGGGGCAGTATTATAGTAGTTATATTCTTGTACATAGGAGCAGTATTATAGCAGTTATATTCTTGTACATAGGGGCAGTATTATAGTAGTTATATTCCTGTATATAGGGGCAGTATTATAGTAGTTATATTCTTGTACATAGGGGCAGTATTATAGCAGTTATATTCTTGTACATAGGGGCAGTATTATAGTAGTTATATTCTTGTACATAGGAGCAGTATTATAGTAGTTATATTCTTGTACATAGGAGCAGTATTATAGTAGTCATATTCTTGTACATAGGAGCAGTATTATAGTAGTTATATTCTTGTACATAGGAGCAGTATTATAGTAGCTATATTCTTGTACATAGGAGCAGTATTATATATAAACATAAACGTCAGTACAATACTATACGGCGACTCTATACTAAGATCATATATACTGGAGAAACATGAGTCAAAAAGTGGCCAAAAAGTTACAAAAAATCATTTATTAATGTATAGAAAATGTATACCATATACACCTAAAAACATACACAAATTGTATGGTAGATAACAGTGCACAAAAGGTTACGCTGTGACTAAATCCTTAGATGCAACCAATAGTCCAGGACAATCTAATAGAACACCGGTAAATCTAGTGTTAACATAGGGTACAAATTATCTACACCTGCGTATTAATGGGTCCAATGCATTGCTCATAGAATACATACTTGTACCGATTATACTAATGGTGTTGCCATATAAAGTAAGTATGCAGACCAACATATGTGCAGATAAATTGAGAAGGTAAAAAGGACTAATTACCCATGTTTATCGAGGTGTCCCGTCAGGATCCTGGTACCTAACCCCAACGCGCGTTTCGCGTGTGTGTATTGCCGCTTCCTCAGGGGGCGTGGCTAAACAAGGTTCTCATTCCGGTATAAATACTAACAACGTCCAATCATGTGAGATCGTGAACTGAAGCAGTGCGCATGCGTGACCCGCAAGCTAAAGTCACCGCTGCGTCCCAAGCCTCCACCTTAGTGAACAGATCCAAGTCATGTGAGCGGGTCGGCGCCACGCCCACAACACACGAGAAGGAATCGCCACCAAGAGAGAGGCAGAGAGCAGCGGGTACCGTCGCCAGCAGTGTTTATATGCTACGTGAGTATACTTTATGACCAAATTTAATGGCAGTGAATAGATACAGATGAAATAAAGTGTATATATGTGCAAATCACTGGATAATATATTTAATACATCTACGCCCACCCCTATGGCCAGCCAAATGACCGGACCAAAGGAGGTATAAATGTATACCTAAACTAAGAAACATTGTACAAATTCCTCATAACAAAGTGACTAGTGCATTAAATGTGTAACGTGAGCTAAAGGGTTATCCATCATACATATTAATACAAATACTTTATTCAATATATAAAAAAACCATATTAAAATATACCAAAGTCATAAGCACAAGATAGAACTGACGCAAAGAACATAACAGGGGGAACTAATTATATAGTAACCACAATGTTCCATGTAGATCAATATAAGACAATAACCATAAATCTGAACTAACACATGGATATATAGAGCATATTCAGATATTTATATATATCAAACATATCACGTATTCTGTGTGAGTTCTTTGAACTTCCTTGATCCCACGTTAATCAAGAGGATTCCTCACTCTTCATTCTCCCCTATAGACGCATCAAACGTCAGAAATCATGTAGATATGGACAGAAGTATAGGCACGCTAAAATATAATAAAAGAATAGAGATACCAAATTAAAACAGATGATATATAGCAGAAACAAACTTATATCCCATGAAACCACTCAATCAAAGGAAAGAGGAGAATCCATGCGCCTCATTTAGACCTATTGGTGTCATGGTTCCCAAAATTGTAGTCCAACGGCATTCTCGTTGTGCTAGAATACGCTTAACGTCGCCTCCTCTAATACCACATTGAATGTGATCAATCCCACGTGCCAGGAATGACTTGGGATCACAACCATGAAACTGCCTGAAATGGCGTGGTATGGTCTTAAGTTTTGCCATATCTGTCTCTTTTGTAGCGGCCAATATATCACGCACGTGTTCACGTATGCGTGTACCAAGGCGACGAGAAGTCATCCCAATATATATTTTTGGACAGTCGCACACGGCGTAATATATGACCTGTGTGGTATTGCAGGTTATTTGACAGTTGATAGTGAAAGTCCTTTCACCATCAGCTGTATCAAAGGAGGTAACGCGACTAATATTAGGGCACGAAATGCACCTACCACATGGGAAGCAACCCCTAGGTGGTCCACCGGATCCAAAGTTATTCTCACGTAATTTGGGAACATAATGACTGGATACTAATAAATCCTTCAAATTTTTGCTACGCCTAGCAGTCATAGAAGGATATTCCTTAAGGCATTTTGAAAGTGATGGATCACTTCTGAGGATGCCCCAATATTTTTGGAGGCAATTCCTCATCGTGGTCCATTCACCATTATAGGTGGATATGAATCGCACTGTGCCCTGTTGTTCAAAAATCCTTTGATTATACTTGCTTCTGGGGCACAATAGCTCATCACGTGGTGTATATTTAACCCTCAGATACCCCTTCTTAATGTTCCTGTTACTGTATCCCCTGGTTTTAAATCTGGCCTTTAAATCCACTGCCTGTGCTTCGAACTTAGTGGCTGAGGAACAGATCCGCCTCATCCTTAGATGCTGACCAACCGGGATGGCTTTGATGGTGCTATATGGATGACCCGAATCAGCATGCAACAGAGAGTTGACCGACGTGGACTTCCTGAAGACATCTGTCTGCAAGTAACCATCAGCATCCACCTCAATTTTTATGTCCAGGAAGTCCACCTCAGTCCTACTCATCTGATATGTCAATTTGATGTTGTATATGTTGTTATTCAATTGTTGCATAAATTCATGCAATGCGTCATCGGGTCCCTGCCATATAATGAGCAAATCATCAATGTAACGCAGCCAGCACTGCACATGGTCCGCGGCCTGCAGCCCCCCCCCCGCCAAAAATTTCCCTCTCCCAGAAGCCCAGGAAGAGGTTGGTGAAGGAGGGCGCACAGGCCGCGCCCATGGCAGTGCCACGCTGCTGCAAATAAAAAACATCCTTGAATACAAAGACATTTTTTGTCAGTATGAAAGTCAGCAATTCCATGACCAGATCACAAATAGCGCCATCCCAGCTGCTCGCTTCCAGAAAGAAACGGACCGCCTCCAGACCATCATTATGGCCAATACAAGTATACAGGGATTATATATCTGCAGTAACAAGGTACATATTATCCTCCAACTGAATCCCACTGATCCGACGCAGGACATCCGACATGTCTCTAGCATAGGAGGGGAGCGACTCAACCAATGGTTTCAAATAATGGTCAACAAATTTACATATGGGGTCGCTCAAACCTCCCACGCCAGACACTATCGGACGGCCCGGCGCGTCAGTGGGATTTTTGTGGATCTTTGGAATGAAGTAGAGCGTTGGAATCCTAGGGGACTTGGTGAGTAGACCTTCCAACACTTGTTTGGGAATAACACCCCTCTCATAAGCACCAACCAGAATGCCCTCCAACTCACGAGAAAATTTATTAACTGGATTAGAATCCAGCTTAATGTATGTTTCCTTATCCCTAAGATGTTTATTAGCTTCCTTCTCATAGAGGGTACTAGGCCAAAGAACCACATTTCCCCCCTTGTCTGCCGGCTTGATTACTATGTCTTTATAGCAGTTATATTCTTGTACATAGGGGCAGTATTATAGTAGTTATATTCTTGTACATAGGAGCAGTATTAAGTAGTTATATTCTTGTACATAGGGCAGTATTATAGTAGTTATATTCTTGTACATATGGAGCAGTATTATAGTAGTTATATTCTTGTACATAGGAGCAGTATTATAGTAATTATATTCTTGTACATAGGAGCAGTATTATAGTAATTATATTCTTGTACATAGGAGGCAGTATTATAGTAGTTATATTCTTGTACATAGGAGCAGTATTATAGTAGTTATATTCTTGTACATAGGGGCAGTATTATAGTAGTTATATTCTTGTACATAGGAGCAGTATTATAGTAGTTATATTCTTGTACATAGGGGCAGTATTATAGTAGTTATATTCTTGTACATAGGAGCAGTATTATAGTAGTTATATTCCTGTACATAGGAGCAGTATTATAGTAGGTATATTCTTGTACATAGGAGCAGTATTATAGTAGTTATATTCTTGTATATAGGAGCAGTATTATAGTAATTATATTCTTGTACATAGGAGCAGTATTATAGTAGTTATATTCTTGTACATAGGGGCAGTATTATAGTAGTTATATTCTTGTACATAGGAGCAGTATTATAGTAGTTATATTCTTGTACATAGAGGCAGTATTATAGTAGTTATATTCTTGTATATAGGGGCAGTATTATAGTAGTTATATTCTTGTACATGGGGCAGTATTATAGTAGTTATATTCTTGTACATAGGGGCAGTATTATAGTAGTTATATTCTTGTACATAGGGAGCAGTATTATAATAGTTATATTCTTGTATATAGGGGCAGTATTATAGTAGTTATATTCTTGTACATGGGGCAGTATTATAGTAGTTATATTCTTGTACATAGGGAGCAGTATTATAATAGTTATATTCTTGTATATAGGGGCAGTATTATAGTAGTTATATTCTTGTACATAGGGGCAGTATTATAGTAGTTATATTCTTGTACATATGGGCAGTATTATAGTAGTTACATTCTTGTACATAGGGAGCAGTATTATAGCAGTTGTATTCTTGTACATAGGGGCAGTATTATAGTAGTTATATTCTTGTACATAGGAGCAGTATTATAGTAGTTATATTCTTGTACATAGGAGCAGTATTATAGTAGTTATATTCTTGTACATAGGAGCAGTATTATAGTAGTTATATTCTTGTACATAGGGGCAGTTTAATAGCAGTTATATTCTTGTACATAGGAGCAGTATTATAGTAGTTATATTCTTGTACATAGAGGCAGTATTATAGTAGTTATATTCTTGTATATAGGGGCAGTATTATAGTAGTTATATTCTTGTACATGGGGCAGTATTATAGTAGTTATATTCTTGTACATAGGGGCAGTATTATAGTAGTTATATTCTTGTACATAGGGAGCAGTATTATAATAGTTATATTCTTGTATATAGGGGCAGTATTATAGTAGTTATATTCTTGTACATGGGGCAGTATTATAGTAGTTATATTCTTGTACATAGGGAGCAGTATTATAATAGTTATATTCTTGTATATAGGGGCAGTATTATAGTAGTTATATTCTTGTACATAGGGGCAGTATTATAGTAGTTATATTCTTGTACATATGGGCAGTATTATAGTAGTTACATTCTTGTACATAGGGAGCAGTATTATAGCAGTTGTATTCTTGTACATAGGGGCAGTATTATAGTAGTTACATTCTTGTACATAGGGAGCAGTATTATAGCAGTTATATTCTTGTACATAGGGGCAGTATTATATAGTAGTTATATTCTTGTACAGAAGGAGCAGTATTAAATTTTATTATCTGTAAAAATAATATAATATTTGGGTCTTTACGTAAAATCGTGGCTCAGTTTTGAATCATTTTAATCTTCCTTCTTGGAATGTGTCTCATTGAAGATGACGGATTTTGATGCAATACCATATAGAGTAAGTGCTTTCTACTGACTAGATTCTGTGAAGGACTTTTCTTTTCTATGAAACTCCGAGTAATTCTCTAAATAAATACTGCCAGGCTGATATGATAGCCAATTTATGTCAATGAAGATTGACTACAATAGCCTCCTATTTTATGATCTTTCCCATAAATGAACTTCAGTCAGAATCGTTGAAGAGACGTCCACACATTGTATTTCAAAGCATTAATTATTATATTAATGTACAGTGGAAAGTAAATCCATAGTAATGAGTAACCCCTGCAATGCAGCCATTGATCAGAGTGATAATCCTGCAATGTATCAACCAGGCACTGACATCAGTGAGATTTTAAGTGCGCTTTAAACAATATTCAGGCATTATGTGGCCACTGGATTAATGCTCAGAATTGACTGGAAAGGTCAGCTAGGAATGTAATAGATGAAATCGCTCACATTTAATGTCCAATGACTGATGGCATGAAAGCTTCAAGAAACGCAGCTGCCACAATGCTTTCATTGGTGCATGGTTGGTTAATGGTGGCATAAAGAGAATAAATATGAGATCTTAAAACATGGGAGATAACAGCTGAAGGACACCAAGTGTGTAGGACAAGTGGATGTTACATGGTACCTGGAGAGTCTCACTCTTCGTAGGTTAGCCTCTCCACCTTGCCCCCAAACATCATGAGCTCCTACTATGCCACAAATGTACTGACTATCCCATAAGTTACAGTCCAGAATGGTACTACAAAGCTTCACCCAAGAACTACAGTTCAACCTGATTTCATTTTAGTTACTACTAGACCAAAGGGATCCTCCTAGTTCTTCTACAAGATGCAACTAACCTACACAAAGCCAATACCGGTTCCCATACAAGGACGTTGAGTTCCACAGCCCCATCATACTCTCCAGCCATTAAGTCAATAATATGGCCCACATGCCGACCTACCTCCTACATGGCACAACTCTATATGTCCAAGACCACAACTGCTCATTTTGTTTGTTCCCAGCATTTATGGCAGTCATCCCAAGTCCCATTTTTCAAAGCAGTTGTTCTGTCCTCTCCTCAACACATTACTCATTCATGACTGTTGCACTCAGCTCAACAAAGTCCTCATCATTTCTACCAGCCATTAGTCTACCACCTACATGTACACAGCTTTTCAGTCTCGTCCAAGATTGCTTTTTACAGGTATCCACAAATTAGAAAGTTAATAAGACACTCCTTGAATGTTCAACGATAGATATAATACTTTTCAACCTCATCGTATTCCAAGTAGAGTGAGCGTATCTTCTAAACTTTCCAGGTATGAATGCCTACTCATGAATAAACCCTTAGAATTCAGCTCTAGCACCACATGACTCATCTCACCAGTCTGCACCAGGAAACTTTTGGACAAAGCTAGCTCTCTGTACTTCCATAGTAGCTTTCACCCAGAAGATTCTAATTACTTTGCCCATTGACAGTGCCACAAGGACCACGACCTTTCATCTGGCAGCCCTCCAAGATAAAACATATATACAGTGCAACACAACTTATGTACATTTGACAAACAACTTGCAGTCCTTAAAGCAACAGGCAGAAATCCTGGATACTTGGGCAGTTGTTAGGTGGTGAAGAAATAAGGGCTTCTCAGTTCTCCCGATATGTGCAAGCCAACCTTGATGAATAATTAGAAATGCCACTGGTAAGTAGAAAGCTAACTTGTTTCTCAACTCTCCCATGCGTGTGTGAGCTTGGATTTGTTGGTCAGTCATTGTTCTTTTTCTCCTGTTTTTATTCATTTTCCACTAAATATTATGTAAATTAAAATGATTGAAAGTAAGTTGTTAAAACCCCTATGTGATAAGCGATCAACTCTTAATTTGAGATATCTTAGTGGTTCGACCAGTGGACGATGTTCAGCCCAAGTTACCGTACTTATTCTTCTGAACCCTGATAAGTCTTAGTGGTTCGATCAGTGGAAGACGTTAAACCCAAGTTGCCATACTTGTTCTTCTGAACCCTGATAAGTCTTAGTGGTTCGACCAGTGGACGATGTTCAGCCCAAGTTACCGTACTTGTTCCTCTGAACCCTGATAAGTCTTAGTGGTTCGACCAGTGGAAGACGTTCAGCCCAAGTTGCCATACTTGTTCTTCTGAACCCTGATAAGTCTTAGTGGTTCGATCAGTGGAAGACATTCAGCCCAATTTGCCATACTTGTTTTGAACCCTCATAAGTCTTAGCGATTTGACCAATGGAAGGCGTTCAGCCCAAGTTGCCATACTTGTTCTTCTGAACCTTAATAAGTTTTAGTGGTTCGATCAGTGGAAGACATTCAGCCCAAGTTGCCGAACTTGTTCTTCTGAACCCTGATAAGTGACCACTGGTCTAAGGAACCCTTGCAGCCCCACATCTGGGCCTTTAATTGATCCATTAGGAGACAGTTCAAGGCCATAAACCTTCCGATGAATTCTTAGCTACAGTTTGTTATATAGGAGGATACATATTTGAGCAATCACTATTAACACAGTACACCTTGTGATGATGAGACTTTGAATTTGACGTGCCCTCTACAACCGGTCCATCAACTCATAGATAGAACCCGATAGATCATTTTTTAAAAAAGGTATTGGACAACATTTTAGTAGAAAGATGGCTGTACATAATATGTCAATGGCTCTTATATTAAAAAACTAATTATTCTGCTTGGTTTTGTCACTCCTGATACATGAACCTTCTCCATAACCTATGCATAAATCATGAAACTAAGTCCTAACCACTTCTTTTAGCTAAAAATGAACTTTCTTTGGAATAAGAAGTCCAATGTGGTTTCCCATACCCACTATCAAATTGGAAGGAACCAATTATCTAGAGAACCCATATGGCAACTGTTCCCTAGTGGCCACGATTGCCCTAAGTTTTGCAGGTCCCCAAACTTTAGACATACTTTCTATGTGCAATTGACTGTGGATGTCTCTTAATTAACAGGTTACAAAGACATTTTTGAAGAAGAGAGAGGTAATTGTCAGTTTCTGCATCTACAGCTCCTTTAAGATTACACCTGCTGTGCCTGGAGGTCAAGATGACTTTCTCCTGAGTGTTTCCAAATGTGTTAAAGCAGTCTTGCATCTTGAGAGTCAGTTGGTGGTCCTGACAGAGCCAGGCGGGTCTACAAAGTGCGCACTTCAGATTATTAAGAGCTGGCTGGAAGGAAGTAGAAATCAGGCTGCATACAATTTGTAATTTAGCAGTCAAAACCCAGTGGAAACGAGAAATCTTGGCTTTGGTTTGTTTTCTGTTTTGGCATGCATGTAATTAAGAGATTAATCCGCTTAGGTTGGCGCAGAAACAGGAAAAATGCAACCTTGGTGGAGCAGAGGCTAGAAGCTTATAGACTAGGGGGGGAAGATGGAGATCAGTCCAGACGTTTTAGCAGGTTTATTAGAAACTGGCATTGCATTCTCTGGATGCCACACTCATAGCTGTCCAACTGGTGGTGGGTTGTATGGAGGCCAGCAATGTGTTTTTTTTTTCCTGATAACAGACTGTATATTAAACCTCTTCGGCGAGTAATTGAAAACAGGACAATCAAGAGTGCAAGCGTAATGACTAATAGGCAATGCAAAACTGGAAGAGAGTATAACCCCCAACCTCCTTTATCGCAAATAGTCAGCCCTATCCTATAGAATGGTCTAACAGACATGTACCAAAAGTTACAGATTTTTGTAGAATCTTTATGGTAAAATGTAAAAGCTGGAATGAAGCAAAAGCATTGATTCATTGATAAAAACCATGATTGATACAGAATGCCATGAGGACATCTCGCGAGATTATCTCCCATGCTCTGGTATGTTCTTAAGATGTCTTGCCTGCTCTAGTGTACTCTGAGACCATCTCACCTCTTCTGAGGAAATCTTACATGTTCCTTTATGCTTTGAGCATGTCTTGACTTCCAAACTGTGTGCAGAAGATGCCGTATCTGCTTCTATATAGTGTATCGCTATCTCACCAGGCCTGCTAAGCACTGTGGACATCTTGCTTGCTCTGGTATGCCCTGAAGATATATCTTCTGCTTCATTATGCTTTGTTGATATCTTGCTGGATCCAGTAGTCCCTGAAGACATATCATCTGCTCCCTAATCATTCTTGAGGGCTTCAGTATGCTCTGAGGATATGACACTTGCTCTGGTATGTCTGGGATGACTCGCCTGTTCCAGGATGCTCTGAGACCTTCTCACTAGTTCCGATAAGCTCTAAGGACATCTTGCTTGCTCCAGTATAATTTGAAGACATCCCGCCTGCTTTGGAGATTTCTCGGAGTCTGTTTTTAGGAAATCTTGCTGGTCCAGGATGCCCTGACATCTCGTTTGCTTTGGTATGCTCTGCGGCCTTCTTGCTGGCTCCATTACACTCTGAGGATATGATGTTTGCTCTAGTATACACTGTGAATGTCTCACCAGTTCCAGTATAGACTCAGGCCTTCTTAGCTCTGAGAATTTTTTGCCTGCCCTCGTATACTATTATCTATTATGCTTTGAAGAATTCTCACTTGTTCCATTATGAACTACACCTATTTTGGTATGCTGTGAGGATGTCTCAAATACTCTGTTATGCTCTCATCCTTTGTCGACTGGTCTAGTATGCTTGGAAAACACTTCCCGACTCATTCCGATATGCTCGACTGCTCCAGTTTGAGGACATCTTGGAAGCTCCTGTAAGAGGACATTGTGATTGCTTCAGCATAAGAATGTCTCACCTGCTCCAGTTTGAGAATTACTCATTTTCTCCAGTATAATGAAGCTGCTCATACTGGCTACTTCAGGATGAGGACATCTCACCTCCACCAATATGAGGACATCACGTCTACTCCAGTACGAGAACACCTCGCCTGGTCCAGAACGGGAATCTCTCAACCGCTCCGGTATGAGGATATATCAACTGCTCCAGTAAAGGTGTTTCAACTGCTCCATTAGGAAAACATCTCAACTTTTCCAGTTTGATGGAATTTCACCTGCACTAGTATGAGGATGTCCCACCTGCTCCAGTATGAGCATGTCTTGTCTGCTCCAGCATGAGAACGTCTCGCCTGCTCCAGTATGACAATGCCTGACCTGCTCAATTATGAGAATGTCTTGCTTGCTCCAGTGTGAGAAATTCTTGCTTGCTACAGTGGAAAGACATCTCGCCTGCTCCTGTATAAGTTCATCCCTCCTGCTCCAGTATAAAGACTTCTTTACTGCTCCAGTTTGAGGACATTACGATTGCTCCAGCATAAGAATGTCTCACACACTCCAGTTTGAGAATTACTCATTTGTTCCAGTATAAAGAAGATGCTGTTACTGGCTACTCCAGGATGAGGACACCTCAATATGAGGTCATCTCGCCTGCTTCAGTATAAGGATATCTTGCCTGCTACAGTATGACAAAGTCTCACTTGCTCCAGCATAATGAAGTCTTGGCTGCTCCAGTATGAGGATATCTCAGTTGCTCCAGTATAATGATGTCTTGACTGCTCCAGTATGAGGATATCTCAGTTGCTCCAGTGTAAGGATGTCTCGGCTGCTCCAGCATGAGAACAACTTGGCTGCTCCAGTATGAGAATGTCTTGCTTGCTCCAGTATAAGGATGTCTTGGCTGCTCTAGTATGTGGATATCTTGCCTGCTCTAGTATGAGGACATCTCACCTGCTGCAGTATGAGCACATTTCAACAGTCCAGTATGCAGACTTCTCGCCTACTCTAGTATGAAGATATTTCACCTCCTCCAGCATGAGGTAATTTCATCTGCTCTAGTATGAGGACATAACACCTGTTCCAGTATAAGGAATAAGGATGTTTCGCCTGTCCAGTATGCAGGTTTCTCGTCTAATCTAGTATGAAGATATTTCACCCCTTCCATCATGAGGACATCTTGCCAACTTCAGTATGAGGACATCTTGCCTGCTCCAGTATGAGGACATCTTCTTAGCTCCAGTACCAGGCCATCTTTTTGCCCCAGTATAAGGATGTCTTGGCTGCTCCAGTATAAAGACTTATTGGCTTCTCCAGTGTAAGGACATCTTGCCTGCTCTAGTATGAGGACATCTTCTTAGCTCCAGTATCAGGACATCTCTTTGCCCCAGTATAAGGATGTCTTGGCTGCTCCAGTATAAAGACTTATTGGCTTCCCCAGTGTAAGGACATCTTGCCTGCTCTAGTATGAGAACATTTTGCCTGCTCTAGTATGAGGACATCTTGCCTTCTCCAGTATGAGGACATTTTGTCTGCTCCAGAATGAGGATACCTCTTCTGTTCTGGTGTGAGGACATCTTGGCTGCTCCAGTATGAAGACATCTCGATTGCTCCAGAATGGGAACGTCTCGCCTGCTCCTTTTTCCTCTTCACACTATTCTACACATCTATCATCGAAACAAAAAACAAGTACATCTGCTTTCAATAAAGGCAAATGGCGACAATGAAGGAAGAAGTGGTATCTGCATGATGACAGCGGCGAGACGACGGATACTTCCCTGTGATCAGTTACATCTGATTGCTTTATTAAACCAAGCAAGAAACATCACACAAATGTTACCATCTGTTGCTTATGATTTTCTGTTTAGGGTTATCACGGTGTCTAAAAAACAAGCAGATTAAGCAGATTAAGCAGATTACTTCGGCAATATGCTACTTGGCTAAACGCATGAATATATAATCATTGATATGCTAATCCTGAGGAATTCATTACGGAAGTAACAGAGTATTACTAAAAAGTTAGACGTGGCAGAGGACACTGGTGACTGTCCTATCTGGCAGAAGATAGGTAGTGTGGGGATCCATTCTCTTAGGTAGGCGTTAGCACAGGTAATGTGGTTTGGTACAAACATGTGCACTTAGCCTAAGCTCCTGCAGCTTCCAGAAGTGTTCATCTCCATGCACAGTTCACACTGAACAGGCCGCAGCTTCCACAAATTACTCTGTCCAGTTTTCCTAGCTAACCCCTGCAGTCTCCACTCAGAGAGAGACTCTGGCTTGTATCTCTCCCAGCTACAGCTCACGTTTTGGCTGGTCACTCACCAGCTTCAACATCCAGCAGACTGACAGCTACTCTAGGTGAACCCATGCCCTGGTTCTTAGTCAAAGCTAACCAGGTGCATCTAGTTAAGACCTGCAGTGCTAGGATTTAACCCTAGCCTACCTAACTAGAGTATAATAGATAGACAAATAGAAAAATCAAAGCAGCACGTTTTCTTGCAAAGAAGGATGTCTCCAAGGTTGTCATCAAGACCTCGTTTAGCTAATCTTTAGTTTTCGTACACTATAACCCCACAACATATGGAAGATGGGGGCACTAGCTGAATGTACTGTACGTCCCAGGCCATTTTTGCCACCATCACCAGTCCCTATTTAGGTTTTGGAGCTCAATGGTTGGTGGATGACCATATGTAGTGGCTCCCTTTGCTCTCCCAGTACGTACATATACCCTATACATCTGTATTTCAGCCCATGCCGCATGTTTCTTGTAGATATCCTCGAGATGCTTGGTGCATCCCATCGAATCCTTTATATAACGCTCTGTTGCCAGCTGCCAGCTGTAAGATGTGATAATAGGAGACATAGTCGGAGGCTGATCTCGGCATTCTGCTTTGTTTACATTCTCTCTAATTCTATTAATCTTACAGCTATTCTTTCCCATTATCTTGGAGGAGGAAGAGCAACACTCAACACTTTTCCGCTTTATTATATTAGTCTAATTTGACAAGAAAGGACGCCTGCCGGCTGAATGAAGACACCGGTCCGAACAAGGGGAACGCTATCAGCTGTTTTACGGCTCACTTCCCATACAGAAACCATCACGGATCCCGGAGACGGGAATCTTATAGCATTAGCTCAATGCGGTGACCAAAGTCGCTCCAACTGGAGATATTAATTTATTATTATTATTTATTGCTATTATTATTGTTTTATAAATCTATATATCACACAGTATTTATACATTGCATTACACGGTGCTATACTATAAAATCTAGTTACGTTATGAATCGCTGCATAGTGCAAATAAATCACCTGGAAACTGTCAAAACATTCAGGATTCAGCACTGTTTGCCAGCTCCAGCGGACAGTACCCAAGCGCTGGCATGCGATCTGCATACTTGTGGTCATGTACCAGGTGATGCATAAAATATACTTTAAAAATGTAACCAGAGGTATCGACCCTGGGTGGTAGGGAGATTCCCACTGAGGCTATGTTCACCTGACTTACGTTGCGTTGATTCTCTCTAAGCATGGCAAAAACGCAGCAAATCTACTGCTTTTTCAGAAAATCGTGACACAAAAAAATGAAAACGCATTGTGTGAGCCCAGCCTTATGGATGATAGAACAATAACAGTCAGTTGAGAAACACGGAGGCAACGCGCTTTATGGTTTCAGGAGTCCCACATGAGGCAACAGATGTAGATACTTCACACTTCCCACATTCTGCTGGCAAGTACCTCAGCAGCTCTTTCTTCACTTCGCAACAGTCTCTGTGTCCCTATGTCAGGAACTCACAAGAGCAGTGTCAGTCCAACCTCCTGGCATTGTCTTCTCTATGGCAATGCCTTTCAGTAGAGGCACATAGGCAGTCGTCTCCAGACTTCTCTGGCATGGCACTGCTCTCCAGCTTCCTCACCATTTACAGGTGGTTATCTCCTTGGCCATTAGAGGCAGGTGCCCCCCTTCAGTCTCTGTCCTCCTGTTCTCTGTAACTGTCCTAAACATCTCCATCTGGAACAGCTCAAGCAGTAGCTTTTCTTGTTCCTCTGCAAGTCTTTCTGAGTCTTGTGGTGCACCTTAACAGTGTTTACCTCCTCCCTATTGCTAACTGCCTAGTCCCGATTGCATTTCTTGGGTACACCTTGCAACTTTTGAAGAGTGAAGCAGGAGGTGATTTTTCAACCTGGTGGGTGACAGAGTCACGGTGTGCAAAAATTAAGAAAATGCTGTAAGCCTACGCCCGATTCCCGTTTTCTCGGGGTTAAGACATAATCATAAGTCCCTTTTATATATATATATATATATATATATATATATATGCCGCAATAACATCGGACAATAACATCTGCTCTACTTGTTGATGGTTTCCAAATGGCAGATTATTATTTTTTTCTTAACACAGAGGGAAAACAAACTGAAAAATGAGCGTAAAGATAAAAAGCCAGTGACTGCACAACGCAAAGGGACGGCCAATTACTCTATAGAGCAAATTCTGGAGTTTGATAAAAATAAGGACGAATCGTTGCGTAAAGAACAGTGTGAGTGACCTTCTGCGAGTTCTCAGAGAATCATTTTTATCCCTTGTGAATTCATTAGAGATGATTAACAACTGGCGTCATTAGTATCGGTGTAAACGTTGACGTGTGCGCCATTGTCAGCTATGTCGGGCGAGTGTGCGGGAAGGTTTCCGAGAGTCTCTCTGCTTCTTCCAAATTCCCTTTTCACTGAAGGTTTATTAGTAATTATAAAAGTCTGAAAATACTTCTAAGGAATTACTGGCCATGACCATGCAGGAAGTTTCTGACCCATAGAGCTCACTAACAGCCACGATTAATCCTCTGCGAATACTTGGCTTTCAAGATTCCCCCTTGGAAATGTCTACAAGCGAAGCAGGAAATTCTACCATTTTCCCTGGCAACAACTGAACAATAAAAACAGACTTAAAGGCTATGTGTGATCAAAAAACGGCCAACTTCAAAATGGAGTCTGCATGCACTATTAGACAGATATCTTAGACCTGATGAGGCTGGTGTACTTACTGTGATTATCCATATAAAAAAGCTGTGTAAAACTGATATAAGAATGAACATTTCATGAGTCTGCTAAGGAGTGAGAGAGCTCAAGTATATTCAGATTTTGTCCGCGCAGTCTGACCGACAGCTGCAGCTTGTACTGAGCAGGGTGAGGTTATAATCAGCTGCAGGGAGGAAGGACATTGAGGAGTGCTCATTTTGGATAAGTGGATGGGGATGCAGGAAAAGAGACACTGAGAAGCGGTCGATCAGACCAGGTAGAAGGAGAATCAGATTAGAATTTGATAATTATACAGCCTTTCATACATGGAATCAGGGGCATAACGACCGCGGTCTCAGAGCCACGGCCGTCACCAGGTCATGGGGGTGGTGTCCCACTGATGCCAATGCAAACTTCAACTGGATGCGCGTCCTCAGATGCACATCCAGCTGAGTGGTTTATTTTTTTTTCCTTGCATTGATGAACAGCGGCAGAATGGGAGACATATACCAGGACTGGGGTTATATGTAACAGGATGGAGGACATACCGTTGTGTGAAAACGTTTTTGCCCCCTTCGTGATGTTCTATTCTGTCATAATTTAATTTTTCGGATCACCAAACAAATGTAAATATTAGACAAAAGATAACACAAGGAATCACAAAATGGAGTTTATAAATGAAGGTCTTCATTATTATGGGTATAAGAAATCCAAACCTACAGGGCCATGCGTGAAAAAGTGATTGCCCCCTATACCTAATAACTGGTTGGGCCGCCCTTAGCAGCAACAACTGCAATCAAGCAATTATTTATTTATTTAGTCCCTCAAAGTGACCTGGGAGTCAGAGATGTGTCCAGGTGTCTTTCACATGCCGTCCTCAATCCATCTGAGTGCTATTTTCATCCATTTCAGCCATTTTGTTGTCCCTCGGCCCTCCTGTTAGGTCTTTGGAAAAATGCTTGAGTTTTCATTATACTCGTTACTCAAGTTGGGCCCATCCGAGCATCCGACCTGCTCGATTCGAGTTCTGAACTCTCAAGCATTTCAGTACCAGATCATTACTAAAACTACGTCCTGTTAGTACAATGATTGCTCCTGTGGATCAATGGTGGGACAACTCTACATTATTCAGTTACAGCTAACACCAAGCACCTCTACTTTCTACTCAATGGAGGCTGCAGCGCTCCCAGGCAGCATGAGCCTAAATGCACCAAATCTCCCATCTTGGTGGTAAGAAAACATCCTACTTTGTGAATATGCTATAAATGTATGGTGTCAGTATAAGCATCCCTGGTGATCTAGTGCAGTATGATTTTAATATCGGCACCCTGGTTGTCTACTGCATTATGGTGTGTGGTAGAGCGGCTCACTCAGCTACACAAGGAGGTAGACACGGGTACACTGAGGCTTTAAGAATGACCTTTAGTTTATTATAGGCAGCATAAACCAAGGTGAAGTAAAACAAATACAGCCCTCTGGGCAAAACAGGAAAACAAAACAAAACGGTGGCCGAACAAACAAGTCCTTCTGAGAGCGGGGTTCTTCCCTCTCACTGTTAGAGTCTAGTGCAATATGGTGTCAATATCAGCATTTCTGGTGGTCTAGCGCTTTGTTGGGGTTAATGTCGGCGTTCTTGGTGGTTCCTAGTGCAGTAAATGGTTGCTTTCAGCATCCCTGATTGCGGAATGTGTTGGTGAATGCCTTCCCTTAGTGGTTAATTACACCTGAAGTCTAGTAGTTCTGCCCTTAGACACCAGCAACATTATTATCATACAGTCAATCGCTGTCAGTCTACAAAAGAAGTCTCCCACCTGTCAATCTTCTGTCATCCTGCACCCAACACATTAGAAATATCGGCTGTGCCCACTATTATGGGGCCATCATTCTTGTCATCATTCTTTGGTAAGGAACCAGTTCTGAAGTCTCCAGTTGTGCCGTGACTGATCTGTGCCATACAGCAGGAGTTGCGGGGTCAGTTCTCTCATCCTGAAGCTCCCGACTCCCCACAACACCAATCAGGAAACTTTTTTTCAACCTGACAACTCCTAAAAGTTAAAGAAATCCACAGTCACAGCGAGGCAGTGACCATCAGCCGATTTGTCGGGTAGTAAATTATCAATGCGTGATTCTGCCGACATGGGGCTGATTTATTACAAAAGACTAAATTGGCTACGGAGAACAATTAGCCGCGGAAAGTTTTGAGCAAATTCTTTTCTAATCTGTTCTCTGCTGGAGCCGATGGTAGCAGTGTTCTAGGAAGGCGCCGCTGATGGGGATCCCAACTCTTCATACAAATCTATTATGTTTTCTGATTAGCATTAATGAATGCGAGATTATAATAAAGGGCTACAGGAAGCTGATTACATGACCAGTGCCACATGGACCCCCCTCCCCGTCTGGAGACCAGTCACGACTCTCAATAGTTCCCATTAGAGTTGAGCGACCTTGACCTTTTTAGAGTCGAGCCGGGTTTCGCGAAACCCGACTATCTCAAAAGTCGGGTCGAGTGAAATCGGCCGATTATGACGTAAAGTCGGGATCGACCGAAACACGAAACCCAATGCAAGTCAATGGGGCAGCATAGTCGGCAGTGAGTGGGGGCCAGGAAAACACCTAGAGTGCCCATTTTAATGTCAAAACCATCCATTCTTCTTAATGAAGCTTGTCAAGCGTAATTTACCTTATAATAATTGGAAGGCATTTGAAATTGGGGGTCATTTGGCTAAAGTTGTGGTGGGTAGGGCTGGTTCAAGTAATTAGTGGGCCCAGGAAATCTGGACCACGTCACGGCAGTGGAGCAGGGAGAGGTAAGTATTTCAACTTTGCAAGTGCTGTGAACCTGAGCAAGCAGGGGGGGCCCACTCGTTGGCATTGGCACTGGCACAGGGCCCCTCAAAGTACAGGGGTGTGTTTCCACGGCGGGGGCACCTCCCACCGGCAGCAACACTTTTGCGTACCATGAGAGGCCCTGTGCCAGTGACGTCGCCAACTAGTATTCCTCCCCCCACCTGATGAAGGAACCTGCACTTTCATCTGCACCTTCCTGTTTGTCCCCGTGTAAGGTGGTATGGTATGCGGGAAGGGGGACCTGACTTTCAGCAGGGTCACAATCTTGCAGTGTAGCGTGCACGGGAAATGTTGCGTTATGGGTCAATGTACCAGCAGACTCATCTATCACTGGCTGGGCAATGGGCAGGATGAGGAGGAAACACAGATATAGGCCCAAAGAATAAAGTGGGCTAAATGCAGTTCAAAATTGGTAACACAGGACTAACCAGGGGACATTGCAGTGGAGGACAACTGGAATGAGAGGCTGACACAGAGAGTAGGCCCAAATCAGTAAATAGTCGAAATGCAGTTCAAAATTGGCAACAGTAGTAAACAGGCGGCACAGCTTTGTTCAGTGGAGGAGAACAGCAAGGAGTGGCAGACACCGATAGTAGGCCCCAACCCAACTAGTAGGCCAAATGCAGTCTAACATTAACAACTACTTAACGAGCGCCTGAAAATGGAATTTCAGGACAGGAAACCAGGAGAACAGCAAGGAGCGGCAGACACCGATAGTAGGCCCCAAACCAACTAGTACGCCAAATGCAGTTGTTCCGTTTAACCACAATTTAATGAGAACCTGAAGATAGAAGTTCAGGAAAGGCAACCTGGAGAAAACCTTGGAGTGGAACACACCATCTCTCTACACCCCATACCCAATTTGTAGGTCTAATGCAGCGTAGTTTCCAACAACTACTAAACGAGAGCATGATGATCGAAGCATTGGCGAGGAAACCTGGGGAACACCTTGGAGTGGAACACACCATCTCTCTACACCCCATACCCAATTTGTAGGCCTAATGCAGCGTAGTTTCCAACAACTACTAAACGAGAGCATGATGATCGAAGCATTGGCGAGGAAACCTGGGGAACACCTTGGAGTGGAACACACCATCTCTCTACAGTGGAACACACCATCTCTCTACACCCCATACCCAATTTGTAGGCCTAATGCAGCGTAGTTTCCAACAACTACTAAACGAGAGCCGGAAGATCGAAGCTCAGGAAAGGCAACCTGGAGAACACCTTGGAGTGGAAGAAACCATCTCTCTACACCCCATACCCAATTTGTAGGCCTAATGCAGCGTAGTTTCCAACAACTGCTAAACGAGAGCCGGAAGATCGAAGCAATGGAGAGGAAACCTGGGGAACACCTTGGAGTGTAACACACCATCTCTCTACACCCCATACCCAATTTGTAGGCCTAATGCAGCATAGTTTCCAACAACTACTAAACGAGAGCATGAAGATCGAAGCATTGGCGAGGAAACCTGGGGAACACCTTGGAGTGGAACACACCATCTCTCTACAGTGGAACACACCATCTCTCTACACCCCATACCCAATTTGTAGGCCTAATGCAGCGTAGTTTCCAACAACTACTAAACGAGAGCCGGAAGATCGAAGCTCAGGAAAGGCAACCTGGGGAACACCTTGGAGTGGAACACACCATCTCTCTACACCCCATACCCAATTTGTAGGCCTAATGCAGCGTAGTTTCCAACAACTACTAAACGAGAGCCGGAAGATCGAAGCAATGGAGAGGAAACCTGGGGAACACCTTGGAGTGTAACACACCATCTCTCTACACCCCATACCCAATTTGTAGGCCTAATGCAGCGTAGTTTCCAACAACTACTAAACGAGAGCCGGAAGATCGAAGCAATGGAGAGGAAACCTGGGGAACACCTTGGAGTGTAACACACCATCTCTCTACACCCCATACCCCATGTAGGCCTAATGCAGCGTAGTTTCCAACAACTACTAAACGAGAGCCGGAAGATCGAAGCAATGGAGAGGAAACCTGGGGAACACCTTGGAGTGTAACACACCATCTCTCTACACCCCATACACAATTTGTAGGCCTAATGCAGCGTAGTTTCCAACAACTACTAAACGAGAGCCGGAAGATCGAAGCAATGGAGAGGAAACCTGGGGAACACCTTGGAGTGTAACACACCATCTCTCTACACCCCATACCCAATTTGTAGGCCTAATGCAGCGTAGTTTCCAACAACTACTAAACGAGAGCATGATGATCGAAGCATTGGCGAGGAAACCTGGGGAACACCTTGGAGTGGAACACACCATCTCTCTACAGTGGAACACACCATCTCTCTACACCCCATACCCAATTTGTAGGCCTAATGCAGCGTAGTTTCCAACAACTACTAAACGAGAGCCGGAAGATCGAAGCTCAGGAAAGGCAACCTGGGGAACACCTTGGAGTGGAACACACCATCTCTCTACACCCCATACCCAATTTGTAGGCCCAATGCAGCGTAGTTTCCAACAACTACTAAACGAGAGCCAGAAGATCGAAGCTCAGGAAAGGCAACCTGGGGAACACCTTGGAGTGTAACAAACCCTCTCTCTACACCACGGAAGGGCTGATTCTTAGGAAGGAAGGCTGTCGGAAAGAAGCAGGGCGCGTCCGAGGGTGATTATATTCTTATTAGGTATATACTCACCCTCGGACGCGCCCTGCTTCTTTATTTGTAATGAATGTTTATTTGCAATGTGGTTTTGACTTACTCAATTTTTTTGGTAAATAATGATTTTATTATTTTCATTGTTTTGCATCTTCTTGGCAATAATATAAAGAAGATGCGACAGGACAACACTCGGTGGATGCCATATCTGTGTTTAAAATTGAAAAAACCTTTCAGTTAACTACTTGCAGGAGAAAGTTATTGTAGCTGGTGGCCATTTTTAGTACTGTACCAGATTTTTGTTGTATGTGTTTGTTTTTAATGTTAAAATGTCTGCATTTGATATCTCTCCAGTATTTTCTTTTTTATAAGCAAAATACTTATTTTTATATTTTCTGATGTTGGTTCCAGGGGTACACGGGCAGCAGTGGTGTGGTCAGTGGAGGCCTAGTGGAAGGAGTGACCGCAGACAGGCATCGAAGGCCTAAAATAATAACACATGGCTGTAGGCAATTTTAAATTGGTTCCAGGGGTACACGGGCAGCAGTGGTGTGGTCAGTGGAGGCCTAGTGGAAGGAGTGACCGCAGACAGGCATCGAAGGCCTAAAATAATAACACATGGCTGTAGGCAATTTTAAATTGGTTCCAGGGGTACACGGGCAGCAGTGGTGTGGTCAGTGGAGGCCTAGTGGAAGGAGTCACCGCAGACAGGCATCGAAGGCCTAAAATAATAACACATGGCTGTAGGCAATTTTAAATTGGTTACAGGGGTACACGGGCAGCAGTGGTGTGGTCAGTGGAGGCCTAGTGGAAGGAGTGACCGCAGACAGGCATCGAAGGCCTAAAATAATAACACATGGCTGTAGGCAATTTTAAATTGGTTACAGGGGTACACGGGCAGCAGTGGTGTGGTCAGTGGAGGCCTAGTGGAAGGAGTGACCACAGACAGGCATCGAAGGCCTAACATAACAAAAATGTCAATACAATGGTATTGTCAGTGGCAGGCATTGAAGGATGTCAGCGCATAGACTAAACATTGGTGGAGCTGTGAGATAATTTTGCAAGTGGTAGAGCACTGTTTGAGCTGGGGTGGGGGGAAACTGTCTTGTGGCCGGCGGTACAGGCCCAGGGCCCCTCATATTACAACGGTGTGTCTGACGTTGGGTGCGCACCACCACCGCCAGAGACACTTTATTGTACTAGGAGGGACCCAGTGGCAGTGCCGTCGACCAAAAGCGGGCTCACCCACCTCTTCAGACAAACTGCACTCTCACGGGTGCTGTCGCCAAGTGTCGATACCACGGCCCCGTGTGGGGAGTTTGGCCATTTAGTGAGGTGTAAACATGTCGTATGCTGGACAATCAGGTGCAGAAAATTACGAGATTGGAAAAGGCATTCAGAATAGTCCACAGGCAAGACCTTTTCATAGGAAAGCTAGGTGTCAGCCGGGCAAGGTGGGGCAAAAGATTTCGAAATCCAGTTGTGGTTCATTTTAATGAAGGTTAGATCGTCTACATTTTGGGTAGCCAGACGAGTCCTTTTTTCTGTTAGTATTGAACCTGCAGCACTGAATACTTTTTCTGATAGGACACTAGCTGCCGGGCAAGCAAGCTCCTGCAATGCATATTCTGCCAATTCTGGCCAGGTGTCTAATTTTGATGCCCAGTAATCAAATGGGAATGACGGTTGAGGGAGAACATCGATAAGGGATGAAAAATAGTTTGTAACCATACTGGACAAATGTTGTCTCCTGTCACTTTGAATTGATGCTGCAGTACCTGTCCTGTCTGCGGTCATAGCAAAATCACTCCACAACCTGGTCAGAAAACCCCTCTGGCCAACGCCACTCCTGATTTCTGCCCCTCTAACTCCTCTGGTCTGCTGGCCCCTGCAGCTCGTGTGAGAACGATTACGGGCGCTGTGTGCAGGGAATGCCAGAAGCAAACGGTCAACAAGAGTTGATTGTTTGGTTGCTAATATTATTTCCAAGTTCTCATGTGGCATTATATTTTGCAATTTGCCTTTATAGCGAGGATCAAGGAGGCAGGCCAACCAGTAATCGTCATCATTCATCATTTTAGTTATGCGTGTGTCCCTTTTGAGGATACGTAAGGCATAATCCGCCATGTGGGCCAAAGTTCCAGTTCTCAAATCTGCGGTTGTGCTTGGTTGAGGGGCAGTTTCAGGCAAATCCACGTCACTTGTGTCCCTCAAAAAACCAGAACCCGGCCTTGCCGCGCCACCAATTTCCAGTGGCCCCGGAAAAGCTTCCTCATTAAAAATATAATCATCCCCATCATCCTCCTCATCCTCCTCCACCTCTTCGCCCGCTACCTCGTCCTGTACACTGCCCTGGCCAGACAATGGCTGACTGTCATCAAGGCTTTCCTCTTCCTCAGCTGCAGACGCCTGATCCTTTATGTGCGTCAAACTTTGCATCAGCAGACGCATTAGGGGGATGCTCATGCTTATTATGGCGTTGTCTGCACTAACCAGCCGTGTGCATTCCTCAAAACACTGAAGGACTTGACACATGTCTTGATTCTTCGACCACTGCACACCTGACAACTCCATGTCTGCCATCCTACTGCCTGCCCGTGTATGTGTATCCTCCCACAAAAACATAACAGCCCGCCTCTGTTCACACAGTCTCTGAAGCATGTGCAGTGTTGAGTTCCACCTTGTTGCAACGTCTATGATTAGGCGATGCTGGGGAAGGTTCAAAGAACGCTGATAGGTCTGCATACGGCTGGAGTGTACGGGCGAACAGCGGATATGTGAGCAAAGTCCACGCACTTTGAGGAGCAGGTCGGATAACCCCGGATAACTTTTCAGGAAGCACTGCACCACCAGGTTTAAGGTGTGAGCCAGGCAAGGAATGTGTTCCAGTTGGGAAAGGGAGATGGCAGCCATGAAATTCCTTCCGTTATCACTCACTACGTTGCCTGCCTCAAGATCTACAGTGCCCAGCCACGACTGCGTTTCTTTCTGCAAGAACTCGGACAGAACTTCCGCGGTGTGTCTGTTGTCGCCCAAACACTTCATAGCCAATACAGCCTGCTGACGTTTGCCAGTAGCTGCCCCATAATGGGAGACCTGGTGTGCAACAGTGGCAGCTGCGGATGGAGTGGTTGTGCGACTGCGGTCTGTGGACGAGCTCTCGCTTCTGCAGGAGGACGAAGAGGAGGAGGAGGGGGTGCGAACGGCTACAGCCAATTGTTTCCTAGACCGTGGGCTAGGCAGAACTGTCCCAAACTTGCTGTCCCCTGTGGACCCTGCATCCACCACATTTACCCAGTGTGCCGTGATGGACACGTAACGTCCCTGGCCATGCCTACTGGTCCATGCATCTGTTGTCAGGTGCACCTTTGTGCTCACAGATTGCCTGAGTGCATGGACGATGCGCTCTTTAACATGCTGGTGGAGGGCTGGGATGGCTTTTCTGGAAAAAAAGTGTCGACTGGGTAGCTCGTAGCGTGGTACAGCGTAGTCCATCAGGGCTTTGAAAGCTTCGCTTTCAACTAACCGGTAGGGCATCATCTCTAACGAGATTAGTCTAGCTATGTGTGCGTTCAAACCCTGTGTACGCGGATGCGAGGCTAAGTACTTCCTTTTTCTAACCATAGTCTCATGTAGGGTGAGCTGGACTGGAGAGCTGGAGATCGTGGAACTAGCGGGGGTGCCGGTGGACATGGCAGACTGAGAGACGGTGGGAGATGGTATTGTTGCCACCGGTGCCCTAGATGCAGTGTTTCCTACTACGAAACTGGTGATTCCCTGACCCTGACTGCTTTGGCCTGGCAAAGAAACCTGCACAGATACTGCAGGTGGTGCGGAAAATGGTGGCCCTACACTGCCGGAAGGGATGTTGCGTTGCTGACTAGCTTCATTGGCCGAGGGTGCTACAACCTTAAGGGACGTTTGGTAGTTAGTCCAGGCTTGCAAATGCATGGTGGTTAAATGTCTATGCATGCAACTTGTATTGAGACTTTTCAGATTCTGTCCTCTGCTTAAGGTAGTTGAACATTTTTGACAGATGACTTTGCGCTGATCAATTGGATGTTGTTTAAAAAAATGCCAGACTGCACTCTTTCTAGCATCGGATACCTTTTCAGGCATTGCAGACTGAGCTTTAACCGGATGGCCACGCTGTCCTCCAACAGGTTTTGGCTTTGCCACGCGTTTTGGGCAAGATATGGGCCCGGCAGATGGAACCTGTTGCGATGTTGATGCCTGCTGCGGCCCCTCCTCCTCCGCTTCAGAACTGCTGCCGCCTGCACCCTGTTCCCCCAATGGCTGCCAATCGGGGTCAAGAACTGGGTCATCTATTACCTCTTCTTGTAGCTCGTGTGCAACTTCGTCTGTGTCACCGTGTCGGTCGGTGGTATAGCGTTCGTGATGGGGCAACATAGTCTCATCAGGGTCTGATTCTTGATCAGCACCCTGCGAGGGCAATGTTGTGGTCTGAGTCAAAGGACCAGCATAGTAGTCTGGCTGTGGCTGTGCATCAGTGCACTCCATGTCAGATTCAACTTGTAATGGGCATGGACTGTTAACTGCTTCACTTTCTAAGCCAGGGACGGTATGTGTAAAGAGCTCCATGGAGTAACCCGTTGTGTCGCCTGCTGCATTCTTCTCTGTTGTTGTTTTTGCTGAAGAGGACAAGGAAGCGACTTGTCCCTGACCGTGAACATCCACTAACGACGCGCTGCTTTGACATTTACCAGTTTCACGAGAGGAGGCAAAAGAGCTAGAGGCTGAGTCAGCAAGATAAGCCAAAACTTGCTCTTGCTGCTCCGGCTTTAAAAGCGGTTTTCCTACTCCCAGAAAAGGGAGCGTTCGAGGCCTTGTGTAGCCAGACGACGAACCTGGCTCCACAGCTCCAGACTTAGGTGCAATATTTTTTTTCCCACGACCAGCTGATGCTCCACCACTACCACTACCCTCATTACCAGCTGACAATGAACGCCCCCGGCCACGACCTCTTCCACCATACTTCCTCATTGTTTTAAAAACGTAAACAAACTAACGGTATTTGTTGCTGTCACACAAATTACACGGTGAGCTATAACTTCAGTATGATTTAGCTACCCCTTTACAGGTGGGTGAGACCACAATGAAAATCAGGCACAATGTTACACACTCTGTTGTTGGTGGCAACAAATGAGAGAGATGCCACACACGCAGGACTGTCACTGAAGCGCAAATGTAAATATTAATCTCCCACTGATTTGATTTTTTTTTTTAAGGGAGACTTTAGGAAAAAAAATAGAATAAAATGATTTTTTCAGGAAGAATTTAGAAACCAAATAAAATAAAATGATTTTTTCAGGGACAATTTAGAAAACAAATAAAACAAAAAAAGGCTTTCTATGGCCCACTGAGTGAGAGATGACGCACACAGGAGTCAGGAGTGGCACACAAGCCCAGAGGCCAATATTTATCTCCCACTGATTGATGTAGTGATTTTTTCAGGTAAATTTTGGAACCCAAATCAAGCTAAAAAAAATAATAGGCTTTCTATGGCCCACAATTGGAGAGAGAGAGAGAGATGGCACACCCAGGAGTCAAGACTGGCACACAAGCAGAAAGGGCAATATTAATCTCCCACTGATTTGTTTTTTTTTTTTTTTTTCAGGGAGACTTTAGGAAAAAAAAAAATAGAATAAAATGATTTTTTCAGGAAGAATTTAGAAACCAAATAAAATAAAATGATTTTTTCAGGGAGAATTTAGAAAACAAATAAAACAAAAAAAGGCTTTCTACGGCCCACTGAGTGAGAGATGACGCACACAGGAGTCAGGAGTGGCACACAAGCCCAGAGGCCAATATTTATCTCCCACTGATTGATGTAGTGAATTTTTCAGGTAGATTTTGGAACCCAAATCAAGCTAAAAAAATAATAGGCTTTCTATGGCCCACAATTGGAGAGAGAGAGAGAGATGGCACACCCAGGAGTCAAGACTGGCACACAAGCAGAAAGGGCAATATTAATCTCCCACTGATTTGTTTTTTTTTGTTTTTTTTTTCAGGGAGACTTTAGGAAAAAAAAAAATAGAATAAAATGATTTTTTCAGGAAGAATTTAGAAACCAAAGAAAATAAATTGATTTTTTCAGGGAGAATTTAGAAAACAAATAAAACAAAAAAAGGCTTTCTATGGCCCACTGAGTGAGAGATGACGCACACAGGAGTCAGGAGTGGCACACAAGCCCAGAGGCCAATATTTATCTCCCACTGATTGATGTAGTGATTTTTTCAGGTAGATTTTAGAACCCAAATCAAGCTAAAAAAAATAATAGGCTTTCTATGGCCCACAATTGGAGAGAGAGAGAGAGATGGCACACCCAGGAGTCAAGACTGGCACACAAGGAGAAAGGGCAATATTAATCTCCCACTGATTTGTTTTTTTTTGTTTTTTTTTCAGGGAGACTTTAGGAAAAAAAAAATTGAATAAAATGATTTTTTCAGGAAGAATTTAGAAACCAAATAAAATAAAATTATTTTTTCAGGGAGAATTTAGAAATTAAATAAAACAAAAAAAGGCTTTCTATGGCCCACTGAGTGAGAGATGACGCACACAGGAGTCAGGAGTGGCACACAAGCCCAGAGGCCAATATTTATCTCCCACTGATTGATGTAGTGATTTTTTCAGGTAGATTTTGGAACCCAAATCAAGCTAAAAAAATAATAGGCTTTCTATGGCCCACAATTGGAGAGAGAGAGAGAGATGGCACACCCAGGAGTCAAGACTGGCACACAAGCAGAAAGGGCAATATTAATCTCCCACTGATTTGTTTTTTTTTTGTTTTTTTTTCAGGGAGACTTTAGGAAAAAAAAAAATAGAATAAAATGATTTTTTCAGGAAGAATTTAGAAACCAAAGAAAATAAAATGATTTTTTCAGGGAGAATTTAGAAAACAAATAAAACAAAAAAAGGCTTTCTATGGCCCACTGAATGAGAGATGACGCACACAGGAGTCAGGAGTGGCACACAAGCCCAGAGGCCAATATTTATCTCCCACTTTTTTTTTTTTGTTCCAGGGAAAATTTATAAACCCAATAAAAAAAATAATAAATAGGCTTTCTATGGCCCACTATCTGAGAGACAGAGAGAGATGGCACGCTTAGGACTGGCACACAAGCCCAAAGGCCAATATTAATCTCCCTTTTTTTTTTAGGGAGAATTTATAAAACCAAAAAAAAAAAAATAAATAGGCTTTCTATGGCCCACTATTTGTGAGAGAGATGGCACGCTCAGGACTGGCACACAAGCCCAGAGGCCAATAATTATCTCCCACTTTTTTTTTTTCCAGGGAAAATTTATAAACCCAATAAAAAAAAAAAAATAAATAGGCTTTCTATGGCCCACTATCTGAGAGAGAGAGATGGCACGCTTAGGACTGGCACACAAGCCCAAAGGCCAATATTAATCTCCCACTGATTGATTTATTGATTTTTTCAGGTAGAATTTAGAACCCAAATAAAGCAAAAAAAAAAAAAAATGGGCTTTCTATGGCCCACTGAGTGAGTGATGATGCACACAGGAGTCAGGAGTGGCACACAAGCCCTGAGGCCAATATTTTTCTCCCACTGATTGATGTAGTGATTTTTTCAGGTAGATTTTATAACCCAAATCAAGCAAAAAAATAAATAGGCTTTCTATGGCCCACTGAGTGAGAGATGGCACAGACAGGGATGGCACTCTAGCAGAAATGTCAATCTTAATCTCCCACAAAAAAAAAAAAAAAAACAGGGAGTGTCCTTCAATTACTATCTCCCTGCAGTAATCTCAACCAGGTATGGCAGGCAGCAATAAGGAGTGGACTGATGCACAAATTAAATAAAAAGTGTGTACAAACCAAAAAGATAGCTGTGCAGAAAGGAAGGAACAAGAGGATTTGTGCTTTGAAAAAAGCAGTTGGTTTGCACAGCGGCGTACACACAGCAATGCAGCTATCAGGGAGCCTTCTAGGGCAGCCCAATGAGCTACAGCGCTGAGGAAAAAAAAAAAAAAATGTAGCTTCCACTGTCCCTGCACACCGAAGGTGGTGTTGGGCAGTGGAAATCGCTACAGCACAAGCGGTTTGGTGGTTAATGGACCCTGCCTAACGCTATCCCTGCTTCTGACGAAGCGGCAGCAACCTCTCCCTAAGCTCAGATCAGCAGCAGTAAGATGGCGGTCGGCGGGAACGCCTCTTTATAGCCCCTGTGACGCCGCAGACAGCAAGCCAATCACTGCAATGCCCTTCTCTAAGATGGTGGGGACCAGGACCTATGTCATCACGCTGCCCACACTCTGCGTTTACCTTCATTGGCTGATAAATGGCGCTTTTCGCGTCATTGAAACGCGACTTTGGCGCGAAAGTCGCGTACCGCATGGCCGACCCCGCACAGGGTTCGGATCGGGTTTCATGAAACCCGACTTTGCCAAAAGTCGGCGACTTTTGAAAATGAACGACCCGTTTCGCTCAACCCTAGTTCCCATCCCCAAATACCCAGGTAAGAATGTACACAGAGGACACTACCCGTCTATACACCCACGTTTGCTCCAAATCTTTGCCAGGCTGCAATTCACATTGCAATCACTGGGTGGCCACATACAAACACAGACAGCATAATCATCTCCTGGCAGAGTATCACGTAATGTATTTATTTATTTATTTATTTATTAAAGGTCTTAATCTTATGCCACATTTCTCATTATATATATATATATATATATATATATATATATATATATATATATATATATATATATATATATATATACTGTATATACACACAATACATGGGAAATAAAAGGTCCATCTGTATCTGAACATTGGAGCAGATAGAGCAGATTTAATCCATGTTTAGTGAATGGGTTCTCAGAATACTAGGCAATCCTGTCATGTGTATATATGGAAGGCACTACCTTAAAGGGGTGCTCTCAAGTGCTTTAATTATTTAGACAGTATGAAAATGAGCAAGTTTTCAATTGACTTGCTTTTTCTATCTGTTGTCATTTAGATAGATAGATAGACATTAGATTATACTCACCCAGGGTCGGTCCCGCTGTTGGTCCGGGTCCAGCGCCTCCCATCTTCATCAGATGACGTCCTCTTCTGGTCTTTATGCTGCGGCTCCAGCGCAGGCGTACTTTATCTCCCTGTTGAGGGCAGAGCAAAGTACTGCTGTGCGCAGGCGCCGGGCCTTTCTGACTTTTCTCGGCGCCTGCGCACTGCAATTATGCGGTCATACAGATGCGGGTGATTGCAGATGGAGTGTGTCAAAACAACGCATTACTGTCTATGGGAATGCATTGGTGCGCAAGGACATGCGTAGGAATATGTTCAATGCCCTTGTGTACTTTAGACTGCGCATGTCCAGGAACTGTTTTAAGACACGCCATCCTGGAAATATCAAACACATGCGCATAAACAACGCAAACGCAGGCAAAAACGCATACAAACGCATGCACACGTGTGACACCCCAGGAGTTCGGGTATCACAGTGGTGCTGCCTTCCTCTCGGGGAGGGTAGTGCCATGCCTGGAGACAAGAGGGATCCCTTTGGCAGGTTATCTCACACACAACACCTTCTGAATTCAGGCCAGAAAGGGGAGCTCAAAACCCGGTTTTAGGGGAGCTTCCCTCAATAAACATCCTGGTCTGAAGGAGGAGTCAAGTTAGTTGGTCCAGAGAGACCAGAGAGAGCAGACGTCTGGTGCAGAGATAGGGAAGGAGCAGAGGAGTGATTAGGGGCTTAAGTAGGCTGCGATTGGGCCTCCTCTGAGCCAGAACGCAGAAACCGGGCCGCGAGAGCCCAAGGCTGTGGGGAGCTGCAAGCCCCACAGCAGAACTGGAGGGCATATGTTATGAAAGGCAATTCAGTACTACAATGGACATAGCGGTCAGAGCACATACAGTGATCTGACAATAACCCAAAATCATAGAACGAGCTCTGAGACGTGGGAACTCTGCAGACCGCAATCCCTAATCCTCTCCAAACAACACTAGAGGCAGCCGTGGATTGCGCCTAACTCTGCCTATGCAACTCGGCACAGCCTGAGAAACTAACTAGCCTGAAGATAGAAAATAAGCCTACCTTGCCTCAGAGAAATGCCCCAAAGGAAAAGGCAGCCCCCCACATATAATGACTGTGAGTTAAGATGAAAAGACAAACGTAGAGATGAAATAGATTCAGCAAAGTGAGGCCCGACTTTCTTAACAGATCGAGGATAGAAAAGGTAACTTTGCGGTCTACACAAAACCCTAAAGAACACCACGCAAAGGGGGCAAAAAGACCCTCCGTACCGAACTAACGGCACGGAGGTACACCCTTTGCGTCCCAGAGCTTCCAGCAACAAATTAGACAAGCTGGACAGAAAAAATAGCAAACAAATAGCAAAGAATAACTTAGCTATGCAGAGCAGCAGGCCACAGGAATGATCCAGGGAAAAGCAAGTCCAACACTGGAACATTGACAGGAAGCCAGGATCAAAGCATTAGGTGGAGTTAAGTAGAGAAGCACCTAACGACCTCACCAGATCACCTGAGGGAGGAAACTCAGAAGCCGCAGTACCACTTCCCTCCACCAACAGAAGCTCACAGAGAGAATCAGCCGAAGTACCACTTGTGACCACAGGAGGGAGCTCTGCCACAGAATTCACAACAGTACCCCCTTCCTTGAGGAGGGGTCACCGAACCCTCACCAGAGCCCCCAGGCCGACCAGGATGAGCCACATGAAAGGCACGAACAAGATCGGGAGCATGGACATCAGAGGCAAAAACCCAGGAATTATCTTCCTGAGCATAACCCTTCCATTTAACCAGATACTGGAGTTTCCGTCTAGAAACACGAGAATCCAAAATCTTCTCCACAATATACTCCAATTCCCCCTCCACCAAAACCGGGGCAGGAGGATCAACAGATGGAACCACAGGTGCCACGTATCTCCGCAACAACGACCTATGGAACACGTTATGTATGGAAAAAGAATCTGGAAGGGTCAGACGAAAAGACACAGGATTAAGAACCTCAGAAATCCTATACGGACCAATGAAACGAGGTTTAAACTTAGGAGAGGAAACCTTCATAGGAATATGACGAGAAGACAACCAAACCAGATCCCCAACACGAAGTCGGGGACCCATACGGCGTCTGCGATTAGCGAAACGTTGAGCCTTCTCCTGGGACAAGGTCAAATTGTCCACCACATGAGTCCAAATCTGCTGCAACCTGTCCACCACAGTATCCACACCAGGACAGTCCGAAGACTTAACCTGTCCTGAAGAGAAACGAGGATGGAACCCAGAATTGCAGAAAAATGACGAAACAAAGGTAGCCGAGCTGGCCCGATTATTAAAGGGAACCTGTCACCTGAATTTGGCGGGACTGGTTTTGGGTCATATGGGCGGAGTTTTCGGGTGTTTGATTCACCCTTTCCTTACCCGCTGGCTGCATGCTGGCTGCAATATTGGATTGAAGTTCATTCTCTGTCCTCCATAGTACACACCTGCGCTGTGCAAGATTGCCTTGTGCAGGCGTGTACTATGGAGGACAGAGAGTGAACTTCAATCCCATATTGCAGCCAGCATGCGGCCAGCGGGTAAGGAAAGGGTGAATCAAACACCCGAAAACTCCGCCCATATGACCCAAAACCAGTCCCGCCAAATTCAGGTGACAGAGTCCCTTTAAGGGCGAACTCAGCCAAAGGCAAAAAGGACACCCAGTCATCCTGATCGGCAGAAACAAAGCATCTCAGATATGTTTCCAAGGTCTGATTGGTTCGTTCGGTCTGGCCATTAGTCTGAGGATGGAAAGCCGAGGAAAAAGACAAGTCAATGCCCATCCTACCACAAAAGGCTCGCCAAAACCTTGAAACAAACTGGGAACCTCTGTCAGAAACGATATTCTCTGGAATGCCATGTAAACGAACCACATGCTGGAAGAACAATGGCACCAAATCAGAGGAGGAAGGCAATTTAGACAAGGGTACCAGATGGACCATCTTAGAAAAGCGATCACAGACCACCCAAATGACTGACATCTTTTGAGAAACGGGAAGATCAGAAATAAAATCCATAGAGATATGTGTCCAAGGCCTCTTCGGGACCGGCAAGGGCAAAAGCAACCCACTGGCACGAGAACAGCAGGGCTTAGCCCGAGCACAAATCCCACAGAACTGCACAAAAACACGCACATCCCGCGACAGAGACGGCCACCAAAAGGATCTAGCCACCAACTCTCTGGTACCAAAGATTCCAGGATGACCAGCCAACACCGAACAATGAACCTCAGAGATAACTTTATTGGTCCACCTATCAGGGACAAACAGTCTCTCCGCTGGACAACGATCAGGTTTATTAGCCTGAAATTTTTGCAGCACCCGCCGCAAATCAGGGGAGATGGCAGACACAATTACTCCTTCCTTGAGGATACCCGCCGGCTCAGACAAACCCGGAGAGTCGGGCACAAAACTCCTAGACAGAGCATCCGCCTTCACATTATTAGAGCCCGGAAGGTACGAAATCACAAAGTTAAAACGGGCAAAAAACAGCGACCAACGAGCCTGTCTAGGATTCAACCGCTTAGCAGACTCAAGATAAGTCAAGTTCTTATGATCAGTCAATACCACCACGCGATGCTTAGCTCCTTCAAGCCAATGACGCCACTCCTCGAATGCCCACTTCATGGCCAGCAACTCTCGGTTGCCCACATCATAATTTCGCTCAGCAGGCGAAAACTTCCTGGAAAAAAAAGCGCATGGTTTCATCACTGAGCAATCAGAACCTCTCTGCGACAAAACAGCCCCTGCTCCAATCTCAGAAGCATCAACCTCGACCTGGAACGGAAGAGAAACATCTGGTTGACACAACACAGGGGCAGAAGAAAAACGACGCTTCGACTCTTGAAAAGCTTCCACAGCAGCAGAAGACCAATTGACCAAATCAGCACCCTTCTTGGTCAAATCGGTTAATGGTTTGGCAATACTAGATAAATTGCAGATGAAGCGACGATAAAAATTAGCAAAGCCCAGGAACTTTTGCAGACTTTTCAGAGATGTCGGCTGAGTCCAATCATGGATGTCTTGGACCTTAACAGGATCCATCTCGATAGCAGAAGGGGAAAAGATGAACCCCAAAAATGAAACCTTCTGCACACCAAAGAGACACTTTGATCCCTTCAGAAACAAAGAATTAGCACGCAGGACCTGAAAAACTGTTCTGACCTGCTTCACATGAGACTCCCAATCATCCGAGAAGATCAAAATGTCATCCAAGTACACAATCAGGAATTTATCCAGGTACTCTCGGAAGATGTCATGCATAAAGGACTGAAACACTGATGGAGAATTGGCAAGTCCGAATGGCATCACTAGATACTCAAAATGACCCTCGGGCGTATTAAATGCAGTTTTCCATTCATCTCCTCGCCTGATTCGCACCAGATTATACGCACCACGAAGATCTATCTTGGTGAACCAACTAGCCCCCTTAATCCGAGCAAACAAATCAGATAACAATGGCAAGGGGTACTGAAATTTAACCGTGATCTTATTTAGAAGGCGGTAATCTATACAAGGTCTCAGCGAACCATCCTTCTTGGCTACAAAAAAGAACCCTGCTCCTAATGGTGACGATGACGGGCAAATATGCCCCTTCTCCAGGGATTCCTTCACATAACTGCGCATAGCGGCGTGCTCAGGCACGGATAAATTAAACAGTCTACATTTTGGGAATTTACTACCAGGAATCAAATTGATAGCACAATCACAATCCCTATGCGGAGGTAGGGCATCGGACTTGGGCTCATCAAATACATCCCGGTAATCAGACAAGAACTCTGGAACCTCAGAAGGGGTGGATGACGAAATTGACAGAAATGGAACATCACCATGTACCCCCTGACAACCCCAGCTGGACACCGACATGGATTTCCAATCTAATACTGGATTATGGACTTGTAGCCATGGCAACCCCAACACGACCACATCATGCAGATTATGCAACACCAGAAAGCGAATAACCTCCTGATGTGCAGGAGCCATGCACATGGTCAGCTGGGTCCAGTATTGAGGCTTATTCTTGGCCAAAGGCGTGGCATCAATTCCTCTCAATGGAATAGGACACTGCAAGGGCTCTAAGAGAAACCCACAACGCCTAGCATACTCCAAGTCCATCAAATTCAGGGCAGCGCCTGAATCCACAAATGCCATGACAGAATATGATGACAAAGAGCAGATCAAGGTAACGGACAGAAGAAATTTTGACTGTACCGTACCAATGGTGGCAGACCTAGCGAACCGCTTAGTGCGCTTAGGACAATCAGAGATAGCATGAGTGGAATCACCACAGTAGAAACACAGCCCATTCAGACGTCTGTGTTCTTGTCGTTTAACTCTGGTCAAAGTCCTATCGCACTGCATAGGCTCAGGTTTAAGCTCAGGTAATACCGCCAAATGGTGCACAGATTTACGCTCACGCAAGCGTCGACCGATCTGAATGGCCAAAGACATAGACTCATTCAAACCAGCAGGCATAGGAAATCCCACCATGACATCCTTAAGGGCTTCAGAGAGACCCTTTCTGAACATAGCTGCCAGCGCAGATTCATTCCATTGAGTGAGCACGGACCACTTTCTAAATTTCTGACAATATACCTCTATCTCATCCTGACCCTGACAATGAGCCAGCAAATTTTTTTCTGCCTGATCCACAGAATTAGGCTCATCGTACAGCAATCCGAGCACCAGGAAAAACGCATCAATATTACTCAATGCAGGATCTCCTGGCGCAAGAGAAAATGCCCAGTCCTGAGGGTCGCCACGCAAAAAAGAAATAACAATCAAAACCTGTTTAACTGGATCACCAGAGGAGCGAGGTTTCAAGGCCAGAAATAATTTACAATTATTTTTGAAACTCAGAAACTTAGTTCTATCTCCAAAAAACAAATCAGGAATAGGAATTCTTGGTTCCAACATAGCTTTCTGATCAATAGTGTCTTGAATCTTTTGTACTCTTGCCGAGAGCTGATCCACAAATGAAGACAGACTTCTAATGTCCATCGCTACACCTGTGTACTGAACCACCCAAATGTCTAGGGGAAAAAAAAGGCAAAACACAGTGCAAAGAAAAAAAAATGGTCTCAGAACTTCTTTTTTCCCTCTATTGAGAATCATTAGTACTTTTGGCTTCCTGTACTGTTATGAAAGGCAATTCAGTACCACAATGGACATAGAGGTCAGCGCACATACAGTGATCTGACAATAACCCAAAATCATAGAACGAGCTCTGAGACGTGGGAACTCTGCAGACCGCAATCCCTAATCCTCTCCAAACAACACTAGAGGCAGCCGTGGATTGCGCCTAACTCTGCCTATGCAACTCGGCACAGCCTGAGAAACTAACTAGCCTGAAGATAGAAAATAAGCCTACCTTGCCTCAGAGAAATACCCCAAAGGAAAAGGCAGCCCCCCACATATAATGACTGTGAGTTAAGATGAAAAGACAAACGTAGAGATGAAATAGATTCAGCAAAGTGAGGCCCGACTTTCTTAACAGATCGAGGATAGAAAAGATAACTTTGCGGTCTACACAAAACCCTAAAGAACACCACGCAAAGGGGGCAAAAAGACCCTCCGTACCGAACTAACGGCACGGAGGTACACCCTTTGCGTCCCAGAGCTTCCGGCAACAAATTAGACAAGCTGGACAGAAAAAATAGCAAACAAATAGCAAAGAATAACTTAGCTATGCAGAGCAGCAGGCCACAGGAATGATCCAGGGAAAAGCAAGTCCAACACTGGAACATTGACAGGAAGCCTGGATCAAAGCATTAGGTGGAGTTAAGTAGAGAAGCACCTAACGACCTCACCAGATCACCTGAGGGAGGAAACTCAGAAGCCGCAGTACCACTTCCCTCCACCAACAGAAGCTCACAGAGAGAATCAGCCGAAGTACCACTTGTGACCACAGGAGGGAGCTCTGCCACAGAATTCACAACAGGCATAGGACTATACAGTACAGACCAAAAGTTTGGACATGCCTTCTCATTTAAAGATTTTTCTGTATTTTCATGACTATGAAAATTGTACATTCACACTGAAGGCATCAAAACTATGAATAACACATGTGGAACTATATACTTAACAAAAAAGTGTGAAACAACTGAAAATATGTCTTATATTGTAGGTTCTTCAAAGTAGCCACCTTTTGCTTTGATAACTGCTTTGCACACTCTTGGCATTCTCTTGATGAGCTTCAAGAGGTAGTCACCAGGAATGGTCTTCCAACAATCTTGAAGGAGTTCCTAGATATGCTTAGCACTTGTAGGCCCTTTTGCTTTCAGTGTGCGGTCCAGCTCACCCCAAACCATCTCGATTGGGTTCAGGTCTGGTGACTGTGGAGGCCAGGTCATCTGGTGTAGCACCCCATCACTCTCCTTCTTGGTCAAATAGCCCTTACACAGCCTGGAGGTGTGTTTGGGGTCATTGTCCTGTTGAAAAATAAATGATGGTCCAACTAAACGCAAACCGGATGGAATAGCATGCCGCTGCAAGATGCTGTGGTAGCCATGCTGGTTCAGTATGCCATCAATTTTGAATAAATTCCGAACAGTGTCACTAGCAAAGCACCCCCACATCATCACACCTCCTCCTCCATGCTTCTCGGTGGGAACCAGGCATGTAGAGTCCATCCGTTCACCTTTTCTGCGTCGCACAAAGACATGGTGGTTGGAATAAAAGATCTCAAATTTGGACTCATCAGAGCAAAGCTCAGATTTCCACTGGTCTAATGTCCATTCCTTGTGTTCTTTAGCCCAAACCAGTCTCTTCTGCTTGTTGCCTGTCCTTAGCAGTGGTTTCCTAGCAGCTATTTTACCATGAAAAAAAACAAAGCACGAACAACAGTCTATAGTCCAAAATAGTGAGTATAATTTATTGTAATTAAATAACAAACAGGTACAAGGCAAAACAGGGGAGAGACATGCAGCATTGCAAGAAATAGCTAAGAATCAATTTAAATTTCTTGGCTGAAATGAGAATCCCTTTTAAAGGATTTGGCCAAGCCTGAAATTATTACGGTCTTCAGCTCGATAGTGAGCCATGGTGACTTGATGGATGAACGATCTGTAGGACGATCCATCTTGTGCAATCCTAAATAGGTCCACCAGGGTGTTCTCCAAAATTATCTTGATAGTATCAAGCGATAGTATTGCCGATCTTCCTCTTTGACTTGTTCCTTCTATTCTTCCGAAGATCAATTGCTCCCTTCCTATGATGTGTCCAAAGTAGTCAAGTCATAGCTTGGTGATCCTTGCGACAAGTCTGGCTCCATTATTTCCCAGATTGACAAGATTCATTTGTTGGTTCTTCTTGCCAATTATGATATTGATAACATCCAGGACCACATTTGAAATGTTGAATACTCTTCTTTCTAGTTTCCTTATCGTCTGAAGTTTAACATCTATATGTTACCCCAGAAAAGTTGAGACTATGTACCAGCCGTGTATTCATCGTCAGTGAAATGTTCCTCGATTTAAAGACCTTGTCCAGTGACTTACTTATTGATTTGCCCATCACTATTCTCCAGTTGGCATCTGATGTTAGAGTTTTCGTAGATCCAAGTAGATTGAAGTCTTTACAACTTCCAGTTCATCGACGTCCATCTCAAATGGGTCCCGGTCATACCTGGCCAAGGTCAATGTCTTCTTGGCATGAGCAGGAGTCCAATGTTCGAAGCTTTCCATCTTGACCCTCCGTAATAAGTGCTTCATCCCATCCATTCTTGCTGCTATCAATGTTGTACCATCTGCGTTTTGATGATCATTCATCCAGTAATTTTGATTCCTTCTTCTTTTTCGGCAAGACCGATGTTTCTGAAAATAGCTTCTGCATATAAATGGAACGAATGGTGATAGGATGCAGCCTTGCCTGACCCTCACTCTACTTTGAACCATGCCGTGTCGTTGTTTTCCGTTCGGACTGTTGATTCTTGATTGGTGTTCCTAATGAGGTTGATCAGATGGTTGGACACAACCATATCCATCATGGTATTCCAACGTTTCTCGTGATCAACACCGTTGAAGGCTTTGAAGGAAAAATAGATCTCCTTGTTGTGTTCTTTGGCCTTTTCCAAGACTGAGATATTGGTGACCTATCCTTGGGGATCTGACACCTGGCTTCCCAACTCATCTGCTGATGCTTGGTACAGAGGCATGCAGAGTAGACAGATGGACACCTCACCTCCATACATTGTGTAGTGACCATTCCCATGTTCTGCAGTTCACCACAATGAAGGTCAGAACCATGATACTTGATAGCGGCCACTACACAAGGTGTTGAGCTGCGCTGTTCCATCACCATATACTGTGATCTTTTTACTGATGCAGCACCAGGTATCAGCTGATCTGTGTCGGACCCCCATTAATCTGTTCTGTTTCTCTGACGGCCCCTTGAATTATAGCTTTCCGCTCATTTTACAAATGATTCTTGCACCTGTTTTGCATTTTTTATTTTGTAAACCCTTCTTCCCAGTAAATGTCAATAGTCATGCTGGGATCTGAGCCGCGCGGTACATTAGATAAGAGACGGGCAGACAGGCTGCTGGATGGTTTGAGGATACCGTGTACGTAGCGCTCGCTGAATGCATCTGCCCACACCGCCTCCGGCACACCTGACTGCAAAGGTAACAATTATCCGGATGGGGGGAAAAAAATAAATTAAAAAAATGTAAAAAAAAAAAAAAAGGAAGGCGGAAAAAGCGAGAATGTTTTTTTTTTTTTTTTAAATCTCCTTTTAAGAAGTAGAAATTTCGATAGATGTTCTCTCTTTTGTCACAAAGTCTGAGCTGCTGTACGTGCTGTCAGGAGAAAGCTCATTATTGTCACTCCAAATCACAGAACAGGGAATTAAACCGTTTAATTGGTCAACCGGGGAGCAAGAAGTTCTTTATTTTTAGTGAAAGACTCTGCGTCAATCACTCTGATAATAGAAGAGAGCGGCAATCTGAAAGTGCTGATATTCCGAATGAATCATGATTTACTGCCGTACCGGCTCCCGCTCAGCCACAACTCCTCACAACCCAACGTGGGACTGTGCGACATTATCTGACTGTAGCAAAACCTCAGCAGTGAGTAGTATTTGATGGTCATTGTCTTTTCAACCATCTTCACATAAATTAATAATACAAGTGATTGTTAGAATTTTTTTTTTAATATATATCCTATTAGAGAAATCTGCTTCTTTCTCCACTTATGAGCCATGTCTCCTGATTTCATGATGGATAAAATCCATCTTGGTCGCAATAAGACAGACTGCTACATCACCGAGGTATTAGGAGAGAGACAGAAAGAGAAAGAAACAGAGAGAGAGAGAAAAATGGAGAAAGAGAGAGTGAAGAGGAGAAAGAAAGAAAGAGGAAGAAGGAAACAGAGAGAAAGAGAGCGTACGTGAGAAAGAGAGGGAGAGAAAGAGAAGAAAAGAGAGTGAAGAAGAGAAAGAAAGAGGGAAAGAGAAACAGATAAAGAAGGAGAGCGTACGTGAGAAAGAGAGGGAGAGAAAGAAGAAAAGAGAGTGAAGAAGAGAGAGAAAGAGGAAAAGAGAAACAGAGAGAGAGGGAGAGCGTACGTGAGAAAGAGAGGGAGAGAAAGAGAAGTAAAGAGAGTGAAGAAGAGAGAGAAAGAGGGAAAGAGAAACAGAGAGAGAGGGAGAGCGTACGTGAGAAAGAGAGGGAGAGAAAGAGAAGAAAAGAGAGTGAAGAAGAGAGAGAAAGAGGGAAAGAGAAACAGAGAAAGAGGAAGAGCGTATGTGAGAAAGAGAGGGAGAGAAAGAGAAGTAAAGAGAGTGAAGAAGAGAAAGAAAGAGGGAAAGAGAAACAGAGGGAGAGCGTACATGAGAAAGAGAGGGAGAGAAAGAGAAGAAAAGAGAGTGAAGAAGAGAGAGAAAGAGGGAAAGAAAAACAGAGAGAGAGGGAGAGCGTACGTGAGAAAGAGAGGGAGAGAAAGAGAAGAGAGTGAAGAAGAGAGAGAAAGAGGGAAAGAGAAACAGAGAGAAAGAGAGCGTACGTGAGAAAGAGAGGGAGAGAAAGAGAAGAAAAGAGAGTGAAGAAGAGAGAGAAAGAGGGAAAGAGAAACAGAGAAAGAGGAAGAGCGTATGTGAGAAAGAGAGGGAGAGAAAGAGAAGTAAAGAGAGTGAAGAAGAGAAAGAAAGAGGGAAAGAGAAACAGAGGGAGAGCGTACATGAGAAAGAGAGGGAGAGAAAGAGAAGAAAAGAGAGTGAAGAAGAGAGAGAAAGAGGGAAAGAAAAACAGAGAGAGAGGGAGAGCATACGTGAGAAAGAGAGGGAGAGAAAGAGAAGAGAGTGAAGAAGAGAGAGAAAGAGGGAAAGAGAAACAGAGAGAAAGAGAGCGTACATGAGAAAGAGAGGGAGAGAAAGAGAAGAAAAGAGAGTGAAGAAGAGAAAGAAAGAGGGAAAGAGAAACAGATAAAGAAGGAGAGAGTACGTGAGAAAGAGGGAGAGAAAGAGAAGAAAAGAGAGTGAAGAAGAGAGGGAAAGAGAAACAGAGAGAGAGGGAGAGCGTACGTGAGAAAGAGAGGGAGAGAAAGAGAAGTAAAGAGAGTGAAGAAGAGAGAGAAAGAGGGAAATAGAAACAGAGAGAGAACGTACGTGAGAAAGAGAGGGAGAGAAAGAGAGGTAAAGAGAGTGAAGAAGAGAAAGAGGAGAAAGAAACAGAGAAAGAGAAAGAATGTACGAGAGAAAGAGAGGGGAAGAAAGAGAGGTAAAGAGAGAAAGAAAGGGAGAGAAAGAGAGAGAGTGAGCGAGAAAGAGAAGGAGAGAGAAAGAAAGGCAGAGATAGAGAGAGAGAGTAATTGAGAAAGAGAGGGAGAGAAAGAGAGATAAATAAAGAAACGGAGAGAAAGGGACTGCTTTCTAGATAGCGTTTATCTCACCCTAGTGCTGGATTCACATTTACACTGCTCAGTATTACAGAATAATGTTCTCCATGCTGCTGCTGCTCCTAACATGGAGAGTGGGAATGTAACGTGGTGTTTGACGGTAGCCACGGGCAATGCACGCGTCTCTCATGCCCTGGCACATTATATGAGAGTGGGGGTCCTGGTTGGGTGTGTGGACTTTGTCTACAGGGGTGCTACACCCTTACAGACTGCATGATGCTGGTGACTTCGGCTGGCCATGACCAGATGTTGAATAGTTCAATGAGGGAGACCACTAGTCCAAAATAAACAGTTTTTTTTTACTAAACAGCCACTTGGCGGGAACTGTGTGCAGTAGACAGTGCGTGCATAACTTCTCAAATATTTTCTTTCCAAAACGGAGCATTTTCACACACAGTCTCATTACATTTTCCACATCTTTCACATTTACTTGTTTCTGCCTTGACTAGTTTCCTTCACCACACCCCAGCACTACAGTCCAATTAGTGAGAGCCCTATTCTCTGACATCCCGACAGGAAACTTTTTGTCCCTTCACCTTAACCCCTCCCACTCTGGGCTAGTACCCATCATTATCTCTAACTCTCCCTACTGTCTGGCAGAACACAACGGTCTCACTATAACTCACGTCATAATAACCTTTACACATCAAAATACTTTTCCAACAATATACGTATCTTCAAGGTGGTTAGTCCATCTTCTTACACTCCCCCTTCTTTAATGATGGCCGTCCTCGACCTTCCAAAACCTAGAAGACACCAAAACATTTCACCGCACACAACATATACCAAACAATGCAAAGCTCCTTCCTTGTCCAAGAGTAACACAGACCCAGTCCTAATTGGTTAGGACCCAGGAATTTGTTTGACCCTTCTTAGCAAGGGCCCTAAAGCCAACACAACATGGTAGAGTCTATCACTTTAAGGGTAGCCCTTTTACGCCAAGGGCACAGTTCATTGTTCCCCCATCAGTCTATGAGACAGGTACACAGACCTTTGGGGGCAACATCTATCTTGGATTAGAATCAGTCCTTAGCTAGGGGTGTAGGACCCTCCTGAGCATTCAATGTCTCTCAAGAAAACAGGAGGAAGGTCAACAAGCAGAACCAAACTGGGAGGATAACAAATTTAGCCATCCATGGTCAACATTGCAGGGAGTTCCAGACACATAGGTCATAGTCCCGCTGGACCTTTAGCTCTCCCAGGAAGTGCGAAAATGTTCCGGACGTTAGGGTATAACAAGCTCAGCACGATGTCTTCCAGACTCCAACTGCGATTCTTCTCTCTTCAACTGGTCCTCTGCCAACCTCACTCAGACCAAAGTTTTTCTCCTTGACCCAGTGTCATGATACTGTAACTGGATTTCCCAGGGCAATGGGCTCCTTCTCTATCCCTAGCACTAGGGCACACCCTAGCTATTCCTGTTCCCTGGATTATCTCTGATGGTGAAGATGGCGGGGCCATGTGGCTTACTGATATCCTAAATGCACTCAAAATGGTGGTGGGGTATTGGCCACTTTCTGTATATTTTAAGCACTTCTAAGAGAGTGGGTTAATATGCTCCACAGACCCATTCAGGTCACAGCCTTACACATGCTGGAACATGGTCATTGCCACGCTAAGGCCTTCACCTGAGCTCTGTAGCACTGCCTGGCTGTCACCTGAGTAATATACTCCACAGACCTCGACACTCTCTGGAACATATCCTGGAATTACTCCATTGTTGCCCAAAGCCATGCAAAAGATCCCTTCTGCCTGGTTGGGCAGTTTCCAGTCGAAGTGCTTGGTCTTCTACAGATTGGTCAATGGCGCTCCTGGCTCTTTCCATTGAGTAGGCTGCTTCCAAGTAACATGAGGCTTGTCCATGTCCCTGACATGGGTTTCAGGCCTGACTGACTGACCACAATACCGGCCCTCGCTGGTTACACTGTATTCAGAACTTAATTCTAATGCTTTTGGTGTCTGGTAGAATCCAATTTCCTGACATTGAGCATACCGCTCCCCCGACTCCCGTATTATATTCACCCTACAGCGGCTTCACCCGCTATGACAGTGGCTCCATTGGGATCCGATGGCCAAAATGAAAAGTGGAGCTCACAAAACGCAGGTTTCATAGCACCTGCTGGTCCTCTGCAAATTGTAAGCGATGGCCACATAATGACATGGCGGAGAGGACATGGTGGTGGCGAGTAGGGTTGAGCGAAACGGGTCGTTCATTTTCAAAAGTCACCGACTTTTGGCAAAGTCGGGTTTCATGAAACCCGATCCGACCCCTGTGCGGGGTCGGCCATGCGGTACGCGACTTTCGCGCCAAAGTCGAGTTTCAATGACGCGAAAAGCGCCATTTCTCAGCCAATGAAGGTAAACGCAGAGTGTGGGCAGCGTGATGACATAGGTCCTGGTCCCCACCATCTTAGAGAAGGGCATTGCAGTGATTGGCTTGCTGTCTGCGGCGTCACAGGGGCTATAAAGGGGAGTTCCCGCCGACCGCCATCTTACTGCTGCTGATCTGAGCTTAGGGAGAGGTTGCTGCCGCTTCGTCAGAAGCAGGGATAGCGTTAGGCAGGGTCCATTAACCACCAAACCGCTTGTGCTGTAGCGATTTCCACTGCCCAACACCACCTTCGGTGTGCAGGGACAGTGGAAGCTACATTTTTTTTTTTTCCCTCAGCGCTGTAGCTCATTGGGCTGCCCTAGAAGGCTCCCTGATAGCTGCATTGCTGTGTGTACGCCGCTGTGCAAACCAACTGCTTTTTTCAAAGCACAAATCCTCTTGTTCCTTCCTTTCTGCACAGCTATCTTTTTGGTTTGTACACACTTTTTATTTAATTTGTGCATCAGTCCACTCCTTATTGCTGCCTGCCATACCTGGCTGAGATTACTGCAGGGAGATAGTAATTGAAGGACACTCCCTGTTTTTTTTTTTTTTTTGTGGGAGATTAAGATTGGCATTTCTGCTAGAGTGCCATCCCTGTCTGTGTCATCTCTCACTCAGTGGGCCATAGAAAGCCTATTTATTTTTTTGCTTGATTTTGGTTCTAAAATCTACCTGAAAAAATCACTACATCAATCAGTGGGAGAAAAATATTGGCCTCAGGGCTTGTGTGCCACTCTTGACTCCTGTGTGCATCATCACTCACTCAGTGGGCCATAGAAAGCCCATTTTTTTTTTTTTTGCTTTATTTGGGTTCTAAATTCTACCTGAAAAAATCAATAAATCAATCAGTGGGAGATTAATATTGGCCTTTGGGCTTGTGTGCCAGTCCTAAGCGTGCCATCTCTCTCTCTCAGATAGTGGGCCATAGAAAGCCTATTTATTTTTAATTTTTTTTAATGGGTTTATAAATTTTCCCTGGAAAAAAAAAAAAAAGTGGGAGATTAATATTGGCCTCTGGGCTTGTGTGCCAGTCCTGAGCGTGCCATCTCTCTCACAAATAGTGGGCCATAGAAAGCCTATTTTTTTTTTTTTTTTTGGTTTTATAAATTCTCCCTTAAAAAAAAAGGGAGATTAATATTGGCCTTTGGGCTTGTGTGCCAGTCCTAAGCGTGCCATCTCTCTCTCTCAGATAGTGGGCCATAGAAAGCCTATTTATTTTTTTTTTTTTTTAATGGGTTTATAAATTTTCCCTGGAAAAAAAAAAAAAAATTGGGAGATTAACCCCTTTACCCCCAAGGGTGTTTTGCACGTCAATGACCAGGCCAATTTTTACAATTCTGACCACTGTCCCTTTATGAGGTTATAACTCCGAAACGCTTCAACGGATCCTGGTGATTCTGACATTGTTTTCTCGTGACATATTGTACTTCATGATAGTGGTAAAATTTCTTTGATAGTACCTGCGTTTATTTGTGAAAAAAACGGAAATTTGGCGAAAATTTCGCAATTTTCAAACTTTGAATTTTTATGCAATTAAATCACAGAGATATGTCACACAAAATACTTAATAAGTAACATTTCCCACATGTCTCCTTTACATCAGCATAATTTTGGAACCAATTTTTTTTTTTGTTAGGGAGTTATAAGGGTTAAAAGTTGACCAGCAATTTCTCATTTTTACAACACCATTTTTTTTTAGGGACCACGTCTCATTTGAAGTCATTTTGAGGGGTCTATATGATAGAAAATGCCCAAGTGTGACACCATTCTAAAAACTGCACCCCTCAAGGTGCTCAAAACCACATTCAAGAAGTTTATTAACCCTTCAGGTGTTTAATAGGAATTTTTGGAATGTTTAAATAAAAATGAACATTTAACTTTTTTACACAAAAAATTTACTTCAGCTCCAATTTGTTTTATTTTACCAAGGGTAACAGGAGAAATTGGACCCAAAAAGTTGTTGTCCAATTTGTCCTGAGTACGCTGATACCCCATATGTGGCAGTAAACCACTGTTTGGGCGCATGGGAGAGCTCGGAAGGGAAGGAGCGCTATTTGACTTTTCAATGCAAAATTGACAGGAATTGAGATGGGACGCCATGTTGCGTTTGGAGAGCCACTGATGTGCCTAAACATTGAAACCCCCCACAAGTGACACCATTTTGGAAAGTAGACCCCCTAAGGAATTTATCTGGATGTGTGGTGAGCACTTTGACCCACCAAGTGCTTCACAGAAGTTTATAATGCAGAACCGTAAAAATAAAAAATCATATTTTTTCACAAAAATTATATTTTTGCCCCCAATTTTTTATTTTTCCAAGGGTAAGAGAAGAAATTGGACCTCAAAAGTTGTTGTCCAATTTGTCCTGAGTAAGCTGATACCCCATATGTGGCAGTAAACCACTGTTTGGGCGCATGGGAGAGCTCGGAAGGGAAGGAGCGCAGTTTGACTTTTCAATGCAAAATTGACAGAAATTGAGATGGGACGCCATGTTGCGTTTGGAGAGCCACTGATGTGCCTAAACATTGAAACCCCCCACAAGTGACACCATTTTGGAAAGTAGACCCCCTAAGGAACTTATCTAGAGGTGTGGTGAGCACTTTGACCCACCAAGTGCTTCACAGAAGTTTATAATGCAGAACCGTAAAAATAAAAAATCATATTTTTTCACAAAAATTATATTTTTGTCCCCAATTTTTTATTTTTCCAAGGGTAAGAGAAGAAATTGGACCTCAAAAGTTGTTGTCCAATTTGTCCCGAGTACGCTGATACCCCATATGTGGCAGTAAACCACTGTTTGGGCGCATGGGAGAGCTCGGAAGGGAAGGAGCGCAGTTTGACTTTTCAATGCAAAATTGACAGGAATTGAGATGGGACGCCATGTTGCGTTTGGAGAGCCACTGATGTGCCTAAACATTGAAACCCCCCACAAGTGACACCATTTTGGAAAGTAGACCCCCTAAGGAACTTATCTGGATGTGTGGTGAGCACTTTGACCCACCAAGGGCTTCACAGAAGTTTATAATGCAGAGCCATAAAAATAAAACAAAATTTTTTTCCCACAAAAATTATTTTTTAGCCCCCAGTTTTGTATTTTCCCTAGGGTAACAGGAGAAATTGGACCCCAAAAGTTGTTGTCCCATTTGTCCTGAGTACGCTGATACCCCATATGTGGGGGGGAACCACCGTTTGGGCGCATGGGAGGGCTCGGAAGGGAAGGAGCGCCATTTGGAATGCAGACTTAGATGGAATGGTCTGCAGGCGTCACATTGCATTTGCAGAGCCCCTAATGTACCTAAACAGTAGAAACCCCCCACAAGTGACACCATTTTGGAAAGTAGACCCCCTAAGGAACTCATCTTGATGTGTTGTGAGAGCTTTGAACCCCCAAGTATTTCACTACAGTTTATAACGCAGAGCCATGCAAATAAAAAATATTTTTTTTTCCACAAAAATTATATTTTAGCCCCCAGTTTTGTATTTTTCCAAGGTTAGCAGGAGAAATTGGACCCTAAATGTTGTTGTCCAATTTGTCCTGAGTACGCTGATACCCGATATGTGGGGGGGAACCACCGTTTGGGCGCATGGGAGGGCTCGGAAGGGAAGGAGCATCATTTGGAATGCAGACTTAGATGGATTGGTCTGCAGGCGTCACATTGCGTTTGCAGAGCCCCTAATGTACCTAAACAGTAGAAACCCCCCACAAGTGACCCCATATTGGAAACTAGACCCCTCAATGAACTTATCTAGATATGTTGTGAGAACTTTGAACCCCCAAGTGTTTCACTACAGTTTATAACGCAGAGCCGTGAAAATAAAAAATCTTTTTGTTTTCCCACAAAAATTATTTTTTAGCCCCCAGTTTTGTATTTTCCCAAGGGTAACAGGAGAAATTGGTCCACAAAAGTTGTTGTCCAATTTGTCCTGAGTACGCTGATACCCCATATGTTGGGGTAAACCCCTGTTTGGGCACACAGGAGAGCTCGGAAGGGAAGGAGCACTGTTTTACTTTTTCAACGCAGAATTGGCTGGAATTGAGATCGGACGCCATGTCGTGTTTGGAGAGCCCCTGATGTGCCGAAACAGTGGAAACCCCCCAATTATAACTGAAACCCTAATCTAAACACACCCCTAACCCTAATTCCAACGGTAACCCTAACCACACCTCTAACCCTGACACACCCCTAACCCTAATCCCAACCCTATTCCCAACTGTAAATGTAATCTAAACCCTAACCCTAACTTTAGCCCCAACCCTAACTGTAGCCCCAACCCTAACCCTAACCCTAGCCCTAACCCTAGCCCTAACCCTAGCCCTAACCCTAGCCCTAACCCTAACCCTAGCTCTAACCCTAGCCCTAACCCTAACCCTAGCCCTAACCCTAACCCTAACCCTAGCCCTAGCCCTAACCCTAGCCCTAACCCTAACCCTAGCCCTAACCCTAGCCCTAACCCTAGCCCTAGCCCTAACCCTAGCCCTAACCCTAGCCCTAACCCTAGCCCTAGCCCTAACCCTAGCCCTAACCCTAGCCCTAATGGGAAAATGGAAATAAATACATTTTTTTTTATTTTTCCCTAACTAAGGGGGTGATGAAGGGGGGTTTGATTTACTTTTATAGCGAGTTTTTTAGCGGATTTTTATGATTGGCAGCCGTCACACACTGAAAGACCCTTTTTATTGCAAAAAATATTTTTTGCAATACCACATTTTGAGAGCTATAATTTTTCCATATTTTGGTCCACAGAGTCATGTGAGGTCTTGTTCTTTGCGGGACGAGTTGACGTTTTTATTGAAAACATTTTTGGGCACGTGACATTTTTTGATCGCCTTTTATTCCGATTTTTGTGAGGAAGAATGACCAAAAGCCAGCTATTCATGAATTTCTATTGGGGGAGGCGTTTATACCGTTCCGCGTTTGGTAAAATTGATAAATCAGTTTTATTCTTCGGGTCAGTACGATTACAGCGATACCTCATTTATATCATTTTTTTATGGTTTGGCGCTTTTATACGATAAAAACTATTTTACAGAAAAAATAATTATTTTTGCATCGCTTTATTCTCAGGACTATAACTTTTTTATTTTTTTGCTGATGATGCTGTATGGCGGCTCTTTTTTTGCGGGACAAGATGACGTTTTCAGCGGTACCATGGTTATTTATATCTGTCCTTTTGATCGCGTGTTATTCCACTTTTTGTTCGGCGGTATGATAATAAAGCGTTGTTTTTTGCCCCGTTTTTTTTTTTTTTTTTCTTACGGTGTTTACTGAAGGGGTTAACTAGTGGGACAGTTTTATAGGTCGGGTCGTTACGGACGCGGCGATACTAAATATGTGTACTTTTATTGTTTTTTTTTTTTTATTTAGATGAAGAAATGTATTTATGGGAATAATATTTTTTTTTTTTTTTCATTATTTTGGAATATTTTTTTAAATTTTTTTTACACATTTGGAAAAATTTTTTTAAACTTTTTTACTTTGTCCCAGGGGGGGACATCACAGATCAGTGATCTGACAGTTTGCACAGCACTCTGTCAGATCACTGATCTGACATGCAGCGCTGCAGGCTTCACAGTGCCTGCTCTGAGCAGGCTCTGTGAAGCCACCTCCCTCCCTGCAGGACCCGGATCCGCGGCCATCTTGGATCCGGGGCTGGAGAGAGCAGGCAGGGAGGTGAGACCCTCGCAGCAACGCGATCACATCGCGTTGCTGCGGGGGGCTCAGGGAAGCCCGCAGGGAGCCCCCTCCCTGCGCGGTGCTTCCCTGCACCGCCGGCACATCGCGATCATCTTTGATCACGGTGTGCCAGGGGTTAATGTGCCGGGGGCGGTCCGTGACCGCTCCTGGCACATAGTGCCGGATGTCAGCTGCGATAAGCAGCTGACACCCGGCCGCGATCGGCCGCGCTCCCCCCGTGAGCGCGGCCGATCGGCTATGACGTACTATCCCGTCCAGGGTCAGATAAGCCCAGGGCACCTCGACGGGATAGTACGTCTAAGGTCACAGAGGGGTTAATATTGGCCTCTGGGCTTGTGTGCCAGTCCTGAGCGTGCCATCTCTCTCACAAATAGTGGGCCATAGAAAGCCTATTTATTTATTTTTTTTTGGTTTTATAAATTCTCCCTTAAAAAAAAAGGGAGATTAATATTGGCCTTTGGGCTTGTGTGCCAGTCCTAAGCGTGCCATCTCTCTCTGTCTCTCAGATAGTGGGCCATAGAAAGCCTATTTATTATTTTTTTTATTGGGTTTATAAATTTTCCCTGGAACAAAAAAAAAAAAAGTGGGAGATAAATATTGGCCTCTGGGCTTGTGTGCCACTCCTGACTCCTGTGTGCGTCATCTCTCACTCAGTGGGCCATAGAAAGCCTTTTTTTGTTTTATTTGTTTTCTAAATTCTCCCTGAAAAAATCATTTTATTTTATTTGGTTTCTAAATTCTTCCTGAAAAAATCATTTTATTCTATTATTTTTTGTTCCTAAAGTCTCCCTTAAAAAAAAAAAAAATCAAATCAGTGGGAGATTAATATTTACATTTGTGCTTCAGTGACAGTCCTGCGTGTGTGGCATCTCTCTCATTTGTTGCCACCAACAACAGAGTGTGTAACATTGTGCCTGATTTTCGTTGTGGTCTCACTCACCTGTAAAGGGGTAGCTAAATCATACTGAAGTTATAGCTCACCGTGTAATTTGTGTGACAGCAACAAATACCGTTAGTTTGTTTACGTTTTTAAAACAATGAGGAAGTCTGGTGGAAGAGGTCGTGGCCGGGGGCGTTCATTGTCAGCTGGTAATGAGGGTAGTGGTAGTGGTGGAGCATCAGCTGGTCGTGGGAAAAAAAATATTGCACCTAAGTCTGGAGCTGTGGAGCCAGGTTCGTCGTCTGGCTACACAAGGTCTTGAACGCTCCCTTTTCTGGGAGTAGAAAAACCGCTTTTAAAGCCGGAGCAGCAAGAGCAAGTTTTGGCTTATCTTGCTGACTCAGCCTCTAGCTCTTTTGCCTCCTCTCGTGAAACTGGTAAATGTCAAAGCAGCGCGTCGTTAGTGGATGTTCACGGTCAGGGACAAGTCGCTTCCTTGTCCTCTTCAGCAAAAACAACAACAGAGAAGAATGCAGCAGGCGACACAACGGGTTACTCCATGGAGCTCTTTACACATACCGTCCCTGGCTTAGAAAGTGAAGCAGTTAACAGTCCATGCCCATTACAAGTTGAATCTGACATGGAGTGCACTGATGCACAGCCACAGCCAGACTACTATGCTGGTCCTTTGACTCAGACCACAACATTGCCCTCGCAGGGTGCTGATCAAGAATCAGACCCTGATGAGACTATGTTGCCCCATCACGAACGCTATACCACCGACCGACACGGTGACACAGACGAAGTTGCACATGAGCTACAAGAAGAGGTAATAGATGACCCAGTTCTTGACCCCGATTGGCAGCCATTGGGGGAACAGGGTGCAGGCGGCAGCAGTTCTGAAGCGGAGGAGGAGGGGCCGCAGCAGGCATCAACATCGCAACAGGTTCCATCTGCCGGGCCCGTATCTTGCCCAAAACGCGTGGCAAAGCCAAAACCTGTTGGAGGACAGCGTGGCCATCCGGTTAAAGCTCAGTCTGCAATGCCTGAAAAGGTATCCGATGCTAGAAAGAGTGCAGTCTGGCATTTTTTTTAAACAACATCCAATTGATCAGCGCAAAGTCATCTGTCAAAAATGTTCAACTACCTTAAGCAGAGGACAGAATCTGAAAAGTCTCAATACAAGTTGCATGCATAGACATTTAACCACCATGCATTTGCAAGCCTGGACTAACTACCAAACGTCCCTTAAGGTTGTAGCACCCTCGGCCAATGAAGCTAGTCAGCAACGCAACATCCCTTCCGGCAGTGTAGGGCCACCATTTTCCGCACCACCTGCAGTATCTGTGCAGGTTTCTTTGCCAGGCCAAAGCAGTCAGGGTCAGGGAATCACCAGTTTCGTAGTAGGAAACACTGCATCTAGGGCACCGGTGGCAACAATACCATCTCCCACCGTCTCTCAGTCTGCCATGTCCACCGGCACCCCCGCTAGTTCCACGATCTCCAGCTCTCCAGTCCAGCTCACCCTACATGAGACTATGGTTAGAAAAAGGAAGTACTTAGCCTCGCATCCGCGTACACAGGGTTTGAACGCACACATAGCTAGACTAATCTCGTTAGAGATGATGCCCTACCGGTTAGTTGAAAGCGAAGCTTTCAAAGCCCTGATGGACTACGCTGTACCACGCTACGAGCTACCCAGTCGACACTTTTTTTCCAGAAAAGCCATCCCAGCCCTCCACCAGCATGTTAAAGAGCGCATCGTCCATGCACTCAGGCAATCTGTGAGCACAAAGGTGCACCTGACAACAGATGCATGGACCAGTAGGCATGGCCAGGGACGTTACGTGTCCATCACGGCACACTGGGTAAATGTGGTGGATGCAGGGTCCACAGGGGACAGCAAGTTTGGGACAGTTCTGCCTAGCCCACGGTCTAGGAAACAATTGGCTGTAGCCGTTCGCACCCCCTCCTCCACCTCTTCGTCCTCCTGCAGAAGCGAGAGCTCGTCCACAGACCGCAGTCGCACAACCACTCCATCCGCAGCTGCCACTGTTGCACACCAGGTCTCCCATTATGGGGCAGCTACTGGCAAACGTCAGCAGGCTGTATTGGCTATGAAGTGTTTGGGCGACAACAGACACACCGCGGAAGTTCTGTCCGAGTTCTTGCAGAAAGAAACGCAGTCGTGGCTGGGCACTGTAGATCTTGAGGCAGGCAAGGTAGTGAGTGATAACGGAAGGAATTTCATGGCTGCCATCTCCCTTTCCCAACTGAAACACATTCCTTGCCTGGCTCACACCTTAAACCTGGTGGTGCAGTGCTTCCTGAAAAGTTATCCGGGGTTATCCGACCTGCTCCTCAAAGTGCGTGGACTTTGCGCACATATCCGCCGTTCGCCTGTACACTCCAGCCGTATGCAGACCTATCAGCGTTCTTTGAACCTTCCCCAGCATCGCCTAATCATAGACGTTGCAACAAGGTGGAACTCAACACTGCACATGCTTCAGAGACTGTGTGAACAGAGGCGGGCTGTTATGTTTTTGTGGGAGGATACACATACACGGGTAGGCAGTAGGATGGCAGACATGGAGTTGTCAGGTGTGCAGTGGTCGAAGATTCAAGACATGTGCCAAGTCCTTCAGTGTTTTGAGGAATGCACACGGCTGGTTAGTGCAGACAACGCCATAATAAGCATGAGCATCCCCCTAATGCGTCTGCTGATGCAAAGTTTGACGCACATAAAGGATCAGGCGTCTGCAGCTGAGGAAGAGGAAAGCCTTGATGACAGTCAGCCATTGTCTGGCCAGGGCAGTGTACAGGACGAGGTAGCGGGCGAAGAGGAGGAGGAGGACGAGGAGGATGATGGGGATGATTATATTTTTAATGAGGAAGCTTTTCCGGGGCCACTGGAAATTGGTGGCGCGGCAAGGCCGGGTTCTGGTTTTTTGAGGGACACAAGTGACGTGGATTTGCCTGAAACTGCCCCTCAACCAAGCACAACCGCAGATTTGAGAACTGGAACTTTGGCCCACATGGCGGATTATGCCTTACGTATCCTCAAAAGGGACACACGCATAACTAAAATGATGAATGATGACGATTACTGGTTGGCCTGCCTCCTTGATCCTCGCTATAAAGGCAAATTGCAAAATATAATGCCACATGAGAACTTGGAACTAATATTAGCAACCAAACAATCAACTCTTGTTGACCGTTTGCTTCTGGCATTCCCTGCACACAGCGCCCGTGATCGTTCTCACACGAGCTGCAGGGGCCAGCAGACCAGAGGAGTTAGAGGGGCAGAAATCAGAAGTGGCGTTGGCCAGAGGGGTTTTCTGACCAGGTTGTGGAGTGATTTTGCTATGACCGCAGACAGGACAGGTACTGCAGCATCAATTCAAAGTGACAGGAGACAACATTTGTCCAGTATGGTTACTAACTATTTTTCATCCCTTATCGATGTTCTCCCTCAACCGTCATTCCCATTTGATTACTGGGCATCAAAATTAGACACCTGGCCAGAATTGGCAGAATATGCATTGCAGGAGCTTGCTTGCCCGGCAGCTAGTGTCCTATCAGAAAGAGTATTCAGTGCTGCAGGTTCAATACTAACAGAAAAAAGGACTCGTCTGGCTACCCAAAATGTAGATGATCTAACCTTCATTAAAATGAACCACAACTGGATTTCGAAATCTTTTGCCCCACCTTGCCCGGCTGACACCTAGCTTTCCTATGAAAAGGTCTTGCCTGTGGACTATTCTGAATGCCTTTTCCAATCTCGTAATTTTCTGCACCTGATTGTCCAGCATACGACATGTTTACACCTCACTAAATGGCCAAACTCCCCTCACGGGGCCGTGGTATCGACACTTGGCGACAGCACCCGTGAGAGTGCAGTTTGTCTGAAGAGGTGGGTGAGCCCGCTTTTGGTCGACGGCACTGCCACTGGGTCCCTCCTAGTACAATAAAGTGTCTCTGGCGGTGGTGGTGCGCACCCAACGTCAGACACACCGTTGTAATATGAGGGGCCCTGGGCCTGTACCGCCGGCCACAAGACAGTTTCCCCCCACCCCAGCTCAAACAGTGCTCTACCACTTGCAAAATTATCTCACAGCTCCACCAATGTTTAGTCTATGCGCTGACATCCTTCAATGCCTGCCACTGACAATACCATTGTATTGACATTTTTGTTATGTTAGGCCTTCGATGCCTGTCTGTGGTCACTCCTTCCACTAGGCCTCCACTGACCACACCACTGCTGCCCGTGTACCCCTGTAACCAATTTAAAATTGCCTACAGCCATGTGTTATTATTTTAGGCCTTCGATGCCTGTCTGTGGTCACTCCTTCCACTAGGCCTCCACTGACCACACCACTGCTGCCCGTGTACCCCTGGAACCAATTTAAAATTGCCTACAGCCATGTGTTATTATTTTAGGCCTTCGATGCCTGTCTGCGGTCACTCCTTCCACTAGGCCTCCACTGACCACACCACTGCTGCCCGTGTACCCCTGTAACCAATTTAAAATTGCCTACAGCCATGTGTTATTATTTTAGGCCTTCGATGCCTGTCTGCGGTCACTCCTTCCACTAGGCCTCCACTGACCACACCACTGCTGCCCGTGTACCCCTGGAACCAATTTAAAATTGCCTACAGCCATGTGTTATTATTTTAGGCCTTCGATGCCTGTCTGCGGTCACTCCTTCCACTAGGCCTCCACTGACCACACCACTGCTGCCCGTGTACCCCTGGAACCAATTTAAAATTGCCTACAGCCATGTGTTATTATTTTAGGCCTTCGATGCCTGTCTGCGGTCACTCCTTCCACTAGGCCTCCACTGACCACACCACTGCTGCCCGTGTACCCCTGGAACCAATTTAAAATTGCCTACAGCCATGTGTTATTATTTTAGGCCTTCGATGCCTGTCTGCGGTCACTCCTTCCACTAGGCCTCCACTGACCACACCACTGCTGCCCGTGTACCCCTGGAACCAACATCAGAAAATATAAAAATAAGTATTTTGCTTATAAAAAAGAAAATACTGGAGAGATATCAAATGCAGACATTTTAACATTAAAAACAAACACATACAACAAAAATCTGGTACAGTACTAAAAATGGCCACCAGCTACAATAACTTTCTCCTGCAAGTAGTTAACTGAAAGGTTTTTTCAATTTTAAACACAGATATGGCATCCACCGAGTGTTGTCCTGTCGCGTCTTCTTTATATTATTGCCAAGAAGATGCAAAACAATGAAAATAATAAAATCATTATTTACCAAAAAAATAGAGTAAGTCAAAACCACATTGCAAATAAACATTCATTACAAATAAAGAAGCAGGGCGCGTCCGAGGGTGAGTATATACCTAATAAGAATATAATCACCCTCGGACGCGCCCTGCTTCTTTCCGACAGCCTTCCTTCCTAAGAATCAGCCCTTCCGTGGTGTAGAGAGAGGGTTTGTTACACTCCAAGGTGTTCCCCAGGTTGCCTTTCCTGAGCTTCGATCTTCCGGCTCTCGTTTAGTAGTTGTTGGAAACTACGCTGCATTAGGCCTACAAATTGGGTATGGGGTGTAGAGAGATGGTGTGTTACACTCCAAGGTGTTCCCCAGGTTTCCTCTCCATTGCTTCGATCTTCCGGCTCTCGTTTAGTAGTTGTTGGAAACTACGCTGCATTAGGCCTACAAATTGGGTATGGGGTGTAGAGAGATGGTGTGTTCCACTCCAAGGTGTTCCCCAGGTTTCCTCTCCATTGCTTCGATCTTCCGGCTCTCGTTTAGTAGTTGTTGGAAACTACGCTGCATTGGGCCTACAAATTGGGTATGGGGTGTAGAGAGATGGTGTGTTCCACTCCAAGGTGTTCTCCAGGTTGCCTTTCCTGAGCTTCGATCTTCCGGCTCTCGTTTAGTAGTTCTTGGAAACTACGCTGCATTAGGCCTACAAATTGGGTATGGGGTGTAGAGAGATGGTGTGTTCCACTGTAGAGAGATGGTGTGTTCCACTCCAAGGTGTTCCCCAGGTTTCCTCGCCAATGCTTCGATCATCATGCTCTCGTTTAGTAGTTGTTGGAAACTATGCTGCATTAGGCCTACAAATTGGGTATGGGGTGTAGAGAGATGGTGTGTTACACTCCAAGGTGTTCCCCAGGTTTCCTCTCCATTGCTTCGATCTTCCGGCTCTCGTTTAGTAGTTGTTGGAAACTACGCTGCATTAGGCCTACAAATTGGGTATGGGGTGTAGAGAGATGGTGTGTTCCACTCCAAGGTGTTCCCCAGGTTTCCTCTCCATTGCTTCAATCTTCCGGCTCTCGTTTAGTAGTTGTTGGAAACTACGCTGCATTAGGCCTACAAATTGGGTATGGAGTGTAGAGAGATGGTGTGTTACACTCCAAGGTGTTCCCCAGGTTTCCTCTCCATTGCTTCGATCTTCCGGCTCTCGTTTAGTAGTTGTTGGAAACTACGCTGCATTAGGCCTACAAATTGGGTATGGGGTGTAGAGAGATGGTGTGTTCCACTGTAGAGAGATGGTGTGTTCCACTCCAAGGTGTTCCCCAGGTTTCCTCGCCAATGCTTCGATCATCATGCTCTCGTTTAGTAGTTGTTGGAAACTACGCTGCATTAGGCCTACAAATTGGGTATGGGGTGTAGAAAGATGGTGTGTTCCACTCCAAGGTGTTCCCCAGGTTTCCTTGCCATTGCTTCGATCATCATGCTCTCGTTTAGTAGTTGTTGGAAACTACGCTGCATTAGACCTACAAATTGGGTATGGGGTGTAGAGAGATGGTGTGTTCCACTCCAAGGTGTTCTCCAGGTTGCCTTTCCTGAACTTCTATCTTAAGGCTCTCATTAAATTGTGGTTAAACGGAACAACTGCATTTGGCGTACTAGTTGGTTTGGGGCCTACTATCGGTGTCTGCCGCTCCTTGCTGTTCTCCTGGTTTCCTGTCCTGAAATTCCGTTTTCAGGCGCTCGTTAAGTAGTTGTTAATGTTAGACTGCATTTGGCCTACTAGTTGGGTTGGGGCCTACTATCGGTGTCTGCCACTCCTTGCTGTTCTCCTCCACTGAACAAAGCTGTGCCGCCTGTTTACTACTGTTGCCAATTTTGAACTGCATTTCGACTACTTACTGATTTGGGCCTACTCTCTGTGTCAGCCTCTCATTCCAGTTGTCCTCCACTGCAATGCCCCCTGATTAGTCCTGTGTTACCAATTTTGAACTGCATTTAGCCCACTTTATTCTTTGGGCCTATATCTGTGTTTCCTCCTCATCCTGCCCATTGCCCAGCCAGTGATAGATGAGTCTGCTGGTACATTGACCCATAACGCAACATTTCCCGTGCACGCTACACTGCAAGATTGTGACCCTGCTGAAAGTCAGGTCCCCCTTCCCGCATACCATACCACCTTACACGGGGACAAACAGGAAGGTGCAGATGAAAGTGCAGGTTCCTTCATCAGGTGGGGGGAGGAATACTAGTTGGCGACGTCACTGGCACAGGGCCTCTCATAGTACGCAAAAGTGTTGCTGCCGGTGGGAGGCGTCCCCGCCGTGCAAACACACCGCTGTACTTTGAGGGGCCCTGTGCCAGTGCCAATGCCAACGAGTGGGCCCCCCCTGCTTGCTCAGGTTCACAGCACTTGCAAAGTTGAAATACTTACCTCTCCCTGCTCCACTGCCGTGACGTGGTCCAGATTTCCTGGGCCCACTAATTACTTGAACCAGCCCTACCCACCACAACTTTAGCCAAATGACCCCCAATTTCAAATGCCTTCCAATTATTATAAGGTAAATTACACTTGACAAGCTTCATTAAGAAGAATGGATGTTTTGACATTAAAATGGGCACTCTAGGTGTTTTCCTGGCCCCCACTCACTGCCGACTATGCTGCCCCATTGACTTGCATTGGGTTTCGTGTTTCGGTCGATCCCGACTTTACATCATAATCGGCCGATTTCACTCGACCCGACTTTTGAGATAGTCGGGTTTCGCGAAACCCGGCTCGACTCTAAAAAGGTCAAGGTCGCTCAACTCTAGTGGCGAGCAAAGCCCAAAATTCAAATGGGCATGTTCTAAATGGCATTGTAAAGGGATGGGGAATATGTATTCTGCTATCTGGGTAACTATTTGGCACGAGGGAAGGACCTCCCCAATGTAGGAGTGAGAGCCCTCACAAATGTTACAGGAAAGACTAAAGCAAAAACGCTCCGTGTGAACACATGCTATAATAATAATAATCTTTATTTTTATATAGCGCTATCATATTCCGCAGCGCTTTGTAGACATTAGCATCGCTGTCCCCAATGGGGCTCACAATCTAAATTCCCTATCAGTATGTCTTTGGAATGTGGGAGGAAACCGGAGAACCTGGAGGAAACCCACGCAAACACGGAGAGAACAGACAAACTCCTTGCAGTTGTTGTTCTTGGTGGGATCAGGATTCAGGACCTCAGCGTTGCAAGGCTGCTGTGCTAACCACTGAGCCACCGTGCTGCCCTGCTATAGGGGAGACATAATTATTTTTTTCATTTTTTCTTAGCATTATATACATGTAATTATGAAGGAGATAATGTTTCTTAGCACTTTTTCTTTAAAAAACTTTTTTGGTTTAATATGATAGGTATTTTTAAAAATCCGCAACCTCAGCGCAATAGTCTGACAACATTATTCCCAGATAGCATATGTGAGTCAGAGAGGCATGCCGGCATCTCCTCCAGGCTGTTACCATTTAGTTTTAGCTCTTTCTCATCCATTTCAGCTTTTTTTCACATGCCCCCAGACCTGTTTGTTGAGTCCAGCAGAAAAATATTCGGCTTTCCCTTTGACTTACATTGGATCCGTTATTCGGTAAGAATGCACAGATATTAGAAATAATTTGTGCCGATTTTCCCAAATCCGAATATTTCACTATTCGATCATCACTAATAATAGATAGATAATAGATAGATAGATGATAGATAATAGATTGATAATAGATGGATAGATGATAGATAATAGATAGATGGATAATAGATAATAGATAGATGGATAATAGATAATAGGTTGATAGATACCATATTTTCCGGCGTATAAGACGACCTTTTAACCCCTGAAAATCTTCTTAAAAGTCGGGGGTCGTTTTTTATGCCGGGTCTCGTCTTATAGTGCGGGTGCATATGGTGGGTGGGGTGGAGTGGTCCCGATGACGAAGAGGGGACGTCTCACTGGGAAGGTATAAGTGGAGTATCCCCCATTACCTCATTGTAGCAAAGCAGTGATGCTCTCTATGCTGGGGGGGCATCGGCGTATCTCTCTGCAGCATCGCGATGCTGCAGAGATACGCCACCACCACCCCCCCAGCACAGAGCACCCACACTGCACAAAAAGGAGCCGCCGCCGCCCCCAGCACGGAGACCCCACGCTGCACATAGAGGAGCTACCGCCGATGCCGCCCTCCCAGCACAGAGAGCAGCTCTGCTACAATGAGGTAATGGGGGATACTCCACTTACACCTTCCCTGTGAGACGCCCCCTCTCTCCGTCATCGGGACCACTTCACCCCACCATATGCACATTGCTCACCCACCCTATAAGACGACACACAGCGTATAAGAAGACCCCTGGCTTTTAAGAAGATTTTATATTTTAACTAGAAAAGTTGGGGGGTCGTCTTATATATCCAGTCGTCTTATACGCCGGAAAATACGGGTAGATAATAGATAGATAACAGATAGATAGATAATCTAATATATAATTGCCTAGAATACTACTTCCTGCAATTTGTGCCAACTTCCGTGGCTTTGTCCGGAGCTAATGTCCGGAGCTAATGTCCGGAGCTAATGTCCGGAGCTAATGTGCGGAGATAATGTCCGGAGCTAATGTCCGGAGCTAATGTCCGGAGCTAATGTCCGGAGCTAATGTGCGGAGATAATGTCCGGAGCTAATGTCCGGAGCTAATGTCCGGAGCTAATGTCCGGAGATAATGTCCGGAGCTAATGTCCGGAGCTAATGTCCGGAGCTAATGTGCGGAGATAATGTCCGGAGCTAATGTCCGGAGCTCATGTCCGGAGCTAATGTCCGGAGCTAATGTCCGGAGCTAATGTCCGGAGCTAATGTCCGGAGCTAATGTCCGGAGCTAATGTCCGGAGCTAATGTCCGGAGCTAATGTCCGGAGATAATGTCCGGAGCTAATGTCCGGAGCTAATGTGCGGAGATAATGTCCGGAGCTAATGTCCGGAGCTAATGTCCGGAGCTAATGTCCGGAGCTAATGTGCGTAGATAATGTCCGGAGGTAATGTCCGGAGCTAATGTCCGGAGCTAATGTCCGGAGATAATGTCCGGAGCTAATGTCCGGAGCTAATGTCCGGAGCTAATGTGCGGAGATAATGTCCGGAGCTAATGTCCGGAGCTAATGTCCGGAGCTAATGTCCGGAGCTAATGTCCAGAGCTAATGTGCGGAGATAATGTCCGGAGCTAATGTCCGGAGCTAATGTCCGGAGCTAATGTCCGGAGATAATGTCCGGAGCTAATGTACGGAGATAATGTCCGGAGCTAATGTCCGGAGCTAATGTCCGGAGCTAATGTCCGGAGATAATGTCCGGAGCTAATGTCCGGAGATAATGTCCGGAGCTAATGTCCGGAGCTAATGTCCGGAGCTAATGTGCGGAGCTAATGTCCGGAGCTAATGTCCGGAGCTAATGTCCGGAGCTAATGTCCGGAGCTAATGTCCGGAGATAATGTCCGGAGCTAATGTCCGGAGCTAATGTCCGGAGATAAGTGACGTCAACAGTGTCCAGTGTCTGATTGGTTGCCGCCTGCTGCGAGCGACCAATCAGAAACGTGCCGTACTGTGACACACTCCGCCCGCCATTTTGGTGTGATTTTTGAATTTTTACCTCACAGCAAGTTTCTACTGCGTGGAGGCGGGCCCAGTGACGTTGCTCTTCAAGCTCCTGCCGAATTTCGTCAAAAAAATGATAATACCATTTACCAAAACTATATATATTTAGTTGTGAAGTGGTTCAGTGACATTTTCACACCAATTTTTAACTTTTGTTTGGTGTTTTCTCCATATACTGCCTATTATTTTTGTTCTTTCTTACTATTATTTATTAATTGTATTATTCTTACATTTGAATAAATAAAGTATATAAGGATTCTAGACTCCCGATTCTTTAGAATCGGGCTGCCATCTAGTAATAGATAAATAGATAGATAATAGATAATAGATAGATAGATAATAGATAGATAGATAGATAATAGATAGATAGATAATAGATAGATAGATACATCTATAGCTAGATAATAGATAATAAATAGATAATAGATAAATAGATAGATAAATATTAGATAGCTAAGAGATAGATAGATAATAGATAGATAATCCATTTCAAATTACTAACACTGACCTACACAGCCATCCACAACCTGTCTCCTCCATATACTGTATCTCTGAACTAATCTCCCGATATCTTCCCCCACGTGATCTCCGGTCCTCCCAAGACCTCCTTCTCTCCTCCACACTTATTCGCTCCTCATCCAATCGCCTCCAAGACTTCTCCCGAATATTCCCCAACCTCTGGAATTCTTTGCCTCAACACGTCCGACTATCAACCACATTCAGATCCTTCAGACGGAACCTGAAAACTCATCTCTTTAGGAAAGCCTACAGCCTGCACTGACCCCGCTGCCTCCTCACCACTATCGAAACTACCGCCTCACCAACACCGGAGCTCCTGCAACCCTCAACCTACTGTCTCCTTCCCCATAATCCTGTAGAATGTAAGCCCGCAAGGGCAGGGTCCTCGCCCCTCTGTATCAGTCCGTCATTGTTACTTTACTGTAAGTGATATCTGTAATTTGTATGTAACCCCTTCTCATGTACAGCACCATGGAATCAATGGTGCTCTATAAATAAATAATAATAATAATAATAGATAGATAATATATAGATAAATAGACAGATGATAGATAATAGGTAGATTTTAGATAGATAATAGATTAATAGATAATAGATAGATAATAGATAAATAGATAATAGATAGATAATAGATAGATAATAGATAGATAATAGATAAATAGATAATAGATAGATAATAGATAGATAATAGATAAATAGATAGATAGATAATAGATAGATAATAGATAAATAGATAATAGATAGATATATAGATAGATAATAGTGTGATGCAGTGACCACTGATGCAGCTCCTGTGTGTGCTCCTCAGGATATGCATGAAGGCGTATCTGTGATTATAATGGTGATAATGAGATAGTGACTGGCTGGATTGTAAATGGCCGGTATGTGTCGCAGAGGGAGTCTGTGCTGTAAGTCTGATGTAATGTTGTTGTTCTGGAACCTGTAGTCCCACAAGTGTTTGTATAAATGTGAAGGGAGGCTTACAGGGCTAGTTATGAGAGCTGGGCAGGTCAAACTAGCCACCCACACACCTCCCATCTATGGGAGTGGTTACAACTACATACAGTAATGTTGCCCAAAGAGAGAAAAAAAGTGAATCAAAGAGCAGAATTCTTATTTAATATACTCATTTTAATAAATAATTCAAAGGGAATAATAAAAAGTTCATACACCAAATGATGACAAGGCTGGTGACACCTAGAAACCATATCAGGCGAGATTAAGGTACAGTCGTAACAATAAGCTACATTATATTTGGCCATTGATTTTTGGATTAATACATACAGTAATGTGACCAGGGCGTGGGTCACATGGTTCCTGTGGTCTCTGCAATGGAATCTGTAATGGTTCCTGTGCTCTCTGTAATGGAGAGTGTGTAGATCCTGGATGGCTTGTGTGTTGGGAGGTCCTGTGTGTGGACTGGATCCCTGAACAGCGCACTGAGAGGCCGTGGATCTGGAAGACTTGTGTGTTGGGAGATCTTGGGAGTAGGATCGGATCCCTGAATAGCGCACTGAAAGGTCTATGTGTTGGGAGAACCTGGGAGTAGGATCGGATCCCTGATAAAGCGCACTGATAGATTTGTGTGTTTGACGGTCCCAGGTGGGGATGGACGTCCTGAATAGCACACGCAGCGGCCTGTGTTGGAAGTCCTGGGAGTAGGACTTCCTGAATAGCACAACTTGTGTTGGGAGTCCTGGGAGTAGGACTTCCAGAAGAGCACATGGGAAGGAGTGGATGCAGAGCCTGCAACGGCACTGCATTGGGGGAGCTACAGCCCGTCTGAGGATCTGGACTAACTGATATGTGCCTGCCAGGCAAGTTGGTGATCCCGGTTCAGCAGTTTTCCTGGAGGAGAGAGGACTGACAGGAGTCAGCGTGTGGAGCAGGAGCTCCTGCTAACAGGACGAAGTGAGGTCCAGCATGTTTAGAGATGGGGAACCAATGTCATGTGCGCCATATGACTAGAGACATTGATACGGCGTACGGACACCCCCTGGAACTAGTCAAGGAGAGCCGGCGGATGTAGTGTCTGAACTGTGAGGTAAAGCCGTATAAGAAATATCTAAGTTAAAGCTGCAACTTAATGTCACCTGTTGGTGCCTATTCTGTTCCATGAAGTGTAATAGACTGTGCATGACCCGGTTTATGAAGCCATAATAAACTGCATGGACTGCTTGGTGAGAAAAACGTGCCTGTGTGACTGAGTCCCGTTGCTAAGCGAGTGTCCCACAACACATGCAGTAAGCGCTATCTCACAATAGATAGATAATAGATAGACAGATAAAAGATAATGGTTCAGCACGCAAGTATGAACAAGCTTACAAGGCTTTCTAAACAAAAATCCAATTATACGTGTAGTGAAACCTCCACCAGGGGGAGCTGGTGAGGTAAGAGAGGTTAAACACTAAGCGTAGTTACACAGAGCTCAGGCACAGGTGTCACAGGTAATGAGAGAAGTCAAACAAGCCAAGGTCATACACAGAGATATCAGCACTGTACACAGGGGCAGTCAGGAGAATAATCAGGGACACGCAAGAAATCAGAGCCTACCGGGAACGTGGTAACCAAAACGAGAGACGTAAGACAAAGTCGGGGTACAAGCCAAAGTTGGAACCAGAAGGGGAGTGTGGTGTCAGAGACGGAAAACAAGAGGTGAAGTCCAGAGATCAGATCGAGTCATACACGGGTACGGGCAGTCAGAGACACAAGGATCACCAAAACCAGGATACAGGTCAGGGGCTCAAGCTGGGGAGCATGAACTATCACTAACACTGGTAAACAGGCTGTGGGGGATTGAAATAGCCCAGCTAGCCCAAGAACGAGGCTGAGGAGTTTAACCCCTGCATGACCAGTCAAGCTTTCTGTTATGGAACTGAGCTATCGCCACATGGGCATATAAAGCGTTCTTTATCCTTTGCACAATTAACTCTAGCGCTTCTTATTTTTCTATATTTATCTAATTGGACCTATGGGTATGATTCCTCCCATACATGAGATTCTGGTGCTGCTTCATTATATCTGCTCGTTCGATCCCCACCACGCCTGTGATATCCTGTGAGCTCTGCTCCATCTGTATACTGGATGTACATGTATACTGAGGACAAACACAGGCTCGGTCGTGTTTATATATATATTACACCAGTGAAACTTTACAGGAAATGATCTAGATCTAAAATAAACAGAGAGATATTACAACCCGTCATAATATCCGACACAGCAAACATGTGGCAGATGGAGGGGAAGTGTCCTCCATGTGCATCTGATCCTTCGTATGAGTGAGGAGAATGGAGATGGGATTATCTGCAACTGCGTGGTATCGACAAAGCGAGATCTCAACGTGATGGTACATTATGCTGCATAGGAAACAGAGCATCATAATGCTCTAATATTAAAGAACTAAATACCTGGAAACCACATTAGTGAGCTGATTGGGATACCAACATTTTAGATACCTTCAGGCAAGATGATGGAGATGGCTCCATAACAGATGATTGGGACACCACCATACTAGACGATTGAGATACCTCAATGCCGAATGATGGAGATACTTCTATACTAGATGACTGAAATAGCTCAAGGACAAATAATCAGCATACCACCGTTCCAGATGATTGAGATACCTCCAGGACAGATGATGGAGATACCTCCATCCTGGATGACTGGGATAGCTCCAGGCCAAGTGATTGAGATACCACCATACCAGATGATTGTGAAACCATCATAGTAGAAGATTGAGATACCTCAATGCCGAATGATAGCGATACCTCTATGCTAGATGACTGAAATGGTTTAATTAATTTAATATGTGTGAAAGCGCATGAACCCTTTAGTTCAATATTATTATGGGGAAATGGTTTCATTGAGTTGGGCTTGGACATCAAACCATGGTTGTGTCTATGATGACTCTTCTGTCCATCTGTAATGTTGTGGCTTTCTGTCATTGATTGCCTGGCAGCTCTAAAAATGGCTTCCCATAGACAGACTCAGCACAAGCTACTCCGTTTACCAGATCCCAGGAGTTGCCCTGACTTTTACCCTTCAACATCTGTACAGGGATCTAAACTTACACAAGGGCCCCTGGGTTGAGGCCATGGAGTCAGAGGCTGGCTGATGGTCAAGGATGGCAGGAATGGTCAAGTATCTAGGTATGAATGAGAATGGCAGCTAAGGTACAAAATTATAATGCAAAGGATTAATCAGGAAACTGTCCGCAGTCAGAGGAACTATCAGCAAACTAAACAGGACTGAATTGGAAGGACAGAACGGAACCAGAGATAAACGTGGGATTGGCAGTGGGAGTCAGAGGTTCAGGAGTTTAATTAGAAGACATCTCCATCCAGGTCTGACGGAAAGGAGCAGTTTAACAGCCAGGATTTAACCCAATAAGTCTCCCTATCTGAGTAACACTAAAATTCCAAAGAATTACAAAAAATTGCTGTGTCGATGCCCTGCACCGCCAGCAGCGAAGGAGCAGAGCAGGCCAGCAACCAAATTGGAAACATGTGGGATAGGTACCAGCCTTAATGTGACATTTTGTTCAGCTCTTTGCTGTCCTTTTATCTCAAATTGAATAGATGGAAAATAGGAGCAAATAAAGGAGACTTTGACATATGAAACATGCCTCTTTCTACTCTTATTAAACATGTCTTCCCCACTCCTGAACTCATCCTCATTTACTTTTAGTACAAACAGGCTTCAGGCTCACCATGGGATCTGATTACAGCCTGTTGAAGTCTATGGGGCGGGCGAGGGGAGACAAGAGCACAGAAGAGTACATTGAGAGGAAAAGAGATGGATATTAACTTTGTTTCATCTAATCGCAGAGCTGGATTCACAGCTACACCGCTCAGAAGTCCTGCATAATGTCCTCCATGTGGCTGAACATATGTGCCACATACAGACAGGAGATCAGGCATCCTTTACGCGTTTGTGTGGATCATAGCATGTAGTCGCTTCTCCAGTAGGTCAGAAATGCATGAAGATTAGAATTAGAGCCCGGAAAGGGAAAAACTGGTGAACAATCCATGATACAAGTCACATAGTAGCCAGGAATAGCATCATTCCTCATAGACACGTGAAGGCTTATTCTGAAAAGTCACCTGAGATTGGCGGCATGCCTGAAATAATCCCTAACCATGATATTTATAGAAGCTCGTAAACTTAATAGGCTAAATGGCTTTAAATGAAAAAAATAATAATAAAAAAAAAATCTAAAAAAAAGAAAAATCAAAAGCGAGGAATTGTTTAATTAATTGGAGATGACGGTGAAAGACTCATACATTAGCTTCTCTTACCCTCTAATGTATTACAGAGTAAAAAAAAAAAGACAATCCTGCAGTCTGCTTCAAAGACGGCATTCTGCAATTTATCACACAATGCTCTGCCCATCTTTTGATGATGCCTGAAAAGAAAAATCAAAAGCGGGAAGCTGAGAAATCTTTTGTCGGAGCTCAATCACTGTGCCGAGAAATGTGCTTCCACCATGAATAGATCTGACCTACAGGACGTGGAACAAGCTGAGATGTCATCCTACAATGTTCTCCGAAGGATTCAAGCCAAAGTGGAAAGCAAACTTCTCCACGCACCGGGCATGTGAGATCAGTGGGGCAATACTGCGGCTTGTGCTGCCGGTATGAGGACGAACCTTGTGCAATTAGGTTCTTTCTGTCAGTGGGTAATTTCACTGATGGAGTCGGAAGTTTACCATACCTCTCCTCACTGTAACTACAACCAATCATGTTTTCAAGTCTGTAACGAAGTTTAGATATAAGAAATAGTCGATGGAAAAGAGGGGGAAGAGGGGGATGCGGTGCAGCATCCATGTCTCAGTGACTCAGTAACACTTATGCCTTTAGAGGGAAATTGGGAGGAGAAATGTTGCTACAATCTTATAGTGTAAACCCCTTCATGACCAGAGGTATTTTTGCTTTAGCATTTTCGTTTTTTGCTCCCATTCTTCCCAGAGCCATAACTTTTTTTTTAATTTTTTTGGTCAATATGGCCATGTGAGGGCTTGTTCTTTGCGGGACAAGTTGTGCTTTTGAACAACACCATTGTTTTTAACATATCCTGTACTGGAAAAAGGGAAATTACAAAAAAAGTGGAATTCCAAAGTTGTTTTTATTTTTTTAACCATATTCACTAAATGCTAAAACTGACCTGTCGTTATGATTCTCCAGGTCATTACGAGTTCATAGACACCAAAGATGTCTAGGTTCTCTTTTATTTTAGTGGTGTAGTGCAACAGACAGGCAGGGGCCACATAGAAGTTCAAAGTAAATGTCTTTAATGTCCATAGAAACTCACAAATGGAAAGCAAATGGTATCCTCCGGATCGCAGATGTGGAGTCATGACAGTCCTTATCTGAGACCGGTTGCCGTGGACGACTGCACCACCATGTCACGCTGAGAGGTGCCAGGCCTTTTGGCTTTGTACAGGCTGAACCTTGCAGAGCCACCTGCCCTGCAGTTTGCAAACTAAGACTGACACACTCAATCCTTTGCTGCAGGGTTTTTCAATGGAATCTGTGGCCACGGATCACTTCTAAGACCCGGCTGGAGGGAGCAAACCGCCCCACTACCATCTTATAGTTTGCTCCAAAAATAAAAGCCCTTAACAGGTTTTCCTAAACATTGCCTTGGCCAAATAACTTGAACAGGTCTACACTTACTTTTATTTTGCACTGCAACCATAGCTATGGTGTAGATATAATCTTTTGATCGCCCTTTATTGCATTTTATTGCAATGTTGCGGTGGCCAAAAACACGTAATTCTGTCGTTTTGAATTTTTTTCTTGTTACGCCGTTTAGCGATCAGGTTAATTAATTTGTTATATTGATAAGATCGGGCGATTCAGCACACGGCGAAACCAAATATGTGTTTAATTTATTTTTTTTTCAATTGTTTTATTTTGAATGGGGTGAAAGGGGGGTGATTTGAACTTTCATATTTTTTTAAATATTTGTAAAAACATTTTGCTCATAGCAATCCGACTTCTGGATGTCATGCCAACCCATGATCATATGACGGGGTCACCGATGGACGGGATTAGTGACGCTCTCGTAAATGCAAGTTAAATGCCCCTGTCAGAAATTGACAACTACATTTAACTAGTTAACAGCCGCAGTTGGATCACGATTCCATCCGTGGCTGTTGTAAGCACATGTCAGCTGATTAGATCAGCTGACATGTGCTCGGAAAGGTGCACACTTGGCCCTGGAGCATGCACCAAACAGGGGGAGTCTGACATCGGCGTACTATTACGTCCAATGTCGGAAAGGGGTGAAACGATGTGTGGCATCTTTCCGCAGATTGTATCGCACCTCTTTGACTCTCAATCTCACTCTATATAAGTATGAAGTATATCACAAAAGTGAGTGCACCCCTCACATTTTGGTAAAAACTTTTATTCTGTCTTTTCAGGGGACAACACTGAAGGTGTGAATGGGGAGCACGTGTGTTAAATTTGCCATTATCTCTGTCACACTCTCTCATACACTGGAAGTTCAACATGGCGCCTCATGGCAAAGAATTGTTCGAGGATCTGACAAAAAGAACTGTTTCTCTACAAAAAGAAGGCCTAGACTATAAGAAGATTGCCAACACCTTGAACTTCAGTTGAAGCATTGAGGCCCAGACCATACAGTGGTTTAACAAGACACGTTCCACTCAGAACAAGCCTCGCCGTGGTCGACCAAAGAAGGTGAGTGCACGATCAGTAACGTAATGTATGTACACAGTGACTGCACCAGCAGAATAGTGAGTGCAGCTCTGGAGTATAATACAGGATGTAACTCAGGATCAGTAATGTAATGTGCGTACACAGTGACTGCACCAGCAGAATAGTGAGTGCAGCTCTGGGGTATAATACAGGATGTAACTCAGGATCAGTAATGTAATGTATGTACACAGTGACTGCACCAGCAGAATAGTGAGTGCAGCTCTGGAGTATAATACAGGATGTAACTCAGGATCAGTAATGTAATGTGCGTACACAGTGACTGCACCAGCAGAATAGTGAGTGCAGCTCTGGGGTATAATACAGGATGTAACTCAGGATCAGTAATGTAATGTATGTACACAGTGACTGCACCAGCAGAATAGTGAGTGCAGCTCTGGGGTATAATACAGGATGTAACTCAGGAGCAGTAATGTAATGTATGTACACAGTGACTGCACCAGCAGAATAGTGAGTGCAGCTCTGAGGTATAATACAGGATGTAACTCAGGCTCAGTAATGTAATGTTTGTACACAGTGACTGCACCAGCAGAATAGTGAGTGCAGCTCTGGGGTATAATACAGGAGGTAACTCAGGATCAGTAATGTAATGTGCGTACACAGTGACTGCACCAGCAGAATAGTGAGTGCAGCTCTGGGGTATAATACAGGATGTAACTCAGGATCAGTAATGTAATGTATGTACACAGTGACTGCACCAGCAGAATAGTGAGTGCAGCTCTGGGGTATAATACAGGATGTAACTCAGGAGCAGTAATGTAATGTATGTACACAGTGACTGCACCAGCAGAATAGTGAGTGCAGCTCTGGAGTATAATACAGGAGCTAACTCAGGATCAGTAATTTAATGTGCGTACACAGTGACTGCACCAGCAGAATAGTGAGTGCAGCTCTGGGGTATAATACAGGATGTAACTCAGGATCAGTAATGTAATGTATGTACACAGTGACTGCACCAGCAGAATAGTGAGTGCAGCTCTGGGGTATAATACAGGATGTAACTCAGGAGCAGTAATGTAATGTATGTACACAGTGACTGCACCAGCAGAATAGTGAGTGCAGCTCTGAGGTATAATACAGGATGTAACTCAGGCTCAGTAATGTAATGTTTGTACACAGTGACTGCACCAGCAGAATAGTGAGTGCAGCTCTGGGGTATAATACAGGATGTAACTCAGGAGCAGTAATGTAATGTATGTACACAGTGACTGCACCAGCAGAATAGTGAGTGCAGCTCTGAGGTATAATACAGGATGTAACTCAGGATCAGTAATGTAATGTGCGTACACAGTGACTGCACCAGCAGAATAGTGAGTGCAGCTCTGGGGTATAATACAGGATGTAACTCAGGATCAGTAATGTAATGTATGTACACAGTGACTGCACCAGCAGAATAGTGAGTGCAGCTCTGTGGTATAATACAGGATGTAACTCAGGAGCAGTAATGTAATGTATGTACACAGTGACTGCACCAGCAGAATAGTGAGTGCAGCTCTGAGGTATAATACAGGATGTAACTCAGGCTCAGTAATGTAATGTTTGTACATAGTGACTGCACCAGCAGAATAGTGAGTGCAGCTCTGGGGTATAATACAGGATGTAACTCAGGAGCAGTAATGTAATGTATGTACACAGTGACTGCACCAGCAGAATAGTGAGTGCAGCTCTGGGGTATAATACAGGATGTAACTCAGGCTCAGTAATGTAATGTATGTACACAGTGACTGCACCAGCAGAATAGTGAGTGCAGCTCTGAGGTATAATACAGGATGTAACTCAGGCTCAGTAATGTAATGTATGTACACAGTGACTGCACCAGCAGAATAGTGAGTGCAGCTCTGGGGTATAATACAGGATATAACTCAGGATCAGTAATGTAATGTATGTACACAGTGACTGCACCAGCAGAATAGTGAGTGCAGCTCTGGGGTATAATACAGGATGTAACTCAGGATCAGTAATGTAATAATGTATGTACACAGTGACTGCACCAGCAGAATAGTGAGTGCAGGTCTGGCGTATAATACAGGATGTAACTCAGGATCAGAAATGTAATAATGTATGTACACAGTGACTGCACCAGCAAAATAGTGAGTGCAGCTCTGGGGTATAATACAGGATGTAACTCAGGATCAGTAATTTAATGTATGTACACAGTGACTACACCAGCAGAATAGTGAGCGCAGCTCTGAGGTATAATAAAGGATGTAACTCAGGATCAGTAATGTAATGTATGTACACAGTGACTGCACCAGCAGAATAGTGAGTGCAGCTCTGGAGTATAATACCGGATGCAACTCAGGATCAGTAATGTAATGTATGTACACAGTGACTGCACCAGCAGAATAGTGAGTGCAGCTCTATAGTATAATACAGGATGTAACTCAGGATCAGTAATGTAATGTATGTACACAGTGACTGCAGCAGCAGAATAGTGAGTGCAGCTCTGGGGTATAATACAGGATGTAACTCAGGATCAGTAATGTAATGTATGTACACAGTGACTGCACCAGCAGAATAGTGAGTGCAGCTCTGGAGTATAATACTGGATGTAACTCAGGATCAGTAATGTAATAATGTATGTACACAGTGACTGCACCAGCAGAATAGTGAGTGCAGCTCTGGGGTATAATACAGGATGTAACTCAGGATCAGTAATGTAATGTATGTACACAGTGACTGCACCAGCAGAACAGTGAGTGCAGCTCTGGAGTATAATACTGGATGTAACTCAGGGTCAGTAATGTAATGTATGTACACAGTGACTGCACCAGCAGAATAGTGAGTGCAGCTCTGGAGTATAATACTGGATATAACTCAGGATCAGTAATGTAATGTATGTACACAGTGACTGCACCAGCAGAATAGTGAGTGCAGCTCTGGAGTATAATACTGGATGTAACTCAGGATCAGTAATGTAATGTATGTACACAGTGACTGCACCAGCAGAACAGTGAGTGCAGCTCTGGGGTATAATACAGGATGTAACTCAGGATCAGTAATGTAATGTATGTACACAGTGACTACACAAGCAGAATAGTGAGTGCAGCTCTGAGGTATAATACAGGATGTAACTCAGGCTCAGTAATGTAATAATGTATGTACACAGTGACTGCACCAGCAGAATAGTGAGTGCAGCTCTGGGGTATAATACAGGATGTAACTCAGGATCAGTAATGTAATGTATGTACACAGTGACTACACCAGCAGAATAGTGAGTGCAGCTCTGGAGTATAATACAGGATGTAACTCAGGATCAGTAATGTAATGTATGTACACAGTGACTGCACCAGCAGAATAGTGAGTGCAGCTCTGGAGTATAATACAGGATGTAACTCAGGATCAGTAATGTAATGTATGTACACAGTGACTGCACCAGCAGAATAGTGAGTGCAGCTCTGGGGTATAATACAGGATGTAACTCAGGATCAGTAATGTAATGTATGTACACAGTGACTGCACCAGCAGAATAGTGAGTGCAGCTCTATAGTATAATACAGGATGTAACTCAGGATCAGTAATGTAATGTATGTACACAGTGACTGCACCAGCAGAATAGTGAGTGCAGCTCTGGGGTATAATACAGGATGTAACTCAGGATCAGTAATGTAATGTATGTACACAGTGACTGCACCAGCAGAATAGTGAGTGCAGCTCTGGAGTATAATACCGGATGCAACTCAGGATCAGTAAAGTAATGTATGTACACAGTGACTGCACCAGCAGAATAGTGAGTGCAGCTCTATAGTATAATACAGGATGTAACTCAGGATCAGTAATGTAATATATGTACACAGTGACTGCACCAGCAGAATAGTGAGTGCAGCTCTGGGGTATAATACAGGATGTAACTCAGGATCAGTAATGTAATGTATGTACACAGTGACTGCACCAGCAGAATAGTGAGTGCAGCTCTGGAGTATAATACTGGATGTAACTCAGGATCAGTAATGTAATAATGTATGTACACAGTGACTGCACCAGCAGAATAGTGAGTGCAGCTCTGGGGTATAATACAGGATGTAACTCAGGATCAGTAATGTAATGTATGTACACAGTGACTGCACCAGCAGAACAGTGAGTGCAGCTCTGGAGTATAATACTGGATGTAACTCAGGATCAGTAATGTAATGTATGTACACAGTGACTGCACCAGCAGAATAGTGAGTGCAGCTCTGGAGTATAATACTGGATGTAACTCAGGATCAGTAATGTAATGTATGTACACAGTGACTGCACCAGCAGAACAGTGAGTGCAGCTCTGGGGTATAATACAGGATGTAACTCAGGATCAGTAATGTAATGTATGTACACAGTGACTGCACCAGCAGAACAGTGAGTGCAGCTCTGGAGTATAATGCTGGATGTAACTCAGGATCAGTAATGTAATGTATGTACACAGTGACTGCACCAGCAGAATAATGAGTGCAGCTCTGGAGTATAATACAGGATGTAACTCAGGATCAGTAATGTAATGTAATGTATATCCAGTGACTGCACCAGCAGAACAGTGAGTGCAGCTCTGGAGTATAATGCAGGATGTAACTCAGGATCAGTAATGTAATGTATGTACACAGTGACTGCACCAGCAGAATAGTGAGTGCAGCTCTAGGGTATAATACATGATGTAACTCAGGATCAGTAATGTAATGTATGTACACAGTGACTGCACCAGCAGAATAGTGAGTGCAGCTCTGGGGTATAATACAGGATGTAACTCAGGATCAGTAATGTAATGTATGTACACAGTGACTGCACCAGCAGAACAGTGAGTGCAGCTCTGGGGTATAATACAGGATTTAACTTAGGATCAGCAATGTAATGTATGTACACAGTGACTGCACCAGCAGAATAGTGAGTGCAGCTCTGGAGTATAATACAGGATGTAACTCAGGATCAGTAATGTAATATATGCACACAGTGACTGCACCAGCAGAATAGTGAGTGCAGCTCTGGGGTATAATACAGGATGTAACTCAGGATCAGTAATGCAATGTATGTACACAGTGACTGCACCAGCAGAATAGTGAGTGCAGCTCTGGGGTATAATACAGAATGTAAGTCAGGATCAGTAATGTAATGTATGTACACAGTGACGGCACCAGCATAATAGTGAGTGCAGCTCTCGAGTATAATACAGGATGTAACTCAGGATCAGTAATGTAATGTATGTACACAGTGACTGCACCAGCAGAATAGTGAATGCAGCTCTGGGGTATAATACAGAATGTAAGTCAGGATCAGTAATGTAATGTATGTACACAGTGACGGCACCAGCAGAATAGTGAGTGCAGCTCTGGGGTATAATACAGGATGTAACGCAGGATCAGTAATGTAATGTATGTACACAGTGACTGCACCAGCAGAATAGTGAGTGCAGCTCTGGGGTATAATACAGGATGTAACTCAGGATCAGTAATGTAATGTATGTACACAGTGACTGCACCAGCAGAATAGTGAGTGCAGCTCTGGGGTATAATACAGAATGTAAGTCAGGATCAGTAATGTAATGAATGTACACAGTGACGGCACCAGCAGAATAGTGAGTGCAGCTCTGGGGTATAATACAGGATGTAACTCAGGATCAGTAATGTAATGTATGTACACAGTGACTGCACCAGCAGAATAGTGAGTGCAGCTCTGAGGTATAATACAGGATGTAACTCAGGCTCAGTAATGTAATAATGTATGTACACAGTGACTGCACCAGCAGAATAGTGAGTGCAGCTCTGGGGTATAATACAGGATGTAACTCAGGATCAGTAATGTAATGTATGTACACAGTGACTACACCATATAAACATATTTCACATGGTAGGTACCAATAGAAAAAATGAAGTGAAGAAGATAATGATAAAACAATGCATTTATTGAAGAATAATCTAAAAGTGTGTCATACAAATAAAATTAGACATGAAGTGGGGGAACGGAAAACCTCCAAATACCAGGGAGGCACACCACAGTACTAAAGAATATAAACAGAGATCCCAAGAAAGCTGCTATTTCAATATATCATATGCGTATTAACAGATTATAGCATCTATTATTATTATGTGTATCAATTGACACAGCTGCTTGGGAGATATCTTGATAACAATAATAACAATATAGTGCCCAGCGCACAGAAAGGTATACAGGGTACTAGTATATGGGGGAGCCCAGAAAGTTTTAGCGAAAAAGCTATATGTTGATTCTGGGGAGCGATGGATATTGTTGCTATATGCCCAAATAAGTACTCATAACAGCACCTAAATAAGTACTGAAGCTAAAGTGTTAATATATGGTCACCTAAGATATATGATTACCTGTAATATGTCCAAATCTGTGCGCACGGGTAAGGTGGAGGATGGAGTGCTGTGGAGGCCCCCCCGCGCCCAACAAGCGCCGTTTCGCTGGATCGCTTCTTCAAAATGGGGCGTGGATTGATAGGTGTGTAGTGGCGGTCTTTTTTATATCAAAGGGGGAGGTCTGTAAGGGTCTCTTGATTGCGCACGTCAGCAGTGCCGCTCCTCCTATCGCAAAGGGGACTTCCGGGCCTGCGCACCATGACACGCAGTGGAGCGCACAGCGGTCATGTGAGCGGCGCCAGGCCGGAAGTCAGGGGAGGCTTGCAGAAACTGCGCGTGCGCAGAAGACCCACAGACCCGACAGTAAAAAGGAGAAGTGGACATGCGCAGTGAGGAGCTGGAGATTAAAGATGTATCGGGGCTGGGCGTGGTTGCCAGCATAATGGGGGGAGGATACCCGGCGAAATGGCGGAGAGTGGAAATAAAACGTGTATAGGACCATATTAGAAATGGAACTTGGAAAAAGGAGAAACTCGGATAGAGCTAGATGGGATATTCTAAATATGATAAGTGGAGGCGGGGCAAAGAGCCAGCAAATAGCGGGTTTCATTGATGCCAGGGAGAAAAGGTTTACTGACCTATGTATCAGTCCCATAAATAGGGTGATAAGGGGGATATATAGAGAGGCAAACTCGCAGGAGGTATGGATGTAGCCAAAGTGAATAGAAGAAAGGGGGCCAAATAATAATATATATAGGTATAAAGAGAAATTATTACCTATGTATTAATACAGGAACATAACTTATATACATAGGGATAACAATGGCATGTTATGCAGTGATCGGAGTGCCCAATGTGCCTTAATGTGATATTATGTTATATAGGCTAAGTGCCCTATATGCCATAATATGATATTATAATGGGAATTTGAGGGCTGGAAGGCAGGAACCCATGAGGGGTATATAGAGAGGGTCACAATATGGAAAAAAAAAAAAAAAAAAAAAAAAAAAAAGGACAAGAATTTCCTGCGTGTCTGGATGGTGGTAAAGTAAGGATTTGGATCCAAAACTAAGAGTAAGTACCCATGCAAGTCTGCTTGGGGTGAGATCTACCGACAAGAGAGTGGTGCAGGTGCTAGGGGTGAGGGGCCTCCGGTCACAAGTCTGGGGTGGAGGTGGGCATGTTTATGGCATATATCATGCCTAAATACACAGTAAAAATAATGTGATTATATGTGAATTGAGAAAAAATAATAAAGAGGGGTGAATATGATATATTGAAATAGCAGCTTTCTTGGGATCTCTGTTTATATTCTTTAGTACTGTGGTGTGCCTCCCTGGTATTTGGAGGTTTTCCGTTCCCCCACTTCATGTCTAATTTTATTTGTATGACACACTTTTAGATTATTCTTCAATAAATGCATTGTTTTATCATTATCTTCTTCACTTCATTTTTTCTATTGGTACCTACCATGTGAAATATGTTTATACGTTGTGGAAGTGACTCAAGCCTCTGATATATTAGGACTATGGTAATAATCACTTTTTCTGTATTCTATAAACAGATTGTCCGCCCCATTATTATAATGGACTTTAAAGCCAGAGAAAAGACCTGGCTAAATAAGGCATCTAATATATTTAGACAGGGGGCCTCCAATACCGTTGGGGAAACGGTTACACCCAATAAAGATTTGATCAAAATGTATAGGAATGCTCTGTTCAAAAAAACTAGACTCTGGTGGAACAGAGCCACACTCGAAAATTACATGGATAAGCAAATAATTCCAAGAGGCCTAAGGGTCCAATTGTATCCCTCATTTGAATTGGAGGATGATGTCCTTATCAAGAGGTGGACCTCAGCGGCCACAACCTGCTCCCTTGATTTCATTCAGATCATCATAGACAAGAATACCATGTCTCTACAGACTATAGACTCCCAAATTGAAGACTATGAGAAACAACTGGTTAAAGATATACCAGTGGACAGTCTGGATAAAATTATGACGGAAATCAATAAGGATGTGGACAGATGGGAAAACGAAATCTGCCAGAGCAAAATCAAGAAATTTCAAAGAGACACCAATGACTACGATACGGACAAAATTTACCGGTGGCAAATCAAGAGACAAAATCCCCTTAGCAGAGGTAAAGGAAATGATCGTAAAAGGACCAAAACCTCCCATGAGAGAAGTCCCTCTGTGAGCTCAGCTATTTCAAGCTCAGAAAACAACACTTCCCTCAGTGAAGGTGAGAATACAACAGCCGAAACCTCACGAAGACTACCTGACATCTTCACGAGATCAAAAGCACTACGTACACAGGGGGATCAGTTAAAGGTAATTAATCTGTCCAAACACATACTATCCTCGGCTGAGGTGAACCTCCTGGAGAAGGGTCTGACATTCTCTCCTACGAGTCACTTAGACACCTTCACTGCAGTGAAGGACCTGCACCTCTTCTCCAGGAAGCTCATCCTCAAAAAACTACATTACAAAAATGATATAGGTGAAACCTTCTCCACAGTGGAAGAAAGCGAAACGCTAAGAAATTTGGAGGAACTCTTGGAGGAAAATGCATCTTCAAATGTAAGTAGCTTTCCACACAAACTATTCAATAAATCCAAGAAATTCCCCCCTATTCACACCTGTCCAGCCATTGAGGTATTCACTAAAATACTCACTACGGAAATTGAAACCTTGGCCCAAAAACCTTCCTGGACTTCTAATCTTACCAAGGAAGAAAAAACTGCCCTGACACGCTTACAATCTCTTAAGGATGTAGTCTTTAAACCGGCAGATAAGGGGGGCAATTTAGTCATCTGGCCAACTCTTATGTATGAAAAACAGGCACACAAACTATTAAATGCCCCCTTATGCTACAAAAAATTACCCTTCAATCCCCTTACAAAATACCAGAAGGACTTGGTGGATATAATAGAAAAGGCCTTTGAAAACGGTATCATCACCAAAAAAATGGTAGAAACTATTAAAAACATTCATCCTAAACTACCGACCCTGTACCTTATCCCCAAACTACACAAAGATCCCCAGGACCCACCTGGAAGACCCATCATCTCAGGGAATGGGAGTCTATGCGAAATAATCTCAGACTTCATCGATTTTTATCTTAAACCTATTGTGTTCACTTTGCCCTCTTACATTCAGGATACTACATCAGCCCTACAAAAATTAAATAACCTATACCTGGAAAACCACATGTTAATAGTGACGGCTGATGTAGAGGCCTTATATACCTCTATTAGACACGAGGACGGCCTCAAAGCTGTAGCCTGGTATCTACAAACCAGCAATCTGGACCCGGAATTGTCACAACTAATCCTGACCCTTTTGGAATTCGTTCTCACCCATAATACTTTTATATTTAACAAAAACATCTACTTACAAACACAGGGCACAGCCATGGGGGCTTCCTGTGCCCCGTCATACGCCAACCTTTTCCTAGGGGCCTGGGAAAGAGAAATTTTCCAGGGGGATACCATCCCCGAAATACAGGGGGTACAGGATTGGATGAGGTATATTGACGACGTGTGGTTCGTCTGGGAAGGTACTGTGGAGGATTTGCATGGACTAATGGCCAAACTTAATAACAACAAAAAGAACATTCTTTTAACATACAAATATGGTAGGGAACTGGATTTTTTAGACATTAATATCAAAATCTCAACGGAGGGCATCATCAACACCAACTTATATAGAAAACCCACAGCGACAAATTCCCTACTACATGCCACCTCCTCCCATCCACCGGCAACTATAAAAGGTATACCAGTTGGCCAATTTTTGAGAGCTAAAAGAATATGCTCAGACATGTCTAATTTTGAAGATCAGGCCGCTGATCTCACGCAAAGATTCATAAATCGTGGCTATAGTAAAAGAAGCATTAAACATGGGTATAGGAGAGCCAAAAATACCACTAGGGACCAACTCCTTTATTCCCATAAAAAATCACCTCCGGAAAACAACAACCAGGTAAGGTACATCTCCACCTATAACAACCGATGGAATGATATCAGATCAGCCTTTAACAAACATTGGAACATCCTAATGACGGACCCAGTACTACGGAAAATTCTACCCTCCGCCCCCTCAATGGTAGCAAAAAGGAGCCGCAATTTAAGAGATCTGTTAGTACACAGCCATTATGAGCCAACTTCAACATCTATGACTTCGGCCCTTAAAAATGGTTTCTTTCCCTGTGGCGGGTGTAAAGCATGTCTGAATATGAAAAAGGCATCTTCCTTTAGCAACTCTGACAATTCCAAGGCTTTTGAGATCAGGAAACATCTTACGTGTTCTTCTCAGGGGGTAATATACCATGCTACATGCCCCTGTAAACTCATATATATTGGACTGACCACACGTGAAATAAAAATCCGCGTCAGGGAACACATTCGTGATATCGAAAAAGCAAAGTCTATTACCGATATGTCTCTTTTAAAAACAATACCCCGGCATTTTAAAACACATCATGAGTGTAATCCCAAAAACTTTATTTTTAAAGCTATTGATCAAATCAATCTTGGTACTCGTGGGGGGGACTTGGCCAAATCCTTGGCGCAGCTAGAAAGCAAGTGGATATATCGCCTCGGTACAGTCACCCCCCAGGGCCTGAATGAAAACTTTGGCTTTAATTCATTTTTGTAACCGTTTCTTCCCCCTTTGGATTGTTTTTAGGTGTTCTTATTTATCTTTACTCTTATCTTCGTCCCCTTCCCCCCCTCCCCCCCCCCCTTTTTTCCATGTGTGTTTTTACATGATTTTAACTTACGTATTTTCATTCCCTTTAGACCTTTAACACACTAAAGTCTTTACAGTTGACATGCGCATCAGGATGATGCTGAGTACATATCTGCGTGGTAACCTGGAACATTCATAAACATATCTGAGTCTACCGGGATCTGGAAGTGGGCGTCAAGTCACGTAATACCATGGACCCGAATAAAGGCAAGATAAGGAGCTACGCCATGAATAGGACTTGCTCCTATACCAACAAGCACCATCTGTACACATTGGACTTCGGATGGATTTTTATAACATAAATATAAATAAGAGCAATAAGAGGACTATGGGATCCATCTTGCCGCAATTGACGGATATCAACTCGGCCCAAACTCTGGGCATATCTGGTCCATGGGGTACATTTGTCCCTCTCCCCTCAACCTTTAATATTACTATGTTGTCATTATATCATTATTATATTATATATTTCTTTTAAAATCCCAATTTTATTATATTTATTATCTTTTATCTCCTGCGATCACTTTTTTCCACTTTTTTATCCACAGTTCTGAGCATTTTCATATTAGCTGTTTTCTTATATACTTCCCATCTATGCCCCTATTAATAGGATAGGGAACTTCCAAGGGGCTGGCTGACCCTCGCTATTATAGTAATTCACCCCTCTTTATTATTTTTTCTCAATTCACATATAATCACATTATTTTTACTGTGTATTTAGGCATGATATATGCCATAAACATGCCCACCTCCACCCCAGACTTGTGACCGGAGGCCCCTCACCCCTAGCACCTGCACCACTCTCTTGTCGGTAGATCTCACCCCAAGCAGACTTGCATGGGTACTTACTCTTAGTTTTGGATCCAAATCCTTACTTTACCACCATCCAGACACGCAGGAAATTCTTGTCCTTTTTTTTTTTTTTTTTTTTTTTTTTTTTTTTTTCCATATTGTGACCCTCTCTATATACCCCTCATGGGTTCCTGCCTTCCAGCCCTCAAATTCCCATTATAATATCATATTATGGCATATAGGGCACTTAGCCTATATAACATAATATCACATTAAGGCACATTGGGCACTCCGATCACTGCATAACATGCCATTGTTATCCCTATGTATATAAGTTATGTTCCTGTATTAATACATAGGTAATAATTTCTCTTTATACCTATATATATTATTATTTGGCCCCCTTTCTTCTATTCACTTTGGCTACATCCATACCTCCTGCGAGTTTGCCTCTCTATATATCCCCCTTATCACCCTATTTATGGGACTGATACATAGGTCAGTAAACCTTTTCTCCCTGGCATCAATGAAACCCGCTATTTGCTGGCTCTTTGCCCCGCCTCCACTTATCATATTTAGAATATCCCATCTAGCTCTATCCGAGTTTCTCCTTTTTCCAAGTTCCATTTCTAATATGGTCCTATACACGTTTTATTTCCACTCTCCGCCATTTCGCCGGGTATCCTCCCCCCATTATGCTGGCAACCACGCCCAGCCCCGATACATCTTTAATCTCCAGCTCCTCACTGCGCATGTCCACTTCTCCTTTTTACTGTCGGGTCTGTGGGTCTTCTGCGCACGCGCAGTTTCTGCAAGCCTCCCCTGACTTCCGGCCTGGCGCCGCTCACATGACCGCTGTGCGCTCCACTGCGTGTCATGGTGCGCAGGCCCGGAAGTCCCCTTTGCGATAGGAGGAGCGGCACTGCTGACGTGCGCAATCAAGAGACCCTTACAGACCTCCCCCTTTGATATAAAAAAGACCGCCACTACACACCTATCAATCCACGCCCCATTTTGAAGAAGCGATCCAGCGAAACGGCGCTTGTTGGGCGCGGGGGGGCCTCCACAGCACTCCATCCTCCACCTTACCCGTGCGCACAGATTTGGACATATTACAGGTAATCATATATCTTAGGTGACCATATATTAACACTTTAGCTTCAGTACTTATTTAGGTGCTGTTATGAGTACTTATTTGGGCATATAGCAACAATATCCATCGCTCCCCAGAATCAACATATAGCTTTTTCGCTAAAACTTTCTGGGCTCCCCCATATACTAGTACCCTGTATACCTTTCTGTGCGCTGGGCACTATATTGTTATTATTGTTATCAAGATATCTCCCAAGCAGCTGTGTCAATTGATACACATAATAATAATAGATGCTATAATCTGTTAATACGCATATGATATATTGAAATAGCAGCTTTCTTGGGATCTCTGTTTATATTCTTTAGTACTGTGGTGTGCCTCCCTGGTATTTGGAGGTTTTCCGTTCCCCCACTTCATGTCTAATTTTATTTGTATGACACACTTTTAGATTATTCTTCAATAAATGCATTGTTTTATCATTATCTTCTTCACTTCATTTTTTCTATTGGTACCTACCATGTGAAATATGTTTATACGTTGTGGAAGTGACTCAAGCCTCTGATATATTAGGACTATGGTAACAGTGACTACACCAGCAGAATAGTGAGTGCAGCTCTGGAGTATAATACAGGATGTAACTCAGGATCAGTAATGTAATGTATGTACACAGTGACTGCACCAGCAGAATAGTGAGTGCAGCTCTGGAGTATAATACAGGATGTAACTCAGGATCAGTAATGTAATGTATGTACACAGTGACTGCACCAGCAGAATAGTGAGTGCAGCTCTGGGGTATAATACAGGATGTAACTCAGGATCAGTAATGTAATGTATGTACACAGTGACTGCACCAGCAGAATAGTGAGTGCAGCTCTATAGTATAATACAGGATGTAACTCAGGATCAGTAATGTAATGTATGTACACAGTGACTGCACCAGCAGAATAGTGAGTGCAGCTCTGGGGTATAATACAGGATGTAACTCAGGATCAGTAATGTAATGTATGTACACAGTGACTGCACCAGCAGAACAGTGAGTGCAGCTCTGGAGTATAATACTGGATGTAACTCAGGGTCAGTAATGTAATGTATGTACACAGTGACTGCACCAGCAGAATAGTGAGTGCAGCTCTGGAGTATAATACTGGATGTAACTCAGGATCAGTAATGTAATGTATGTACACAGTGACTGCACCAGCAGAATAGTGAGTGCAGCTCTGGAGTATAATACTGGATGTAACTCAGGATCAGTAATGTAATGTATGTACACAGTGACTGCACCAGCAGAACAGTGAGTGCAGCTCTGGGGTATAATACAGGATGTAACTCAGGATCAGTAATGTAATGTATGTACACAGTGACTACACAAGCAGAATAGTGAGTGCAGCTCTGAGGTATAATACAGGATGTAACTCAGGCTCAGTAATGTAATAATGTATGTACACAGTGACTGCACCAGCAGAATAGTGAGTGCAGCTCTGGGGTATAATACAGAATGTAACTCAGGATCAGTAATGTAATGTATGTACACAGTAACTACACCAGCAGAATAGTGAGTGCAGCTCTGGAGTATAATACAGGATGTAACTCAGGATCAGTAATGTAATGTATGTACACAGTGACTGCACCAGCAGAATAGTGAGTGCAGCTCTGGAGTATAATACAGGATGTAACTCAGGATCAGTAATGTAATGTATGTACACAGTGACTGCACCAGCAGAATAGTGAGTGCAGCTCTGGGGTATAATACAGGATGTAACTCAGGATCAGTAATGTAATGTATGTACACAGTGACTGCAACAGCAGAATAGTGAGTGCAGCTCTATATTATAATACAGGATGTAACTCAGGATCAGTAATGTAATGTATGTACACAGTGACTGCACCAGCAGAATAGTGAGTACAGCTCTGGGGTATAATACAGGATGTAACTCAGGATCAGTAATGTAATGTATGTACACAGTGACTGCACCAGCAGAATAGTGAGTGCAGCTCTGGAGTATAATACCGGATGCAACTCAGGATCAGTAAAGTAATGTATGTACACAGTGACTGCACCAGCAGAATAGTGAGTGCAGCTCTATAGTATAATACAGGATGTAACTCAGGATCAGTAATGTAATATATGTACACAGTGACTGCACCAGCAGAATAGTGAGTGCAGCTCTGGGGTATAATACAGGATGTAACTCAGGATCAGTAATGTAATGTATGTACACAGTGACTGCACCAGCAGAATAGTGAGTGCAGCTCTGGAGTATAATACTGGATGTAACTCAGGATCAGTAATGTAATAATGTATGTACACAGTGACTGCAGCAGCAGAATAGTGAGTGCAGCTCTGGGGTATAATACAGGATGTAACTCGGGATCAGTAATGTAATGTATGTACACAGTGACTGCACCAGCAGAACAGTGAGTGCAGCTCTGGAGTATAATACTGGATGTAACTCAGGGTCAGTAACGTAATGTATGTACACAGTGACTGCACCAGCAGAATAGTGAGTGCAGCTCTGGAGTATAATACTGGATGTAACTCAGGATCAGTAATGTAATGTATGTACACAGTGACTGCACCAGCAGAATAGTGAGTGCAGCTCTGGAGTATAATACAGGATGTAACTCAGGATCAGTAATGTAATGTAATGTATATCCAGTGACTGCACCAGCAGAACAGTGAGTGCAGCTCTGGAGTATAATGCAGGATGTAACTCAGGATCAGTAATGTAATGTATGTACACAGTGACTGCACCAGCAGAATAGTGAGTGCAGCTCTGGGGTATAATACATGATGTAACTCAGGATCAGTAATGTAATGTATGTACACAGTGACTGCACCAGCAGAATAGTGAGTGCAGCTCTGGGGTATAATACAGGATGTAACTCAGGATCAGTAATGTAATGTATGTACACAGTGACTGCACCAGCAGAACAGTGAGTGCAGCTCTGGAGTATAATACAGGATGTAACTCAGGATCAGTAATGTAATATATGCACACAGTGACTGCACCAGCAGAATAGTGAGTGCAGCTCTGGGGTATAATACATGATGTAACTCAGGATCAGTAATGTAATGTATGTACACAGTGACGGCACCAGCAGAATAGTGAGTGCAGCTCTGGGGTATAATACAGGATGTAACTCAGGATCAGTAATGTAATGTATGTACACAGTGACTGCACCAGCAGAATAGTGAGTGCAGCTCTGGGGTATAATACAGAATGTAAGTCAGGATCAGTAATGTAATGTATTTACACAGTGACGGCACCAGCAGAATAGTGAGTGCAGCTCTGGGGTATAATACAGGATGTAACTCAGGATCAGTAATGTAATGTATGTACACAGTGACTGCACCAGCAGAATAGTGAGTGCAGCTCTATAGTATAATACAGGATGTAACTCAGGATCAGTAATGTAATGTATGTACACAGTGACTACACCAGCAGAATAGTGAGTGCAGCTCTGGGGTATAATACAGGATGTAACTCAGGATCAGTAATGTAATGTATGTACACAGTGACTGCACCAGCAGAATAGTAAGTGCAGCTCTGGAGTATAATACCGGATGCAACTCAGGATCAGTAATGTAATGTATGTACACAGTGACTGCACCAGCAGAATAGTGAGTGCAGCTCTATAGTATAATACAGGATGTAACTCAGGATCAGTAATGTAATATATGTACACAGTGACTGCACCAGCAGAATAGTGAGTGCAGCTCTGGGGTATAATACAGGAGGTAACTCAGGATCAGTAATGTAATGTATGTACACAGTGACTGCACCAGCAGAATAGTGAGTGCAGCTCTGGGGTATAATACAGGATGTAACTCAGGATCAGTAATGTAATGTATGTACACAGTGACTGCACCAGCAGAATAGTGAGTGCAGCTCTGGAGTATAATACTGGATGTAACTCAGGATCAGTAATGTAATAATGTATGTACACAGTGACTGCACCAGCAGAATAGTGAGTGCAGCTCTGGGGTATAATACAGGATGTGACTCAGGATCAGTAATGTAATGTATGTACACAGTGACTGCACCAGCAGAACAGTGAGTGCAGCTCTGGAGTATAATACTGGATGTAACTCAGGGTCAGTAATGTAATGTATGTACACAGTGACTGCACCAGCAGAATAGTGAGTGCAGCTCTGGAGTATAATACTGGATGTAACTCAGGATCAGTAATGTAATGTATGTACACAGTGACTGCACCAGCAGAATAGTGAGTGCAGCTCTGGGGTATAATACAGGATGTAACTCAGGATCAGTAATGTAATGTATGTACACAGTGACTGCACCAGCAGAACAGTGAGTGCAGCTCTGGAGTATAATGCTGGATGTAACTCAGGATCAGTAATGTAATGTATGTACACAGTGACTGCACCAGCAGAATAATGAGTGCAGCTCTGGAGTATAATACAGGATGTAACTCAGGATCAGTAATGTAATGTAATGTATATCCAGTGACTGCACCAGCAGAACAGTGAGTGCAGCTCTGGAGTATAATGCAGGATGTAACTCAAGATCAGTAATGTAATGTATGTACACAGTGACTGCACCAGCAGAATAGTGAGTGCAGCTCTAGGGTATAATACATGATGTAACTCAGGATCAGTAATGTAATGTATGTACACAGTGACTGCACCAGCAGAATAGTGAGTGCAGCTCTGGGGTATAATACAGGATGTAACTCAGGATCAGTAATGTAATGTATGTACACAGTGACTGCACCAGCAGAACAGTGAGTGCAGCTCTGGGGTATAATACAGGATGTAACTTAGGATCAGCAATGTAATGTATGTACACAGTGACTGCACCAGCAGAATAGTGAGTGCAGCTCTGGAGTATAATACAGGATGTAACTCAGGATCAGTAATGTAATATATGCACACAGTGACTGCACCAGCAGAATAGTGAGTGCAGCTCTGGGGTATAATACAGGATGTAACTCAGGATCAGTAATGTAATGTATGTACACAGTGACTGCACCAGCAGAATAGTGAGTGCAGCTCTGGGGTATAATACAGAATGTAAGTCAGGATCAGTAATGTAATGTATGTACACAGTGACGGCACCAGCATAATAGTGAGTGCAGCTCTGGAGTATAATACAGGATGTAACTCAGGATCAGTAATGTAATGTATGTACACAGTGACTGCACCAGCAGAATAGTGAATGCAGCTCTGGGGTATAATACAGAATGTAAGTCAGGATCAGTAATGTAATGTATGTACACAGTGACGGCACCAGCAGAATAGTGAGTGCAGCTCTGGGGTATAATACAGGATGTAACGCAGGATCAGTAATGTAATGTATGTACACAGTGACTGCACCAGCAGAATAGTGAGTGCAGCTCTGGGGTATAATACAGGATGTAACTCAGGATCAGTAATGTAATGTATGTACACAGTGACTGCACCAGCAGAATAGTGAGTGCAGCTCTGGGGTATAATACAGAATGTAAGTCAGGATCAGTAATGTAATGAATGTACACAGTACACAGCAACAAGTGACAGCAAAAAGTACAGCCAAGAAGCAACGAAGAGTGGTGGTGGTGGGAGACTCACTACTGAGAGGCACCGAAGCAGCCATCTGCAGACCGGACATAACTGCAAGAGAAGTATGCTGCCTTCCAGGTGCGATGATCAAGGATGTGACCGATAGGATACCAAAGCTCTTCAGCTCCAAGGACGTCCACCCATTTCTTCTGATACATGTTGGCACCAATGACACGGCAAGGAAGGACCTACCGACAATCTGCAAAGACTTTGAAGAGTTGGGGAAGAAAGTAAAGGAACTGGATGCACAGGTAGTTTTTTCTTCTATCCTTCCAGTAGACGGGCATGGCACCAGGAGATGGAACAGGATCCTTGATGCAAACAACTGGCTAAGACGATGGTGCAGACAACAAGGATTCGGATTCCTGGACCACGGTGTGAATTACTGGTATGATGGACTCCTCGCCAGAGACGGACTACACCTCAACAAACCTGGGAAACACACATTCGCCAGAAGACTCGCTACACTCATCAGGAGGGCGTTAAACTAGAAGAAGAGGGGACGGGAAGAAAAACATCAGACTCGAACAAAGACGACCCAGGAAAACATACTCAGAAGGGAGGTAAGAACATTTCTAAAACAATCCACAGTGAGGAGATTGGAACAAAACAAAATCCTCTAAACTGCATGCTTGCAAACGCCAGAAGCCTGACAAACAAGATGGAAGAACTAGAAGCAGAAATATCTACAGGTAACTTTGACATAGTGGGAATAACCGAGACATGGTTAGATGAAAGCTATGACTGGGCAGTTAACTTACAGGGTTACAGTCTGTTTAGAAAGGATCGTAAAAATCGGAGAGGAGGAGGGGTTTGTCTCTATGTAAAGTCTTGTCTAAAGTCCACTTTAAGGGAGGATATTAGCGAAGGGAATGAGGATGTCGAGTCCATATGGGTTGAAATTCATGGAGGGAAAAATGGTAACAAAATTCTCATTGGGGTCTGTTACAAACCCCCAAATATAACAGAAAGCATGGAAAGTCTACTTCTAAAGCAGATAGATGAAGCTGCAACCCATAATGAGGTCCTGGTTATGGGGGACTTTAACTACCCGGATATTAACTGGGAAACAGAAACCTGTGAAACCCATAAAGGCAACAGGTTTCTGCTAATAACCAAGAAAAATTATCTTTCACAATTGGTGCAGAATCCAACCAGAGGAGCAGCACTTTTAGACCTAATACTATCTAATAGACCTGACAGAATAACAAATCTGCAGGTGGTCGGGCATCTAGGAAATAGCGACCACAATATTGTGCAGTTTCACCTGTCTTTCACTAAGGGGACTTGTCAGGGAGTCACAAAAACATTGAACTTTAGGAAGGCAAAGTTTGACCAGCTTAGAGATGCCCTTAATCTGGTAGACTGGGACAATATCCTCAGAAATAAGAATACAGATAATAAATGGGAAATGTTTAAGAACATCCTAAATAGGCAGTGTAAGCGGTTTATACCTTGTGGGAATAAAAGGACTAGAAATAGGAAAAACCCAATGTGGCTAAACAAAGAAGTAAGACAGGCAATTAACAGTAAAAAGAAAGCATTTGCACTACTAAAGCAGGATGGCACCATTGAAGCTCTAAAAAACTATAGGGAGAAAAATACTTTATCTAAAAAACTAATTAAAGCTGCCAAAAAGGAAACAGAGAAGCACATTGCTAAGGAGAGTAAAACTAATCCCAAACTGTTCTTCAACTATATCAATAGTAAAAGAATAAAAACTGAAAATGTAGGCCCCTTAAAAAATAGTGAGGAAAGAATGGTTGTAGATGACGAGGAAAAAGCTAACATATTAAGCACCTTCTTCTCCACGGTATTCACGGTGGAAAATGAAATGCTAGGTGAAATCCCAAGAAACAATGAAAACCTTATATTAAGGGTCACCAATCTAACCCAAGAAGAGGTGCGAAACCGGCTAAATAAGATTAAAATAGATAAATCTCCGGGTCCGGATGGCATACACCCACGAGTACTAAGAGAACTAAGTAATGTAATAGATAAACCATTATTTCTTATTTTTAGGGACTCTATAGAGACAGGGTCTGTTCCGCAGGACTGGCGCATAGCAAATGTGGTGCCAATATTCAAAAAGGGCTCTAAAAGTGAACCTGGAAATTATAGGCCAGTAAGTCTAACCTCTATTGTTGGTAAAATATTTGAAGGGTTTCTGAGGGATGTTATTCTGGATTATCTCAATGAGAATAACTGTTTAACTCCATATCAGCATGGGTTTATGAGAAATCGCTCCTGTCAAACCAATCTAATCAGTTTTTATGAAGAGGTAAGCTATAGGCTGGACCACGGTGAGTCATTGGACGTGGTATATCTCGATTTCTCCAAAGCGTTTGATACCGTGCCGCACAAGAGGTTGGTACACAAAATGAGAATGCTTGGTCTGGGGGAAAATGTGTGTAAATGGGTTAGTAACTGGCTTAGTGATAGAAAGCAGAGGGTGGTTATAAATGGTATAGTCTCTAACTGGGTCGCTGTGACCAGTGGGGTACCGCAGGGGTCAGTATTGGGACCTGTTCTCTTCAACATATTCATTAATGATCTGGTAGAAGGTTTACACAGTAAAATATCGATATTAGCAGATGATACAAAACTATGTAAAGCAGTTAATACAAGAGAAGATAGTATTCTGCTACAGATGGATCTGGATAAGTTGGAAACTTGGGCTGAAAGGTGGCAGATGAGGTTTAACAATGATAAATGTAAGGTTATACACATGGGAAGAAGGAATCAATATCACCATTACACACTGAACGGGAAACCACTGGGTAAATCTGACAGGGAGAAGGACTTGGGGATCCTAGTTAATGATAAACTTACCTGGAGCAGCCAGTGCCAGGCAGCAGCTGCCAAGGCAAACAGGATCATGGGGTGCATTAAAAGAGGTCTGGATACACATGATGAGAGCATTATACTGCCTCTGTACAAATCCCTAGTTAGACCGCACATGGAGTACTGTGTCCAGTTTTGGGCACCGGTGCTCAGGAAGGATATAATGGAACTAGAGAGAGTACAAAGGAGGGCAACAAAATTAATAAAGGGGATGGGAGAACTACAATACCCAGATAGATTAGCGAAATTAGGATTATTTAGTCTAGAAAAAAGACGACTGAGGGGCGATCTAATAACCATGTATAAGTATATAAGGGGACAATACAAATATCTCGCTGAGGATCTGTTTATACCAAGGAAGGTGACGGGCACAAGGGGGCATTCTTTGCGTCTGGAGGAGAGAAGGTTTTTCCACCAACATAGAAGAGGATTCTTTACTGTTAGGGCAGTGAGAATCTGGAATTGCTTGCCTGAGGAGGTGGTGATGGCGAACTCAGTCGAGGGGTTCAAGAGAGGCCTGGATGTCTTCCTGGAGCAGAACAATATTGTATCATACAATTATTAGGTTATGTAGAAGGACGTAGATCTGGGTATTTATTATAATGGAATATAGGCTGAACTGGATGGACAAATGTCTTTTTTCGGCCTTACTAACTATGTTACTATGTTACTATGTTACACAGTGACGGCACCAGCAGAATAGTGAGTGCAGCTCTGGGGTATAATACAGGATGTAACTCAGGATCAGTAATGTAATGTATGTACACAGTGACTGCACCAGCAGAATAGTGAGTGCAGCTCTGGGGTATAATACAGAATGTAAGTCAGGATCAGTAATGTAATGTATTTACACAGTGACGGCACCAGCAGAATAGTGAGTGCAGCTTTGGGGTATAATACAGGATGTAACTCAGGATCAGTAATGTAATGTATATACACAGTGACTGCACCAGCAGAATAGTGAGTGCAGCTCTGGGGTATAATACAGGATGTAACTCAGGATCAGTAATGTAATATATGTACACAGTGACTGCACCAGCACAATAGTGAGTGCAGCTCTGGGGTATAATATAGGATGTAACTCAGGATTAGTAATCTAATGTATGTACACAGTGACTGCACCAGCAGAAAAGTGAGTGCAGCTCTGGAGTATAATACAGGATGTAACTCAGGATCAGTAATGTAATGTATGTACTCAGTGACTGCACCAGCAGAATAGTGAGTGCAGCTCTGGAGTATAATACAGGATGTAACTCAGGATCAGTAATGTAATGTATGTACACAGTGACTGCACCAGCAGAAAGTGAGTGCAGCTCTGGAGTGTAATACAAGATGTAACTCAGGATCAGTAATGTAATGTATGTACACGGTGACTGCAGCAGCCGAATAGTGAGTGCAGCTCTGGAGTATAATACAGGATGTAACTCAGGATCAGTAATGTAATGTATGTACACAGTGACTGCACCAGCATAATAGTGAGTGCAGCTCTGGAGTATAATACAAGATGTAACTCAGGATCAGTAATGTAATGTATGTACACAGTGACTGCACCAGCAGAATAGTGAGTGCAGCTCTGGAGTATAATACAGGATGTATCTCAGGGTCAGTAATGTAATGTATGTACACAGTGACTGCACCAGCAGAATAGTGAGTGCAGCTCTGGAGTATAATACAATATGTAACTCAGGATCAGTAATGTAATGTATGTACACAGTGACTGCAGCAGCAGAATAGTGAGTGCAGCTCTGGGGTATAATACAGGATGTAACTCAGGATCAGTAATGTAATGTACGTACACAGTGACTGCACCAGCAGAATAGTGAGTGCAGCTCTGGGGTATAATACAGAATGTAAGTCAGGATCAGTAATGTAATGTATTTACACAGTGACGGCACCAGCAGAATAGTGAGTGCAGCTCTGGGGTATAATACAGGATGTAACTCAGGATCAGTAATGTAATGTATGTACACAGTGACTGCACCAGCAGAATAGTGAGTGCAGCTCTGGGGTATAATACAGAATGTAAGTCAGGATCAGTAATGTAATGTATTTACACAGTGACGGCACCAGCAGAATAGTGAGTGCAGCTCTGGGGTATAATACAGGATGTAACTCAGGATCAGTAATGTAATGTATATACACAGTGACTGCACCAGCAGAATAGTGAGTGCAGCTCTGGGGTGTAATACAGGATGTAACTCAGGATCAGTAATGTAATGTATGTACACAGTGACTGCACCAGCAGAATAGTGAGTGCAGCTCTATAGTATAATATAGGATGTAACTCAGGATTAGTAATCTAATGTATGTACACAGTGACTGCACCAGCAGAAAAGTGAGTGCAGCTCTGGAGTATAATACAGGATGTAACTCAGGATCAGTAATGTAATGTATGTACTCAGTGACTGCACCAGCAGAATAGTGAGTGCAGCTCTGGAGTATAATACAGGATGTAACTCAGGATCAGTAATGTAATGTATGTACACAGTGACTGCACCAGCAGAAAGTGAGTGCAGCTCTGGAGTATAATACAAGATGTAACTCAGGATCAGTAATGTAATGTATGTACACGGTGACTGCAGCAGCCGAATAGTGAGTGCAGCTCTGGAGTATAATACAGGATGTAACTCAGGATCAGTAATGTAATGTATGCACACAGTGACTGCACTAGCAGAATAGTGAGTGCAGCTCTGGAGTATAATACAAGATGTAACTCAGGATCAGTAATGTAATGTATGTACACAGTGACTGCACCAGCAGAATAGTGAGTGCAGCTCTGGAGTATAATACAGGATGTAACTCAGGGTCAGTAATGTAATGTATGTACACAGTGACTGCACCAGCAGAATAGTGAGTGCAGCTCTGGGGTATAATACAGGATGTAACTCAGGATCAGTAATGTAATATATGTTCACAGTGACTGCACCAGCAGAATAGTGAGTGCAGCTCTGGGGTATAATATAGGATGTAATTCAGGATTAGTAATCTAATGTATGTACACAGTGACTGCACCAGCAGAAAAGTGAGTGCAGCTCTGGAGTATAATACAGGATGTAACTCAGGATCAGTAATGTAATGTATGTACTCAGTGACTGCACCAGCAGAATAGTGAGTGCAGCTCTGGAGTATAATACAGGATGTAACTCAGGATCAGTAATGTAATGTATGTACACAGTGACTGCACCAGCAGAAAGTGAGTGCAGCTCTGGAGTATAATACAAGATGTAACTCAGGATCAGTAATGTAATGTATGTACACGGTGACTGCAGCAGCCGAATAGTGAGTGCAGCTCTGGAGTATAATACAGGATGTAACTCAGGATCAGTAATGTAATGTATGTACACAGTGACTGCACTAGCAGAATAGTGAGTGCAGCTCTGGAGTATAATACAAGATGTAACTCAGGATCAGTAATGTAATGTATGTACACAGTGACTGCACCAGCAGAATAGTGAGTGCAGCTCTGGAGTATAATACAGGATGTAACTCAGGGTCAGTAATGTAATGTATGTACACAGTGACTGCACCAGCAGAATAGTGAGTGCAGCTCTGGGGTATAATACAGGATGTAACTCAGGATCAGTAATGTAATATATGTTCACAGTGACTGCACCAGCAGAATAGTGAGTGCAGCTCTGGGGTATAATATAGGATGTAATTCAGGATTAGTAATGTAATGTATGTACACAGTGACTGCACCAGCAGAATAGCGAGTGCAGCTCTGAGGTATAATACAGGATGTAACTCAGGGTCAGTAATGTAATGTATGTACACAGTGACTGCACCAGCAGAATAGTGAGTGCAGCTCTGGGGTATAATACAGGATGTAACTCAGGATTAGTAATGTAATATATGTTCACAGTGACTGCACCAGCAGAATAGTGAGTGCAGCTCTGGGGTATAATACAGGATGTAACTCAGGATCAGTAATGTAATGTATGTACACAGTGACTGCACCAGCAGAATAGTGAGTGCAGCTCTGGGGTATAATACAGGATGTAACTCAGGATCAGTAATGTAATATATGTTCACAGTGACTGCACCAGCAGAATAGTGAGTGCAGCTCTGGGGTATAATATAGGATGTAACTCAGGATCAGTAATGTACAGTTAGGGCCAGAAATATTTGGACAGTGACACAAGTTTTGTTATTTTAGCTGTTTACAAAAACATGTTCAGAAATACAATTATATATATAATATGGGCTGAAAGTGCACACTCCCAGCTGCAATATGATAGTTTCCACATCCAAATCGGAGAAAGGGTTTAGGAATCATAGCTCTGTAATGCATAGCGTCCTCTTTTTCAAGGGACCAAAAGTAATTGGACAATGGACTCTAAGGGCTGCAATTAACTCTGAAGGCGTCTCCCTCGTTAACCTGTAATCAATGAAGTAGTTAAAAGGTATGGGGTGGATTCCAGGTGTGTGGTTTTGCATTTGGAAGCTGTTGCTGTGAGCAGACAACATGCGGTCAAAGGAACTCTCAATTGAGGTGAAGCAGAACATCCTGAGGCTGAAAAAAAAAGAAAAAATCCATCAGAGAGATAGCAGACATGCTTGGAGTAGCAAAATCAACAGTTGGGTACATTCTGAGAAAAAAGGAATTGACTGGTGAGCTTGGGAACTCAAAAAGGCCTGGGCGTCCACGGATGACAACAGTGGTGGATGATCGCCGCATACTTAATTTGGTGAAGAAGAACCCGTTCACAACATCAACTGAAGTCCAGAACACTCTCAGTGAAGTAGGTGTATCTGTCTCTAAGTCAACAGTAAAGAGAAGACTCCATGACAGTAAATACAAAGGGTTCACATCTAGATGCAAACCATTCATCAATACCAAAAATAGACAGAAAAACACCTCAAGAAGCCAGCTCAGTTCTGGAAAAGTATTCTATGGACAGATGAGACAAAGATCAACCTGTACCAGAATGATGGGAAGAAAAAAGTTTGGAGAAGAAAGGGAACGGCACATGATCCAAGGCACACCACATCCTCTGTAAAACATGGTGGAGGCAACGTGATGGCATGGGCATGCATGGCTTTCAATGGCACTGGGTCACTTGTGTTTATTGATGACATAAGAGCAGACAAGAGTAGCCGGATGAATTCTGAAGTGTACCGGGATATACTTTCAGCCCAGATTCAGCCAAATGCTGCAAAGTTGATTGGACGGCGCTTCATAGTACAGATGGACAATGACCCCAAGCATACATCCAAAGCTACCCAGGAGTTCATGAGTGCCAAAAAGTGGAACATTCTGCAATGGCCAAGTCAATCTCCAGATCTAAACCCAATTGAGCATGCATTTCACTTGCTCAAATCCAGACTTAAGACGGAAAGAGCCACAAACAAGCAAGACCTGAAGGCTGCGGCTGTAAAGGCCTGGCAATGCATTAAGAAGGAGGAAACCCAGCGTTTGGTGATGTCCATGGGTTCCAGACTTAAGGCAGTGATTGCCTCCAAAGGATTTGCAACAAAATATTGAAAATAAAAATATTTTGTTTGGGTTATGTTTATTTGTCCAATTACTTTTGACCTCCTAAAATGTGGAGTGTTTGTAAAGAAATGTGTACAATTCCTACATTTTCTATCAGATATTTTTGTTCAACCCTTCAAATTAAACGTTACAATCTGCACTTGAATTCTGTTGTAGAGGTTTCATTTCAAATCCAATGTGGTGGCATGCAGAGCCCAACTCGCGAAAATTGTGTCACTGTCCAAATATTTCTGGCCCTAACTGTATGTACACAGATATTTTTCTTTTTGTGTTGACTTCCTAATGAGTGTTTTGTTATGCAGGACAATATATAATAGTCATATAATAGCTTTATATACATTACCTCATCTTATGATCAATTTTGTCAATAAAGGTCCATCTGTAAGCTGACCTATGTATGATTTAGGGACAGTTAGAAATTAGTCCACAGGGATCCCTGGATCCTTCTGACTCAGATCCTATTTATGAACAGTAAGTTGCTATACGTAGATCTAGAGGACCAGAAGTTTTTAAATTCCCCCCGGTTTGTTCCTACACCTGTCATTTACTCTCAACTTTTCTTGTAAAGAAATATATTTAGTGAAAGTCAGCAGTCAGCCTTAAACTCCAATCTGACATTTATCATGGTTTAAGAAATCAAATACCTCAAAGGAATAAATTCTTCTGTAAAATCACCTGATTAAGTTCAGTCTCTCGGAAAGGCAAGAAAAGATATCTGTGATTCTTTGAATACAATATTTTGTCTTTTAAAATATTTTCTGTGATTTATTCTCTAAAGTAATGGATGTTAAATGTTTTATGTGAGATAAGTTATCACAAACCGCTTGTTTTACTTCTTTAGAGATAGCAACAAATATAAATAGTGGCCGTAAATATAGCATCCAAGGACATATCCCAGTGTTAGTGTGCGCTTTGTTATTCAGCACTAGCCCCTTCAACATCGGCTCATGCATGGTCCTCTTACTCTTCTGCATGGTCCACTTCTACAAATTCTTCTACATGGTCCACTTCCTCTTCTAAATGGTCCACTTCCTCTTCTGCATGGTCCTCTTCTATACAGTCTACTACATGATCCACTTCCTCTTCTGCATGGTCCGCTTCTATACAGTCTACTACATGATCCACTTCCTCTTCTGCATGGTCCGCTTCTATAAAGTTTACTACATGATCCACTTCCTCTTCTACATGGTCTACTTCCTCTTCTGCATGGTCCACTTCTATACAGTCTACTACATGGTCCACTTCCTCTTCTGCATAGTACCCTTCTATACAGTATACTACATGCTCCACTTCCTCTTCTGCATGGTCCCCTTCTATAAAATCTACTACTTGGTCCTCTTCTTCTTCTGCATGGTCCACTTCTATACAGTCTACTACATGGTCCACTTCCTCTTCTGCATAGTCCCCTTCTATAAAGTCTACTCCTTGGTCCACTTCCTCTTCTGCATGGTCCACTTCTATAAAGTCTACTACATGATCCACTTCCTCTTCTGCATAGTCCACTGCTATACAGTCTACTACTCTACTACATTGTCCTCTTCCTCTTCTGCATAGTACCCTTCTATACAGTATACTACATGCTCCACTTCCTCTTCTGCATGGTCCCCTTCTATAAAATCTACTACTTGGTCCTCTTCTTCTTCTGCATGGTCCACTTCTATACAGTATACTACATGGTCCACTTCCTCTTCTGCATAGTCCCCTTCTATAAAGTCTACTCCTTGGTCCACTTCCTCTCCTGCATGGTCCACTTCTATACAGTCTACTACATGGTCCACTTCCTCTTCTGCATGGTCCACTTCTATAAAGTCTACTACATGGTCCATTTCCTCTTCTGCATGGTCCACTTCTATAAAGTCTACTACTTGGTCCACTTCCTCTTTTGCATAGTCCACTTCTTTACAGTCTACTACATGGTCCACTTCCTCTTCTGCATAGTCCACTTCTTTACAGTCTACTACATGGTCCACTTCCTCTTCTGCATGGTCCACTTCCTCTTCTGCATGGCCCACTTCTATAAAGTCTACTACTTGGTCCACTTCCTCTTTTGCATAGTCCACTTCTTTACAGTCTACTACATGGTCCACTTCCTCTTCTGCATAGTCCACTTCTTTACAGTCTACTACATGGTCCACTTCCTCTTCTGCATGGTCCACTTCCTCTTCTGCATGGCCCACTTCTATAAAGTCTACTACACGGTCCTCTTCCTCTTCTACATGGTCCACTTCTATAAAGTCTACTACATGGTGTCAGGAAATAGGAAGAATTTCTTATTACTTCAATTACACATACAGCTCTCAGCTGCAGTTTCCTCTGCCTGCATGTGCCTGCGTGCAATTTCACCTTTCCCCCTCCCTCCCCCTGCTTTATAGTTGTAATGCAAGACCAGCGTGCCAGCAACCTTCACTGAGCAGTTTATGGCTTTTCGCTGGGAAAGGCAGCCATAGTACCATCTCCTCTTTTGTTCCTGTAGAAACTTCATAGTAAGGCATAACTCGACTCCAATTAGTGACAGAGATATGAAAGTAATATATTTGGTATGTGCAACCATAGGGCTACACACTGGTGTGTTTTCTGGGCGCAGCGCCTCGCATGGACTGAGAGACGGATTACAGTTTAAGCGGGTCATATATCTACCTCGTGTTTACACTTAAAGGAACCCCCATGACGTGGGGAGCATCACGATCATTGTGTCGTCTTTCTACGAGATTCATAAGCCAAGATATGCAGGTTGATGGTTTTTTATTTCCTCAAGAAAGGGGAGTGTATTCCATAGCTCTGCCCACCCCATGAGGTTATCCAGGGGGAGACCCTTAGTTTTGGGCAAAGGTATAAAACTCAGAGGCCCACACAAGGGGGTGTCTTTTGCCAGGGGATTCAGCTGCAACAGGCTGTGCAATCTGCCCTGAAGATAAGTGGGGAAGGTCCCTTCCCCCACCACCGCATGGCATACCATTGAATGAAATGAAAGAACTGTAAGTGTTTTTTTCAACTCCAATCCCTTTTTATTTGTAATCGTCTGTATATAGATACTCGTCTCATTTTATAATGTCTTTTTACCATTTTGTAAACACTGCCTATCGTTTGGAGTAAAATATATAAAATTACTAGCTCCGTTTCTCCTTGCTCTATAACGTACTGTCACATCCTCTGAAGTGAATTACGCTAATAATTTGGGTTGGTTCTGGACCCGTTATTAATTAAGGAATCGGAGCTGGTGGCAGCAGATTGGACCTGTGCGTTTGGGATACCTGATAGCGACAGACAGCATTGATAATTATCGTTCCCGCCTGAGTGGGAGCAGTTATATCGCCCTCGCGGCAGTGTGCCCATTAGCCAGTACAAAGTAAGACAGCCTTTCTGGCGACTAATTATCCTAGGTGCAGTACCCTGTCTGACCTGAGGGTAAGGGGGGCACCAGAGAACTGCAAGTTCCAAACCAGAACTGGCAAATGGGATATAGATAAATCCCCTTCAGAAAGAACTGGGCAACCAAACAACCCTGGTTCATGACCTACTACATGGTCCTCTTCCTCTTCTGCATGGTCCACTTCTACAAAGTCTACTACATGGTCCACTTCCTTTTCTGCATAGTGTCCTTCTATAAAGTCTGCTACTTGGTCCACTTCCTCTTCTGCATGGTCCACTTCTACAAAGTCTACTTCTTGGTACACTTCCTATTCTGCATTGTCAACTTCTATAAAGTCTACTACTTGGTCTACTTCCTTTTCTGTATTGTCCACTCCTACAAGGTCTACTACTTGGTCCACTTCCTGTTCTGCACAGTACCCTTCTATAAAGTCTACTGCTTTGTCCACTTCCTCTTCTGCACAGTCCACTTCTCTACAGTCTACTACATGGTCCACTCCCTGTTCTGCATGCTCTACCTCTACAAAGTCTATTACATGGTCCACTCCCTCTTCTGCATGGTCCTCTTCTACAAAGCCTACTACTTGATTGAGTTATGCTCAGTCTCTTCTGCACAATCCAGTTCTACATTGTCTACTGCACAGTCCACTTCTACATGTTCTCATAAACATGGTCTAATTCTGCTCACTCTCTCTTACATAGTGCACTTTTACATGGTCTACAATATTGTCCCTACACAGTCTCTACTACATGGTCTACTTCCACACAGTCCACTTCTAAGTAATGGACTACACTAATTATGTACAGTCTCACTGTCTTTTCTATATAGTCTACTGCATGTTCTACTTCCACACAGTTTACTTTTACAAAGTCTACCACAAGAAACACTTCTATTCAGTCAATTCTGCACAGTCTTTTTATATTTAGTCTAATAGATGGTCTCATTCTACACAGTCTCTTTTGCATAGTCTACTCCTTCACAGTCTACATCTACATCAACTACTAAAAAAGGCAGGATCCACTTCCACAAATTCCATTTCTACGCAGTCTATTATAAGGACCAGTTCTGCACAGTCTCTCCTGAATGGTCAACTTCTACATAGTCTATTACATGGTCCAATTCTACATGGTCTCTTCTGTACAGTGAACATCTACATGATCTACAGCATAACACATGATCCACTTCTACATGGTCTACAACATGGACCACTCCTACACAGACTCCAACACAGCCTACTTCTACAGTCCTCTTGTGCATCTTCCAATACTGGTTGGCCTCCTTGCACATAGTCCACTTCTACTTAGTGTGAGTCAGTGAGTCACAGTAATCACAGCCACGGCTATGGTTACCATGCAAAATAAAAGTAAGTGTGCACTGGGTCAAATTATTGGACCAGGTCAGTTTAGGTAAATCGGTCTTTGTCTTTTATTTTTGGAGAGATTTGTAGGATGGTCGTGGGATGGATCTCTCCCTCCACTTTGGGTCTTACAAGTGGCCCATGGCCATGGATTTTATTTAAACCTGCAGTTAAGGTTTTGGGTGTGTCAGTTTTGTTGTTGGATTTCACATGTAGCAGAGCTGAAAGTGCTGTGGATGTATGCCTGGCTGTGTGAAGCTAACATAGACCATGGGTAACCATGATAGCACCCGTGAACCGTATTGGGGTGCAAGTGCCGGTGGCACTGGACTTTATTTCCGTATTCTCGGCTGTGATCCGGAGGTGATTGATTTCAGGTGTGCAGTGTCTGGACAATAAAGGATGTTTTACTTAACTTGCCTGAGTCACTCTTCTACATAGACTACCACCACTGCGTTGAGAAACACGTGATGGTGTCTCCGCAGCATGGCCGGACTGGCCATATGGCAATTCTGGCAAATGCCAGAAGGGCCTGTCTGGTTATGGGCTGCCTTGTCTGCTACGTTGTTAACAGAATCGGCGTTCTCAAGACACCCATACTGTTAAAAGTTGTGATGGAGCACAAAGTTGCTCCGTCACTTACCCCAGCAGGCCACGGGTATCATTAGTATATTGGTCTTGTAGAAAATCTTCCTTTCCTCCATCCAGGGTAACATAGTAACATAGTAACATAGTTAGTAAGGCCGAAAAAAGACATTTGTCCATCCAGTTCAGCCTATATTCCATCATAATAAATCCCCAGATCTACGTCCTTCTACAGAACCTAATAATTGTATGATACAATATTGTTCTGCTCCAGGAAGACATCCAGGCCTCTCTTGAACCCCTCGACTGAGTTCGCCATCACCACCTCCTCAGGCAAGCAATTCCAGATTCTCACTGCCCTAACAGTAAAGAATCCTCTTCTATGTTGGTGGAAAAACCTTCTCTCCTCCAGACGCAAAGAATGCCCCCTTGTGCCCGTCACCTTCCTTGGTATAAACAGATCCTCAGCGAGATATTTGTATTGTCCCCTTATATACTTATACATGGTTATTAGATCGCCCCTCAGTCGTCTTTTTTCTAGACTAAATAATCCTAATTTCGCTAATCTATCTGGGTATTGTAGTTCTCCCATCCCCTTTATTAATTTTGTTGCCCTTCTTTGTACTCTCTCTAGTTCCATTATATCCTTCCTGAGCACCGGTGCCCAAAACTAGACACAGTACTCCATGTGCGGTCTAACTAGGGATTTGTACAGAGGCAGTATAATGCTCTCATCATGTGTATCCAGACCTCTTTTAATGCACCCCATGATCCTGTTTACCTTGGCAGCTGCTGCCTGGCACTGGCTGCTCCAGGTAAGTTTATCATTAACTAGGATCCCCAAGTCCTTCTCCCTGTCAGATTTACCCAGTGGTTTCCCGTTCAGTGTGTAATGGTGATATTGATTCCTTCTTCCCATGTGTATAACCTTACATTTATCATTGTTAAACCTCATCTGCCACCTTTCAGCCCAAGTTTCCAACTTATCCAGATCCATCTGTAGCAGAATACTATCTTCTCTTGTATTAACTGCTTTACATAGTTTTGTATCATCTGCAAATATCGATATTTTACTGTGTAAACCTTCTACCAGATCATTAATGAATATGTTGAAGAGAACAGGTCCCAATACTGACCCCTGCGGTACCCCACTGGTCACAGCGACCCAGTTAGAGACTATACCATTTATAACCACCCTCTGCTTTCTATCACTAAGCCAGTTACTAACCCATTTACACACATTTTCCCCCAGACCAAGCATTCTCATTTTGTGTACCAACCTCTCGTGCGGCACAAGGGTAATATTAGTAATATATCCCATCTGGTTTAATGGGGACGGGGACTACTTGGGCCTGTGTGATTTCAGATGCCAGGGCTGAATTTCAGCCCCAGTCCGTACCTGCTCCGCGGTGTTGGATGTTTTCATCTCCCCGACGTCATTCATCCTTACGTTTATAGTCCTCTTCTACATAGTCTACCACAAGCTCCATTTCTAAACAGTCCACTATTACACAATCCACTTCTACATACAGAATTCTAATTAATAGTCCACTTCTACACAATTGACATCTACCTTGCTGTGTACATCTGGCCCCTGATGAAAAACTTTTCCGCTGATCGGTGTCAGATACCCACAATTAAACCGTGTGCAGAATTATTCAGCAATGAGTATTGTAATCATACTATATTTTTTAGGCAGATTTCCCATCTCCTAGTTGTAAAAACGTGAATGCTGATTGGATTAAGCAGATCAGGGCACTATAAAATGGCTGCTGCATTCCCGGCCTTTGCTTTTATACTGGCAACGATAGTCTCTCCTGATGGACTGCGCTATAGTATGTGATGTAATAGCTGAAAGACATTATGAAGAAGCCCAAATGGCCGCATCTATGGTTACGTGAACCTTTCCTTACTGATGGCATATGGACATCATAGAGAGGGTTCAAAATGTGTCCGATTTGGGAGACCTGGATGTCCATGCACTTACAGGGACAGTAGAGTCACTTGAATGACCGGCTCATACTGCTGTAACTTTACCGATGATCACAAATGATTCCTGGTGGAGCCCTTAGGACAACAGTGGTGGAGTTGCCTTCCAATCATTAATGCTATGAAACCCCTAAATGTTCATGGTGCCACGTTCCTCCCAAGTCTCGAGTGTTAGACTGTTTCTTCAGGCATATTATTTCCTCATTTATTAGTTGCCAATTGCGAAAAGTATTTTTAAAATGCCTAAAAAATCTACAGATGGGAACCGATGCAGAGTCTCTGCATAAATTATCGCAGAATTGATCAAAACTGTGGATTTTATGCACAAAATAGGGGAAACAAGATGATTAAAAATGTGCCACTCGCTGAAATTCTGTTCCAAAACGACGTCATTGTTAATATTTACAGGTTAAGTTCTATAATCTGGGAACAAAGAGCGCGGATCTGTGTGAAGCTAATCTTTATTTGCTTACAATGGGCGACGAGAGCGGATGGAACGGTAATGAAAAGACATATTTGTATGTATATTTTAAGCATATTTTACTTTTACGGCGCCACCGAGCACAGAACGCTTTACACAATGGAACCGGAGGATATAAAAACTTCACGGAAGGATGCAAAATCTAGGTGAGGAGGCATTGTTCACTTTCGGGATCTTTTTACGTTCTTAAGTTGTTCCATTAACAAACAAATATTCAATACAAAGAGGACAATTGTCCTAACGTAGGGAGTAAAGTATCCCGTGGCGTTAACGAAATGAAAATAGATTGCCAAAATGTATCTTTGTAGGAAACCATGGCGCCTTTATACTGAAGTATAGGCTGCATTATTTTGGTCACCACCATGCAGTCAATATTTCATGTAGATTTATTTAACCGTACACCTGGTGAGATGGATCCTTGAAGAGCTTGGTTCCGATGGGCAGCTGTGATGCAGCACGGCCAGGTGATGCCGGTGGCAGCAGAAAGATCCAGTTGGAACAGCGTAAGCTGGGGAGGCAGAACACAAGGAGCATACAGGAATCACAGGATCTGATGAAGAAGAGTTGAGAAACATCAAAGAGTTTTGGTCCACAAGGAAGCAGAGGAGACTCAACAATATGGAATAGGTGCACAAAAGCTGAGCTACAGGATTTTCTAAGGCTAGACCAATGAAGTAGCAGAACTCAGTTTACAGAAGTTCAATGTAGATCAGGCAGCAAAACAGAATATTTAAAAGTTTCAGTCTGCAATCTTCATTCACCCGATATTCAGTTTGCAATTTCATCTAAGTTCCAGATTTTTCCCTTATGGGAATTTCCCTCTCGGTAATATAGGCTGAACGCGAGCTGTGTATATCCAGCGTGGTACTGTCTTCATCAGCTCCTACATCAGCACAGCTTCTATCCTGCACTTAGGTCATCTCCTTGTGGTTTCTTCCTCGTTTATACCTTGTTTTCTCTTCCCTGATTGAAGCACTTTCTCTTTTATCCACTTTTTATGTGCACAATTCCCTAATCCCCACTTGCTTATGCCTCTATCCTGCACTGATGTCCTCTCCCTGTGCCTTCCTCCTAGTCTATAGCCTGTTTTATCTGCACTGTCCTTTGCAGTTCTGCATACAATTCTCTCCCCCTCTCTGCATTTATGTCCTCTCTGTGTGCCTTCCTCCTTGTTTATAGCCTGTTTTCCCTGCCCTCCCTGAAATACTTTCTCCCTTGTCCACTGCTGTTCTCACTCTCCATGCTACCATCTCTAAAATTAAAGATGATCTGGGACTTTAGTAGTTACTAACAGAGGCAACTACCTGCCTGCTGTACCTGGCACCGATCTTTGACCGCTCCTGCCAGAGATTCAGCTGCTCACTGTCAACAGAGCCTCAGTTTCTCTTCCTGTTGATAGGGTGGGATAACTGGTGTCATGCTAATTGACAGACAGCTCCTGCTGCCTAATTGGCGGAAACTGGCTGTCAATCAGCATGACACCAGTAGTCCTGCCCTGTCAACAGGAAGAGTAACTGCTGCTCTGTTGACAGGGAGCAGCAGAATCTCTGGCAGGAGCGGTCAATGATTATAACAGACAGATAGTTGCCTCTGTTAAGCAAATACATGCCTTTTATTTTTCAAAGTCACGGATATCACCTTTAAGAAGGGAGTGGGGAGCAAAGAGAACTATCAGGACCAGGAGCAGGATTTCTTTTGCATTTGTATCAGTTATCAGATCATTCAGCTATAGAACTTACAGGAACTTTGCAGTAGCAAAATGGTAGAAAATGTGTAACAAAAAAAAGTTCAGAAAATTCTGTGTGAATGTGAACAAAGCCTTTAAATTAGAATTAATACCAAACTATTTCAACGTTCTTCCTCCAATTTTTCCTTTAATAAAGTCATTTATTTCTTTTCATTTACAATGTTCTTGTGCTTTGTTCTGAAAATTATTCCCTAAACTTTTTTTTTTATATATTTTTACTTTTTTTTAATGTTGTTTTACCTTTTTTTTTTTTCCGCTGAACTGATGTTTATTGTGTTGTACAATGACGATAAAACGAAATAGATACAATCTTTCCACAGATTGATTTTAATAAAATGACTTCATACCCGATACCTAATGGCTATAAATATTATTTAAGAGCTCGTAGCTTACGGTTATTGCCTAAAACATCTTTTGACATAAAATGTTATTTGCTGTTTAGACGTTCGTGTAGTTACTTCACATACGGGGAGAAATATTAATGGTTTATAAACCAGAAGCAACATTAATATCTGTAAATGACGGCTCCATATTTCTGCAACGGAAATGTGATCAAGAACATGGACGGATGGTGGTGATGTCAAGTGTGCAATTTTCAAGATCCCGAAGGGTTAGTGTTCTGAGTCCAAAGTTGAGGGGGTTCAGTCTCGATCCTTAACCCTATACAACTGGAGTTTTTGTACTACGGCCAGAGTATGAAAACAAAGGCCTAAGGGGTAACATTTCGCCCTGTGGAGAGTGACATGTCAAGCCTGGCATGTCAGAGTGAGGAGACATAACCTTCACCCCGAAGCCTGTTTTCACCTTCCTGACCGGGCCAATTTTTTACAATTCTGACCACTGTCACTTTATGAGGTCATAACTCAGGAACGCTTCAATGAATCCCACTGATTCTGAGAATATTTTCTCTTGAGATATTGTACTTAATTATATTGGTAAAATTTATTTCATATGACTTGCGTTTACTTGTGAAAAAAATTGAAATTTGGTGAAAATTTAATTTTTTTTTTCGCAATTTTCAAACTTTTAGTATTTGAAAATCAGAGAGTCATATGGCACAAAACAGTTAATAAGTAACATTTCCCACATGTCTACTTTACATCAGCACAATTGTGGAACCATAATTCGCTTTTGTTAGGAAGTTATAAGTTAAAAGTTGACTAGCGATTTCTAATTTTTACAACAAAATTTGCAAAATCATTTTTTTTTAGGGACCACCCCATATTTGAAATGACTATAAGAAGCCTATATGGCAGAAAGTACCCAAAAATGACACCATTCTAAAAACTGCACCAAGCGATGAAACATCATGGCTCATGAGACATGACTGGGAGTGACCTATGGTTGCAGGCTGCCGCGAGACCCGGTGGCTCTGAACAGAGGTGGGATCAGTAACTCCACCACTCATCAGAGCTGCAGGGTCAGGCTGCCCTCTATGAGATTCGGTGACTCTGATGAGCGGTGTAATTACTGATGTGAATGAAGGAGTGTTTCTTGTCTTTATTTCTTTACATCTCTCTTGTCTTTCAATTTCCCATTTGTGGACTACTTCAGATTCGGTGGATAACGTCAGAATTTTTGTTTATAAATCGGGAATCAGGGCTAGAGTTGAGATTGCATTTTAAAATAAAATATGTGTGTGTTTTCTTCTTTAAATTCCTGGATTACTAATGGGGGTGTCTGATATACAACTCTCCATTACTAACACCAGGGCTTGATTCCGGCGGACATTTAACAGCTGACATCAACTCCATGAAACATAACACTGTTTGCCATCACATCAGGGCAATCGGGAAGAGTCGGGCCAAGCACTAGAATTGGAAGATCTTATGTGTTGCATCAATTCTGGGGAGGCTGAGGGCTTTTACTTTTAGTTTGGGAAGGGACCAATAACCAGGGAGCTTCCCAGCCTGATAATATAAGCCCACAGCTTTATGCTATTCCTTCGCTTGTTATGAAAAGTGCTTCTTTCTCTGCCAGAACTAACTATTCATTTTCAAAATTCTCAATTTTGGGGAAAAAAAAAATCTGTATTCATTGAAGGCAGATTGTTACAACGCTGAGATGGAAGGTGACAGTTAGTTTGTATAAGATTCTATTTATACAAGATTTTCCTCCTTCCTCCTCTCTTCACTCTACAGAGAATCTTGTAAGCACCAACCATCATCTTCACTGAATACAGAATTTACCCAACATTTGAGAATAAATGATCAATCCTGAAGGAGAAAGAAGCAAATGTCATGACTCATGATCCCACCTGGGGGTTGGTCAGCGGACGCCACGACACACACACAATGGGATGGTATAGGGGAGAGGAAGGCCCTATTGATAGGGAATGATGGATGGGACACCTCCTGAATTCCAACCTGAGCCTGTCCCTGCACTCCCCTAATGCCCTAAGTGGGTCCTTCCTCCCCCTACCGCCATCACGAACATCATCCGTCGCTGTCACCTTGCAATGCCCTGGCTAGTGCACTAGCCGGCAAAGGCACTAGCTTCACCACTGCAGATGGTTCAACACAAGGTGTGGTGACAAACACGAGACAGACAAGGTATAAACATAACACTTAGCTTCCAGACTCCGCTGCCAAGCTCAATACCACAGATGACACAGAAACAGGACTCCAAACTCCACAAGTAGCTGACACCAGAGAGCTGTAACTGCAAGACTGTTCTCCATAGAGAATCTCTATCACCAACAGTCAGCTGATAAATCAGGTGACAATTTAAAGCAGTGTTCGCCAAATCCGGTCCTCAAAAGCCACCAACAGGTCATGTTTTCAGGATTTCCTTAGTATTGCCCAGGTGATAATTGCATCACCTGCACAGGCAATACTTCCATCACCTGCGCAATACTAAGGAAATCCTGAAAACATGACCTGTTGGTGGCTCTTCAGGACCGGAGTTGGGGAACACTGATTTAAAGGATGGTGGGAGTGTCACCACCCACATCAGCTTACCTAGCAACTCTGCAGTTGCAGCATACTGCCAGCAGGGGAAACACTGACATTAATCCTCGCTGGCCTGAAAGGTAAAAAACTGCATTTAAAACATAGTGGAACCAGAGCTGCCACAAATCCAAAAATGGATCGTGACAGCGGACTTCTCTGATTATTTCAAAGTTTCTTATTTTCATGTGTACTAGTGATTTATGAAATAATAGCTAAAATGACGATTACTTTAGAATTTATGGAAAAAGGATACAAGATTCGTCCGGACGAAGCATTTCATTGTGAAACGCGCGTCGGGTGTGGTGGACTCCTGGACTCTCTCCATTGTTTTTGGTAATTGTATGTTTTCTTATGTATTACATTAGACACGCATTCAAGATGGCTGTATTTGGACATTGTGCATGTCGGTATATATGGTACATTTAATTTTATCTTCTAATATTCGGCACATGCTTGTCCTTTTTGTATGTAGGTATTTATATATTTATTCGTCCATTAGAAGGCTATAGCACTGGCTAGCAATAAATTAATAATAGCCATCTTGTGTCCTTTTTTCATAAATTCTACCATCCTTTTACCTTAATGAGAGTTATATTTATACACTGGTATTTATTTTTTATTAGTAATTTCCAGGTTTGTCCATCTTTTTTCTGTGTTTGTTGTTGTTTCTCACCTTTGCCTGTTTTGACTTTTTACGACCATGCTTGTCATAAATAAATATGACTTTTATATTATCTATGTGTTGTGCCTTTCTTTGTAGGTGTATTTATTTTTATTGTTATTAAACTTGGCATAAACTTAAGACTTTTTTAATAGTATTTTCTTGAATGAATAAATGTTTTGAAGAAATTCGGTGAAGACATCATTGCAAGGTAAAGCTAGTAATTACCGAAATAATTCGTCTTCGTTGAGGTTATCCTCATACAAGTGTGTCATCCCTTAAACATTATCTTATCGCACGTCTTGGAAAGCAGCCCAGTCGGCGGAAGCTCTTTCCTCAAGGCCTTAGGAGGATACAATGTTTTCTCAGTAGCAAGCAATTAATTATCAAGCATCCCCCCGTAGATATGTCGTATTGATTGCAAAACCATATTCCAATGTCGTGTGACAAGGCGGCTTTGATAAATACTCTGTATAAAGTCTAATTGTTTTTCATAATGATTTGTTTTCTTAGGTTTTTTTTTTAATGTAATTGTGTATAATTAGGCATTTGTTGATAAACAGACATTATAAAACTAAAAAAAAATACAAATAAGCAGACGTGACAAATAAAGCCTCAAACGGTGAGGATGACCTTTCCCATTCAGCTCGTAGCTTGTTATTATGTCGGTGGTGGGATGGAAGTGCAAACAGATTCTTCTTTGTGAGACAGGTACAAAGGACTAAACTTAGACTCAATAGGGAGTTATCACAATATTCACTTCCATGGCTTTTGGGAACATTACAAAATAATCAATAGTCTCGGGAGTAAGATAAAGCTTTGGCTTTTACTGAGACTCTCCGACCAAAGAAGAAGGTTAGTTAAGACAAGACCATATTTCATGTCATGGTTCCCGGGTTAATCTTCTATGAATGAATTAACAAGTCCTTAAGATAGCGGCTGACATAAGAAGACTCCTGCCATGATGGGTGTCGGGGGAAATGTGCGTTTCGGAATAAAGTTGGGAAAATTGTCTTTTGTTTAAGTTATCAGCTTTAGTTTAAAGCAGGGGATCTGTGTTAGGAGTGAACGGGACTAATGACTGCCAAGGGAAAAACTCAGTATAGCGTTGTTATAGGGTCACCTGGGGAAATGGATCCTCTAAGCAATAATAATTATTATTATTTATTGTTATAGCGCCATTTATTCCATGGCGCTTTACATGTGAGGAGGGGTATACATAATAAAAACAGGTACAATAATCTTAAACAATACAAGTCATAACTGGTACAGGAGGAATGAGGACCCTGCCCGCGAAGGCTCACAATCTACAAGGGATGGGTGGGAATACAGTAGGTGAGGATAGAGCTGGTCGTGCAGCGGTTTGTTCGATCAGTGGTTACTGCAGGTTGTAGGCTTGTCGGAAGAGATAGGTCTTCAGGTTCCTTTTGAAGGTTTCGATGGTAGGCGAGAGTCTGATGTGTTGTGGTAGAGGGTTCCAGAGTAGGGGTGATACGCGAGAGAAATCTTGTATGCGATTGTGGGAAGAGGAGATAAGAGGGGAGTAGAGAAGGACGTCTTGTGAGGATCGGAGGTTGCGTGTAGGTAAGTACCGGGAGACGAGGTCACAGATGTATGGAGGAGACAGGTTGTGGATGGCTTTGTACATCATGGTTAGGGTTTTGTACTAGATTCAAGGTGAGCATTATGGACCAGAGGAGATAATGATGAGAGCTGGACTTTCCAGGCGGCATGTAGAACAGCGAGGGGTGTTATGGCAGAAAATGCATGATAGCAGGTAGATAAATAGAACTGGGAGCACTATAACCAGCAGGGACAAAAGTGCGGGCAGCACAGGAATTTCAGAGATGCTTAAGAAATCTGGTACCTTGTTACAAGAGTGAAGAAGCAGACAGCAAAAGCAGAGTCGTATAGGCATTTCGGTATCTTGTTGCAGAAGTATGGTGGTGCCCCAGTAATGACAGACTAGTTTCTTATCAGGAAACTAGATTTAGCATTATTGAAGGTGTGGACATCACAGGGACACCAAAGATGTGTAGGCAATCTGAAAAATGCGTTGCAGAAGTGAGGTAGCAGTCAGCAATTCTATAGGCAATGTATCTACAAAGGAATGATAAAAACAATCTCATTATTGGGTACCCTGTTGAGTGGGGTTGAGGGTGTGGCAGCACTAGGAATAGCAGAAAGGAGGGTGCGGTGTCACCAGGAGGAAATATAGAACGGAGCTGGAGATAAAAGATAGATGTGGTCTGGCAGTCTGAATGCGCTGAACAGATGTTTAGACACTTGGATTTAGCAGAACCAAGTGGAAAGTTAAGGTTGGGCTTAGACTTAGGCCTAGAGTTAGGGTTGGGTTTGGTGTTAGGGTTGGGCTTAGGGTTATAATGGTAAGGTTGTACTTAGGGCTAGGGTTGAGTTTTAGCGTTTTTTCAAAGGTTAAAAAAATGATGACTATATGACGACTAGTGTTAAGCGCAAGTGCTCACTACTCCAGTTTGCATCGAGTATGTACCCAGTATCGCGGGTGCTCGATTGACATTCTCGAGTCCAAGCCCTGCATTTTTTGCAGCAGTTAGATACCCAAAACAACCATGTGGGTATTGTCTGTGCCTTTACGGGTACCTGTGTTTTAAAAATGCTTATTATACCCCTGGATAAAATCCTTGAGGGGTGTAATTTATAAAATGGGGTCAGTTGTCAGCAGTTTCTGCTGTTTAGGTTCTGCAAATGTGACATGATTTTTTCAGACAAATTTGTGTTCCAAAATTCAAATATTGCTCCTTTCGCTCCGAGCTCTGCTGTTTGTCCAAACAGAACGTTTTGACTACATGTGGGCTATTGTCGCACTCATAAGAAAGTGGGTAACAAACTGTGTAGTTTACTTTTTGGTGTTACCTCTTACAAAACTGAGAATTTTGGGGCTAAAACAAAATTTTAGAGGCAAAATTTAAATTGATTTTTTTCATACCACTTGACATTTATTCCTGTGTAGCAACTGTAAGGTTGAAAAATCTGCAGACAACAGTTTTAAAGTATTTGAGGGGCCTCACTTTTGGGGAGTTTCTAATATATAAGCCCCTAAACATTCATTTAAATCTGATTAGGTCCCTAAATAAAAAGGTTTTGTAAATTTGTTGATGAAGGCCAGTTCATAACTCGTAAACTTATCATTATCCCTGGTTATCTCACAGTCTTTTCATAGTGATATCACAATAACACAGGAAAGTTTTATATTTCTGTAGCTCTCAACAACCGTTCACAGAAAAGTCATTCGGCCATTGTTCCGGTATAAAGAGTGAGAAGGGGCATGCTGGACTGGACACAGCGGCTGAGAATGAAGAATTTATTCCTAATGTTTTATTCCTTACCAGCGTGGAGCTTTGAAAGACACATTGGGAGTCCACCAATTACTGGGGAAAGTGTTGAGGCTTATTCAGAGAATGGGCAGAATTTGGAAAGATTGGAACGTTTTTCTAAAAGCTTTTGTGTCTATGTGCAGGATAAGGTTTTATCTATTTACAACGTTGCGGTCGTTGAGTCTTAAAAAATAAATTGGAATTTTTTTGACTAGGCCTAAATGACCAGCTTTCGTCTTTCTGCGCATCAATAATGTCTACAAATGTCAGGAGAGACTTCGAAGATACAGATATTTCGGGGCTCAGCTCACCATTGGCACATTGAGCTCTAGTATATTTTTACTAGTATGGAAATACACAATAAAATCACAAGCTACCATAGCTATCCTCACAGCCTACCACAACTATCCTGTGCCTCCTCACTCTTTTCTATTTTCCAAATGTTTGACAACTGCAAAAGTTCTAAAATGTTCATGGCATTCAGTAATCACATTAATTTTACTGCAACTGAAAAATGATTAATATCACCGTGTAGCAGGCTCGGACTGGACCATAGGGGAACAAGGGAATCACCCGGTGGGCCTCTGTGCAGGTCTGGGCCCCCAACCCCACTGTATGGGCAGTATTTGGCATAATTCACTTGATTCACTCTGTACAGAAAAAAGCAGCATCTCATCAATCATTAGCCTAACTTACCCAGTATATTATTATATCGAGATATATGTAAATTTATGAAGAAGGGTAGTGTAATATTTGTTTGCAGATACTGGTGGGCCCTTAGAAACATATTTAGAATTGAGAGTCCTCAGTGGTTGATACCTTTTAGTGGTGAACTGAAAAGATGGTAACAACTTGCAAGCTTTCGAGACTACTCAGGTCTCTTCATCAGGCACAGACCTGATGGTGGGCCCTTGGCACTCCAGTCCAACACTGCTATGTAGCCATAGTCTTATCTATGGTTTTTCGTAGACTGATGAATCTTCAGAATTAGAGTAAAGTCTCCTTCAGATGAGCATATAAAATTTCGACGTGAAAAAAAAGTAGAAAAAAGTTGAGCTCACCGTAATGGACATCCTTGAGTGTTTGGAGCACAGGAAACGCTGTGTCAAGTCGTGGAGCAATCAAAAACAAGAGAAGTCCAGCTCAACGAATTTGTGAACAAACGTCTTTCTTTAATCGCCAAAAGTGCTCAGCAGAGGGTAAGACAACATCAGTGTAGACAGTTACATGATATGCGACATATCATGTAACTGTCTACGCGGATGTTGTCTTATCCTCTGCTGAGCACTTTTGGTGAATAAAGAAAGAAGTTTGTTCACAAGTTCGTTGAGCTGGACTTCTCTTATTTGTAAAAAAAAAAAGCCCACAGTAGGAGCAATTTTATGCCACATCTCCACCTGGACCTGCCCCAGGAAGGTCTGTTTCTCTCACCAGGTGTCTGGACAGTGTTGGTGATGGAGGAGATGTCATAACCAATAGCACTGGGTGGTGTAGAGATTGCCCAGTCAGAAGTACCGATGTGACTGGAACATGTCGTGCCACCAAGTCGGGCAGAATGGTTGTGTGTGCCATCCGGCATCTCAGCAGGAGTAATTAGTACTCTGCTGTGGCCACCGGTGCAGTAACATACCCTAATAAACTCCCGGCATGTTGCTAGGCATGGCTGATTATAATTTTTTCAGACCCTGGTTTTATTTTCCTGTAGCTCTGCTCTGATCCTGCTTGGTAGGTGCCCACAGCTGACCTCGGACTGACATAATCATCCATTTGCTTTAGGAAATTGTCTTAATGATTTTTTTCCAAGTCAATTCTCCTGGTTCTGATCTCGGCTATCTTGTGACTTCATTAATATCTACTGATTTTGGCATGTACCTACTTTTCTGGTTTTAACTCAGCTTTACATTTTTTTTGTTCTGCCAGCTCACTCCACCTGCAAGCAGCTACTCCATGTCCACAACAAAGGGTACCCTGCTGTAAGTCCAGATCCCTGTATAGAGGTTCCTCTGGAACCTGATAACTGAAGTAGCTTGTGCAAAGTTGGTCCTTGGAGGTCCTATAAAGAGCCTGGATGTTCCATTGTACAACTTACACTTGCAAAGAGTCTCTAATGACCAACTAATGCTTTAGCCCACAGGACGTATGAGATGCACATGAGATTGTTCAGATGACAGCCATACACAAGAGCGATTTTTCAGCCAAGTTCTCCTGTGTTCTCTATGAGAGCGAGGGAGAACAAATGAATCTGCAGTTCAAGATATGACATGCTGGATAGATATCTTCCCCAACAATACATTTTTAGTATTTCCCATTTACATGAGAGTCGGACAAACGTGTCATTGGCCAATATTACTCTAATATGTATAGAGACCTTTAATTTTGCTCGAATCAATAAGGGAGTCAGCTGCTTAATTCACCACATAGCGAAAGACTTGAAGGCAGTGCTATCTTTACCTAAACAAATTACTTAGTGAGACAGGACTATATATACCTTTGAGGTATTGTCTCTCTTTGTGGAGAGTGACTTGCCTGACATGCCACTATAAGGAGACTTATAGGCCATGCAATGCTCCTCTGGGAAATTATAATATGCAAATTGTCTCTTCAGACAGGAAGAAGACTACCTGAACTCTAGTACCACCATCTTGAAGTCGCAATCCTAAAAGTCAATATCGACTCTTTAACGAGCCTTGCCACATGATTTAGATGGCACTAGAGTTCTAGACTTCTTCCTCTCTGAAAAGGCAATTTGGATATTTTTTACTCACATCATTAACATGGCAAAACAGGAAAGCAATATTTCTTTGTGTCTATACAATTTATAGGGTGACAAATGGAGACAATCTTATTTCTTAAGGTACCGTCACATTAAGCGACGCTGCAGCGATCTAGACAACGATCCCAATCGCTGCAGCGTCGCTGTGTGGTCACTGGAGAGCTGTCACACAGACAGCTCTCCAGCGACCAACGATGCCGAAGTCCCCTGGTAACCAGGGTAAACATCGGGTTACTAAGTGCAGGGCCGGGCTTAGTAACCCGATGTTTACCCTGGTTACCAGCGTAAATGTAAAAAAAAAAAAACACTACATACTTACATTCCGGTGTCTGTCCTCCGGCGCTGTGCTTTCCTGCACTGTCAGCACCGGCCAGCCGTATAGCAGAGCGGTGACGTCACGGCTGTGCTTTACGGCTGGCCGGCGCTCACAGCCAGTGCAGGAAAGCAGAGCGCCGGGGGGCAGACACCGGAATGTAAGTATGTAGTGTTTGTTTTTTTTTTACGTTTCCACTGGTAACCAGGGTAAACATTGGGTTACTAAGCGCGGCCCTGCGCTTAGTAACCCGATGTTTACCCTGGTTACCAGTGAAGATATCGCAGTATCAGCGTCACACACGCCGATTCAGCGATGTCTGCGGGAGATCCAGCGACGAAATAAAGTTCTGGACTTTCTGCTTTGACCAACGATGTCACAGCAGGATCCAGATCGCTGCTGCATGTCAAACACAACGATATCGCTAGCCACAGATCACTAGCGATATTGTTCAGTGTGACGGTACCTTTACTGGGAGAAACAAGGCGGCAGTACTAACTGAATCGATATAATTTACAGGAAGACAGTACTATCTGTACCTAAATCATTTAGTGGGAGAGATAAAGAGGCAGTATTATCTGTATCTACATCATTTACTTTACGACAGAGGGAGGCAGTTCTATCTGTAGATTCTGTATTCATCTCACAAGAGAGACGTGAAATAATAGATTCTGTATCTTTATCATATACAATGAGATAAAGGAAGAAAAAAACATCTATACATGCAGAGAGACTGAGAGGCAGGGTAATCTGTAGCTACATTATTTACAGAGACAAAGAGGCAGTAATATTCATTTGTACATCATTTACACAAAGAAATAGGAAGCAGTACTATCTGTACCTAACTCCTTGACAGGGAAATACAGGGAGGCTGTGCTAAATGTACCTCTGCCAGTCACATAGGCAGTAAGGCAGTACTATCTGTGCCTACATCATTTACAGGAAGGCAAAGAGGCAATAATATCAGTCCCTCAAACATTAATAGAGAGATGGGCAGGCATTATCTAACTATATTGTTTACAGACAAATACATTAACTATACCTGAGTCAGCATTATCTGTGCCTTCACCATTTACAGGGAGAGACTAGGAGACAGTACTACATGAACCTACTTTATTTACAGAAAGATTCAGGGAGACATCACTATCTGTGCCTTTGTAACTTGCAGAAAAAGTTGGGGCAGTATTGTCTGTGCCTACACTATTTATATGGAGAGACAAAAAGGAATTTAGGATCTGCACTTATATGTGCAATATGTCTAACATAATTCACAAGTAAGGACAGATAGGTAGTGTTATCTATAGTTACATGATTTACAGGTAAGGACAGAGGAGCAGAACAATCTGTACATAAATCATTTGTAGTTACAGAAGGGGGAAGTAATTTACATAAAGAGTCAGGGAGTAAGTACTATCTGTAGCTATATAATTTATAGAGAGAGATGAAAAGGCATCATTATCAATACATACATCATTTACAGAGAGGGAGGGAGGCAGTACTATCTGTGCTTACACAATTTACAGGAAGAGATAGAGAGGAAGTAATATCAGTACTTAGATCCTTTATATCTACAGACAGGGAGACAGTGCTGTTTGTACATACCTTATTTGTAGGGAGAGACAAGGAGGCAGTAATATATGTATCAAGATCATTTGTAGTTAAAGACAGGGAGACAGTGCTATTTGTACATACCTTATTTGCCAGGAAAAACTAGGAGGAAGTGCTATCTGTGCATGAATAATTTACAAGGAGAGACAAGGAGGCAGTAATATATGTATTTAGATCAAGATCATTTGTAGTTTAAAGACAGGGAAAGAGTGCTATCTGTACATACCTTATTTGCCGGGAAAAAACTAGGAGGAAGTGCTATCTGTGCATGGGTAATTTGCAAGGAGAGACAGGGAGGCAGTATTATCTGTGCATACATCATTTATAAGGTTAGACTTGGAAGTAGTACTATTTATGCATTCATCTTTCACAGGGAGAAACTGGAACGCTGTACTATCTATGCATACATAATTTACAAAAAGATACTGGGAGGCAATAATATCTCTGCATACATCATTTAGAGGGAGAGACTTGGAGGAAGTACTATCTGTGCATACATCATTTATTGGGAGACACAAGGGGATCATTTATAGTTAAAAACAAGGAGACAGTACTATCTGTACCTATATCCTTTAAAGGAGAGACTGGGTGGCAGTACTATCTGTGTATATATCATTTAGAGGGAGAGACTGGGATGCTGTACTATAAATGATATCTATATATATAATTGTCTAAGGGTTTTTCCGTCTGTCTGTCTGTCTGTCTTTCTGTCTGTCCTGGAAATCCCGCGTCTCTGATTGGTTGAGGCCGCCAGGCCTCGACCAATTAGCGACAGGCACAGCGACGATGATGTCATAATGGTTGCCATGGCGACGATGATGTCATAAAGGTTGCCTCGACCAATCAGCGACGGGCACAGCGACGATGATGTCATAATGGTTGCCATGGCGACGATGATGTCATAAAGGTTGCCTCGACCAATCAGCAACGGGCACAGCGACAATGATGTCATAATGGTTGCCTGGCGGCCTCGACCAATCAGCGACGGGCACAGTATCGACGTAGAAATCCCGCGTCTCTGATTGGTCGAGGCCCCCAGGCCTCGACCAATCAGCAACAGGCACAGCGACGATGATGTCATAAAGGACGTAGAAATCCCACGTTTCTGATTCAGCGACGGGCACAGTATCGACGTGGATGTCATAATGGTTGCCATGGCGACGATGATGTCATAAAGGTTGCCTCGACCAATCAGCGACGGGCACAATCTGCCGTGAATTCTGGAATCATCATTGTCCATATATTACGGGGACAGGCCTGGCAGCCTCGACCAATCAGCGATGGGCACAGCGACGATGATGTCATAAAGGACGTAGACATCCCGCGACTCTGATTGGTCGAGGCCGCCAGGCCTCAACCAATCAGCAATGGGCACAGCGACGATGATGTCATAATGGTTGCCATGGCGACGATGATGTCATAAAGGTTGCCTCGACCAATCAGCGACGGGCACAGCGATGATGATGTCATAATGGTTGCCATGGCGACGATGATGTCATAAAGGTTGCCTCGACCAATCAGCGACGGGCACAGTCTGCCACAAATTCTGGAATCATCATTGTCCATATACTACGGGGACATGCATATTCTAGAATACCCGATGCATTAGAATCGGGCCACAATCTAGTATATATATATATATACTTGTCTAAGGGTTTTACCGTCTGTCTTTCTGTCTGTCTGTCTGTCTTTCTGTCTGTCCTGGAAATCCCGCGTCTCTGATTGGTCGAGGCCGCCAGACGAGCACAGCGACGATGATGTCATAAAGGACGTAGATATCCCGCGTCTCTGATTGGTCGAGGCCAGGATTGGCCTCGACCAATCAGCAACGGGCACAGCGACGATGATGTCATAAAGGACGTAGAAATCCCACGTTTCTGATTCAGCGACGGGCACAGTCTGCTGCGAATTCTGGAATCATCATTGTCCTCCACTGCTGTCAAGTGCCGCCATTGTGTAGGGTGCGTGCCTGCGTCTCCCTGTATGTAGAATGGGTCGTAAACGAAAATACGCCAATGAGGATGACAGAAAAGCAGCAGCAGCAGCAAGAAAATGACAACATCGGGAACAGGAGACATCACAACAAACTGACGCCAGACAAGCCCAGGATGTGGAATCTCACAGACAACGTCGCCAACAGGAGACACCACAAGAAACTGACGCCAGACAAGCCCAGGATGTGGAATCTCACAGACAACGTCGCCAACAGGAGACACCACAAGAAACTGACGCCAGACAAGCCCAGGATGTGGAATCTCACAGACAACGTCGCCAACAGGAGACACCACAAGAAACTGACGCCAGACAAGCCCAGGATGTGGAATCTCACAGACAACGTCGCCAACAGGAGACACCACAAGAAACTGACGCCAGACAAGCCCAGGATGTGGAATCTCACAGACAACGTCGTCAACAGGAGACACCACAAGAAACTGACGCCAGACAAGCCCAGGATGCGGAATCTCACAGACAACGTCGCCAACAGGAGACACCACAAGAAACTGACGCCAGACAAGCCCAGGATGCGGAATCTCACAGACAACGTCACCAACAGGAGACACCACAAGAAACTGACGCCAGACAAGCCCAGGATGCGGAATCTCACAGACAACGTCGCCAACAGGAGACACCACAAGAAACTGACGCCAGACAAGCCCAGGATGCGGAATCTCACACACAACGTCGCCAACAGGAGAAACCACAAGAAACTGATGCCAGACAAGCCCAGGATGCGGAATCTCACAGACAACGTCGCCAATAGGAGACACCACAAGAAACTGATGCCAGACAAGCCCAGGATGCGGAATCTCACAGACAACGTCGCCAACAGGAGACACCACAAGAAACTGACGCCAGACAAGCCCAGGATGCGGAATCTCACAGACAACGTCGCCAACAGGAGACACCACAAGAAACTGCCGCCAGACAAGCCCAGGATGTGGAATCTCACAGACAACGTCGCCAACAGGAGACACCACAAAAAACTGCCGCCAGACAAGCCCAGGATGTGGAATCTCACAGAAAACGTTGCCAACAGGAGACACCACAACAAACTGCCGCCAGACAAGCCCAGGATACGGAATCTCACAGACAACGTCGCCAACAGGAGACACTACAAGAAACTGCCGCCAGACAAGCCCAGGATGTGGAATCTCACAGACAACATCGCCAACAGGAGACACCACAACAAACTGCCGCCAGACAAGCCCAGGATACGGAATCTCACAGACACCGTCGTCAACCGGAGACACCACAACAAACTGTTGTGCAAGAGGAACAACATGATCGCCAAATTTATAAAAAACGAATGCTCTACCAACTAAGGCACGACCAGGACAATATTCAACAACTTGCACATTATGTAACAGACAATGAAAGTACAATTCATGAACACTACTGTGGGAATATGAATGCAGTTTGCTCTAAATGCGACTCTCTGAATTTCATTGATGAAAAACCATCAGACAATCAGTTTACTCAATGCTGCCAAAAAGGAAAAGTTATGCTACCGAGACCTCACTATTCAGATCTGTTTGAGCAGTTAATGAAAGGAATGCATCAACATAGTAGAAATTTTATGGAAAATATCAGAAGCATCAACAGTTCTCATGCGTTTGCTTCATTCGGTGCCAACATTGCACCGCCCCCTGGATTCGGACCTTATTGTTTTAAAATTCACGGCCAGATCTACCATCGCACTGGAACACTTCACCCAGAAATAGGACAACCACCAAAATTTGCACAATTATACATCATTGATACAAATGAGGCTACAGAACAAAGGATGAACCTAAAAGAAAACGAAAAGTGTGATGCTGAACTGATGAACCAAATTGCTGTACATTTACAAAAAATAAGCCCATTTGCTGCCGCATATCGCATGCTAAAAGACGTTCAAGCTGAGGAGGAACAGAGGGCTACACAAAATGGTACTGAAATGCCTTCTATTGTCATGGCCATTAAACAAGAACGTAAACAGGATCCCCGACTTTACAACAAATCACGTGTAAGTGAGGTCGCAGTTGTTTTTCAAAACGATGATGGAGAAGCTCCTTTTCAAAGGGATATATTAGTCCATCTTAAGCCAGACCAAAACAACCCTTTGGTTCCTAAGACACAACGAATTAGCATTTTGCACAGCAACCTTGATGCTCTTCTGTATCCGCTATTCTTTCCAAGAGGTGAACAAGGGTGGCATGAAAACCTAAACCAACAAGGAACTTCAAGAAGAATTACACAGCTGCAATACTACAGTTTTCGTCTGTCTGTCCGAAATTACTTCAATCCTATTTTAAACGGTGGGAAACTGACACAACAGTACTTAGTTGACGCATATGTTAAAATTGAAGCTAATCGTCTAAATTTCAGAAGAATGAACCAAAAACAACTTAAAGTTGAAGACTACTGCGTTCTTCAAGAACATTTGCAAAAACAATCAATTGAAAAGGGAATTCCAATTGGAAAAACAGTAATCCTCCCGTCGTCGTTTGAAAGTAGCCCCCGCAACATGCAACAGCGTTATCAAGATGCAATGGCAATAGTAACAAAGTTTGGAAGACCTGACATTTTTGTGACAATGACCTGTAATCCTAAATGGCCAGAAATTACTGAAAATCTAGAACCCTGGCAAAAAGTTGAACACAGGCCGGACTTAGTCGCACACGTATTTCGACTGAAACTCATCAGCCTTTTGAAAGACATCAAAAATGGACTTTTTGGAACAGTCGTAGCAATGGTACACGTCATAGAGTTTCAGAAACGAGGTCTCCCACATGCGCATATACTAATTATCTTAGACACGGATTCCAAGATTCGTACGGAGGAAGAAATCGACAATATAGTGTGGGCTGAAATTCCTAACCAAGAAAAGTATCCAGAACTGTATAATATTGTAGTCTCTCATATGGTTCATGGCCCATGCGGTGTAGCAAATCCAAAAAGTCCATGCATGGAAAACGGAAAGTGTACAAAAGGGTTTCCAAAGGAGTTGAAACAGCACACTGTTAAAGACTTGGATGGCTACCCATCCTACCGGCGACAACACATTGATAACATTGCTTGCAACAATAAAATTATAAATAACTCATGGATAGTCCCATACAACCCGTACTTATCAAAATGCTACAACTGTCACATCAACATAGAAGTCTGTGCTTCAATAAAAAGTGTAAAATATCTCTTCAAGTACATCTACAAGGGGCATGACAAAGCTAACATCGAAATACAACAGAAAACAGTCAATCACGATGAATCATCAACTTTTGTTGACTCAAGATATGTCAGTGCTCCAGAAGCAGCTTGGAGGATATTTGCGTTTCCAATGCATTCACAGTCCCATGCCATTATACGTTTAGCTATTCATTTACCAAATCAACAGCAGCTTTATTTCTTTGAAGATGCTGAAGTCAAAGATGTCTCAAAAACTTTAAGCACGACATCAACATTAATGGAATGGTTTTTGCTGAACCAATGTGACGAAAACGCAAGGCAGTATTTGTACCGAGAGATTCAAGAGCATTACGTTTGGAATAAAACTTGGAATCCAAGAAAACGAGGAGTTAGCAGAATAATTGGATGCATGTATACTGTTAGTGTCAAGGATCAAGAAAGATATTGCCTTCGGCTGTTACTACTACATATCAAAGGAGCTAAAACGTATGACGATTTGAAAACAGTTAACGGAGTATTGCACGATACATTTAAAGCTGCAGCTTTGGCCTTAGGACTTCTATTGGATGATACTGTGTGGAAACTTACTTTAGAAGACGCAGTTACTCTACATATGCCTAAGCAACTTCGTGAATTGTTTGCCTACATCTGTGTATTTGGACCGCCTACAAATCCAGCTCAACTTTGGACAAATTTTAAAGAACATCTAATCGAGGACTACTGCCTATGTCTTCACAGCAGAAGTGGAAGTTGTCAAAATTGCGAATCGTATGCAATGCAAAATGTCAAAAATATCTTACTACTACATGGAAAAACGTTTTCAGACTTTAATTTGCCCCAGCCTGCCATTCAAGTTCCACAAGTTCCAGAGTATGACGAAGCTTATGAATTATTGCTGGCAACAGAGAAGACAAACTCCTTAAATGAACAACAACGGATTGCATATGACACTATTGTGAGCGCTATAGAAAACCAAGCAGATGCAAGGCCAAAATGTTTCTTTATTGACGGTCCAGGAGGGAGCGGTAAAACATACCTCTATGAAGCTTTAATGCATCACGTTAGAGGGTTGGGAAAAGTCGTATTGCCATCAACTACAACAGGGATTGCAGCAAACCTTTTACGAGGAGGTCGCACTATCCATTCACTCTTTGGGATACCAGTTCCAGTCAACGAAATCTCTATTTCCAGAATAAAACAAGACACATTTGCAGGAAGACTGTTAAAAAATGCACATATTTTCATACTTGACGAGTGCACCATGGCACCCAAATACGCTTTGAGCTTAATTGACAGACTTCTGCGTGAAGTAATGACTACAAATGTTGCTGAAAAAAATAAAATTCTGTTTGGAGGTAAAGTTTTTGTCATTGGTGGAGATTTTAGGGAATGCCTTCCAGTCATACCAAATGGAACAAGAACAGATGTTATCGAGTCCAGCTTAAAAATGGCTGACCTTTGGAAACAGTTCAATAAACTCCAACTAATTAACAATATGTGATCTTCGGACCCAGAGTATAGCAACTGGCTTCTTAAACTTGGCAACGGTGAACTTAGCAACCAATACAACCTTGGAGAAGATATTATTGAAATACCAGAAGACATGTTGTGCACTGACTGCATCGTAACTGATGTTTTTGGACAATGCATTGAAATTGATGTGAACGACCAAAGCAGTGTTGAGAGGGCCTCTTCTCATGCAATTCTCTGTCCCAAGAATGATGCCGTGGCTCTGCTAAATTCCCAGGTGATGGATAGAATGCCTGGTGAGTATAAGTTGTATAAAAGTGATGATTCAGTAGATGTAGACAATGAAGATGAACGAGAGCATTATCCAGTTGAATTTTTAAATAGTCTTACGCCATCAGGAATGCCATCCCACAGACTTCAACTGAAAGTTGGAACAATCATAATGTTGCTGCGGAATCTAAATACGAAAAATGGTCTATGTAATGGAACTCGCCTTATTGTTACTGGACTCCATTCTCACGTCATTCAAGCAAGAGTGATCACTGGATCAGCAAAAGGAGATGAAGTGTTAATTCCACACATTGATTTATGTCCTTCAGACACGGGTCTTCCATTTAGGCTTCGGCGTCGACAGTTTCCAATAAAACCAGCTTTTGCCATGACAATAAACAAGTCACAAGGTCAAACTCTACACCGTGTTGGCATATATCTACCGCAGCCCGTTTTTGGTCATGGACAACTCTAAGTTGCATTTTCAAGAGTTAAAATGAGATCCAACGTCAAGGTGCAAGTTCTTCCTACCCCTTTACAAGGAAAGTTGCTTATAGGTAGTCAAAAGGTATTCACAAGAAATGTGGTGTACAAAAATATTTTGGCTTGATATTGTTAATAAATATATTATAGTGTCAATGTCCTTCTTTCGTCCGATGATTTATTTAAATACAGTTACAGTTCATGTAATGTGGTTTATATATTTTGATGATCTGTTTCATAATTTCATTCAATTGTGTTAAGTTCTATGACGTAGATGTCATAATGGTTGCCATGGCGACAATGTCATAAAGGTTGCCTCAACCAATCAGCGACGGGCACAGTCTGCCGCGAATTCTGGAATCATCATTGTCCATATACTACGGGGACATGCATATTCTAGAATACCCGATGCGTTAGAATCGGGCCACAATCTAGTATATATATATATACTGTATAATTTACTGGGAAACGCAAAGACAGGGAGGCAGTACAATCTGTGCCTAAATTAGTATGGGGGCACAGGTATATCTGCATTGTTAAGATGTCTACCACATGACTGTAAAGCCTAAGTTGACATGTGGTGATCACATCCCTAGCGGCTCCTAATTAGAAGTGCATATTCCTACTATAAGAATAATAATGATGCATATAAGGCGGCACCATTCCGGAACGAGGAGATGGACTGGAGCATAATATGGAGATTACATGTTCTTTAATGCTGGCGATATCTTTAATAGACTGTTTTTACTGTTTAGTGTCTCTCATTTACTGCGGCGCTTTCCTTTCGGTTTTTATAGCCGCTCGCACCGCACACAGGTCTATGAATCAGAGACTCCCCACATCTGACATTACCATAATATTTAATTACAAGGCATTGTTAACCTCATCCCAACAAGCCAACATTTCCTCGTTAAGACTCTAAAATTCAATTTTTTTTTTTTTTTTTTAAACTATTCATTCCTTAACGCGGCTTTTGCTTAACTAACCTAAGAATCTCGGCTAATTAGCCCTTTTTATTTTTACAGATCAAATCTGAATAATTCAGGAGCTCCGTAGCCGAGTGCAACCCTGAAAAGTGAGAATTAAAAATAAATCAGCTCATTCCAGTGATTTGTAATGCCGGCGTGTGGGAGCGGCGAAATTGCGTATAGATTTTGGTAAGTTTTATGGGTTTATGGAGGAGTAAATGTAATACTGAACTAAACTCATCAGGCTTAAATAAAACCTATTATCTTCTTTACTTTGCTTTATTGTTCTCATTAATGGCCGGCGTTGATTTGAAGAACACAGAAAAACTTGTTTTATAAGAGAAGTAATATTTTACAGCCGTTGCACTATCCACAGCGCTTCCTAAAAGGCGTCTGCCCATCCCGTAATAATGTGGGAAATTGCTTGGAAAGACATTATCATTGGAGAAGTATCCGTGCATATTCAACTCAAAAATTGCCCAATGCCCATGATCAGCAATTCCCCATTCCTGACAGGGGGCGAAGAAACCCCTGTCCTTGAAATAAATGTAGGTCCTAGTCATCAGCCACAACTATCCGACACTATAAATGGGTGAATCGCATTGCAATTAATCAAATTTATTACATATTTTTCTAAAAAAATTAACTCACCATTTTCCTGGATTCTTTAAGAATCTAGAAAGTGGTAAAAAACAAGGACAGCACATGTCCATATAATGCGCCCATCTAAGAGTGCACTAAAGGTATCACAGGCTAGCGCTTATTCTACCTTCTAGTGACCCTTTCTAATTTCTGGTACTTTCTCTTGGGTTGTGTTGGTTGGTCCACAATATTTCGTCCAGTTGGCCTCTCCTTACATACAGCACCTTTAAATATTAGGTACAAATATTTAGCTTTTTACCATTTTGGCACTTAATATGGAATGTTAGGTCGAAAAATGTAGAAAAATGTTCCATTATGTACTTCCTATGCTATGCAATGCAGGGAAGGACCATGGTTATTGGCCCCTTCCCAGACTAAAAATTTCTCATGTTCTTGTTACTCGAATCGAGCTCGGGGGCTCGTTTAGAGTAACAAGCACAATGGAAGTCAATGGAAAATCCAAGCATTTTTCTGGCAGACCCTACAAGGAGGTCTGGGGGGATCGGAAAATCTCTGAAATGGATGGAAACACAGCTGAAATGGCATGGAAACAGCATGGGGATGACACCGGACACTGACTCCCCTTTTACAGACCGGCAATAAAACATACAAATTTGAAGATAAAATGGATTTACAAGAAAAAAATGTTAAGATATATTCTTTCCTGTAAAATGTATTGTATACGATACTTGCATATTAGGCAAAATAAAAAAGAGAAGAAAAAAAAACAACGCCATCTATCATCATATTTCCGTGTCCCCTTTAAGCATTAATAAATAAATACTTTAAAAAAGTGATATGCCCCCCCCCCTATCTATATATATAATTGTCTAAGGGTTTTTCCGTCTGTCTGTCTGTCTGTCTGTCTGTCTGTCTGTCCTGGAAATCCCGCGTCTCTGGCGGCCTCAACCAATCAGCGACGGGCACAGAATTGACGTAGAAACCCGCATGTGTGATTGGTCGAGGCCGCCAGGCCTCGCCCAATCAGCGACGATGATGTCATAAAGGACGTAGACATCCCGCGTCTGATTGGTCGAGGCCGCCAGGCCTCCACCAATCAGCAACGGGCACAGTATCGACGTAGATGTCATAATGGTTGCCATGGCGACGATGATGTCATAAAGATTGCCTCGACCAATCAGCGACGGGCACAGTCTGCCGCGAATTCTGGAATCATCATTGTCCATATACTACGGGGGCATGCATATTCTAGAATACCCGATGTGTTAGAATCGGGCCACAATCTAGTTTCTAATAACCAGCTAAGGCAAAGCAGACAGCTGCAGTTTGATATTATCATGCTGTAAGGGTTTATGGCCATTGACTGGTGATGAGCGAGTATACTCGTTGCTCGGGTTTTTCTGAGCACGCTCGGGTGGTCTATGATTATTTTTTAGTGCTCGCAGACTTAGTTTCCTTGCCGCAGCTTGATGATTTGCAGTTGCTAGACAGCCTGATTACATGTGGGGATTCCCTAGCAACCAGGCAACCCCCACATGTACTCAGGCTGGCTAGCAGCCGTAAATCATCCAGCTGCCTCAACAAAAACTAAATCTCCGAGCAGTTACAAATACTCGGAGACCACCCAAGCATGCTCGAGAAAACCCGAGCAATGAGTATACTCACTCATCACTATTGTTGACCCCTTTACTGCCTAAAAATGCCAGCCTGAAGCCAAACCAGAAATGCCATATCACACTAGATGCACCAATTCTGGTGCCCTTGTTTCTTCCCGATCGCACTGGTGTGGTAGCAATCTGTATAATGGGATCTGTATAATGGGGCAGAGCAAAGTACGCCTGCGCCGGAGCCGTGGCTGAAGATCAGAAGAGGACGTCATGGAAAGAAGATGGGAGGCGCCGCAGCGGACCGGAGACGCCCATCCGACCGGACCAGCAGCGGGACCGCCCCTGGGCGAGTATAATATAACGTCTTTTTTACCTTTTTCAGGTAACATCGGGGGCTTATCTACAGCATTACAGAATGCTATAGATAAGCCCCTGATGCCGGTGGGCTTACCTCACCCGCGATTTTCGGGGTGACAGGTGCCCTTTAAGCTCAGCTGCACAACATTGCTATTGTGGTTCCAAAATTGATATATTAAGCTCTGCTGCACAACTGTTGGTTTGAGCCTACATTGCAAACTCAGCTCAGCTGCACAGGTTCTATTTTATTAAGTCATCCTTGCTATATCACGGTTCCAGCTGTGCTATTTTTTACTTCCATTACAAACTCATATCTGCTGCACTATTTTGCTGAGTTAACCCCTCTACAATTTTGTGTCAATTGAGACTTCGTTGCAAACATTGCTCTGCTAAACCCGTTCCTTATTACCAGGCGACCCTATCACATTGCTGGTGCAGGTAGTGCTGTTGTGGCTTCATTTCAGCAATTCCAGTTGCCAAATATTCCAGTTCTGCCACATTTGCCTCCATTGTTCCAACTTTGCTTTTTGCTGCACCTGCGCCACACGTCTGTGCTCCTTTTCAACTACTCACCAGGACCAAAGGTTTCAAGGATGGATATCTTCAGATTAGAAGCAACTATTTTGTAGCTGTGAAGAAGCCATGACAACAGTTCAGGATCCTCATCTCTTTCATCCATGGAAATATATAATAATAGTAACAATAAAAAGAAATAGCGCACCTGTACATTAACATGGGTATGTGTGTACTAACATAGATGGATAGATAGAAAATCTAAAATTGTAACCTTTAAAAATAGTACAAAAGTATAAAACAAAATAATACAAATTAATGAAAGCATAAGACAATTAAAAATGAAAATATAAAATGTTTTAAAACTAAAACAAAGAAAATCACTTCACCGAGTAAATTAATATATAAAACATCTGAATTAATTTTTGCACTTTTCACAGTCTCTCTTCTCACAGGAGGAGAAACTGTTCCTTTGGCGCATAAATCAGCCTTTTATTTTAGTCTTTCTTTTTGCCTTTTGGTTAGAGCTGTGAACGACATAATCCTGTTAATTGTTGAATGGGCTGCTATGGAGAGATTTCTTCCAGTGCGGTGAACGGGAGATTTAAGCTCCGCTCGCTATCAGTAATAAATAATATAGTTTTGCTTAAAACGGAATTAGAGTGAGACGATAGATCAGCCGAGCTAAATGTGAGCCAGATTAACGGCCCAATTAGAACCGTAACAGACTAGGTCAAACCGAACTTTCGGGAAATACATCATCTCCTGTCATTGGGAAAGGTTACCCACTGAGTCACTGTCCCGACTTCGCGGATAGGAAAAATACATTGGATTGGTGTTCAGCCACTAAACTAATTTATATGCACTTTGATACACCAGGCTGTGATATTTCCCACCTCATATCAATAAGTCATTGTCCGGACCTCCTCTTACTATTCCCGCAGTTCAACGGTCTTCAAAAATTGGATGACTGCAGACATCTTGATCAGGACAGCATGCAGTGCGCACACTGTCAGGATTCTCCAGTACTGCCGGTATGAGTTGGGGTCACGTGATTGTCTGTATGCGATTTTCATATTTCTGCTCACATTCCGACTAGACGTGCCCATCTTCTCTCAGTGCCCTTCTATTGAGACATGACAAGGAAGTCTAGTTGGAATGTGACTGCATGCTCGCAATCAGCAATTCCTTTCCTGAAAATCCTGATTCACATACTTCCCTTCACCTTCCAACTAGACGTGCCCATCCTCTCTCAGTGCACTTCTATTGAGACATGACAAGGAAGTCTAGTTGGAATGTGACTGCATGCTCGCAATCAGCAATTCCTTTCCTGAAAATCCTGATTCACATACTTCCCTTCACCTTCCAACTAGACGTGCCCATCCTCTCTCAGTGCACTTCTATTGAGACATGACAAGGAAGTCTAGTTGGAATGTGACTGCATGCTCGCAATCAGCAATTCCTTTCCTGAAAATCCTGATTCACATACTTCCCTTCACCTTCCAACTAGACGTGCCCATCCTCTCTCAGTGCACTTCTATTGAGACACGACAAGGAAGTCTAGTTGGAATGTGACTGCATGCTCGGAATCAGCAATACCTGAAAATCCTGATTCCTTACTTCCCTTCACCTTCCAACTAGACGTGCCCATCCTCTCTCAGTGCACTTCTATTGAGACACGACAAGGAAGTCTAGTTGGAATGTGACTGCATGCTTGCAATCAGCAATACCTGAAAATCCTGATTCACTTACTTCCGTTCACCTTCCAATTAGACATGCCCATTCTCTCTCAGTGCCCTTCTATTGAGACATAACAAGGAAGTCTAGTTGGAATGTGACTGCATGCTCGGAATCAGCAATACCTGAAAATCCTGATTCACTTACTTCTGTTCACCTTTTGACTAGACGTGCCCATCCTCTCTCAGTGCCCTTCTATTGAGACATGACAGGGAAGTCTAGTTGGAATCTGACTGCATGCTCACAATCAGCAATACCTGAAAATCCTGATTCACATACTTCCCTTCACCTTCCAAATAGATGTGCCCATCCTCTCTCAGTGCACTTCTATTGAGACACGACAAGGAAGTCTAGTTGGAATGTGACTGCATGCTCACAATCAGCAATACCTGAAAATCCTGATTCACTTACTTCCCTTCACCTTCCAAATAGATGTGCCCATCCTCTCTCAGTGCACTTCTATTGAGACACGACAAGGAAGTCTAGTTGGAATGTGACTGCATGCTCACAATCAGCAATACCTGAAAATCCTGATTCACTTACTTCTCTTCACCTTCCAACTAGACATGCCCATCCTCTCTTAGTGCCCTTCTATTGAGACATGACAAGGAAGTCTAGTTGGAATGTGACTGCATGCTCGCAATCAGCAATACCTGAAAATCCTGATTCACTTACTTCCGTTCACCTTCCGACTAGACATGCCCATTCTCTCTCAGTACACTTCTATTGAGACACGACAAGGAAGTCTAGTTGGAATGTGACTGCATGCTCACAATCAGCAATTCCTTTCCTGAAAATCCTGATTCACATACTTCCCTTCACCTTCCAACTAGACGTGCCCATCCTCTCTCAGTGCACTTCTATTGAGACACGACAAGGAAGTCTAGTTGGAATGTGACTGCATGCTTGCAATCAGCAATACCTGAAAATCCTGATTCACTTACTTCCGTTCACCTTCCAATTAGACATGCCCATTCTCTCTCAGTGCCCTTCTATTGAGACATAACAAGGAAGTCTAGTTGGAATGTGACTGCATGCTCGGAATCAGCAATACCTGAAAATCCTGATTCCTTACTTCCCTTCACCTTCCAACTAGACGTGCCCATCCTCTCTCAGTGCACTTCTATTGAGACACGACAAGGAAGTCTAGTTGGAATGTGACTGCATGCTTGCAATCAGCAATACCTGAAAATCCTGATTCACTTACTTCCGTTCACCTTCCAATTAGACATGCCCATTCTCTCTCAGTGCCCTTCTATTGAGACATAACAAGGAAGTCTAGTTGGAATGTGACTGCATGCTCGGAATCAGCAATACCTGAAAATCCTGATTCACTTACTTCTGTTCACCTTCCGACTAGACGTGCCCATCCTCTCTCAGTGCCCTTCTATTGAGACATGACAAGGAAGTCTAGTTGGAATGTGACTGCATGCTCACAATCAGCAATACCTGAAAATCCTGATTCACATACTTCCCTTCACCTTCCAAATAGATGTGCCCATCCTCTCTCAGTGCACTTCTATTGAGACACGACAAGGAAGTCTAGTTGGAATGTGACTGCATGCTCACAATCAGCAATACCTGAAAATCCTGATTCACTTACTTCCCTTCACCTTCCAAATAGATGTGCCCATCCTCTCTCAGTGCACTTCTATTGAGACACGACAAGGAAGTCTAGTTGGAATGTGACTGCATGCTCACAATCAGCAATACCTGAAAATCCTGATTCACTTACTTCTCTTCACCTTCCAACTAGACATGCCCATCCTCTCTTAGTGCCCTTCTATTGAGACATGACAAGGAAGTCTAGTTGGAATGTGACTGCATGCTCGCAATCAGCAATACCTGAAAATCCTGATTCACTTACTTCCGTTCACCTTCCGACTAGACATGCCCATTCTCTCTCAGTACACTTCTATTGAGACACGACAAGGAAGTCTAGCTGGAATGCGACTGCATGCTCACAATCAGCAATACCTGAAAATCCTGATTCACTTACTTCCGTTCACCTTCCGACTAGACATGCCCATCCTCTCTTAGTGCCCTTCTATTGAGACACGACAAGGAAGTCTAGCTGGAATGCGACTGCATGCTCACAATCAGCAATACCTGAAAATCCTGATTCACTTACTTCCGTTCACCTTCCGACTAGACGTGCCCATTCTCTCTCAGTGCACTTCTATTGAGACATGGCAAGGAAGTCTAGTTGGAATGTGACTGCATGCTCGCAATCAGCAATACCTGAAAATCGTGAAAGCTTGTGCACTGCCGGTGCAGTCACACATAGTGATGGCAGACTTTCATCAGAATACTGGACAACCCCTTTAACTTTAGGAAACTAGATCTATACTCTACAAATATCAATGGAGTAGCCTGTGCCGCCAGCTCCAGATGCAACACACCTCCCAAACCAGTAATGCTTCCTCTTGAGTGCCCCTTTGAAGACAAATGATACCCCCATTAGTGCCCTTTTTAAAATATATTAATGCTACTTTAGTGCCCTCAAAAAAAGTAATGATACTCCCTAATCCGAGCTTCTGATTTCTCTTGTCCCTGCACATAGGGATGGTCAATGGTAGCAGAATGGAGAGAGCGGAGAGCAAGAGAGACTAGAGCTCCTCGCTGTGCGACGAGATGCAACCGCATCGGAATTGTGTTTGGTGCTTGCAAGACTTTTTTCTTTTGAAATATACAGTAAGTGTTGCAGTATTATACGGAAGCAATATTTGGGTGCTGCATGTTTTTTGGTCACTATTTAGCAGAACAATAAGCGGAAGTAAAGTCGTGGCACACTTTGGTGGTATTATAGGCTGATATTACTGGAAGAAACTGCCATGAAATGTTCAGCCCCCTCAGCATGATGCCTGAAATCTTGCATTTGTAGTAATATTTGAGAAAAGAATGGAAGTGCTGTTTGGCAATATAGTGCAGTATTATACAGGAGTAATATTTGGATGCAGAGTTTTATTGGAGCAGTGCATACTGATATTATACACAGTACAGCAGGATGAACTGTATGCAGAGGAGAGATGAGCAGATCGATTCATGGAGGATGGAAATTTGTTTAAGTTTCCTGAAATTTTAACATTTTGAGATTCATTTCTCAATTTGCAAGAAAAAAGATCCCACTCACCATTCCCGAAGCATCAGACAGCGGCCCCTCAGCCTCCCCATAATGGCCCGCAGCCATGACATCTAGTGCACCTTGTACAGTGGTGGCCAGTACCTGGGACATCACAGATCAGCTGTTCAAAGTGGAGCAAAGTTTGCACAGCAGAACCGGCTTCCATCTCCACATTGACTGGATAATCTCATTCCTTCCTAGAGTGTATGGTCAGTAGAGTTTTTTATCTCTCATAGAGTGTAACCTCTAATGGTCAGCGGGGTCCTCTCTCTCCTGTAGAGTGTAACCTCTAATGGTCAGTGGGGTCCTCTCTCTCCTGTAGAATGTAAGCTCTTATGGTCAGTGGGGTCCTCTCTCTCCTGTAGAGTGTCAGCTCTTATGGTCAGTGGGGTCCTCTCTCTCCTGTAGAGTGTAAGCTCTTATGGTCAGCGGGCTCCTCTCTCTTTCCTGTAGAGTGTAAGCTCTTATGGTCAGTGGGGTCCTCTCTCTCCTGTAGAGTGTAAGCTCTTATGGTCAGTGGGGTCCTCTCTCTCCTGTAGAGTGTAAGCTCTTATGGTCAGTGGGGTCCTCTCTCTTCTGTAGAGTGTAATCTCTTATGGTCAATGGGGTCCTCTCTCCTGTAGAGTGTAAGCTGTTATGGTCAGTGGGGTCCTCTCTCTCCTGTAGAGTGTAAGCTCTTATGGTCAGTGGGGTCCTCTCTCTCCTGTAGAGTGTAAGCTCTTATGGTCAGTGGGGTCCTCTCTCCCCTGTAGAGTGTAAGCTCTTATGGTCAGTTGGGTCCTCTCTCTCGCCTGTAGAGTGTAAGCTCTTATGGTCAGTGGGGTCCTCTCTCTCCTGTAGAGTGTAAGCTCTTATGGTCAGCGGGCTCCTCTCTCTTTCCTGTAGAGTGTAAGCTCTTATGGTCAGTGAGGTCCTCTCTCTTCTGTAGAGTGTAAGCTCTTATGGTCAGTGGGGTCCTCTCTCTCCTGTAGAGTGTAAGCTCTTATGGTCAGTGGGGTCCTCTCTCTCCTGTGGAGTGTAAGCTCTTATGGTCAGTGGGGTCCTCTCTCTCCTGTAGAGTGTAAGCTCTTATGGTCAGCGGGCTCCTCTCTCTCTCCTGTAGAGTGTAAGCTCTTATGGTCAGTGGGGTCCTCTCTCTTCTGTAGAGTGTAATCTCTTATGGTCAATGGGGTCCTCTCTCCTGTAGAGTGTAAGCTGTTATGGTCAGTGGGGTCCTCTCTCTCCTGTAGAGTGTAAGCTCTTATGGTCAGTGGGGTCCTCTCTCTCCTGTAGAGTGTAAGCTCTTATGGTCAGTGGGGTCCTCTCTCCCCTGTAGAGTGTAAGCTCTTATGGTCAGTTGGGTCCTCTCTCTCGCCTGTAGAGTGTAAGCTCTTATGGTCAGTGGGGTCCTCTCTCTCCTGTAGAGTGTAATCTCTTATGGTTAGTTGGGTCCTCTCTCTTCTGTAGAGTGTAAGCTCTTATGGTCAGTGGGGTCCTCTCTCTCTCCTGTAGAGTGTAAGCTCTTATGGTCAGTGGGGTCCTCTCTCTCCTGTAGAGTGTAAGCTCTTATGGTCAGTGGGGTCCTCTCTCTCCTGTAGAGTGTAAGCTCTTATGATCAGTGGGGTCCTCTCTCTCCTGTAGAGTGTAAGCTCTTATGGTCAGTGGGGTCCTCTCTCTCTCTCTCTCTCTCTCTCTCTCTCCTGTAGAGTGTAAGCTCTTATGGTCAGTGGGGTCCTCTCTCTCCTGTAGAGTGTAAGATCTTATGGTCAGCGGGGTCCTCTCTCTCCTGTAGAGTGTAAGCTCTTATGGTCAGTGGGGTCCTCACTCTCCTGTAGAGTGTAAGCTCTTATGGTCAGTGGGGTCTTCTCTCTCCTTTAGGGTGTAAGCTCTTATGGTCAGTGGGGTCTTCTCTCTCTCCTGTAGAGTGTAAGCTCTTATGGTCAGTGGGGTCCTCTCTCTCCTGTAGAGTGTAAGCTCTTATGGTCAGTGGGGTCTTCTCTCTCTCTCCTGTAGAGTGTAAGCTCTTATGGTCAGTGGGGTCTTCTCTCTCTCTCCTGTAGAGTGTAAGCTCTTATGGTCAGTGGGGTCTTCTCTCTCCTTTAGAGTGTAAGCTCTTATGGTCAGTGGGGTCCTCTCTCACTCCTGTAGAGTGTAATCTCTTATGGTCATTGGGGTCCTCTCTCTCCTGTAGAGTGTAAGCTCTTATGGTCACTGGGGTCCTCTCTCCTGTAGAGTGTAAGCTCTTATGGTCAGTGGGTCCTCTCTCTCCTGTAGAGTGTAAGCTCTTATGGTCAGTGGGGTCCTCTCTCTCCTGTAGAGTGTAAGCTCTTATGGTCAGTGGGGTCCTCTCTCCTGTAGAGTGTAAGCTCTTATGGTCACTGGGGTCCTCTCTCCTGTAGAGTGTAAGCTCTTATGGTCAGTGGGGTCCTCTCTCTCCTGTAGAGTGTAAGCTCTTATGGTCAGCGGGGTCCTCTCTCTCCTGTAGAGTGTAAGCTCTTATGGTCACTGGGGTCCTCTCTCCTGTAGAGTGTAAGCTCTTATGGTCAGTGGGGTCCTCTCTCTCCTGTAGAGTGTAAGCTCTTATGGTCAGTGGGCTCCTCTCTCTCCTGTAGAGTGTAAGATCTTATGGTCAGTGAGGTCCTCTCTCTTTCCTGTAGAGTGTAAGCTCTTATGGTCAGTGGGGTCCTCTCTCCTGTAGAGTGTAAGCTCTTATGGTCAGCGGGCTCCTCTCTCTCTCCTGTAGAGTGTAAGCTCTTATGGTCAGTGGGGTCCTCTCTCTCCTGTAGAGTGTAAGTTCTTATGGTCAGCAGGCTCCTCTCTCTCCTGTAGAGTGTAAACTCTTATGGTCAGTGAGGTCCTCTCTCTCCTGTAGAGTGTAGGCTCTTATGGTCAGTGGGGTCCTCTCTCTCCTATAGAGTGTAAACTATTATGGTCAGTGGGGTCTTCTCTCTCTCCTGTAGAGTGTAAGCTCTTATGGTCAGTGGGATCCTCTCTCTCCTGTAGAGTGTAAGCTCTTATGGTCAGTGGGATCGTCTCTCTCTTTCCTGTAGAGTTTAAGCTCTTATGGTCAGTGGGATAATCTCTCTCTTTCCTGTAGAGTGTAAGCTCTTATGGTCAGCTGGGTCCTCTCTCTCTTCTGTAGAGTGTAAGCTCTTATGGTCAGTGGGTCCTCTCTCTCCTGTAGAGTATAAGCTCTTATGGTCAGTGGGGTCCTCTCTCTCCTGTAGAGTGTAAGCTCTTATGGTCAGTGGGGTCCTCTCTCTCCTGTAGAGTGTAAGATCTTATGGTCAGTGGGGTCCTCTCTCTCCTGTAGAGTGTAAGCTCTTATGGTCAGCGGGGTCCTCTCTCTCCTGTAGAGTGTAAGCTCTTATGGTCAGTGGGGTCCTCTCTCTCCTGTAGAGTGTAAGATCTTATGGTCAGTGGGGTCCTCTCTCTCCTGTAGAGTGTAAGCTCTTATGGTCAGTGGGGTCCTCTCTCTCTCCTGTAGGGTGTAAGCTCTTATGGTCAGTGGGGTCCTCTCTCTCTCCTGTAGAGTGTAAGATCTTATGGTCAGTGGGGTCCTCTCTCTCCTATAGAGTGTAAACTATTGTGGTCAGTGGGGTCTTCTCTCTCTCCTGTAGAGTGTAAGCTCTTATGATCAGCGGGGTCCTCTCTCTCCTGTAGAGTGTAAGCTCTTATGGTCAGTGGGGTCCTCTCTCTCCTGTAGAGTGTAAGCTCTTATGGTCAGTGGGGTCCTCTCTCTCCTGTAGAGTGTAAGCTCTTATGGTCAGTGGGATCGTCTCTCTCTTTCCTGTAGAGTGTAAGCTCTTATGGTCAGTGGGATCCTCTCTCTCTTTCCTGTAGAGTGTAAGCTCTTATGGTCAGCTGGGTCCTCTCTCTCTTCTGTAGAGTGTAAGCTCTTATGGTCAGTGGGGTCCTCTCTCTCCTGTAGAGTGTAGGCTCTTATGGTCAGTGGGGTCCTCTCTCTCCTGTAGAGTGTAAGCTCTTATGGTCAGTGGGGTCCTCTCTCTCCTGTAGAGTGTAAGCTCTTATGGTCAGTGGGGTCCTCTCTCTCCTGTAGAGTGTAAGATCTTATGGTCAGTGGGGTCCTCTCTCTCTCCTGTAGAGTGTAAGCTCTTATGGTCAGTGGGGTCCTCTCTCTCCTGTAGAGTGTAAGCTCTTATGGTCAGTGGGATCGTCTCTCTCTTTCCTGTAGAGTGAAAGCTCTTATGGTCAGTGGGATGCTCTCTCTCTTTCCTGTAGAGTGTAAGCTCTTATGGTCAGCTGGGTCCTCTCTCTCTTCTGTAGAGTGTAAGCTCTTATGGTCAGTGGGATCCTCTCTCTCCTGTAGAGTGTAGGCTCTTATGGTCAGTGGGGTCCTCTCTCTCCTGTAGAGTGTAAGCTCTTATGGTCAGTGGGGTCCTCTCTCTCCTGTAGAGTGTAAGATCTTATGGTCAGTGGGGTCCTCTCTCTCCTGTAGAGTGTAAGATCTTATGGTCAGTGGGGTCCTCTCTCTCCTGTAGAGTGTAAGCTCTTATGGTCAGTGGGGTCCTCTCTCTCTCTCCTGTAGGGTGTAAGCTCTTATGGTCAGTGGGGTCCTCTCTCTTTCCTGTAGAGTGTAAGCTCTTATGGTCAGTGGGGTCCTCTCTCTCTCCTGTAGAGTGTAAGCTCTTATGGTCAGTGGGGTCCTCTCTCTCTCCTGTAGAGTGTAAGCTCTTATGGTCGGTGGGGTCCTCTCTCTCCTGTAGAGTGTAAGCTCTTATGGTCAGTGGGATCGTCTCTCTCTTTCCTGTAGAGTGTAAGCTCTTATGGTCAGTGGGATCCTCTCTCTCTCTCCTGTAGGGTGTAAGCTCTTATGGTCAGTGGGGTCCTCTCTCTCCTGTAGAGTGTAAGCTCTTATGGTCAGTGGGGTCCTCTCTCTCACCTGTAGAGTGTAAGCTCTTATGGTCAGTGGGGTCCTCTCTCTCTCCTGTAGATTGTAAGCTCTTATGGTCAGTGGGGTCCTCTCTCTTCTGTAGAGTGTAATCTCTTATGGTCAATGGGGTCCTCTCTCCTGTAGAGTGTAAGCTGTTATGGTCAGTGGGGTCCTCTCTCTCCTGTAGAGTGTAAGCTCTTATGGTCAGTGGGCTCCTCTCTCTTCTGTAGATTGTAAGCTCTTATGGTCAGTTGGGTCCTCTCTCTCTCCTGTAGAGTGTAAGCTCTTATGGTCAGTTGGGTCCTCTCTCTCTCCTGTAGAGTGTAATCTCTTATGGTTAGTTGGGTCCTCTCTCTTCTGTAGAGTGTAAGCTCTTATGGTCAGTGGGGTCCTCTCTCTCCTGTAGAGTGTAAGCTCTTATGGTCAGTGGGGTCCTCTCTCTCACCTGTAGAGTGTAAGCTCTTATGGTCAGTGGGGTCCTCTCTCTCTCCTGTAGATTGTAAGCTCTTATGGTCAGTGGGGTCCTCTCTCTTCTGTAGAGTGTAATCTCTTATGGTCAATGGGGTCCTCTCTCCTGTAGAGTGTAAGCTGTTATGGTCAGTGGGGTCCTCTCTCTCCTGTAGAGTGTAAGCTCTTATGGTCAGTGGGCTCCTCTCTCTTCTGTAGATTGTAAGCTCTTATGGTCAGTTGGGTCCTCTCTCTTCTGTAGAGTGTAAGCTCTTATGGTCAGTTGGGTCCTCTCTCTCTCCTGTAGAGTGTAATCTCTTATGGTTAGTTGGGTCCTCTCTCTTCTGTAGAGTGTAAGCTCTTATGGTCAGTGGAGTCCTCTCTCTCTCCTGTAGAGTGTAAGCTCTTATGGTCAGTGGGGTCCTCTCTCTCCTGTAGAGTGTAAGCTCTTATGGTCAGTGGGGTCCTCTCTCTCCTGTAGAGTGTAAGCTCTTATGGTCAGTGGAGTCCTCTCTCTCCTGTAGAGTGTAAGCTCTTATGGTCAGTGGGGTCCTCTCTCTTCTGTAGAGTGTAAGCTCTTATGGTCAGCGGGGTCCTCTCTCTCCTGTAGAGTGTAAGCTCTTATGGTCAGTGGGGTCCTCACTCTCCTGTAGAGTGTAAGCTCTTATGGTCAGTGGGGTCTTCTCTCTCCTTTAGAGTGTAAGCTCTTATGGTCAGTGGGGTCTTCTCTCTCTCCTGTAGAGTGTAAGCTCTTATGGTCAGTGGGGTCCTCTCTCTCCTGTAGAGTGTAAGCTCTTATGGTCAGTGGGGTCTTCTCTCTCTCTCCTGTAGAGTGTAAGCTCTTATGGTCAGTGGGGTCCTCTCTCTCTCTCTCCTGTAGAGTGTAAGCTCTTATGGTCAGTGGGGTCTTCTCTCTCCTTTAGAGTGTAAGCTCTTATGGTCAGTGGGGTCTTCTCTCTCTCCTGTAGAGTGTAAGCTCTTATGGTCAGTGGGGTCCTCTCTCTCCTGTAGAGTGAAGCTCTTATGGTCAGTGGGGTCTTCTCTCTCTCTCCTGTAGAGTGTAAGCTCTTATGGTCAGTGGGGTCCTCTCTCACTCCTGTAGAGTGTAATCTCTTATGGTCATTGGGGTCCTCTCTCTCCTGTAGAGTGTAAGCTCTTATGGTCACTGGGGTCCTCTCTCCTGTAGAGTGTAAGCTCTTATGGTCAGTGGGGTCCTCTCTCCTGTAGAATGTAAGCTCTTATGGTCACTGGGGTCCTCTCTCCTGTAGAGTGTAAGCTCTTATGGTCAGCGGGCTCCTCTCTCTCTCCTGTAGAGTGTAAGATCTTATGGTCAGTGAGGTCCTCTCTCTCTCCTGTAGAGTGTAAGCTCTTATGGTCAGTGGGGTCCTCTCTCTCCTGTAGAGTGTAAGCTCTTATGGTCAGCGGGGTCCTCTCTCTCCTGTAGAGTGTAAGCTCTTATGGTCAGTGGGCTCCTCTCTCTCCTGTAGAGTGTAAGATCTTATGGTCAGTGAGGTCCTCTCTCTTTCCTGTAGAGTGTAAGCTCTTATGGTCAGTGGGGTCCTCTCTCTTCTGTAGAGTGTAAGTTCTTATGGTCAGCAGGCTCCTCTCTCTCCTGTAGAGTGTAAGCTCTTATGGACAGTGGGGTCCTCTCTCCTGTAGAGTGTAAGCTTTTATGGTCAGCGGGCTCCTCTCTCTCTCCTGTAGAGTATAAGCTCTTATGGTCAGTGGGGTCCTCTCTCTCCTGTAGAGTGTAAGCTCTTATGGTCAGTGAGGTCCTCTCTCTCCTGTAGAGTGTAAGCTCTTATGGTCAGTGGGGTCCTCTCTCTCCTATAGAGTGTAAACTATTATGGTCAGTGGGGTCTTCTCTCTCTCCTGTAGAGTGTAAGCTCTTATGGTCAGTGGGATCCTCTCTCTCCTGTAGAGTGTAAGCTCTTATGGTCAGTGGGATCGTCTCTCTCTTTCCTGTAGAGTTTAAGCTCTTATGGTCAGTGGGATCCTCTCTCTCTTTCCTGTAGAGTGTAAGCTCTTATGGTCAGCTGGGTCCTCTCTCTCTTTCCTGTAGAGTGTAAGCTCTTATGGTCAGTGGGGTCCTCTCTCTCCTGTAGAGTGTAAGCTCTTATGGTCAGTGGGGTCCTCTCTCTCCTGTAGAGTATAAGCTCTGATGGTCAGTGGGGTCCTCTCTCTCCTGTAGAGTGTAAGCTCTTATGGTCAGTGGGGTCCTCTCTCTCCTGTAGAGTGTAAGATCTTATGGTCAGTGGGGTCCTCTCTCTCCTGTAGAGTGTAAGATCTTATGGTCAGTGGGGTCCTCTCTCTCCTGTAGAGTGTAAGCTCTTATGGTCAGTGGGGTCCTCTCTCTCTCTCCTGTAGGGTGTAAGCTCTTATGGTCAGTGGGGTCCTCTCTCTTTCCTGTAGAGTGTAAGCTCTTATGGTCAGTGGGGTCCTCTCTCTTTCCTGTAGAGTGTAAGCTCTTATGGTCAGTGGGGTCCTCTCTCTCCTGTAGAGTGTAAGCTCTTATGGTCAATGGGATCGTCTCTCTCTTTCCTGTAGAGTGTAAGCTCTTATGGTCAGTGGGATCCTCTCTCTCTTTCCTGTAGAGTGTAAGCTCTTATGGTCAGTGGGGTCCTCTCTCTCTTCTGCAGAGTGTAAGCTCTTATGGTCAGTGGGGTCCTCTCTCTCCTGTAGAGTGTAAGATCTTATGGTCAGTGGGGTCCTCTCTCTCTCCTGTAGATTGTAAGCTCTTATGGTCAGTGGGGTCCTCTCTCTTCTGTAGAGTGTAAGTTCTTATGGTCAACAGGCTCCTCTCTCTCCTGTAGAGTGTAAGCTCTTATGGTCAGTGAGGTCCTCTCTCTCCTGTAGAGTGTAAGCTCTTATGGTCAGCGGGCTCCTCTCTCTCTCCTGTAGAGTGTAAGCTCTTATGGTCAGTGGGGTCCTCTCTCTCTCTCCTGTAGATTGTAAGCTCTTATGGTCAGTGGGGTCCTCTCTCTTCTGTAAAGTGTAAGTTCTTATGGTCAGCAGGCTCCTCTCTCTCCTGTAGAGTGTAAACTCTTATGGTCAGTGAGGTCCTCTCTCTCCTGTAGAGTGTAAGCTCTTATGGTCAGTGGGGTCCTCTCTCTCCTATAGAGTGTAAACTATTATGGTCAGTGGGGTCTTCTCTCTCTCCTGTAGAGTGTAAGCTCTTATGGTCAGTGGGATCCTCTCTCTCCTGTAGAGTGTAAGCTCTTATAGTCAGTGGGATCGTCTCTCTCTTTCCTGTAGAGTTTAAGCTCTTATGGTCAGCTGGGTCCTCTCTCTCTTCTGTAGAGTGTAAGCTCTTATGGTCAGTGGGGTCCTCTCTCTCCTGTAGAGTATAAGCTCTTATGGTCAGTGGGGTCCTCTCTCTCCTGTAGAGTGTATGCTCTTATGGTCAGTGGGGTCCTCTCTCTCCTGTAGAGTGTAAGATCTTATGGTCAGTGGGGTCCTCTCTCTCCTGTAGAGTGTAAGATCTTATGGTCAGTGGGGTCCTCTCTCTCCTGTAGAGTGTAAGCTCTTATGGTCAGTGGGGTCCTCCCTCTCTCCTGTAGGGTGTAAGCTCTTATGGTCAGTGGGGTCCTCTCTCTTTCCTGTAGAGTGTAAGCTCTTATGGTCAGTGGGGTCCTCTCTCTCCTGTAGAGTGTAAGCTCTTATGGTCAGTGGGATCGTCTCTCTCTTTCCTGTAGAGTGTAAGCTCTTATGGTCAGTGAGGTCCTCTCTCTCCAATAGAGTGTAAGCTCTTATGATCAGTGGGGTCCTCTCTCTCTTTCCTGTAGAGTGTAAGCTCTTATGGTCAGCTGGGTCCTCTCTCTCTTCTGTAGAGTGTAAGCTCTTATGGTCAGTGGGGTCCTCTCTCTCCTGTAGAGTGTAAGCTCTTATGGTCAGTGAGGTCCTCTCTCTCTCATGTAGAGTGTAAGCTCTTATGGTTAGTGGGATCCTCTCTCTCCTGTAGAGTGTAAGCTCTTATGGTCAGTGGGGTCCTCTCTCTCCTGTAGAGTGTAAGATCTTATGGTCAGTGGGGTCCTCTCTCTCCTGTAGAGTGTAAGATCTTATGGTCAGTGAGGTCCTCTCTCTTTCCTGTAGAGTGTAAGCTCTTATGGTCAGTGGGGTCCTCTCTCTCTCCTGTAGATTGTAAGCTCTTATGGTCAGTGGGGTCCTCTCTCTTCTGTAGAGTGTAAGTTCTTATGGTCAGTGAGGTCCTCCCTCTCCTATAGAGTGTAAGCTATTATGGTCAGTGGGGTCTTCTCTCTCTCCTGTAGAGTGTAAGCTCTTATGGTCAGTGGGATCCTCTCTCTCCTGTAGAGTGTAAGCTCTTATGGTCAGTGGGATCGTCTCTCTCTTTCCTGTAGAGTTTAAGCTCTTATGGTCAGTGGGATCCTCTCTCTCTTTCCTGTAGAGTGTAAGCTCTTATGGTCAGTGGGGTCCTCTCTCTCCTGTAGAGTGTAAGCTCTTATGGTCAGTGGGGTCCTCTCTCTCCTGTAGAGTGTAAGCTCTTATGGTCAGTGGGATCGTCTCTCTCTTTCCTGTAGAGTGTAAGCTCTTATGGTCAGTGGGATCCTCTCTCTCTTTCCTGTAGAGTGTAAGCTCTTATGGTCAGCTGGGTCCTCTCTCTCTTCTGTAGAGTGTAAGCTCTTATGGTCAGTGGGGTCCTCTCTCTCCTGTAGAGTGTAGGCTCTTATGGTCAGTGGGGTCCTCTCTCTCCTGTAGAGTGTAAGCTCTTATGGTCAGTGGGGTCCTCTCTCTCCTGTAGAGTGTAAGATCTTATGGTCAGTGGGGTCCTCTCTCTCTCCTGTAGAGTGTAAGCTCTTATGGTCAGTGGGGTCCTCTCTCTCCTTTAGAGTGTAAGCTCTTATGGTCAGTGGGATCGTCTCTCTCTTTCCTGTAGAGTGAAAGCTCTTATGGTCAGTGGGATGCTCTCTCTCTTTCCTGTAGAGTGTAAGCTCTTATGGTCAGCTGGGTCCTCTCTCTCTTCTGTAGAGTGTAAGCTCTTATAGTCAGTGGGGTCCTCTCTCTCCTGTAGAGTGTAGGCTCTTATGGTCAGTGGGGTCCTCTCTCTCCTGTAGACTGTAAGCTCTTATGGTCATGGGGGTCCTCTCTCTCCTGTAGAGTGTTAGATCTTATGGTCAGTGGGGTCCTCTCTCTCCTGTAGAGTGTAAGATCTTATGGTCAGTGGGGTCCTCTCTCTCCTGTAGAGTGTAAGCTCTTATGGTCAGTGGGGTCCTCTCTCTCTCCTGTAGGGTGTAAGCTCTTATGGTCAGTGGGGTCCTCTCTCTTTCCTGTAGAGTGTAAGCTCTTATGGTCAGTGGGGTCCTCTCTCTCCTGTAGAGTGTAAGCTCTTATGGTCAGTGGGGTCCTCTCTCTCCTGTAGAGTGTAAGCTCTTATGGTCAGTGGGGTCCTCTCTCTCTTGTAGAGTGTAAGCTCTTATGGTCAGTGGGATCGTCTCTCTCTTTCATGTAGAGTGTAAGCTCTTATGGTCAGTGGGATCCTCTCTCTCTTTACTGTAGAGTGTAAGCTCTTATGGTCAGCTGGGTCCTCTCTCTCTTCTGTAGAGTGTAAGCTCTTATGGTCAGTGGGGTCCTCTCTCTCCTGTAGAGTGTAGGCTCTTATGGTCAGTGGGGTTCTCTCTCTCCTGTAGAGTGTAAGCTCTTATGGTCAGTGGAGTCCTCTATCTTTCCTGTAGAGTGTAAGCTCTTATGGTCAGTGGGGTCCTCTCTCTCTCCTGTAGGGTGTAAGCTCTTATGGTCAGTGGGGTCCTCTCTCTCTCCTGTAGGGTGTAAGCTCTTATGGTCAGTGGGGTCCTCTCTCTTTCCTGTAGAGTGTAAGCTCTTATGGTCAGTGGGGTCCTCTCTCTCCTGTAGAGTGTAAGCTCTTATGGTCAGTGGGGTCCTCTCCTGTAGAGTGTAAGCTCTTATGGTCAGTGGGGTCCTCTCTCTCTCCTGTAGAGTGTAAGCTCTTATGGTCAGTGGGGTCCTCTCTCTCTTATAGAGTGTAAACTATTATGGTCAGTGGGGTCTTCTCTCTCTCCTGTAGAGTGTAAGCTCTTATGGTCAGTGGGGTCTTCTCTCTCCTGTAGAGTGTAAGCTCTTATGGTCAGTGGGGTCTTCTCTCTCTCCTGTAGAGTGTAAGCTCTTATGGTCATTGGGTCTTCTCTCTCCTGTAGAGTGTAAGCTCTTATGGTCAGTGGGTCCTCTCTTTCCTGTAGAGTTTAAGCTCTTATGGTCAGTGGGGTCCTCTCTCTCTCCTGTAGAGTGTAAGCTCTTATGGTCAGTGGGGTCTTCTCTTTCTCCTGTAGAGTGTAAGCTCTTATGGTCAGTGGGATCCTCTCTCTCCTGTAGAGTGTAAGCTCTTATGGTCACTGGGGTCCTCTCTCCTGTAGAGTGTAAGCTCTTATGGTCAGTGGGGTCCTCTCTCTCTCCTGTAGAGTGTAAGCTCTTATGGTCAGTGGGGTCCTCTTTCTCCTGTAGAGTGTAAGCTCTTATGGTCAGTGGGGTCCTTTCTCTCCTATAGAGTGTAAGCTATTATGGTCAGTGGGGTCCTCTCTCTCTACTGTAGAGTGTAAGCTCTTATGGTCAGTGGGGTCCTCTCTCTCCTGTAGAGTGTAAGCTCTTATGGTCAGTGGGCTCCTCTCTCTCTCCTGTAGAGTGTAAGCTCTTATGGTCAGTGGGGTCCTCTCTCTCTCCTGTAGAGTGTAAGCTCTTATGGTCAGTGGGGTCCTCTCTATCTCCTGTAGAGTGTAAGCTCTTATGGTCAGTGGGCTCTTCTCTCTCTCCTGTAGAGTTTAAGCTCTTATGGTCAGTGGAGTCCTCTATCGTTCCTGTAGAGTGTAAGCTCTTATGGTCAGTGGGGTCCTCTCTCTTTCCTGTAGAGTGTAAGCTCTTATGGTCAGTGGGGTCCTCTCTCTCTCCTGTAGGGTGTAAGCTCTTATGGTCAGTGGGGTCCTCTCTCTCCTGTAGAGTGTAAGCTCTTATGGTCAGTGGGGTCCTCTCCTGTAGAGTGTAAGCTCTTATGGTCAGTGGGGTCCTCTCTCTCCTGTAGAGTGTAAGCTCTTATGGTCAGTGGGGTCCTCTCCTGTAGAGTGTAAGCTCTTATGGTCAGTGGGGTCCTCTCTCTCTTATAGAGTGTAAGCTATTATGGTCAGTGGGGTCTTCTCTCTCTCCTGTAGAGTGTAAGCTCTTATGGTCAGTGGGGTCTTCTCTGTCTCCTGTAGAGTGTAAGCTCTTATGGTCAGTGGGGTCCTCTCTCTTTCCTGTAGAGTGTAAGCTCTTATGGTCAGCGGGCTACTCTCTCTCCTGTAGAGTGTAAGCTCTTATGGTCAGTGGGGTCCTCTCTCTCTCTCCTGTAGATTGTAAGCTCTTATGGTCAGTGGGGTCCTCTCTCTTCTGTAGAGTGTAAGTTCTTATGGTCAGCAGGCTCCTCTCTCTCCTGTAGAGTGTAAACTCTTATGGTCAGTGAGGTCCTCTCTCTCCTGTAGAGTGTAAGCTCTTATGGTCAGTGGGGTCCTCTCTCTCCTATAGAGTGTAAACTATTATGGTCAGTGGGGTCTTCTCTCTCTCCTGTAGAGTGTAAGCTCTTATGGTCAGTGGGATCCTCTCTCTCCTGTAGAGTGTAAGCTCTTATGGTCAGTGGGATCGTCTCTCTTTCCTGTAGAGTTTAAGCTCTTATGGTCAGCTGGGTCCTCTCTCTCTTCTGTAGAGTGTAAGCTCTTATGGTCAGTGGGGTCCTCTCTCTCCTGTAGAGTATAAGCTCTTATGGTCAGTGGGGTCCTCTCTCTCCTGTAGAGTGTAAGTTCTTATGGTCAGTGGGGTCCTCTCTCTCCTGTAGAGTATAAGATCTTATGGTCAGTGGGGTCCTCTCTCTCCTGTAGAGTGTAAGATCTTATGGTCAGTGGGGTCCTCCCTCTCCTGTAGTGTGTAAGCTCTTATGGTCAGTGGGGTCCTCCCTCTCTCCTGTAGGGTGTAAGCTCTTATGGTCAGTGGGGTCCTCTCTCTTTCCTGTAGAGTGTAAGCTCTTATGGTCAGTGGGGTCCTCTCTCTCCTGTAGAGTGTAAGCTCTTATGGTCAGTGGGATCGTCTCTCTCTTTCCTGTAGAGTGTAAGCTCTTATGGTCAGTGAGGTCCTCTCTCTCCAATAGAGTGTAAGCTCTTATGATCAGTGGGGTCCTCTCTCTCCTGTAGAGTGTAAGCTCTTATGGTCAGTGGGATCCTCTCTCTCTTTCCTGTAGAGTGTAAGCTCTTATGGTCAGCTGGGTCCTCTCTCTCTTCTGTAGAGTGTAAGCTCTTATGGTCAGTGGGGTCCTCTCTCTCCTGTAGAGTGTAAGCTCTTATGGTCAGTGGGGTCCTCTCTCTCCTGTAGAGTGTAAGATCTTATGGTCAGTGGGGTCCTCTCTCTCCTGTAGAGTGTAAGATCTTATGGTCAGTGAGGTCCTCTCTCTTTCCTGTAGAGTGTAAGCTCTTATGATCAGTGGGGTCCTCTCTCTCTCCTGTAGATTGTAAGCTCTTATGGTCAGTGGGGTCCTCTCTCTTCTGTAGAGTGTAAGTTCTTATGGTCAGCAGGCTCCTCTCTCTCCTGTAGAGTGTAAGCTCTTATGGTCAGTGAGGTCCTCTCTCTCCTGTAGAGTGTAAGCTCTTATGGTCAGTGGGGTCCTCCCTCTCCTATAGAGTGTAAGCTATTATGGTCAGTGGGGTCTTCTCTCTCTCCTGTAGAGTGTAAGCTCTTATGGTCAGTGGGATCCTCTCTCTCCTGTAGAGTGTAAGCTCTTATGGTCAGTGGGATCGTCTCTCTCTTTCCTGTAAAGTTTAAGCTCTTATGGTCAGTGGGATCCTCTCTCTCTTTCCTGTAGAGTGTAAGCTCTTATGGTCAGTGGGGTCCTCTCTCTCCTGTAGAGTGTAAGATCTTATGGTCAGTGGGGTCCTCTCTCTCCTGTAGAGTGTAAGCTCTTATGGTCAGTGGGGTCCTCTCTCTCCTGTAGAGTGTAAGCTCTTATGGTCAGTGGGGTCCTCTCTCTCCTGTAGAGTGTAAGCTCTTATGGTCAGTGGGATCCTCTCTCTCTTTCCTGTAGAGTGTAAGCTCTTATGGTCAGCTGGGTCCTCTCTCTCTTCTGTAGAGTGTAAGCTCTTATGGTCAGTGGGGTCCTCTCTCTCCTGTAGAGTGTAGGCTCTTATGGTCAGTGGGGTCCTCTCTCTCCTGTAGAGTGTAAGCTCTTATGGTCAGTGGGGTCCTCTCTCTCCTGTAGAGTGTAAGATCTTATGGTCAGTGGGGTCCTCTCTCTCCCCTGTAGAGTGTAAGCTCTTATGGTCAGTGGGGTCCTCTCTCTCCTGTAGAGTGTAGGCTCTTATGGTCAGTGGGGTCCTCTCTCTCCTGTAGAGTGTAAGATCTTATGGTCAGTGGGGTCCTCTCTCTCCTGTAGAGTGTAAGCTCTTATGGTCAGTGGGGTCCTCTCTCTCTCCTGTAGGGTGTAAGCTCTTATGGTCAGTGGGGTCCTCTCTCTCCTGTAGAGTGTAAGCTCTTATGGTCAGTGGGGTCCTCTCTCTCTTCTGTAGAGTGTAAGCTCTTATGGTCAGTGGGGTCCTCTCTCTCTCCTGTAGAGTGTAAGCTCTTATGGTCAGTGGGGTCCTCTTTCTCTCCTGTAGAGTGTAAGCTCTTATGGTCAGTGGGCTCTTCTCTCTCTCCTGTAGAGTGTAAGCTCTTATGGTCAGTGGAGTCCTCTATCTTTCCTGTAGAGTGTAAGCTCTTATGGTCAGTGGGGTCCTCTCTCTTTCCTGTAGAGTGTAAGCTCTTATGGTCAGTGGGGTCCTCTCTCTCTCCTGTAGGGTGTAAGCTCTTATGGTCAGTGGGGTCCTCTCTCTTTCCTGTAGAGTGTAAGCTCTTATGGTCAGTGGGGTCCTCTCTCTCCTGTAGAGTGTAAGCTCTTATGGTCAGTGGGGTCCTCTCCTGTAGAGTGTAAGCTCTTATGGTCAGTGGGGTCCTCTCTCTCTCCTGTAGAGTGTAAGCTCTTATGGTCAGTGGGGTCCTCTCTCTCTTACAGAGTGTAAGCTATTATGGTCAGTGGGGTCTTCTCTCTCTCCTGTAGAGTGTAAGCTCTTATGGTCAGTGGGGTCTTCTCTCTCCTGTAGAGTGTAAGCTCTTATGGTCAGTGGGGTCTTCTCTCTCTCCTGTAGAGTGTAAGCTCTTATGGTCAGTGGGGTCTTCTCTCTCCTGTAGAGTGTAAGCTCTTATGGTCAGTGGGTCCTCTCTTTCCTGTAGAGTTTAAGCTCTTATGGTCAGTGGGGTCTTCTCTCTCTCCTGTAGAGTGTAAGCTCTTATGGTCAGTGGGATCCTCTCTCTCCTGTAGAGTGTAAGCTCTTATGGTCACTGGGGTCCTCTCTCCTGTAGGGTGTAAGCTCTTATGGTCAGTGGGGTCCTCTCTCTCCTGTAGAGTGTAAGATCTTATGGTCAGTGGGGTCCTCCCTCTCCTGTAGTGTGTAAGCTCTTATGGTCAGTGGGGTCCTCCCTCTCTCCTGTAGGGTGTAAGCTCTTATGGTCAGTGGGGTCCTCTCTCTTTCCTGTAGAGTGTAAGCTCTTATGGTCAGTGGGGTCCTCTCTCTCCTGTAGAGTGTAAGCTCTTATGGTCAGTGGGATCGTCTCTCTCTTTCCTGTAGAGTGTAAGCTCTTATGGTCAGTGAGGTCCTCTCTCTCCAATAGAGTGTAAGCTCTTATGATCAGTGGGGTCCTCTCTCTCCTGTAGAGTGTAAGCTCTTATGGTCAGTGGGATCCTCTCTCTCTTTCCTGTAGAGTGTAAGCTCTTATGGTCAGCTGGGTCCTCTCTCTCTTCTGTAGAGTGTAAGCTCTTATGGTCAGTGGGGTCCTCTCTCTCCTGTAGAGTGTAAGCTCTTATGGTCAGTGGGGTCCTCTCTCTCCTGTAGAGTGTAAGATCTTATGGTCAGTGGGGTCCTCTCTCTCCTGTAGAGTGTAAGATCTTATGGTCAGTGAGGTCCTCTCTCTTTCCTGTAGAGTGTAAGCTCTTATGATCAGTGGGGTCCTCTCTCTCTCCTGTAGATTGTAAGCTCTTATGGTCAGTGGGGTCCTCTCTCTTCTGTAGAGTGTAAGTTCTTATGGTCAGCAGGCTCCTCTCTCTCCTGTAGAGTGTAAGCTCTTATGGTCAGTGAGGTCCTCTCTCTCCTGTAGAGTGTAAGCTCTTATGGTCAGTGGGGTCCTCCCTCTCCTATAGAGTGTAAGCTATTATGGTCAGTGGGGTCTTCTCTCTCTCCTGTAGAGTGTAAGCTCTTATGGTCAGTGGGATCCTCTCTCTCCTGTAGAGTGTAAGCTCTTATGGTCAGTGGGATCGTCTCTCTCTTTCCTGTAAAGTTTAAGCTCTTATGGTCAGTGGGATCCTCTCTCTCTTTCCTGTAGAGTGTAAGCTCTTATGGTCAGTGGGGTCCTCTCTCTCCTGTAGAGTGTAAGATCTTATGGTCAGTGGGGTCCTCTCTCTCCTGTAGAGTGTAAGCTCTTATGGTCAGTGGGGTCCTCTCTCTCCTGTAGAGTGTAAGCTCTTATGGTCAGTGGGGTCCTCTCTCTCCTGTAGAGTGTAAGCTCTTATGGTCAGTGGGATCCTCTCTCTCTTTCCTGTAGAGTGTAAGCTCTTATGGTCAGCTGGGTCCTCTCTCTCTTCTGTAGAGTGTAAGCTCTTATGGTCAGTGGGGTCCTCTCTCTCCTGTAGAGTGTAAGATCTTATGGTCAGTGGGGTCCTCTCTCTCTCCTGTAGAGTGTAAGCTCTTATGGTCAGTGGGGTCCTCTCTCTCCTGTAGAGTGTAGGCTCTTATGGTCAGTGGGGTCCTCTCTCTCCTGTAGAGTGTAAGATCTTATGGTCAGTGGGGTCCTCTCTCTCCTGTAGAGTGTAAGCTCTTATGGTCAGTGGGGTCCTCTCTCTCTCCTGTAGAGTGTAAGCTCTTATGGTCAGTGGGGTCCTCTCTCTCTCCTGTAGAGTGTAAGCTCTTATGGTCAGTGGGGTCCTCTTTCTCTCCTGTAGAGTGTAAGCTCTTATGGTCAGTGGGCTCTTCTCTCTCTCCTGTAGAGTGTAAGCTCTTATGGTCAGTGGAGTCCTCTATCTTTCCTGTAGAGTGTAAGCTCTTATGGTCAGTGGGGTCCTCTCTCTTTCCTGTAGAGTGTAAGCTCTTATGGTCAGTGGGGTCCTCTCTCTCTCCTGTAGGGTGTAAGCTCTTATGGTCAGTGGGGTCCTCTCTCTTTCCTGTAGAGTGTAAGCTCTTATGGTCAGTGGGGTCCTCTCTCTCCTGTAGAGTGTAAGCTCTTATGGTCAGTGGGGTCCTCTCCTGTAGAGTGTAAGCTCTTATGGTCAGTGGGGTCCTCTCTCTCTCCTGTAGAGTGTAAGCTCTTATGGTCAGTGGGGTCCTCTCTCTCTTACAGAGTGTAAGCTATTATGGTCAGTGGGGTCTTCTCTCTCTCCTGTAGAGTGTAAGCTCTTATGGTCAGTGGGGTCTTCTCTCTCCTGTAGAGTGTAAGCTCTTATGGTCAGTGGGGTCTTCTCTCTCTCCTGTAGAGTGTAAGCTCTTATGGTCAGTGGGGTCTTCTCTCTCCTGTAGAGTGTAAGCTCTTATGGTCAGTGGGTCCTCTCTTTCCTGTAGAGTTTAAGCTCTTATGGTCAGTGGGGTCTTCTCTCTCTCCTGTAGAGTGCAAGCTCTTATGGTCAGTGGGGTCTTCTCTCTCTCCTGTAGAGTGTAAGCTCTTATGGTCAGTGGGATCCTCTCTCTCCTGTAGAGTGTAAGCTCTTATGGTCACTGGGGTCCTCTCTCCTGTAGGGTGTAAGCTCTTATGGTCAGTGGGGTCCTCTCTCTTTCCTGTAGAGTGTAAGCTCTTATGGTCAGTGGGGTCTTCTCTCTCTCCTGTAGAGTGTAAGCTCTTATGGTCAGTGGGGTCCTCTCTCTCTCTCCTGTAGATTGTAAGCTCTTATGGTCAGTGGGGTCCTCTCTCTTCTGTAGAGTGTAAGTTCTTATGGTCAGCAGGCTCCTCTCTCTCCTGTAGAGTGTAAACTCTTATGGTCAGTGAGGTCCTCTCTCTCCTGTAGAGTGTAAGCTCTTATGGTTAGTGGGGTCCTCTCTCTCCTATAGAGTGTAAACTATTATGGTCAGTGGGGTCTTCTCTCTCTCCTGTAGAGTGTAAGCTCTTATGGTCAGTGGGATCCTCTCTCTCCTGTAGAGTGTAAGCTCTTATGGTCAGTGGGATCGTCTCTCTCTTTCCTGTAGAGTTTAAGCTCTTATGGTCAGCTGGGTCCTCTCTCTCTTCTGTAGAGTGTAAGCTCTTATGGTCAGTGGGGTCCTCTCTCTCCTGTAGAGTATAAGCTCTTATGGTCAGTGGGGTCCTCTCTCTCCTGTAGAGTGTAAGCTCTTATGGTCAGTGGGGTCCTCTCTCTCCTGTAGAGTATAAGATCTTATGGTCAGTGGGGTCCTCTCTCTCCTGTAGAGTGTAAGATCTTATGGTCAGTGGGGTCCTCTCTCTCCTGTAGAGTGTAAGCTCTTATGGTCAGTGGGGTCCTCCCTCTCTCCTGTAGGGTGTAAGCTCTTATGGTCAGTGGGGTCCTCTCTCTTTCCTGTAGAGTGTAAGCTCTTATGGTCAGTGGGGTCCTCTCTCTCCTGTAGAGTGTAAGCTCTTATGGTCAGTGGGATCGTCTCTCTCTTTCCTGTAGAGTGTAAGCTCTTATGGTCAGTGGGGTCCTCTCTCTCCTGTAGAGTATAAGCTCTTATGGTCAGTGGGATCCTCTCTTTCCTGTAGAGTGTAAGCTCTTATGGTCAGCTGGGTCCTCTCTCTCTTCTGTAGAGTGTAAGCTCTTATGGTCAGTGGGGTCCTCTCTCTCCTGTAGAGTGTAAGATCTTATGGTCAGTGAGGTCCTCTCTCTTTCCTGTAGAGTGTAAGCTCTTATGGTCAGTGGGGTCCTCTCTCTCTCCTGTAGATTGTAAGCTCTTATGGTCAGTGGGGTCCTCTCTCTTCTGTAGAGTGTAAGTTCTTATGGTCAGCAGGCTCCTCTCTCTCCTGTAGAGTGTAAGCTCTTATGGTCAGTGGGGTCCTCCCTCTCCTATAGAGTGTAAGCTATTATGGTCAGTGGGGTCTTCTCTCTCTCCTGTAGAGTGTAAGCTCTTATGGTCAGTGGGATCCTCTCTCTCCTGTAGAGTGTAAGCTCTTATGGTCAGTGGGATCGTCTCTCTCTTTCCTGTAGAGTTTAAGCTCTTATGGTCAGTGGGGTCCTCTCTCTCCTGTAGAGTGTAAGATCTTATGGTCAGTGGGGTCCTCTCTCCCCTGTAGAGTGTAAGCTCTTATGGTCAGTGGGGTCCTCTCTCTCCTGTAGAGTGTAAGCTCTTATGGTCAGTGGGATCGTCTCTCTCTTTCCTGTAGAGTGTAAGCTCTTATGGTCAGTGGGATCCTCTCTCTCTTTCCTGTAGAGTGTAAGCTCTTATGGTCAGCTGGGTCCTCTCTCTCTTCTGTAGAGTGTAAGCTCTTATGGTCAGTGGGGTCCTCTCTCTCCTGTAGAGTGTAGGCTCTTATGGTCAGTGGGGTCCTCTCTCTCCTGTAGAGTGTAAGCTCTTATGGTCAGTGGGGTCCTCTCTCTCCTGTAGAGTGTAAGATCTTATCGTCAGTGGGGTCCTCTCTCTCTCCTGTAGAGTGTAAGCTCTTATGGTCAGTGGGGTCCTCTCTCTCCTGTAGAGTGTAGGCTCTTATGGTCAGTGGGGTCCTCTCTCTCCTGTAGAGTGTAAGATCTTATGGTCAGTGGGGTCCTCTCTCTCCTGTAGAGTGTAAGCTCTTATGGTCAGTGGGGTCCTCTCTCTCTCCTGTAGGGTGTAAGCTCTTATGGTCAGTGGGGTCCTCTCTCTCCTGTAGAGTGTAAGCTCTTATGGTCAGTGGGGTCTTCTCTCTCTCCTGTAGAGTGTAAGCTCTTATGGTCAGTGGGGTCTTCTCTCTCTCCTGTAGAGTGTAAGCTCTTATGGTCAGTGGGATCGTCTCTCTCTTTCCTGTAGAGTTTAAGCTCTTATGGTCAGTGGTATCCTCTCTCTCTTTCCTGTAGAGTGTAAGCTCTTATGGTCAGTGGGGTCCTCTCTCTCCTGTAGAGTGTAAGCTCTTATGGTCAGTGGGGTCCTCTCTCTCCTGTAGAGTGTAAGCTCTTATGGTCAGTGGGGTCCTCTCTCTCCTGTAGAGTGTAAGCTCTTATGGTCAGTGGGATCGTCTCTCTCTTTCCTGTAGAGTGTAAGCTCTTATGGTCAGTGGGATCCTCTCTCTCTTTCCTGTAGAGTGTAAGCTCTTATGGTCAGCTGGGTCCTCTCTCTCTTCTGTAGAGTGTAAGCTCTTATGGTCAGTGGGGTCCTCTCTCTCCTGTAGAGTGTAGGCTCTTATGGTCAGTGGGGTCCTCTCTCTCCTGTAGAGTGTAAGCTCTTATGGTCAGTGGGGTCCTCTCTCTCCTGTAGAGTGTAAGATCTTATCGTCAGTGGGGTCCTCTCTCTCTCCTGTAGAGTGTAAGCTCTTATGGTCAGTGGGGTCCTCTCTCTCCTGTAGAGTGTAGGCTCTTATGGTCAGTGGGGTCCTCTCTCTCCTGTAGAGTGTAAGATCTTATGGTCAGTGGGGTCCTCTCTCTCCTGTAGAGTGTAAGCTCTTATGGTCAGTGGGGTCCTCTCTCTCTCCTGTAGGGTGTAAGCTCTTATGGTCAGTGGGGTCCTCTCTCTCCTGTAGAGTGTAAGCTCTTATGGTCAGTGGGGTCCTCTCTCTCTTCTGTAGAGTGTAAGCTCTTATGGTCAGTGGGGTCCTCTCTCTCTCCTGTAGAGTGTAAGCTCTTATGGTCAGTGGGGTCCTCTCTCTCTCCTGTAGAGTGTAAGCTCTTATGGTCAGTGGGCTCTTCTCTCTCTCCTGTAGAGTGTAAGCTCTTATGGTCAGTGGAGTCCTCTATCTTTCCTGTAGAGTGTAAGCTCTTATGGTCAGTGGGGTCCTCTCTCTTTCCTGTAGAGTGTAAGCTCTTATGGTCAGTGGGGTCCTCTCTCTCTCCTGTAGGGTGTAAGCTCTTATGGTCAGTGGGGTCCTCTCTCTTTCCTGTAGAGTGTAAGCTCTTATGGTCAGTGGGGTCCTCTCTCTCCTGTAGAGTGTAAGCTCTTATGGTCAGTGGGGTCCTCTCCTGTAGAGTGTAAGCTCTTATGGTCAGTGGGGTCCTCTCTCTCTCCTGTAGAGTGTAAGCTCTTATGGTCAGTGGGGTCCTCTCTCTCTTATAGAGTGTAAGCTATTATGGTCAGTGGGGTCTTCTCTCTCTCCTGTAGAGTGTAAGCTCTTATGGTCAGTGGGGTCTTCTCTCTCCTGTAGAGTGTAAGCTCTTATGGTCAGTGGGGTCTTCTCTCTCTCCTGTAGAGTGTAAGCTCTTATGGTCAGTGGGGTCTTCTCTCTCCTGTAGAGTGTAAGCTCTTATGGTCAGTGGGTCCTCTCTTTCCTGTAGAGTTTAAGCTGTTATGGTCAGTGGGGTCTTCTCTCTCTCTTGTAGAGTGCAAGCTCTTATGGTCAGTGGGGTCTTCTCTCTCTCCTGTAGAGTGTAAGCTCTTATGGTCAGTGGGATCCTCTCTCTCCTGTAGAGTGTAAGCTCTTATGGTCACTGGGGTCCTCTCTCCTGTAGAGTGTAAGCTCTTATGGTCAGTGGGGTCCTCTCTCTCTCCTGTAGAGTGTAAGCTCTTATGGTCAGTGGGGTCCTCTCTCTCCTGTAGAGTGTAAGCTCTTATGGTCAGTGGGGTCCTCTCTCCTGTAGAGTGTAAGCTCTTATGATCAGTGGGGTCCTCTCTCTCCTGTAGAGTGTAAGATCTTATGGTCAGTGAGGTCCTCTCTCTCTACTGTAGAGTGTAAGCTCTTATGGTCAGTGGGGTCCTTTCTCTCCTATAGAGTGTAAGCTATTATGGTCAGTGGGGTCCTCTCTCTCTACTGTAGAGTGTAAGCTCTTATGGTCAGTGGGGTCCTCTCTCTTCTGTAGAGTGTAAGCTCTTATGGTCAGTGGGGTTCTCTCTCTCTCCTGTAGAGTGTAAGCTCTTATGGTCAGTGGGGTCCTCTCTCTCTCCTGTAGAGTGTAAGTTCTTATGGTCAGCAGGCTCCTCTCTCTCCTGTAGAGTGTAAGCTCTTATGGTCAGTGGGGTCCTCTCTCTCCTATAGAGTGTAAGCTATTATGGTCAGTGGGGTCTTCTCTCTCTCCTGTAGAGTGTAAGCTCTTATGGTCAGTGGGGTCCTCTTTCTCCTGTAGAGTGTAAGCTCTTATGATCAGTGGGGTCCTCTCTCTTCTGTAGAGTGTAAGCTCTTATGGTCAGTGGGGTCCTCTTTCTCTTCTGTAGAGTGTAAACTCTTATGATCAGTGGGGTCCTCTCTCTCCTGTAGAGTGTAAGCTCTTATGGTCAGTGGGGTCCTCTCTCTCCTGTAGAGTGTAAGCTCTTATGGTCAGTGGGGTCCTCTCTCTCCTGTAGAGTGTAAGCTCTTATGGTCAGCGGGGTCGTCTCTCTCCTGTAGAGTGTAAGCTCTTATGGTCAGTGGGGTCCTCTCTCTCCTATAGAGTGTAAGCTATTATGGTCAGTGGGGTCTTCTCTCTCTCCTGTAGAGTGTAAGCTCTTATGGTCAGTGGGGTCCTCTTTCTCCTGTAGAGTGTAAGCTCTTATGGTCAGTGGGGTCCTCTCTCTCCTGTAGAGTGTAAGCTTTTATGGTCAGCGGGGTCCTCTCTCTCCTGTAGAGTGTAAGCTCTTATGGTCAGTGGGGTCCTCTCTCTTCTGTAGAGTGTAAGCTCTTATGGTCAGTGGGGTCCTCTCTCTCCTGTAGAGTGTAAGCTCTTATGGTCAGTGGGGTCCTCTCTCTCCTGTAGAGTGTAAGCTCTTATGGTCAGTGGGGTCCTCTCTCTTCTGTAGAGTGTAAGCTCTTATGGTCAGTGGGGTCCTCTCTCTCCTGTAGAGTGTAAGCTCTTATGGTCAGTGGGGTCCTCTCTCTTCTGTAGAGTGTAAGCTCTTATGGTCAGTGGGGTCCTCTCTCTCCTGTAGAGTGTAAGCTCTTATGGTCAGTGGGGTCCTCTCTCTCCTGTAGAGTGTAAGTTCTTATGGTCAGTGGGGTCCTCTCTCTCCTGTAGAGTGTAAGCTCTTATGATCAGTGGGGTCCTCTCTCTTCTGTAGAGTGTAAGCTCTTATGGTCAGTGGGGTCCTCTCTCTCCTGTAGAGTGTAAGCTTTTATGGTCAGTGGGGTCCTCTCTCTCCTGTAGAGTGTAAGCTCTTATGGTCAGTGGGGTCCTCTCTCTCCTGTAGAGTGTAAGCTCTTATGGTCAGTGGGGTCCTCTCTCTCCTGTAGAGTGTAAGCTCTTATGGTCAGTGGGGTCCTCTCTCTCCTGTAGAGTGTAAGCTCTTATGGTCAGTGGGGTCCTCTCTCTCCTGTAGAGTGTAAGCTTTTATGGTCAGCGGGGTCCTCTCTCTCCTGTAGAGTGTAAGCTTTTATGGTCAGTGGGGTCCTCTCTCTCCTGTAGAGTGTAAGCTTTTATGGTCAGCAGGGTCCTCTCTCTCCTGTAGAGTGTAAGCTCTTATGGTCAGTGGGGTCCTCTCTCTCCTGTAGAGTGTAAGCTCTTATGGTCAGTGGGGTCCTCTCTCTCCTGTAGAGTGTAAGTTCTTATGGTCAGTGGGGTCCTCTCTCTCCTGTAGAGTGTAAGCTCTTATGATCAGTGGGGTCCTCTCTCTTCTGTAGAGTGTAAGCTCTTATGGTCAGTGGGGTCCTCTCTCTCCTGTAGAGTGTAAGCTTTTATGGTCAGTGGGGTCCTCTCTCTCCTGTAGAGTGTAAGCTCTTATGGTCAGCGGGGTCCTCTCTCTCCTGTAGAGTGTAAGCTTTTATGGTCAGCGGGGTCCTCTCTCTTTCCTGTAGAGTGTAAGCTCTTATGGTCAGTGGGGTCCTCTCTCTCCTGTAGAGTGTAAGCTCTTGTGGTCAGCGGGGTCCTCTCTCTCCTGTAGAGTGTGAGCTCTTATGGTCAGTGGGGTCCTCTCTCTCCTGTAGAGTGTAAGCTCTTATGGTCAGTGGGGTCCTCTCTCTCCTGTAGAGTGTAAGCTCTTATGGTCAGTGGGGTCCTCTCTCTCCTGTAGAGTGTAAGCTCTTATGGTCAGTGGGATCGTCTCTCTCTTTCCTGTAGAGTGTAAGCTCTTATGGTCAGTGGGATCCTCTCTCTCTTTCCTGTAGAGTGTAAGCTCTTATGGTCAGCTGGGTCCTCTCTCTCTCCTGTAGAGTGTAAGCTCCTATGGTCAGTGGGGTCCTCTCTCTCCTGTAGAGTGTAAGATCTTATGGTCAGTGGGGTCCTCTCTCTCTCCTGTAGAGTGTAAGCTCTTATGGTCAGTGGGGTCCTCTCTCTCCTGTAGAGTGTAAGCTCTTATGGTCAGTGGGATCGTCTCTCTCTTTCCTGTAGAGTGAAAGCTCTTATGGTCAGTGGGATACTCTCTCTCTTTCCTGTAGAGTGTAAGCTCTTATGGTCAGCTGGGTCCTCTCTCTCTTCTGTAGAGTGTAAGCTCTTATGGTCAGTGGGGTCCTCTCTCTCCTGTAGAGTGTAAGCTCTTATGGTCAGTGGGGTCCTCTCTCTCCTGTAGAGTGTAAGATCTTATGGTCAGTGGGGTCCTCTCTCTCCTGTAGAGTGTAAGATCTTATGGTCAGTGGGGTCCTCTCTCCTGTAGAGTGTAAGCTCTTATGGTCAGTGGGGTCCTCTCTCTCTCCTGTAGGGTGTAAGCTCTTATGGTCAGTGGGGTCCTCTCTCTTTCCTGTAGAGTGTAAGCTCTTATGGTCAGTGGGGTCCTCTCTCCTGTAGAGTGTAAGCTCTTATGGTCAGCGGGGTCCTCTCTCTCCTGTAGAGTGTAAGCTCTTATGGTCAGTGGGGTCCTCTCTCTCCTGTAGAGTGTAAGCTCTTATGGTCAGTGGGGTCCTCTCTCTCCTGTAGAGTGTAAGCTCTTATGGTCAGTGGGATCGTCTCTCTCTTTCCTGTAGAGTGTAAGCTCTTATGGTCAGTGGGATCCTCTCTCTCTTTCCTGTAGAGTGTAAGCTCTTATGGTCACTGGGGTCCTCTCTCCCGTAGAGTGTAAGCTCTTATGGTCAGTGGGGACTTCTCTCTCTCCTGTAGAGTGTAAGCTCTTATGGTCAGTGGGGTCCTCTTTCTCCTGTAGAGTGTAAGCTCTTATGATCAGTGGGGTCCTCTCTCTTCTGTAGAGTGTAAGCTCTTATGGTCAGTGGGGTCCTCTTTCTTTTCTGTAGAGTGTAAACTCTTATGATCAGTGGGGTCGTCTCTCTCCTGTAGAGTGTAAGCTCTTATGGTCAGTGGGGTCCTCTCTCTCCTGTAGAGTGTAAGCTCTTATGGTCAGTGGGGTCTTCTCTCTCTCCTGTAGAGTGTAAGCTCTTATGGTCAGTGGGGTCCTCTCTCTCCTGTAGAGTGTAAGCTCTTATGGTCAGTGGGATCCTCTCTCTCTTTCCTGTAGAGTGTAAGCTCTTATGGTCAGCTGGGTCCTCTCTCTCTTCTGTAGAGTGTAAGCTCTTATGGTCAGTGGGGTCCTCTCTGTCCTGTAGAGTGTAGGCTCTTATGGTCAGTGGGGTCCTCTCTCTCCTGTAGAGTGTAAGATCTTATGGTCAGTGGGGTCCTCTCTCTCCTGTAGAGTGTAAGATCTTATGGTCAGTGGGGTCCTCTCTCTCCTGTAGAGTGTAAGCTCTTATGGTCAGTGGGGTCCTCTCTCTCTCCTGTAGGGTGTAAGCTCTTATGGTCAGTGGGGTCCTCTCTCTCCTGTAGAGTGTAAGCTCTTATGGTCAGTGGGGTCCTCTCTCTCTCCTGTAGGGTGTAAGCTCTTATGGTCAGTGGGGTCCTCTCTCTCCTGTAGAGTGTAAGCTCTTATGGTCAGTGGGGTCCTCTCTCTCTCCTGTAGAGTGTAAGCTCTTATGGTCAGTGGGGTCCTCTCTCTCTCCTGTAGAGTGTAAGCTCTTATGGTCAGTGGGGTCCTCTCACTCTCCTGTAAAGTGTAAGCTCTTATGGTCAGTGGGCTCTTCTCTCTCTCCTGTAGAGTGTAAGCTCTTATGGTCAGTGGAGTCCTCTATCTTTCCTGTAGAGTGTAAGCTCTTATGGTCAGTGGGGTCCTCTCTCTTTCCTGTAGAGTATAAGCTCTTATGGTCAGTGGGGTCCTCTCTCTCTCCTGTAGAGTGTAAGCTCTTATGGTCAGTGGGGTGCTCTCTCTTTCCTGTAGAGTGTAAGCTCTTATGGTCAGTGGGGTCCTCTCTCTCCTGTAGAGTGTAAGCTCTTATGGTCAGTGGAGTCCTCTATCTTTCCTGTAGAGTGTTAGCTCTTATGGTCAGTGAGGTCCTCTCTCTCCTGTAGAGTGTAAGCTCTTATGGTCAGTGGGGTCCTCTCTCTCCTGTAGAGTGTAAGCTCTTATGGTCAGTGGGGTGCTCTCTCTTTCCTGTAGAGTGTAAGCTCTTATGGTCAGTGGGGTCCTCTCTCTCCTGTAGAGTGTAAGCTCTTATGGTCAGTGGGGTCCTCTCCTGTAGAGTATAAGCTCTTATGGTCAATGGGGTCCTCTCTCTCTCCTGTAGAGTGTAAGCTCTTATGGTCAGTGGGGTCCTCTCTCTCTTATAGAGTGTAAGCTATTATGGTCAGTGGGGTCTTCTCTCTCTCCTGTAGAGTGTAAGCTCTTATGGTCAGTGGGATCTTCTCTCTCTCCTGTAGAGTGTAAGCTCTTATGGTCAGTGGGGTCTTCTCTCTCCTGTAGAGTGTAAGCTCTTATGGTCAGTGGGTCCTCTCTTTCCTGTAGAGTGTAAGCTCTTATGGTCAGTGGGGTCTTCTCTCTCTCCTGTAGAGTGTAAGCTCTTATGGTCAGTGGGGTCTTCTCACTCTCCTGTAGAGTGTAAGCTCTTATGGTCAGTGGGATCCTCTCTCTCCTGTAGAGTGTAAGCTCTTATGGTCACTGGGGTCCTCTCTCCCGTAGAGTGTAAGCTCTTATGGTCAGTGGGGTCCTCTCTCTCTCCTGTAGAGTGTAAGCTCTTATGGTCAGTGGGGTCCTCTCTCTCCTGTAGAGTGTAAGCTCTTATGGTCAGTGGGGTCCTCTCTCCTGTAGAGTGTAAGCTCTTATGATCAGTGGGGTCCTCTCTCTCCTGTAGAGTGTAAGATCTTATGGTCAGTGAGGTCCTCTCTCTCTCCTGTAGAATGTAAGCTCTTATGGTCAGTGGGGTCCTCTCTCTCTCCTGTAGAGTGTAAGCTCTTATGGTCAGTGGGGTCCTCTCTCTCTCCTGTAGAGTGTAAGCTCTTATGGTCAGTGGGGTCCTTTCTCTCCTATAGAGTGTAAGCTATTATGGTCAGTGGGGTCCTCTCTCTCTACTGTAGAGTGTAAGCTCTTATGGTCAGTGGGGTCCTCTCTCTCCTGTAGAGTGTAAGCTCTTATGGTCAGTGGGGTCCTCTCTCTTCTGTAGAGTGTAAGTTCTTATGGTCAGCAGGCTCCTCTCTCTCCTGTAGAGTGTAAGCTCTTATGGTCAGTGGGGTCCTCTCTCTCCTATAGAGTGTAAGCTATTATGGTCAGTGGGGACTTCTCTCTCTCCTGTAGAGTGTAAGCTCTTATGGTCAGTGGGGTCCTCTTTCTCCTGTAGAGTGTAAGCTCTTATGATCAGTGGGGTCCTCTCTCTTCTGTAGAGTGTAAGCTCTTATGGTCAGTGGGGTCCTCTTTCTTTTCTGTAGAGTGTAAACTCTTATGATCAGTGGGGTCCTCTCTCTCCTGTAGAGTGTAAGCTCTTATGGTCAGCGGGGTCGTCTCTCTCCTGTAGAGTGTAAGCTCTTATGGTCAGTGGGGTCCTCTCTCTCCTATAGAGTGTAAGCTATTATGGTCAGTGGCGTCTTCTCTCTCTCCTGTAGAGTGTAAGCTTTTATGGTCAGTGGGGTCCTCTCTCTCCTGTAGAGTGTAAGCTTTTATGGTCAGTGGGGTCCTCTCTCTCCTGTAGAGTGTAAGCTTTTATGGTCAGCGGGGTCCTCTCTCTTTCCTGTAGAGTGTAAGCTCTTATGATCAGTGGGGTCCTCTCTCTCCTGTAGAGTGTAAGCTCTTGTGGTCAGCGGGGTCCTCTCTCTCCTGTAGAGTGTAAGCTCTTGTGGTCAGTGGGGTCCTCTCTCTCCTGTACAGTGTAAGCTCTTATGGTCAGTGGGGTCCTCTCTTTCCTGTAGAGTGTAAGCTCTTATGGTCAGCGGGGTCCTCTCTCTCTCCTGTAGAGTGTAAGCTCTTATGGTCAGTGGGGTCCTCTCTCTCCTGTAGAGTGTAAGCTCTTATGGTCAATGGGGTCCTCTCTCTCTCCTGTAGAGTGTAAGCTCTTGTGGTCAGCGGGGTCCTCTCTCTCCTGTAGAGTGTAAGCTCTTGTGGTCAGTGGGGTCCTCTCTCTCCTGTACAGTGTAAGCTCTTATCGTCAGTGGGGTCCTCTCTCTCTCCTGTAGAGTGTAAGCTCTTATGGTCAGTGGGGTCCTCTCTCTCTCCTGTAGAGTGTAAGCTCTTATGGTCAGTGGGGTCCTCTCTCTCTCCTGTAGAGTGTAAGCTCTTATGGTCAGTGGGGTCCTCTCTCTTTCCTGTAGAGTGTAAGCTCTTATGGTCAGTGGGGTCCTCTCTCTCTCCTGTAGGGTGTAAGCTCTTATGGTCAGTGGGGTCCTCTCTCTTTCCTGTAGAGTGTAAGCTCTTATGGTCAGTGGGGTCCTCTCTCTCCTGTAGAGTGTAAGCTCTTATGGTCAGTGGGGTCCTCTCCTGTAGAGTGTAAGCTCTTATGGTCAGTGGGGTCCTCTCTCTCTCCTGTAGAGTGTAAGCTCTTATGGTCAGTGGGGTCCTCTCTCTCTTATAGAGTGTAAGCTATTATGGTCAGTGGGGTCTTCTCTCTCTCCTGTAGAGTGTAAGCTCTTATGGTCAGTGGGGTCTTCTCTCTCTCCTGTAGAGTGTAAGCTCTTATGGTCAGTGGGGTCTTCTCTCTCCTGTAGAGTGTAAGCTCTTATAGTCAGTGGGTCCTCTCTTTCCTGTAGAGTGTAAGCTCTTATGGTCAGTGGGGTCTTCTCTCTCTCCTGTAGAGTGTAAGCTCTTATGGTCAGTGGGGTCTTCTCTCTCTCCTGTAGAGTGTAAGCTCTTATGGTCAGTGGGATCCTCTCTCCTGTAGAGTGTAAGTTCTTATGGTCACTGGGGTCCTCTCTCCTGTAGAGTGTAAGCTCTTATGGTCAGTGGGGTCCTCTCCCTCTCCTGTAGAGTGTAAGCTCTTATGGTCAGTGGGGTCCTCTCTCTCCTGTAGAGTGTAAGCTCTTATGGTCAGTGGGGTCCTCTCTCCTGTAGAGTGTAAGCTCTTATGATCAGTGGGGTCCTCTCTCTCCTGTAGAGTGTAAGATCTTATGGTCAGTGAGGTCCTCTCTCTCTCCTGTAGAATGTAAGCTCTTATGGTCAGTGGGGTCCTCTCTCTCTCCTGTAGAGTGTAAGCTCTTATGGTCAGTGGGGTCCTCTCTCTCTCCTGTAGAGTGTAAGCTCTTATGGTCAGTGGGGTCCTTTCTCTCCTATAGAGTGTAAGCTATTATGGTCAGTGGGGTCCTTTCTCTCCTATAGAGTGTAAGCTCTTATGGTCAGCTGGGTCCTCTCTCTCTTCTGTAGAGTGTAAGCTCTTATGGTCAGTGGGGTCCTCTCTCTCCTGTAGAGTGTAAGCTCTTATGGTCAGTGGGGTCCTCTCTCTCCTGTAGAGTGTAAGCTCTTATGGTCAGTGGGGTCCTCTCTCTCCTGTAGAGTGTAGGCTCTTATGGTCAGTGGGGTCCTCTCTCTCCTGTAGAGTGTAAGATCTTATGGTCAGTGGGGTCCTCTCTCTCCTGTAGAGTGTAAGATCTTATGGTCAGTGGGGTCCTCTCTCTCCTGTAGAGTGTAAGCTCTTATGGTCAGTGGGGTCCTCTCTCTCTCCTGTAGAGTGTAAGCTCTTATGGTCAGTGGGGTCCTCTCTCTCCTGTAGAGTGTAAGCTCTTATGGTCAGTGGGGTCCTCTCCTGTAGAGTGTAAGCTCTTATGGTCAGTGGGGTCCTCTCTCTCTCCTGTAGAGTGTAAGCTCTTATGGTCAGTGGGGTCCTCTCTCTCTTATAGAGTGTAAGCTATTATGGTCAGTGGGGTCTTCTCTCTCTCCTGTAGAGTGTAAGCTCTTATGGTCAGTGGGGTCTTCTCTCTCTCCTGTAGAGTGTAAGCTCTTATGGTCAGTGGGGTCTTCTCTCTCCTGTAGAGTGTAAGCTCTTATGGTCAGTGGGTCCTCTCTTTCCTGTAGAGTGTAAGCTCTTATGGTCAGTGGGGTCTTCTCTCTCTCCTGTAGAGTGTAAGCTCTTATGGTCAGTGGGGTCTTCTCTCTCTCCTGTAGAGTGTAAGCTCTTATGGTCAGTGGGATCCTCTCTCCTGTAGAGTGTAAGTTCTTATGGTCACTGGGGTCCTCTCTCCTGTAGAGTGTAAGCTCTTATGGTCAGTGGGGTCCTCTCTCTCTCCTGTAGAGTGTAAGCTCTTATGGTCAGTGGGGTCCTCTCTCTCCTGTAGAGTGTAAGCTCTTATGGTCAGTGGGGTCCTCTCTCCTGTAGAGTGTAAGCTCTTATGATCAGTGGGGTCCTCTCTCTCCTGTAGAGTGTAAGATCTTATGGTCAGTGAGGTCCTCTCTCTCTCCTGTAGAATGTAAGCTCTTATGGTCAGTGGGGTCCTCTCTCTCTCCTGTAGAGTGTAAGCTCTTATGGTCAGTGGGGTCCTCTCTCTCTCCTGTAGAGTGTAAGCTCTTATGGTCAGTGGGGTCCTTTCTCTCCTATAGAGTGTAAGCTATTATGGTCAGTGGGGTCCTTTCTCTCCTATAGAGTGTAAGCTCTTATGGTCAGCTGGGTCCTCTCTCTCTTCTGTAGAGTGTAAGCTCTTATGGTCAGTGGGGTCCTCTCTCTCCTGTAGAGTGTAGGCTCTTATGGTCAGTGGGGTCCTCTCTCTCCTGTAGAGTGTAAGATCTTATGGTCAGTGGGGTCCTCTCTCTCCTGTAGAGTGTAAGATCTTATGGTCAGTGGGGTCCTCTCTCTCCTGTAGAGTGTAAGCTCTTATGGTCAGTGGGGTCCTCTCTCTCTCCTGTAGAGTGTAAGCTCTTATGGTCAGTGGGGTTCTCTCTCTCTCCTGTAGAGTGTAAGCTCTTATGGTCAGTGGGGTCCTCTCTCTCTCCTGTAGAGTGTAAGCTCTTATGGTCAGTGGGGTCCTCTCTCTCTCCTGTAGAGTGTAAGCTCTTATGGTCAGTGGGGTCCTCTCTCTCCTATAGAGTGTAAGCTATTATGGTCAGTGGGGTCTTCTCTCTCTCCTGTAGAGTGTAAGCTCTTATGGTCAGTGTGGTCCTCTTTCTCCTGTAGAGTGTAAGCTCTTATGATCAGTGGGGTCCTCTCTCTCCTGTAGAGTGTAAGCTTTTATGGTCAGCGGGGTCCTCTCTCTTTCCTGTAGAGTGTAAGCTCTTATGATCAGTGGGGTCCTCTCTCTCCTGTAGAGTGTAAGCTCTTGTGGTCAGCGGGGTCCTCTCTCTCCTGTAGAGTGTAAGCTCTTGTGGTCAGTGGGGTCCTCTCTCTCCTGTACAGTGTAAGCTCTTATGGTCAGTGGGGTCCTCTCTTTCCTGTAGAGTGTAAGCTCTTATGGTCAGCGGGGTCCTCTCTCTCTCCTGTAGAGTGTAAGCTCTTATGGTCAGTGGGGTCCTCTCTCTCCTGTAGAGTGTAAGCTCTTATGGTCAATGGGGTCCTCTCTCTCTCCTGTAGAGTGTAAGCTCTTGTGGTCAGCGGGGTCCTCTCTCTCCTGTAGAGTGTAAGCTCTTGTGGTCAGTGGGGTCCTCTCTCTCCTGTACAGTGTAAGCTCTTATCGTCAGTGGGGTCCTCTCTCTCTCCTGTAGAGTGTAAGCTCTTATGGTCAGTGGGGTCCTCTCTCTCTCCTGTAGAGTGTAAGCTCTTATGGTCAGTGGGGTCCTCTCTCTCTCCTGTAGAGTGTAAGCTCTTATGGTCAGTGGGGTCCTCTCTCTTTCCTGTAGAGTGTAAGCTCTTATGGTCAGTGGGGTCCTCTCTCTCTCCTGTAGGGTGTAAGCTCTTATGGTCAGTGGGGTCCTCTCTCTTTCCTGTAGAGTGTAAGCTCTTATGGTCAGTGGGGTCCTCTCTCTCCTGTAGAGTGTAAGCTCTTATGGTCAGTGGGGTCCTCTCCTGTAGAGTGTAAGCTCTTATGGTCAGTGGGGTCCTCTCTCTCTCCTGTAGAGTGTAAGCTCTTATGGTCAGTGGGGTCCTCTCTCTCTTATAGAGTGTAAGCTATTATGGTCAGTGGGGTCTTCTCTCTCTCCTGTAGAGTGTAAGCTCTTATGGTCAGTGGGGTCTTCTCTCTCTCCTGTAGAGTGTAAGCTCTTATGGTCAGTGGGGTCTTCTCTCTCCTGTAGAGTGTAAGCTCTTATAGTCAGTGGGTCCTCTCTTTCCTGTAGAGTGTAAGCTCTTATGGTCAGTGGGGTCTTCTCTCTCTCCTGTAGAGTGTAAGCTCTTATGGTCAGTGGGGTCTTCTCTCTCTCCTGTAGAGTGTAAGCTCTTATGGTCAGTGGGATCCTCTCTCCTGTAGAGTGTAAGTTCTTATGGTCACTGGGGTCCTCTCTCCTGTAGAGTGTAAGCTCTTATGGTCAGTGGGGTCCTCTCCCTCTCCTGTAGAGTGTAAGCTCTTATGGTCAGTGGGGTCCTCTCTCTCCTGTAGAGTGTAAGCTCTTATGGTCAGTGGGGTCCTCTCTCCTGTAGAGTGTAAGCTCTTATGATCAGTGGGGTCCTCTCTCTCCTGTAGAGTGTAAGCTCTTATGGTCAGTGGGGTCCTCTCTCCTGTAGAGTGTAAGCTCTTATGATCAGTGGGGTCCTCTCTCTCCTGTAGAGTGTAAGCTCTTATGGTCAGTGGGGTCCTCTCTCTCTCCTGTAGAGTGTAAGCTCTTATGGTCAGTGGGGTCCTCTCTCTCTCCTGTAGAGTGTAAGCTCTTATGGTCAGTGGGGTCCTTTCTCTCCTATAGAGTGTAAGCTATTATGGTCAGTGGGGTCCTTTCTCTCCTATAGAGTGTAAGCTCTTATGGTCAGCTGGGTCCTCTCTCTCTTCTGTAGAGTGTAAGCTCTTATGGTCAGTGGGGTCCTCTCTCTCCTGTAGAGTGTAGGCTCTTATGGTCAGTGGGGTCCTCTCTCTCCTGTAGAGTGTAAGATCTTATGGTCAGTGGGGTCCTCTCTCTCCTGTAGAGTGTAAGATCTTATGGTCAGTGGGGTCCTCTCTCTCCTGTAGAGTGTAAGCTCTTATGGTCAGTGGGGTCCTCTCTCTCTCCTGTAGAGTGTAAGCTCTTATGGTCAGTGGGGTCCTCTCTCTCCTGTAGAGTGTAAGCTCTTATGGTCAGTGGGGTCCTCTCCTGTAGAGTGTAAGCTCTTATGGTCAGTGGGGTCCTCTCTCTCTCCTGTAGAGTGTAAGCTCTTATGGTCAGTGGGGTCCTCTCTCTCTTATAGAGTGTAAGCTATTATGGTCAGTGGGGTCTTCTCTCTCTCCTGTAGAGTGTAAGCTCTTATGGTCAGTGGGGTCTTCTCTCTCTCCTGTAGAGTGTAAGCTCTTATGGTCAGTGGGGTCTTCTCTCTCCTGTAGAGTGTAAGCTCTTATGGTCAGTGGGTCCTCTCTTTCCTGTAGAGTGTAAGCTCTTATGGTCAGTGGGGTCTTCTCTCTCTCCTGTAGAGTGTAAGCTCTTATGGTCAGTGGGGTCTTCTCTCTCTCCTGTAGAGTGTAAGCTCTTATGGTCAGTGGGATCCTCTCTCCTGTAGAGTGTAAGTTCTTATGGTCACTGGGGTCCTCTCTCCTGTAGAGTGTAAGCTCTTATGGTCAGTGGGGTCCTCTCTCTCTCCTGTAGAGTGTAAGCTCTTATGGTCAGTGGGGTCCTCTCTCTCCTGTAGAGTGTAAGCTCTTATGGTCAGTGGGGTCCTCTCTCCTGTAGAGTGTAAGCTCTTATGATCAGTGGGGTCCTCTCTCTCCTGTAGAGTGTAAGATCTTATGGTCAGTGAGGTCCTCTCTCTCTCCTGTAGAATGTAAGCTCTTATGGTCAGTGGGGTCCTCTCTCTCTCCTGTAGAGTGTAAGCTCTTATGGTCAGTGGGGTCCTCTCTCTCTCCTGTAGAGTGTAAGCTCTTATGGTCAGTGGGGTCCTTTCTCTCCTATAGAGTGTAAGCTATTATGGTCAGTGGGGTCCTTTCTCTCCTATAGAGTGTAAGCTCTTATGGTCAGCTGGGTCCTCTCTCTCTTCTGTAGAGTGTAAGCTCTTATGGTCAGTGGGGTCCTCTCTCTCCTGTAGAGTGTAGGCTCTTATGGTCAGTGGGGTCCTCTCTCTCCTGTAGAGTGTAGGCTCTTATGGTCAGTGTGGTCCTCTCTCTTCTGTAGAGTGTAAGCTCTTATGGTCAGTGGGGTCCTCTTTCTCTTCTGTAGAGTGTAAACTCTTATGATCAGTGGGGTCCTCTCTCTCCTGTAGAGTGTAAGCTCTTATGGTCAGTTCGGTCCTCTCTCTCCTGTAGAGTGTAAGCTCTTATGGTCAGTGGGGTCCTCTCTCTCCTGTAGAGTGTAAGCTCTTATGGTCAGCGGGGTCGTCTCTCTCCTGTAGAGTGTAAGCTCTTATGGTCAGTGGGGTCCTCTCTCTCCTATAGAGTGTAAGCTATTATGGTCAGTTGGGTCTTCTCTCTCTCCTGTAGAGTGTAAGCTCTTATGGTCGGTGGGGTCCTCTTTCTCCTGTAGAGTGTAAGCTCTTATGATCAGTGGGGTCCTCTCTCTTCTGTAGAGTGTAAGCTCTTATGGTCAGTGGGGTCCTCTCTCTCCTGTAGAGTGTAAGCTCTTATGATCAGTGGGGTCCTCTCTCTTCTGTAGAATGTAAGCTCTTATGGTCAGTGGGGTCCTCTCTCTCTCCTGTAGAGTGTAAGCTTTTATGGTCAGCGGGGTCCTCTCTCTCCTGTAGAGTGTAAGCTCTTATGGTCAGTGGGGTCCTCTCTCTCCTGTAGAGTGTAAGCTCTTATGGTCAGTGGGGTCCTCTCTCTCCTGTAGAGTGTAAGCTCTTATGGTCAGTGGGGTCCTCTCTCTCCTGTAGAGTGTAAGTTCTTATGGTCAGTGGGGTCCTCTCTCTCCTGTAGAGTGTAAGCTCTTATGATCAGTGGGGTCCTCTCTCTTCTGTAGAGTGTAAGCTCTTATGGTCAGTGGGGTCCTCTCTCTCCTGTAGAGTGTAAGCTTTTATGGTCAGTGGGGTCCTCTCTCTCCTGTAGAGTGTAAGCTCTTATGGTCAGCGGGGTCCTCTCTCTCCTGTAGAGTGTAAGCTTTTATGGTCAGCGGGGTCGTCTCTCTCCTGTAGAGTGTAAGCTCTTATGGTCAGTGGGGTCCTCTCTCTCCTATAGAGTGTAAGCTATTATGGTCAGTGGGGTCTTCTCTCTCTCCTGTAGAGTGTAAGCTCTTATGGTCAGTGGGGTCCTCTTTCTCCTGTAGAGTGTAAGCTCTTATGATCAGTGGGGTCCTCTCTCTTCTGTAGAGTGTAAGCTCTTATGGTCAGTGGGGTCCTCTCTCTCCTGTAGAGTGTAAGCTCTTATGGTCAGTGGGGTCCTCTCTCTCCTGTAGAGTGTAAGCTCTTATGATCAGTGGGGTCCTCTCTCTTCTGTAGAGTGTAAGCTCTTATGGTCAGTGGGGTCCTCTCTCTCCTGTAGAGTGTAAGCTTTTATGGTCAGCGGGGTCCTCTCTCTCCTGTAGAGTGTAAGCTTTTATGGTCAGTGGGGTCCTCTCTCTCCTGTAGAGTGTAAGCTCTTATGGTCAGTGGGGTCCTCTCTCTCCTGTAGAGTGTAAGCTCTTATGGTCAGTGGGGTCCTCTCTCTCCTGTAGAGTGTAAGTTCTTATGGTCAGTGGGGTCCTCTCTCTCCTGTAGAGTGTAAGCTCTTATGATCAGTGGGGTCCTCTCTCTTCTGTAGAGTGTAAGCTCTTATGGTCAGTGGGGTCCTCTCTCTCCTGTAGAGTGTAAGCTCTTATGGTCAGCGGGGTCCTCTCTCTCCTGTAGAGTGTAAGCTTTTATGGTCAGCGGGGTCCTCTCTCTTTCCTGTAGAGTGTAAGCTCTTATGATCAGTGGGGTCCTCTCTCTCCTGTAGAGTGTAAGCTCTTGTGGTCAGCGGGGTCCTCTCTCTCCTGTAGAGTGTAAGCTCTTGTGGTCAGCGGGGTCCTCTCTCTCCTGTAGAGTGTAAGCTCTTATGGTCAGTGGGATCCTCACTCTCCTGTACAGTGTAAGCTCTTATGGTCAGTGGGGTCCTCTCTTTCCTGTAGAGTGTAAGCTCTTATGGTCAGCGGGGTCCTCTCTCTCCTGTAGAGTGTAGGCTCTTATGGTCAGTGGGGTCCTCTCTCTCCTGTAGAGTGTAAGATCTTATGGTCAGTGGGGTCCTCTCTCTCCTGTAGAGTGTAAGATCTTATGGTCAGTGGGGTCCTCTCTCTCCTGTAGAGTGTAAGCTCTTATGGTCAGTGGGGTCCTCTCTCTCTCCTGTAGAGTGTAAGCTCTTATGGTCAGTGGGGTCCTCTCTCTCTCCTGTAGAGTGTAAGCTCTTATGGTCAGTGGGGTCCTCTCTCTCTCCTGTAGAGTGTAAGCTCTTATGGTCAGTGGGGTCCTCTCTCTCTCCTGTAGAGTGTAAGCTCTTATGGTCAGTGGGGTCCTCTCTCTCCTATAGAGTGTAAGCTATTATGGTCAGTGGGGTCTTCTCTCTCTCCTGTAGAGTGTAAGCTCTTATGGTCAGTGTGGTCCTCTTTCTCCTGTAGAGTGTAAGCTCTTATGATCAGTGGGGTCCTCTCTCTTCTGTAGAGTGTAAGCTCTTATGGTCAGTGGGGTCCTCTCTCTCCTGTAGAGTGTAAGCTCTTATGATCAGTGGGGTCCTCTCTCTTCTGTAGAGTGTAAGCTCTTATGGTCAGTGGGGTCCTCTTTCTCTTCTGTAGAGTGTAAACTCTTATGATCAGTGGGGTCCTCTCTCTCCTGTAGAGTGTAAGCTCTTATGGTCAGTTCGGTCCTCTCTCTCCTGTAGAGTGTAAGCTCTTATGGTCAGTGGGGTCCTCTCTCTCCTGTAGAGTGTAAGCTCTTATGGTCAGCGGGGTCGTCTCTCTCCTGTAGAGTGTAAGCTCTTATGGTCAGTGGGGTCCTCTCTCTCCTATAGAGTGTAAGTTCTTATGGTCAGTGGGCTCCTCTCTTTCCTGTAGAGTGTAAGCTATTATGGTCAGTTGGGTCTTCTCTCTCTCCTGTAGAGTGTAAGCTCTTATGGTCGGTGGGGTCCTCTTTCTCCTGTAGAGTGTAAGCTCTTATGATCAGTGGGGTCCTCTCTCTTCTGTAGAGTGTAAGCTCTTATGGTCAGTGGGGTCCTCTCTCTCCTGTAGAGTGTAAGCTCTTATGGTCAGTGGGGTCCTCTCTCTCCTGTAGAGTGTAAGCTCTTATGATCAGTGGGGTCCTCTCTCTTCTGTAGAATGTAAGCTCTTATGGTCAGTGGGGTCCTCTCTCTCTCCTGTAGAGTGTAAGCTTTTATGGTCAGCGGGGTCCTCTCTCTCCTGTAGAGTGTAAGCTCTTATGGTCAGTGGGGTCCTCTCTCTCCTGTAGAGTGTAAGCTCTTATGGTCAGTGGGGTCCTCTCTCTCCTGTAGAGTGTAAGCTCTTATGGTCAGTGGGGTCCTCTCTCTCCTGTAGAGTGTAAGTTCTTATGGTCAGTGGTGTCCTCTCTCTCCTGTAGAGTGTAAGCTCTTATGATCAGTGGGGTCCTCTCTCTTCTGTAGAGTGTAAGCTCTTATGGTCAGTGGGGTCCTCTCTCTCCTGTAGAGTGTAAGCTTTTATGGTCAGTGGGGTCCTCTCTCTCCTGTAGAGTGTAAGCTCTTATGGTCAGCGGGGTCCTCTCTCTCCTGTAGAGTGTAAGCTTTTATGGTCAGCGGGGTCGTCTCTCTCCTGTAGAGTGTAAGCTCTTATGGTCAGTGGGGTCCTCTCTCTCCTATAGAGTGTAAGCTATTATGGTCAGTGGGGTCTTCTCTCTCTCCTGTAGAGTGTAAGCTCTTATGGTCAGTGGGGTCCTCTTTCTCCTGTAGAGTGTAAGCTCTTATGATCAGTGGGGTCCTCTCTCTTCTGTAGAGTGTAAGCTCTTATGGTCAGTGGGGTCCTCTCTCTCCTGTAGAGTGTAAGCTCTTATGGTCAGTGGGGTCCTCTCTCTCCTGTAGAGTGTAAGCTCTTATGATCAGTGGGGTCCTCTCTCTTCTGTAGAGTGTAAGCTCTTATGGTCAGTGGGGTCCTCTCTCTCCTGTAGAGTGTAAGCTTTTATGGTCAGCGGGGTCCTCTCTCTCCTGTAGAGTGTAAGCTCTTATGGTCGGTGGGGTCCTCTTTCTCCTGTAGAGTGTAAGCTCTTATGATCAGTGGGGTCCTCTCTCTTCTGTAGAGTGTAAGCTCTTATGGTCAGTGGGGTCCTCTCTCTCCTGTAGAGTGTAAGCTCTTATGATCAGTGGGGTCCTCTCTCTTCTGTAGAATGTAAGCTCTTATGGTCAGTGGGGTCCTCTCTCTCTCCTGTAGAGTGTAAGCTTTTATGGTCAGCGGGGTCCTCTCTCTCCTGTAGAGTGTAAGCTCTTATGGTCAGTGGGGTCCTCTCTCTCCTGTAGAGTGTAAGCTCTTATGGTCAGTGGGGTCCTCTCTCTCCTGTAGAGTGTAAGCTCTTATGGTCAGTGGGGTCCTCTCTCTCCTGTAGAGTGTAAGTTCTTATGGTCAGTGGGGTCCTCTCTCTCCTGTAGAGTGTAAGCTCTTATGATCAGTGGGGTCCTCTCTCTTCTGTAGAGTGTAAGCTCTTATGGTCAGTGGGGTCCTCTCTCTCCTGTAGAGTGTAAGCTTTTATGGTCAGTGGGGTCCTCTCTCTCCTGTAGAGTGTAAGCTCTTATGGTCAGCGGGGTCCTCTCTCTCCTGTAGAGTGTAAGCTTTTATGGTCAGCGGGGTCGTCTCTCTCCTGTAGAGTGTAAGCTCTTATGGTCAGTGGGGTCCTCTCTCTCCTATAGAGTGTAAGCTATTATGGTCAGTGGGGTCTTCTCTCTCTCCTGTAGAGTGTAAGCTCTTATGGTCAGTGGGGTCCTCTTTCTCCTGTAGAGTGTAAGCTCTTATGATCAGTGGGGTCCTCTCTCTTCTGTAGAGTGTAAGCTCTTATGGTCAGTGGGGTCCTCTCTCTCCTGTAGAGTGTAAGCTCTTATGGTCAGTGGGGTCCTCTCTCTCCTGTAGAGTGTAAGCTCTTATGATCAGTGGGGTCCTCTCTCTTCTGTAGAGTGTAAGCTCTTATGGTCAGTGGGGTCCTCTCTCTCCTGTAGAGTGTAAGCTTTTATGGTCAGCGGGGTCCTCTCTCTCCTGTAGAGTGTAAGCTTTTATGGTCAGTGGGGTCCTCTCTCTCCTGTAGAGTGTAAGCTCTTATGGTCAGTGGGGTCCTCTCTCTCCTGTAGAGTGTAAGCTCTTATGGTCAGTGGGGTCCTCTCTCTCCTGTAGAGTGTAAGCTCTTATGATCAGTGGGGTCCTCTCTCTTCTGTAGAGTGTAAGCTCTTATGGTCAGTGGGGTCCTCTCTCTCCTGTAGAGTGTAAGCTTTTATGGTCAGTGGGGTCCTCTCTCTCCTGTAGAGTGTAAGCTCTTATGGTCAGTGGGGTCCTCTCTCTCCTGTAGAGTGTAAGCTCTTATGATCAGTGGGGTCCTCTCTCTTCTGTAGAGTGTAAGCTCTTATGGTCAGTGGGGTCCTCTCTCTCCTGTAGAGTGTAAGCTTTTATGGTCAGCGGGGTCCTCTCTCTCCTGTAGAGTGTAAGCTTTTATGGTCAGTGGGGTCCTCTCTCTCCTGTAGAGTGTAAGCTCTTATGGTCAGTGGGGTCCTCTCTCTCCTGTAGAGTGTAAGCTCTTATGGTCAGTGGGGTCCTCTCTCTCCTGTAGAGTGTAAGTTCTTATGGTCAGTGGGGTCCTCTCTCTCCTGTAGAGTGTAAGCTCTTATGATCAGTGGGGTCCTCTCTCTTCTGTAGAGTGTAAGCTCTTATGGTCAGTGGGGTCCTCTCTCTCCTGTAGAGTGTAAGCTCTTATGGTCAGCGGGGTCCTCTCTCTCCTGTAGAGTGTAAGCTTTTATGGTCAGCGGGGTCCTCTCTCTTTCCTGTAGAGTGTAAGCTCTTATGATCAGTGGGGTCCTCTCTCTCCTGTAGAGTGTAAGCTCTTGTGGTCAGCGGGGTCCTCTCTCTCCTGTAGAGTGTAAGCTCTTGTGGTCAGCGGGGTCCTCTCTCTCCTGTAGAGTGTAAGCTCTTGTGGTCAGCGGGGTCCTCTCTCTCCTGTAGAGTGTAAGCTCTTATGGTCAGTGGGATCCTCACTCTCCTGTACAGTGTAAGCTCTTATGGTCAGTGGGGTCCTCTCTTTCCTGTAGAGTGTAAGCTCTTATGGTCAGCGGGGTCCTCTCTCTCCTGTAGAGTGTAGGCTCTTATGGTCAGTGGGGTCCTCTCTCTCCTGTAGAGTGTAAGATCTTATGGTCAGTGGGGTCCTCTCTCTCCTGTAGAGTGTAAGATCTTATGGTCAGTGGGGTCCTCTCTCTCCTGTAGAGTGTAAGCTCTTATGGTCAGTGGGGTCCTCTCTCTCTCCTGTAGAGTGTAAGCTCTTATGGTCAGTGGGGTCCTCTCTCTCTCCTGTAGAGTGTAAGCTCTTATGGTCAGTGGGGTCCTCTCTCTCTCCTGTAGAGTGTAAGCTCTTATGGTCAGTGGGGTCCTCTCTCTCTCCTGTAGAGTGTAAGCTCTTATGGTCAGTGGGGTCCTCTCTCTCCTATAGAGTGTAAGCTATTATGGTCAGTGGGGTCTTCTCTCTCTCCTGTAGAGTGTAAGCTCTTATGGTCAGTGTGGTCCTCTTTCTCCTGTAGAGTGTAAGCTCTTATGATCAGTGGGGTCCTCTCTCTTCTGTAGAGTGTAAGCTCTTATGGTCAGTGGGGTCCTCTTTCTCTTCTGTAGAGTGTAAACTCTTATGATCAGTGGGGTCCTCTCTCTCCTGTAGAGTGTAAGCTCTTATGGTCAGTTCGGTCCTCTCTCTCCTGTAGAGTGTAAGCTCTTATGGTCAGTGGGGTCCTCTCTCTCCTGTAGAGTGTAAGCTCTTATGGTCAGCGGGGTCGTCTCTCTCCTGTAGAGTGTAAGCTCTTATGGTCAGTGGGGTCCTCTCTCTCCTATAGAGTGTAAGCTATTATGGTCAGTTGGGTCTTCTCTCTCTCCTGTAGAGTGTAAGCTCTTATGGTCGGTGGGGTCCTCTTTCTCCTGTAGAGTGTAAGCTCTTATGATCAGTGGGGTCCTCTCTCTTCTGTAGAGTGTAAGCTCTTATGGTCAGTGGGGTCCTCTCTCTCCTGTAGAGTGTAAGCTCTTATGGTCAGTGGGGTCCTCTCTCTCCTGTAGAGTGTAAGCTCTTATGATCAGTGGGGTCCTCTCTCTTCTGTAGAATGTAAGCTCTTATGGTCAGTGGGGTCCTCTCTCTCTCCTGTAGAGTGTAAGCTTTTATGGTCAGCGGGGTCCTCTCTCTCCTGTAGAGTGTAAGCTCTTATGGTCAGTGGGGTCCTCTCTCTCCTGTAGAGTGTAAGCTCTTATGGTCAGTGGGGTCCTCTCTCTCCTGTAGAGTGTAAGCTCTTATGGTCAGTGGGGTCCTCTCTCTCCTGTAGAGTGTAAGTTCTTATGGTCAGTGGGGTCCTCTCTCTCCTGTAGAGTGTAAGCTCTTATGATCAGTGGGGTCCTCTCTCTTCTGTAGAGTGTAAGCTCTTATGGTCAGTGGGGTCCTCTCTCTCCTGTAGAGTGTAAGCTTTTATGGTCAGTGGGGTCCTCTCTCTCCTGTAGAGTGTAAGCTCTTATGGTCAGCGGGGTCCTCTCTCTCCTGTAGAGTGTAAGCTTTTATGGTCAGCGGGGTCGTCTCTCTCCTGTAGAGTGTAAGCTCTTATGGTCAGTGGGGTCCTCTCTCTCCTATAGAGTGTAAGCTATTATGGTCAGTGGGGTCTTCTCTCTCTCCTGTAGAGTGTAAGCTCTTATGGTCAGTGGGGTCCTCTTTCTCCTGTAGAGTGTAAGCTCTTATGATCAGTGGGGTCCTCTCTCTTCTGTAGAGTGTAAGCTCTTATGGTCAGTGGGGTCCTCTCTCTCCTGTAGAGTGTAAGCTCTTATGGTCAGCGGGGTCCTCTCTCTCCTGTAGAGTGTAAGCTTTTATGGTCAGCGGGGTCCTCTCTCTCCTGTAGAGTGTAAGCTCTTGTGGTCAGTGGGGTCCTCTCTCTTTCCTGTAGAGTGTAAGCTCTTATGATCAGTGGGGTCCTCTCTCTCCTGTAGAGTGTAAGCTCTTGTGGTCAGCGGGGTCCTCTCTCTCCTGTAGAGTGTAAGCTCTTGTGGTCAGCGGGGTCCTCTCTCTCCTGTAGAGTGTAAGCTCTTGTGGTCAGCGGGGTCCTCTCTCTCCTGTAGAGTGTAAGCTCTTATGGTCAGTGGGATCCTCACTCTCCTGTACAGTGTAAGCTCTTATGGTCAGTGGGGTCCTCTCTTTCCTGTAGAGTGTAAGCTCTTATGGTCAGTGGGGTCCTCTCTCTCCTGTAGAGTGTAAGCTCTTATGGTCAGCGGGGTCCTCTCTCTTATGTAGAGTGTAAGCTCTTATGGTCAGTGGGATCCTCTCTCTCCTGTAGAGTATAAGCTCTTATGGTCAGTGGGGTCCTCTCTCTTCTGTAGAGTGTAAGCTCTTATGGTCAGTGGGGTCCTCTCTCTTTCCTGTAGAGTGTAAGCTCTTATGGTCAGTGGGGTCCTCTCTCTCCTGTAGAGTGTAAGCTCTTATGGTCAGTGGGATCCTCTCTCTACTGTAGAGTGTAAGCTCTTATGGTCAGTGGGGTCCTCTCTCTCCTGTAGAGTGTAAGCTCTTATGGTCAGTGGGGTCCTCTCTCTCCTGTAGAGTATAAGTTCTTATGGTCAGTGGGGTCCTCTCTCTCCTGTAGAGTGTAAGCTCTTGTGGTCAGTGGGGTCCTCTCTCTCCTGTAGAGTGTAAGCTCTTGTGGTCAGCGGGGTCCTCTCTCTCCTCTCCCACATGTGTTTTTTTTTTTTTTTTTTAGCAATTTCAAGCATTCTAGTATTGAAATTAGCACTAATTTATTGAGTGCAAATCTTATATTTGGGAAAATTTGGTGAAGTTGGTGAATTTGAATTTCATAAGATTCACACATATCTAATGCAGAGGTATTGTCTATTCACTATGATTTTTTATTATGGGCTGAAATCACAAGAAAAACTGACTAGCGGTGATAAGCACCAGCCGACTTGATGCTAATGAAACTGTCTGTAAATATTGGAAGTCAATCAGGTTTCGCCAAAATAATTATGCAGCAGTTGAAAGGATTGAATTACAATTTCCTCAACTTAAGTGAAAAAGACGACTGTAGGACTTTATTCCCTGGGGATGGTTTGGTGACTGTGACTTACTAGTGCCCGTCTACCCACAGGCCTTTTATAATACTGAGTGTGACCGGCCAAAAAATTAGAAAGGTTTCAGGGTCCATATTTCTTGGAGACGCAGTGTCCCGGGACTGCAGTTCATGAGGCATACACGAGATCACGTGACATGGCTGGAGGCTCTTAACCCCTTAGTGACAGAGCCAATTTGGTACTTAATGACCAGGCCAATTTTTACAATTCTGACCACTGTCACTTTATGAGGTTATAACTCTGGAACGCTTTAACGGATCCCACTGATTCTGAGATTGTTTTTTCGTGACATATTGTACTTCATGTTAGTGGTAACATTTCTTCGATATTACTTGCGATTATTTATGAAAAAAATGGAAATATGGCAAAAAATTTTAAAATTTAAGCAATTTTCAAACTTTGTATTTTTATGCCCTTAAATCAGAGAGATATGTCACGAAAAATAGTTAATAAATAACATTTCCCACATATCTACTTTACATCAGCACAATTTTGGAAACAAAATTTTTTTTTTAAGGGAGTTATAAGGGTTAAAAGTTGATCAGCAATTTCTCATTTTTACAACACCATTTTTTTTTAGGGACCACATCATATTTGAAGTCATTTTGAGGGGTCTATATGATAGAAAATAATGACACCATTCTAAAAACTGCACCCCTCAAGGTTCTCAAAACCACATTCAAGAAGTTTATTAACCCATTACGTGCTTCACAGGAACTGAAACAATGTGGAAGGAAAAAATGAACATTTAACTTTTTTTTGCAAACATTTTAATTCAGAACCATTTTTTTTTATTTTCACATGTGTAAAAACAGAAATTAATCCATAAATTTTAGTCCATGAAAAGGTAGAAAAGAAGTGCACTTACCCGTATATAGTAGTCACAATTTTTATTCGGACATATTACAAAGCGTGCAGGGAGGGATGTGAAAAAAAGCGGACAACGGCCGTTTCGTGCCTCAGCACTTCAACGGGACAGAATGGTCTGTGGGCGTCATGTTGCATTTGCAGAGCCCCTGATGTACCTAAACAGTAGTAACCCCCCACAAGTGACCCCATTTTGGAAACTAGGCCCCCCAAGGAACTTATATAGATGTGTGGTGAGAACTTTGAATGCCGAAGTGCTTCACAGAAGTTTATAATGCAGAGTCGTGAAAATAAAAAATATTTTTTTTTCTACAAAAAAGATTTTGTAGCCCCCAAGTTTTTATTTTTACAACGGTAACAGGAGAAATTAGACCACAAAAGTTGTTGTCCAATTTATCCCGAGTATGCTGATGCCCCATATGTGGGGGTAACCCACTGTTTGGGCGCACGGCAGAGCTCAGAAGGGAGGGAGAACCATTTGACTTTTTGAGCGCAAAATTGGCTGTCGTGTTTGGAGACCCCCTGATGTACCTAAACAGTGGAAACCCCCCAATTCTAACTCCAACCCTAACTCCAACACACCCCTAACCTTAATCCCAACCCAATCCATAATCCTAATCACAGCCCTAACGATAATCACGACCCTTACCCCAAAACAACCCTAATGTCAACCCTCACCATAACCCTAATCAAAACCCTAAATCCAACACACCCCTAATCCTAATCTCAACCCTAACCTCAAACCTAACCCTAATCCCAATACACCCCTAATCCCAACCCTAACCTTAACCCTAATCCAAAACCTACCCCTAATCCCAAGCGTAACCCTAATGCCAACCCTAACCCTAATACCAACCCTAATCCAAACCCTAACCCTAATCCCAATTCTAACCCTAACTTTAGCCGCAACCCTAGCCCTAACTTTAGCCCCAACCCTAGCCCTAACCCTAAATTTAGCCCCAACCCTAACCCTAACTTTAGTTCCAACCCTAACCCTAGCCCTAACTTTAGCCCCAACCCTAACCCTAGCCCTAAGGCTACTTTCACACTTGCGTCATTTGGCATCCGTCTCAATCCGTCGTTTTGGACAAGAAACGGATCCTGCAAATGTGCCCGCAGGATGCGTTTTTTGCCCATAGACTTGTATTGCCGACAGATCGCGACGTGCACTGGATCAGTTGTGTTTTGGCGGACCGTCGGCACAAAAAATCGTTCAATGTTATGTTTTTTTGTACATCGCGTCCGCCATTTCCAACTGCACATGCGTGGCCGTATCTCCGCCCCCTCCTCCCCAGGACATAGATTGGGCAGCGGATGCGTTGAAAAACTGCATCCGCAGCCCACGTTGTGCACAATTTTCACAACATGCATCGGTATGTCGGGCCGACGCATTGCGTCTTCCTTTTTGGCTGGATGGGAACTCTGCGATTCTCCTTACTTTTCGGCATTCCTGGCTCATTTTTTTGTCTAAATGGGAACTCTGTGAATCTCCCTATTTCCCGCCATTGTTGACTCTTTTTTTTTGACTGGATGAGAACTCTGCAAATCTCCTTACTTAATGGCATTCCTGACTCTTATTTCTGGCTGGTCAGGAACTCTGGGAATGTCCTTACTTCTCGACATTCCTGGCCCTTTTTTATTGGGCTGGACGGGACCTCTGACTTCCCTGACTTCCCATTGTTCCTGACTCTTCTTTCTGGCTGGACAGAAACTCCTTACTTCTTGGCATTCCTGATTCTTCTTTTTGGCTGGACTGGAACTCTGCGAAGTTCCTGACTTCTCGGCATTGGACGGGAACTCTGCAAATCTCCTTATGCCTATCAAAAAAATATCTAGGAATGCCAGGAGGTCAGGAAATTTTCAGGGTTCCCAAACAGCAATCAGAGATTACGGAATAGGCCATTGGACAGGAGTCCTGGGAATTGATCTTCCCATCTCCACTTTTGACCTGATTTTACGAATAAAGATTTCACTTGTAACCATATCTATGATGACTTCTATTGCTACGATTCATCAAAACTGTAGTTCTGCACACTAGTTTCATGAAGAACGAGTTGTAGTAAGGCGTGCGTCCCTTGATTAATTTGGTGCACTTTTCACCTGCCTTGCACCACCGCAAGAAATGCTATTCCAGGCAATAAAGTTGTCAGAAATTTGCCAGCCATGTTTTCTCACGTCCTCTTCCAGCTAAGCTCTGCTCACTTTTTAAAAATTGGGATTGGCGGAAAAACCCCAACAAATCACATAATTTTTAGTATATACAAGTTGCATAAACATTTTGTAACATTTGATAAAGTTTTACAGAGTATATGTATATAGTTAAATATATCTAGGATTGTAATATTCCGGCTCTATAGGCTATCACTAGGTATAAAGAAATTAAGGCAATGAGAATCAAGTCAAATGACGTCATCAGTGGGCATTTTGGACAATCCAGTTGTGTCCTTCCTATGCTTTCCTTTAGGCTTGATATATCTGGAAATGATTGGTTGTAATGAGACTTATGTCCTCTGGGTTTCGCTAAAATGTGGCAAATTTGCTTAGTGAGACATTGGATCTTTTATCCAAATTTAAGATAAGGATCTGAAAAAAATTAATCTCTCCTACATACTGTAGGTAATTGGAAGAAGCAACTGTATTTGGTCCATTCTAAAAAATACTGTCTTGGACTGACAGTTAAAAGACAAAAGCAAATAAAAAGGAAGAAGCTTACAGATAAATTCGAGGAATGATCGATGAGGCTTTGAACACTTATGGGATCTTGAAGTACATAAAATCCGGTAGCTCCTATAGAAAGCAGATTGTTATGTACATATTTTCATGTATCATATCGCCTGATAACTGCCGGAAAAGGTGATGTCATACAATTTATTAGCCGACCATAAAAATGAATTTATAGGCTTTCAGACCTCATAGGCTTGATTTGTACCTTATGAAAAATTGAGGCTCAAAAGCTTGTAAATTCAGGTTTATGCAAGTCTAATAAAATCCATAATACTACATATTCCATCTCTCTGCTCCCAATACTGGAGACGCCTGTGGAGGCCGGAAAGCTCTTTTTTTTTGCTCATATATCAAACGTTATGTGGTTGCATAATGTTCATGTTTGCCTTCAGCTGAAGCTATGCTTGTAGGATTAAGACAGGGTATAGAAGAGATATCGGGGATGATGGATCTAAATATAAAGACAAAGGAAGTCATGAAAATTATTTTTTAGACCCATTGATCGCTCAAATCAATTTGCAGCAAATCTAATTTTGGGGAAAAATTCAGCAAATCGGAAGAATTTGAATTTCACAAGATTTGCTCATTTCTAGTATTTATGTTTTAGATCCTGATGTAATTTTGTATGAACTAAGCATTTATATTTTTGTTTAACTTTCTGATGTATTTTGGCTTGGATGTTTTACGTATCCTTACTCGGTCACCACTAATTTAGTTTTTCACCTTTTGTCCATCATATTATTACAGGTCAAAGCAAATTTAGCCTAGCTTGTGACATGGGGCCCGACTGCGAGTGTTTAACTATCTCTCCTCAATCAATCTTGGTGTCAACCTCTGGTATAGGCTGCAAATTATATATCACAACCCTACAAAGTCTACACACCTCAAATATACAACATGACGCTGCTGTTACTCAAACCCACAGGGTGATGACCGACAGTCAAAAGGTCACCTACTCTTTGACAGACAATGGATTTTTTCGAATGTACAAAGAACAACCTATTTTAAGCTTTAATATAAAAAAAACTAAATCCAAGAAAAAGCAAAATGTGCATGTATTTCTTCTGTTTCCTTCATCATCTACTTATTTTATGGAACTTCCTATCAAAAATGTAAATTCAAAAGTCCCAATTTTTAGACTTGTGTAAGTTTCTTAAAAAAGATAAAACTTATTGAAAACGCAATAAACATCATTGATATATATTACTTAGGGCCGATAGTGTGTGTATAATTGCAGCTTTCTCACAGTTATATGCAGGATTATTTTTCTTCATTTTTCAGCATAGTTATTTATATCCATTTCCTTCATACATACAGCCTCTAGAACATAAATAATTGAACAGTGAAATAGCCAAATGTTCCATCCATTACCAACTCTCCCCTCCCCCAATATTAATTAAATCCACATAGCAAGCAAAATAAATATTCCATAAAGAGCAGTTTTGGCTGGTAACATTGATCAAAGCAGCATAAAGAAGATGAAACAAGTCCGGTTCGGTGCTGAAAAATATGTTACATTTCAAAGGTGATCTCTGGCTCGGGGGCAAAACTCTGAGTTCTTCCATTGCACTGGAAGAACGACTGCAAGGAACACCCAAATAAAATGTCACATCCAGGAGAAAAGATTTAACTTTTTGGAATCTATTGTCTATTGTCAGTTTTACTAGAAAATTAGATCCGGATGATGAGGAATAGACATGCGATAAGTGTGATTTTTTTTATGACTGTGATCACATGATATGAGATTGTTAACAAGAGACAGGAGTGTTACTTGCTAACTATCCTTGGAACACAATGTAGAGCTCATGCAGGTCAGAATATCTACAATGTAAAAAAGGGGTAAGAGGAGACTTTTTCTGCCAAACAATTCTGGTTTGCAGCTTATTCCTTGATGCAAAAAAAAGAATAGTGTGTTGAAATGTCACAACGTCAGGGATAGTGGAGAGGTCCCTATTCACGTACAATAGTACCAATAGTTTTGAAATCAAAGGGTTTTGGCTCAGTTTACTCTCTTGGGTATTGGTGCCTTCATAGTCTGATTTCTGTCATAGCCATGGAAAGAACCAACTGGATGGCACAATTGTACCCACAGCATCATCTCTCTCACAAATTGAGTTAGTGAGAAGTATTGTAGCCAACATCTCCTGGCTGTATTCCATGAGCCGGAATAAAAAAGTACCATAGCTTGACCTTACTATTAAGAGGTCAATACTCCCCCACTGCCCATCATCAAGTTACTCAAATTTGTCATCAGGTACGACCCGGACACATTTGAGATGGACAGCGATGAACTGGAAATTGTAAAGACTTCAACCTACTCGGATCGATGATCACTCAAGATGCAGCGAAGACAGCGGAAGTCAATAGGAGAATAGCTGTGAGCAAATCAACAATGAAGTCGTATTTCCTGACCCCCCTTTTACCCTGTACTTGTGTCTGCCATTACTGGTATGTTTGTTTGTGTGTTCCTACATGTTTCTCACCTTAATTCCTTGATGCTAACATACTTGGCTTGATCTGTCCATTTGGGTCTGACTATTTCCTGGTTGCATTTTTGCTTCTGACTCCTAATTCTCCCCTCCTGTGTCTGTGATCAGTCTACCTACTGTCTCTCCCTCCTCTTCACACCTGGCCTATTACATGTGCACTTAACATGTTATAAATTCAGAGTCCCGTGTCTGACTGACAGTGGTCTGGCTCCATAAGTATGTCTCTTTAAGTGTGCAACAGAAATATGCTAGAAATGGACCAGAAGTGAACAGAAGGTACAACTAGGCAAATTTCTCTTTCTCTTCCCCCCACTTACTCTCACCATGCCAACATATGCCCTAACAGTTTTAGCTCCATTAATCCTCACTCTCCTGCTCCATCTGCAAACTCCAGCACCCTCTAACCAAGTTATAATCTCTCCTTCCCTCTTACCTCCTCACCTGACCTCCCTTGCTGACCTCCTTCTCAACATCACATTTCTCCTACTAAAACATAAGACAAGCCGCCCATTCTCCTTCTCCCACTTGCTCTCTCTCTGCTTCTCCTCACTGCTGGCAACATATCTTCCAATCATGGACCCACACAGCTGATACCTCCCATTATTTCCCCCTCCTATCGCTCACAACCTAATATAAACACCCAAAATCTCACCTACGTCAAACCTGTGCCCTTGATGTCCACCCACCACCCTGCTCCCTCTCACTCTGGAATGCCCACTTCATCTGCAATAAACTCCATGTGATTCACGACTTCTTTACCTCTCGCAATTTTTCCTTCCTGGACCTCATCGAAACATGGCTGACACGCTCCGACACAGCCTCCCCTGCTGTGCTATGTCGCGGCACCTCTACTTCACCCACACTCCTCGCCCTGGCAGCAAAGATGGTGGAGGAGTGGGCATTCTTCTTTCTTCCAACGGTACCTTTAACACAATCTCACCTCTACTCTCCCTTACCCTCCCCTCTTTTGAAGTCCACTCTGTCCCTGCAACCTCCAAGTAGCTGTCACATACCAACCTCCTAGCCCAACCACTGCCTTTTCTGACCAGTTCTCCACTTGACTTCTTCACTTTCACTCTGCTGACATTCCCACCATCATCATGGGTGACTTCAACATCCCTATTGACACCCACCAGTCGGCAATCTCCAAACTCCTGTTGCCCTTGAACTTACTCGGTGGTCTACCTCAGCCACCCACACAGATGGACATACATTAGACCTGGTCTTCACCCATATCTGCTCTCTATCTAATTTCACAACCTCTCCCTTCCCTCAATTTGACCACCATCTACTCACCTTCTCATCACTATTCTCCTCGACTATCACACTCTCTGACTCTATTTTACCACTGTCCTCCATATCTTCACTCCCCAACACAGACACTGCCACTAGTTTCGACAATACCACTCTTGCATCAGCTATAGACTCGGTCACCCCTCTCATGAATAGCAGAGTGCAACAAATCAATAGACAATCCTGGCACAATAACATCACTAAAAAACTTCGGCAGGTATCCAGAATTGCAGAGCGGCATTGGAAGAAAACGCATTCGCAAGATGACTTCACCACATTCAAACAAGCAACACTCACATTCAAATCAGCCCTCACTTCTGATAAACAGGCCTACTTTACATTCCTTATCAGACAACCCTAAACAGTTGTTCAACAATTTTAACCTCCTCCTCCACCCACCACTGCCCCCTCCGACTTCCCTAATCTCTGCCGAGAACTTTGCCACACACTTCAATAATAAGATAGACCAAACAAGCAAGTCTTTGTTGTCCAACCACCACAATCCCTTTGCATACCAGACCAATGCCCTAACCCCATAACGTCCCTCTCCAAAATCACTGAAGGAGGGCTTACTCATCTCCTCTCCAAATCAGACGTCCCCACTTGTGCGCTTCACCCCATACCATACCTCCTCCTCCCTAACTTCACAACCACACTTATCCCATCCCTAACCCATCTCTTCAGCCTATCACTAACTTCTGGTACCTTCCCTTCTGCTTCCAAACATGCCACAATTAAACTAGAAGAAGAGGGGACGGGAAGAAAAACATTAGACTTGAACAAAGAAGATCCAGGAAAACATACTCAGAAGGGAGGTAAGAACATTTCTAAAACAATCCACAGCGAGGAGATTGGAACAAAACAAAATCCTCTAAACTGCATGCTCGCAAACGCCAGAAGCCTAACAAACAAGATGGAAGAACTAAAAGCAGAAATATCTACAGGTAACTTTGACATAGTGGGAATAACCGAGACATGGTTAGATGAAAGCTATGACTGGGCAGTTAACTCACAGGGTTACAGTCTGTTTAGAAAGGATCGTAAAAATCGGAGAGGAGGAGGGGTTTGTCTCTATGTAAAGTCTTGTCTAAAGTCCACTTTAAGGGAGGATATTAGCGAAGGAAATGAGGATGTCGAGTCCATATGGGTCGAAATTCATGGAGGGAAAAATGGTAACAAAATTCTCATTGGGGTCTGTTACAAACCCCCAAATATAACAGAAACCATGGAAAGTCTACTTCTAAAGCAGATAGATGAAGCTGCAACCCATAATGAGGTCCTGGTTATGGGGGACTTTAACTACCCGGATATTAACTGGGAAACAGAAACCTGTGAAACCCATAAAGGCAACAGGTTTCTGCTAATAACCAAGAAAAATTATCTTTCACAATTGGTGCAGAATCCAACCAGAGGAGCAGCACTTTTAGACCTAATACTATCTAATAGACCTGACAGAATAACAAATCTGCAGGTGGTTGGGCATTTAGGAAATAGCGACCACAATATTGTGCAGTTTCACCTGTCTTTCACTAGGGGGACTTGTCAGGGAGTCACAAAAACACTGAACTTTAGGAAGGCAAAGTTTGACCAGCTTAGAGATGCCCTTAATCTGGTAGACTGGGACAATATCCTCAGAAATAAGAATACAGATAATAAATGGGAAATGTTTAAGAACATCCTAAATAGGCAGTGTAAGCGGTTTATACCTTGTGGGAATAAAAGGACTAGAAATAGGAAAAACCCAATGTGGCTAAACAAAGAAGTAAGACAGGCAATTAACAGTAAAAAGAAAGCATTTGCACTACTAAAGCAGGATGGCACCATTGAAGCTCTAAAAACTATAGGGAGAAAAATACTTTATCTAAAAAACTAATTAAAGCTGCCAAAAAGGAAACAGAGAAGCACATTGCTAAGGAGAGTAAAACTAATCCCAAACTGTTCTTCAACTATATCAATAGTAAAAGAATAAAAACTGAAAATGTAGGCCCCTTAAAAAATAGTGAGGAAAGAATGGTTGTAGATGACGAGGAAAAAGCTAACATATTAAACACCTTCTTCTCCACGGTATTCACGGTGGAAAATGAAATGCTAGGTGAAATCCCAAGAAACAATGAAAACCCTATATTAAGGGTCACCAATCTAACCCAAGAAGAGGTGCGAAACCGGCTAAATAAGATTAAAATAGATAAATCTCCGGGTCCGGATGGCATACACCCACGAGTACTAAGAGAACTAAGTAATGTAATAGATAAACCATTATTTCTTATTTTTAGGGACTCTATAGCGACAGGGTCTGTTCCGCAGGATTGGCGCATAGCAAATGTGGTGCCAATATTCAAAAAGGGCTCTAAAAGTGAACCTGGAAATTATAGGCCAGTAAGTCTAACCTCTATTGTTGGTAAAATATTTGAAGGGTTTCTGAGGGATGTTATTCTGGACTGTTTAACTCCATATCAGCATGGGTTTATGAGAAATCGCTCCTGTCAAACCAATCTAATCAGTTTTTATGAAGAGGTAAGCTATAGGCTGGACCACGGTGAGTCATTGGACGTGGTATATCTCGATTTTTCCAAAGCGTTTGATACCGTGCCGCACAAGAGGTTGGTACACAAAATGAGAATGCTTGGTCTGGGGGAAAATGTGTGTAAATGGGTTAGTAACTGGCTTAGTGATAGAAAGCAGAGGGTCGTTATAAATGGTATAATCTCTAACTGGGTCGCTGTGACCAGTGGGGTACCGCAGGGGTCAGTATTGGGACCTGTTCTCTTCAACATATTCATTAATGATCTGGTAGAAGGTTTACACAGTAAAATATCGATATTTGCAGATGATACAAAACTATGTAAAGCAGTTAATACAAGAGAAGATAGTATTCTGCTACAGATGGATCTGGATAAGTTGGAAACTTGGGCTGAAAGGTGGCAGATGAGGTTTAACAATGATAAATGTAAGGTTATACACATGGGAAGAAGGAATCAATGTCACCATTACACACTGAATGGGAAACCACTGGGTAAATCTGACAGGGAGAAGGACTTGGGGATCCTAGTTAATGATAAACTTACCTGGAGCAGCCAGTGCCAGGCAGCAGCTGCCAAGGCAAACAGGATCATGGGGTGCATTAAAAGAGGTCTGGATACACATGATGAGAGCATTATACTGCCTCTGTACAAATCCTTAGTTAGACCGCACATGGAGTACTGTGTCCAGTTTTGGGCACCGGTACTCAGGAAGGATATAATGGAACTAGAGAGAGTACAAAGGAGGGCAACAAAATTAATAAAGGGGATGGGAGAACTACAATACCCAGATAGAATAGCGAAATTAGGATTATTTAGTCTAGAAAAAAGACGACTGAGGGGCGATCTAATAACCATGTATAAGTATATAAGGGGACAATACAAATATCTCGCTGAGGATCTATTTATACCAAGGAAGGTGACGGGCACAAGGGGGCATTCTTTGCGTCTGGAGGAGAGAAGGTTTTTCCACCAACATAGAAGAGGATTCTTTACTGTTAGGGCAGTGAGAATCTGGAATTGCTTGCCTGAGGAGGTGGTGATGGCGAACTCAGTCGAGGGGTTCAAGAGAGGCCTGGATGTCTTCCTGGAGCAGAACAATATTGTATCATACAATTAGGTTCTGTAGAAGGACGTAGATCTGGGGATTTATTATGATGGAATATAGGCTGAACTGGATGGACAAATGTCTTTTTTCGGCCTTACTAACTATGTTACTATGTTACAATCACGCCTATCCTCAAAAAGCCATCCCTTGACCCAAGTGCTATGTCCAGCTATCGACCCATATCGTTGCTCCCATTTGCTTCCAAACTCCTTGAGCAGCACATCCAAGTTGAAATTTCCTCTCACTTTGCATCTTACTCGCTCTTCGACAACCTACAATCTGGCTTCCATCCCCACGATTCCACTGAGACTACCCTGACCTAACTTACTAGCGACTTACAGCCAAAGCTAACAGACAATTTTCTACAGTCCTTCTTTTTGACTTGTCTTCTGCCTTCGAAACAGTTTACCACTGCCACCTACTACAGATCCTCTCTTCCTTTGGCGTCAAAGACCTTGACCTATCCTGAATCTCCTCATACCTTACCAACCGCACATTTAGCATTATCTACTTCCACACTACCTCCTCATCCCGCCCTTTCTCTGTTGTGCCCTTCAAGGCTCTGTCATAGGACCCCTTTTCTTCTCTATCTATACCCTTGGCCTGGGACAACTCATAAAGTCCTATGGCTTCCAGTACCATTTATATGCTGATGACACTCATATCTACCTCTTTGGCCCAGATGTCACCTCTATGCTGTCCAGAATCCCAGAGTGTCTATCAGCCATATCCTACTTCTTCTCCTCTCACTTCCTCCAACTCAATGTGGACAAATCTGAGCTAATTATCTTTCCTCCATCTCGCATATCTTTCCTACCTGATCTATCTATCACAATAAATGACATCACACTTTCCCCTGTACCGAAAATCCAATGACTCTTAGTAACACTTGAATCTGCCTTGTTCTTCAAAACGCACATTCAAGCTCTCGCCACCTCCTGTTGCCTCCAAATCAAAAATATTTCCAGAATCCGTCCTTTCCACAACCCTCATTCTACCAAAATGCTTATGCATGCCCTAATCATCTCCCGCCTCGGCTACTGCAACACCCTCCTCTGTGGCCTACCTTGTAACACTCTCGTACCTCTCCAGTCCATCCTTATCTCTGCTGCTCGACTAATTAATCTCTCCTCCCTACACTCCTTCTTCCCACCTTTGCAAATCCCTTCACTGGCTCCTAATTTCCCAGCGTATTCAGTTTCAACGACTAACACTGACCTACAAAGCCATCCATAACCTTTCTCCTATGTATATTTCCGAACTAATCTCCCAATATCTTCCCTCACGTAATCTTCTCTCCTGCACACTTATTCGTTCCTGACCCAATCGCCTCCAAGACTTCTCCCGAACATCCCCATCCTCTGGAATTCCGTGCCCCAACATGTAAGATTATCCACCACATTTGGATCTTTCAGACAGAACCTGAAAACTCATCTCTTCAAAAAAGCTTACAGCCTGCAATGATCACGCTGCCACCTTAACACAACCTGAGCTACTGCAATCCCCAACCTACTGTCTCCTTCCCCATAATCATGTAAAATGTAAGCGGGCAAGGGCAGGGTCCTCTTCCCTCTGTACCAGACTGTCATTGTTAGCTTTGCTTACTGTAAGTGATATTTGCATTTTGATGTAACCCCTTCTCATGTACAGCACCATGGAATCAATTTTGCTATATATATATATATATATATATATATATATATATACTTACATACTTAGGCAGTTAACTGGTTCATGCAGCTTTACATGAACACCCGAGCCTTACACTATGGCCGGTCCGAATAACTATAGCATTTGTTATCATCCACCTCTCGTGTCTCCCCTTTTCCCCATAGTTTGTAGCTTGCGAGCAGCAGGGCCCTCATTCCTCCTGGTATCTGTTTTGAACTGTATTCCTGTTATGCTGTAATGTCTATTGTCTGTGCAAGTCCCCTCTATAATTTGTAAAGCGCTGCGGAATATGTTGGCGCTATATAAATAAAAATTATTATTATTATTATATAAATAAATAATTATAATAATAATACTAATAAAGTCTCTGGACATGATCTTCAAATCATGGAACATTTCAATGACGATGAAGCCATGGCTCATACATAGTCTTGTCTTTTCTGTAGTAATATATGGATGGAAAACCTGGGTGATAATGAAACAAGACAGAAGAAGACTCAAGTCTTTGGTGCTGGAGAAGGATGTCAATACCATGAATAGCAAGAAGAACAAACAAATCAATTTTGAAAAAAATCAAGCCAGACGTGCCTCTCGAAGCAAGGACCACCAATCTATGACTTGTCTACTTGCCTATATGTGGGGATGACATCATGAGAACTATGCCGACATGTCCGGGAACACATCCTAGACATTGAGGCTATTAGAGAAGAGGAAGACTTCTTCAAATTGAAACCCATCCCGCGCCACTTTAAAATAACCCATGGGTGTGATTCAACTAAATTTCTAGTCAAAGGTATTGACAGGGTTTTTGTTGGGTCACATGGTGGCAGTTGGAAGTGCCTTTTAGCTCAAAAAGAGTCCAAGTGGATTTATATACTAAACATGATCACCCCCTTTGGTCTTAATGACCATAACAGCTTTGTCCCTTTCTTGCCTACCTAATTGAAATATAGGATGTGCGGGTACACATATGTGTGCATATACATTTATGTGCACGCATGCGCGTATGCATGTATGTACACTGTATGCAGAATTATTAAGCAAGTTGTATTTTGCTCCCATGATACTTTTTATACATGTTGTCCTACTCCAAGCTGTTCAGGCTTGAGAGCCAAATACCAATTAAGTAAATCAGGTGATGTGCATCTCTGTAATGAGGAGGGGTGTTGTCTAATGACATCAAAACCCTATATAAGGTGTGCTTAATTATTAGGCCACTTCTTTTCCTTTGGCAAAATGGGTCAGAAGAGAGATGTGACGGGCTCTGAAAACTCCAAAATTGTGAGATGTCTTGCAGAGGGATGCAGCAGTCTTGAATTTGCCAAACTTTTGAAGCGTGATCACCGAACAATCAAGCGTTTCATGGCAAATAGCCATCAGGGTCGCAAGAAGCGTGTTGTGCAAAAACGGCACAAAATAACTGCCCATGAATTGAGGAAAATCAAGCGTGAAGCTGCCAAGATGCCATTTGCCATCAGTTTTGCCATATTTCAGAGCTGCAACGTTACTGGAGCGACAAAAAGCACAAGGTGTGCGATACTCAGGGACATGGCCAAGGTAAGGAAGGCTGAAAAACGACCACCTCTGAATAAGAAACATAAGATAAAACATCAAGACTGGGCCAAGAAATATCTTTAGACTGACATTTCAAAGGTTTTATGGACTGATGAAATGAGAGTGACTCTTGATGGGCCAGATGGATGGGCCAGAGGCTGGATCAGTAAGGGGCAGAGAGCTCCACTCCGACTCAGAAGCCAGCAAGGTGAAAGATGAACTTGTGGGACCTTTTCGGGTTGAGGATGAAGTGAAGCTCAACCCCCAGACCTTCTGCCGGTTTTTGGAAGACAACTTCTTCAAGCAGTGGTCCAGGAAGAAGTCTGTATCGTTCAAGAAAATCATGATTTTCATGCAGGACAATGCTCCATCACATGCCTCCAACTACTCCACAGCGCGGCTGGCCAGTAAAGGTCTCAAAGAAGAAAAAATAATGACATGGCCCCTTGTTCACCTGATCTGAACCCCATAGAGAATCTGTGGTCCCTCATAAAATGTGAGATCTACAGGGAGGGAAAACAGTCCACCTCTCGGAACAGTGTCTGGGAGGCTGTGGTGGCCGCTGCTCGCAATGTTCATCGTAAACAGATCAAGGAACTGACAGAATCTATGGATGGACGGATGTTGAGTGTCATCATAAAGAAAGGGGGCTATATTGGTTACTAATTTGGGGGGGGTTGTTTTTGCATGTCAGAAATGTTTATTTCTAAATTTTGTGCAGTTATATTGGTTTACCTGGTGAAAATAAACAAGTGAGATGGGAATATATTTGGTTTTTATTAAGTTGCCTAATAATTCTGCACAGTAATAGTTACCTGCACAAACAGATATCCTCCTAAGATAGCCAAATCTATATATATATATATATATATAAACTCAAAAAAAGGAAAAGCAGCACAAAATAATTGAAAAAAAGTGGACTTTAATGCCTGAACGGCGTGGCAACGTTTCGGATGTGTTATCCTTTGTCAAGTAAGGTAGTAATTTGATGCTGTTCCAATTTTTTCACTTTATATATATATATGTGTGTGTGTAAATTACATATGTATAAACTTACATGTCAATTATAAACCTTTTGGTTCACGCCATTTACACCATGATTACCCGACATCTTTCACTTGTTTATATTGAGATTTATACTTGATATCACACAAACGAGTTTCTTCACTTTCTATTATCTCTTTAAGTATTTTATTATTTCTTCTTATCTCTTACACTTTCTTTGGTTCATTGGTTTTTTACTTGTTGATTAAAATGTATTTATCACACTTTTTCTGGTGTCGTGGTTTTTACTTTAGCAATCTATTTTATATGTAGATGCACTCTCCATACGTTTCTTTTGTATGTACAAGTATAGATATGTGTGTGTGTGCACATATTTATGTGTATGAGAATCTTTATTAACGCTTATATATTTTTTACTTTTCTCACTTTTATTGTTTGGCTTTGTGTTTTGTCTTTTTAACTCTGTTCGTGTACATGCATGTGGATTATTATTATCTTATAGATGTTTGATTATAACATACATGCACATGCTCCCTGTCCTTTCTTTTCTTCACTCCACTATACTGTACTGATAATATCTGATATATGTCTGTATTTCACCATTCTTCTTGTATATTTTATATACTCCTTATTACCTTACTATTCTTCTTTTTTAATCTTTGCCATTTTTCTCTTAATAATTCATTGACTTGTTATGGTTCTATTATTCCTTTAAGTTCTCATCTAATTTATTATTGCTTCCCATAGGAATTACTTCTTGTTACCGGGATGTTTTTGTTTATATTTGCGGTGTACTGATCTATGGGAAAACATTTTCTTATATATTTCTTAGTGGCGGGCTTCTCTTATGGAAAATGATATGGTGTTACTATTATTTTCTTGTGTATTTTACCTGTTTTTTTCGGATGTTTGCGGTTGGACATGTGATTACATCACGTGGTCACTAACTCGTGACGTTGGTGTATGCGCCGTTGTTGAGCATCACTGAGGTCATGCTTCTATGCCGGACCAGGAAGTTACATCTCGCGGACGGACATGTGACTACGTCACGTGACGGACGCGTCTTTTGTGTACCAAGAAGCGACACTTTGCTGCCGGATATGTGATTGCGTCACATGATAGTCTTTCTGTGACATCGTATCACATGATCTGGTCACATGTTAGTTCTCCTCTGCATAATCAAGTATCTTACGATGGACCACACACACCGGTAAATAATTCGGAGAGGCAGTCCGCCTCTCTGTCATTCGCCAATAGATGTTTAAATAGTAACTTCCCCAGCTGCCCATCACCCTGGGATGAAGCTTTCCATAGCGAAACGCGCGTCGGGTTTGGTGGGTCCCTAATCCCTTGCACTTCTGATAATGTTATTTTCATTTTTACTGTTTGTTCAATGATGTCTTGATATTCTGGCTATTTTATATGCATGCTCTTTTTCGATCTCATACTTGGACATTTAATGTGACTAAAAGAGTCTAGCAGGATGTTTTCTATATTGAAATGTATTAAACCTTGTTGCTGCTCATATCTGGTATTATACAGATCCACAATAGATTTATGAGTGTCACAATAGTCTCTGTATGTTATGATCCTATCATAATGTGCATTATCTGCAATTCCTCTTGTATTATTATCAGAGTTCTGAACAATAATGATTGAAGTATAATAGACTCTAGCAGTGCATCACACGCTTTTCATTTCCAGGTATACCCACCTTCGATTCTCTGTATTTGAATTCCCCATTCTCTTTACATATTTACTTTCCTTTACAATTTTTAATGTTTTGTAATAAAAGATTTGTTTTAGCCTTTTCTAAAAAAAAAAAAGCCTTGTGTTTCAGCGTTTCCTCTATGTATGCTTTTTCTGACTTAACCATTTACGATTGAGGATATCGCTGTTGCAATACCACGAATGGCAAGAACAACAAACGAATCAATTTTGAAACAATCAAGACGTCACTAGAAGCGAGGATCACCGAGCTACGACTTGCCTGCTTTGGACGCATCATGGGAATAGAGCGATCACCGAAGAAGGACATCATGGTCGGGAGAACAGAAGGAACAAGGCGAAGAGGAAGACCAGCAACGTGATGGCTTGATATTATCAACATAACGGTGGAGAAGACCCTGGTCGATCTATTTAGGCTTGTACAAGATCGATCGTCCTACAGACTGTTCATTCATCAAGTCACCATGGCTTGAGATTGAGCCAAAGGCTATTTAAAAAACCTTCAAAGCACAAAACTTTGCCAAACCTGTGACTGCAATCAGTCGGTGAATCACCTGCAAAGGCTTCCTAAACGTTTATAAAGGTCCCTTAGTCTGTTTCAGTAGGCTCCACAATCATGGGGCAGACTGCTGACCTGACAGATGTCCAGAAGGCAGTCATTGACACACGACACACTCCACAAGGAGGGGAAGCCACAAAAGGTCATTGCTAAAGAAGCCGGCTGCTCACACAGTGCTGTATCCAACTATATTAATGGAAAGTGGAGTGGAAGGAAAAAGTGTGGTAGAAAAAGGTGCACAAGCAACCGGGATAACCGCAGCCTGGAAAGGATTGTCAAGATAAGGCCATTCAAAAATGTGGGGAAGATTCACAAGGAGTGGACGCTGCTGGAGTCATTGCTTCATGAGCCACCACACACAGACGTGTCCAGGACATGGGCGACAAGTGTCACATTCCATGTGTCAGACCACTCATGAGCAATAGACAACGCCAGAAGCGTCTTACCTGGGCCAAGGAGAAAAAGAACCGGACTGTTGTCAGTGGTCCAAGGTGTTTTCAGATGAAAGTAAATGTTGCATTTCATTTGGAAACCAAGGTCCCAGAGTCTGGAGGAAGAGTGGAGAGGACACAATCCAAGCTGCTGGAGGTCTGGTGTGAAGTTTCCACAATCAGTGATGGTTGGGAAAGTCATGTCATCTGCTGGTGTAGGTCCACTGTGTTTTATCAAGACCAAAGTTTCCTTCCCTGTTGGACCACAGCCTGTACTGTATCTGTCCAACTGCTGATAATGCTCTTGCCTTTCTTTTTCTTTAGCTGCCTGTGCAGGTGTCGTCACTACCTCGTTTGGTTTGCCCTATCACATCTTGGAGTGGCTGTGTACACTCTCTTGGCACAAGCAATCCTTGCCGGCTATATTCCAAGTCAAATGGGTGTTTGGAGTCCTAGTTCCCGGGTTAAGGATTATCTTGCTTCAGTTTTCTCTATTGCTTCCCCTTCCCAGCACTCGTCCCATTTTTTTACATTTAGGGTCCGGGGTTTTCCACGTATATCAAAGGGTTTTTTTTGGTTCCTTCTTTTTCTTTAGTATTTCATGTATACTGTGTGAACACATCCTTAATCCTGTGCCTCACCCTCTGTCTATGTGCGCTATGTTCTGTTGTTGTTTTGGGTTACACTCTGCGTATAGTTTAGGGTGCAGTTAAAGGGTCAGCCGATGTTGAGTAGGGGTTCTATTGTGTAATTTTAGGGTATCAACCTCCACAGTCAGCCAGAGACAAATCAGAGTCAAGCTAGGATTTGCCTAGTCTATATAGGAACCAGCTGTGTGCAGTTTGACCATCTTCCCTGGTTTGCTCATCCTCATGCGAGTGTCATAACAGCATGTTACTATCTCCACAGCCCCATAGCACCTTGTTAAGCCCTACCCTTGATGCCAGGGTCTACCATCTCAGCTTGCTTTTTCTTGCCTACAACTCCAGCTTCTCTACAATTCAGTATATTGTCCCCTGCTGCAGGTTTTCACCATCTTGATGACCACAGCTCACGTCAATGCTGTCTTCTCTTCAGCTTTAGCTTACCCTCATCAATAAGCAGTCTCTTTTCTGCAGGCTGTGTCTCCTCTATAGGCAATCTCAGGAACATCTTGTGGGCAAAAGGGGTAGAACCAGGTATAATAAATAACAATCTACATAATTCATTATTATAAATATTGTAAAAAGTATCAACTTATAGATCTCTATTATATATAGACAGAAAGGCACAAAAGGTTTAATACAATTATGTAAATATAATGTGCAAGAGGTGCTGTATAGAGTAGCAAACCAATTTTGTAAGAAGACGGCGCATGTATTGAGAATCAAACAGTCTACCTGAGTACTGATTACAGCAAACAGGACATAATCTGCAAGTGCAGAGAAATTATAACCTCACTATGAGGTGCAACGTGTACATGTGCAAAAGAGTTATATAAATATAAGACCTGTGCCGGAGTATAACTTACTTAATGAGGTCAACCTGGGCCCCTGCCTGCCGCCCCTACGCGCGTTTCGCCGTTCTTCTTCAGGACAGGAGGCGTGGCCTAAGGTTGTGCTCATATCCGTATATGAATAGTTCACTAGCCAATATAGAGGATCCATTCATTAGTGACGTCAGCCAATAGTCGGCTCATGCGTGGATATTCCTATACCACGTGGGGTCACTTCCTCCTGCGCTCCCGGAACACAAGCGATCCACCGGGGGAGCGCATGCGCATCAAGCGAGTGCATCGGGAAGGCCCAGGCCTGAAAATCCCCGAGCATGCGCACTGACTGAAAACCGAGAGGTATGTGGAGACAATGAAATGCATAAGCAATTGTATATTGCGCACGCAAAAAAACGATGCCAATGTGATACATACGGTGGGCGGATAACATTGGGTGCTCAAAATGTTTACAGCAATAAAATCGAATGTGCCAGGGACTGGAATATTAAAATGAGAAAATGGCCACAAATTGGACCATGATGAACCATTATACACAGCACCAATCAGCACCATAGGACCAACAGTGAGATATCATACAGCATCTAATATTAAAATATTGTGTTATAAATTTACATTTTATATAAGGTGTATATATATTAATTACGAAAACAAAATCAATCCTAATAAAGTGCAATAATGAAATATAAATCATACATAATCAATATTACAATAAATAACGAGTGATAAATAGATAGGATTATGCATGTGTGCCACATGTACTGTATATGTAAACACATGTACATGCACATATAATTACTCAAATCATGCAATTCATCAGAAAAACCAGATTATAATAAGATAGACAAAAACAATTACTATCCATATTAAATCTTAAGTCATCCATAATCGATAATGCAGTGAATAATAAATAGTCAATAGAAGAATATACTATGTACAGTGCATACAACAACTATCTACACAGCCCCATGACTGTCTCATTTAGAGATGAGCTGATCAATTAGCGGAGGATGGCGTTCGAGTAGAATTTCCTGAAATTTGTGGTTTCACGCAAATTAAATGTTAAGAATTGATTTTCAGTTTGCAAAAGAAAAACTTGCCTGCCACCAACTCGCACATTACGGAAGCATCAAAGAGCGGGCATATAGCATTATTGGCCGGCCTTCCCATAATGCCATGCAGCTATGATATCTAGTGGATTATCATACGTTGTACAATGGTGGCCAGTAGCAGTGGAACAGAGATTATATGGCAGAGTTTTTGTTTCCACCTCCAGAGACACTGGCTAAATCTATCTCTCCTGTAGAGGGTAAGTTCTTATGGTCAGTGGGGTCCTCTCTCTCCTGTAGAGTGTAAGCTCTTATGGTCAGTGGGGTCTTCTCTCTCCTGTAGAGTGTAAACTCTTATGGTCAGTGGGGTCCTCTCTCTCCTGTAGAGTGTAAGCTCTTATGGTCAGTGGGGTCCTCTATCTCTCCTGTAGAGTGTAAGCTCTTATGGTCAGTGGGGTCCTCTCTCCTGTAGAGTGTAAGCTCTTATGGTCAGTGGGGTCCTCTCTCTCCTGTAGAGTGTAAGCTCTTATGGTCAGTGGGGTCCTCTCTCTCCTGTAGAGTGTAAACTCTTATGGTCAGTGGGGTCCTCTCTCTCCTGTAGAGTGTAAGCTCTTATGGTCAGTGGGGTCTTCTCTCTCCTGTAGAGTGTAATCTCTTATGATCAGTGCGGTCCTCTCTCTACTGTAGAGTGTCAGCTCTTATGGTCAGTGGGGTCCTCTCTCTCCTGTAGAGTGTAAGCTCTTATGGTCAGTGGGGTCCTCTCTCTCCTGTAGAGTGTTAGCTCTTATGGTCAGCATGGTCCTCTCTCTCCTGTAGAGTGTAAGCTCTTATAGTCAGTGGGGTCCTCTCTCTCCTGTAGAATGTTAGCTCTTATGGTCAGCGGGGTCTTCTCTCTCCTGTAGATTGTAAATTCTTATGGTCAGTGGGGTCTTCTCTCTCCTGTAGAATGTTAGCTCTTATGGTCAGTGGGGTCCTCTCTCTCCTGTAGAGTGTAAGCTCTTATGGTCAGTGGGGTCCTCTCTCTCCTGTAGAGTGTAAGCTCTTATGGTCAGTGGGGTCTTCTCTCTCCTGTAGAGTGTAAGCTCTTATGGTCAGCGGGGTCCTCTTTCTCCTGTAGAGTGTAAGCTCATATGTCAGCGGGGTCCTCTCTCTCCTGTAGAGTGTAAGCTCTTATGGTCAGTGGGGTCCTCTCCTGTAGAGTGTAAGCTCTTATGGTCAGTGGGGTCCTCTCCTGTAGAGTGTAAGCTCTTATGGTCAGTGGGGTCTTCTCTCTCCTGTAGAGTGTAAGCTCTTATGGTCAATGGGGTCCTCTCTCTCCTGTAGAGTGTAAGCTCTTATGGTCAGTGGGGTCCTCTCTCTCTCCTGTAGAGTTTAAGCTCTTATGGTCAGCGAGGTCCTCTCTCTCCTGTAGAGTGTAAGCTCTTATGGTCAGCGAGGTCCTCTCTCTCCTGTAGAGTGTAACCTCTTATGGTCAGCGAGGTCCTCTCTCTCCTGTAGAGTGTAAGCTCTTATGGTCAGTGGGGTCCTCTCTCTCCTGTAGAGTGTAAGCTCTTATGGTCAGTGGGGTCCTCTCTCTCCTGTAGAGTGTAAGCTCTTATGGTCAGCGGGGTCCTCTCTCTCCTGTAGAGTGTAAGCTCTTATGGTCAGTGGGGTCCTCTCTCTCCTGTAGAGTGTAAGCTCTTATGGTCAGTGGGGTCCTCTCTCTCTCTCCTGTAGAGTGTAAGCTCTTATGGTCAGTGGGGTCTTCTCTCTCCTGTAGAGTGTAAGCTCTTATGGTCAGTGGGGTCCTCTCTCTCCTGTAGAGTGTAAGCTCTTATGGTCAGTGGGGTCCTCTCTCTCTCTCCTGTAGAGTGTAAGCTCTTATGGTCAGTGGGGTCTTCTCTCTCCTGTAGAGAGTAAGCTCTTATGGTCAGTGGGGTCCTCTCCTGTAGAGTGTAAGCTCTTATGGTCAATGGGGTCCTCTCTCTCCTGTAGAGTGTAAGCTCTTTTGGTCAGTGGGGTCCTCTCTCTCCTGTAGAGTGTAAGCTCTTATGGTCAGTGGGGTCCTCTCTCTCCTGTAGAGTGTAAGCTCTTATGGTCAGTGGGGTCGTCTCTCTCTCCTGTAGAGTGTAAGCTCTTATAGTCAGTGGGGTCCTCTCTCTCCTGTAGAGTGTAAGCTCTTATGGTCAGTGGGGTCCTCTCTCTCTCTCCTGTAGAGTGTAAGCTCTTATGGTCAGTGGGGTCCTCTCTCTCCTGTAGAGTGTAAGCTCTTATGGTCAGTGGGGTCTTCTCTCTCCTGTAGAGTGTAAGCTCTTATGGTCAGTGGGGTCCTCTCTCTCCTGTAGAGTGTAAGCTCTTATGGTCAGTGGGGTCCTCTCTCTCTCCTGTAGAGTGTAAGCTCTTATGGTCAGTGGGGTCCTCTCTCTCCTGTAGAGTGTAAGCTCTTATGGTCAGTGGGGTCCTCTCTCCCCTGTAGAGTGTAAGCTCTTATGGTCAGTGGGGTCCTCTCTCTCCTGTATAGTGTAAGCTCTTATGGTCAGTGGGGTCCTCTCTCTCCTGTAGAGTGTAAGCTCTTATGGTCAGTGGGGTCCTCTCTCTCCTGTAGAGTGTAAGCTCTTATGGTCAGTGGGGTCCTCTCTCTCCTGTAGAGTGTAAGCTCTTATGGTCAGTGGGGTCCTCTCTCTCTCTCCTGTAGAGTGTAAGCTCTTATGGTCAGTGGGGTCCTGTCTCCTGTAGAGTGTAAGCTCTTATGGTCAGCGGGGTCCTCTCTCTCCTGTAGAGTGTAAGCTCTTATGGTCAGTGGGGTCTTCTCTCTCTTCTGTAGAGTGTAAGCGCTTATGGTCAGTGGGGTCTTCTCTCTCTTCTGTAGAGTGTAAGCTCTTATGGTCATTGGGGTCCTCTCTACCTCCTGTAGACTGTAAGCTCTTATGTCAGCGGGGTCCTCTCCTGTAGAGTTTACGTGTAACACACAGGTTCTTGGAGGCAGTGACACAAGCGGGCAAAGCAGGAGTTAACTATAGTTTATTTGTACTTCGGGCGTGTACTCCTCGCAGAGAGATAACAGGAAGAAAGGAATGCAAAATAGAACAATATGACCGTTACTTAACTATACAGTCTTTTGTTAACAGATTCTCTTATCGTGGCTCCGCTGTCCGTCACTCTCTCTGGGGTCCGGAGGGTGATGGGAGGCTGGACCATGTCGGTGAAGGGTCTTTAGGCGTTCCCGCACAATACACGGTCTTGCATCTGGTGGCAGTGGGCAGTCACCAGTGTTGCCCGCTGAGCCCTTCAACCACTTAACTGCGGAGCAGAAGGATAGAGCTCTTCCCAAGAATCCACTCAGCATGTATCTCCCTGAGCAACTGCCATCACCTGAATGGTTGCTCTGCAATGCTCCGCCCTGCATGTGCAGCAATGCTCTGCCTGGCGTGCGCTCCTCTGTGTGGCAGCCGGCGCCTGGCCATCAGTGATGCGATGCTCTGTCTCATGCATGTTCCTCTGCGTACCCACCGATATGGCCCTGTCCCTGCACGCTGCGGCCTACCCCTCTCCTTGCTGCAGCCGCGGTCCTCTCCTGCTCAGCGCTCTGGTGGGAAGCCCCCTTAAGTTCCTGCGAAACACTTTTACTTCACTTTACCTAGCCACACCCCCTTCACCCTGGTTACTGGCTCTTCAATCTCGTTCCCTCGAGGAACAGGAGGTTCGACCCCAGCAGTTCTGGACCAGGCGCTTCAGCAGCCCTGGCAGCCCGGTCCTTCCTTCTACATAAGTTCTTATGGTCAGTGGGGTCCTCTCTCTCCTGTAGAGTGTAAGCTCTTATGGTCAGTGGGGTCCTCTCTCTCCTGTAGAGTGTAAGATCTTATGGTCAGCGGGGTGCTATCTCTCTCCTGTAGAGTGTAAGCTCTTATGGTCAGTGGGGTCCTCTCTCCTGTAGAGTGTAAGCTCTTATGGTCAGTGGGGTCCTCTCTCTCCTGTAAAGTGTAAGCTCTTATGGTCAGTGGGGTCCTCTCTCTCCTGTAGAGTGTAAGCTCTTATGGTCAGTGGGGTCCTCTCTCTCCTGTAGAGTGTAAGCTCTTATGGTCAGTGGGATCCTCTCTCTCCTGTAAAGTGTAAGCTCTTATGGTCAGTGGAGTCCTCTCTCTCCTGTAGAGTGTAAGCTCATATGGTCAGTGGGGTCCTCTCTCTCCTGAAGAGTGTAAGCTCTTATGGTCAGTGGGGTCCTCTCTCTCCTGTAAAGTGTAAGCTCATATGGTCAGCGGGGTCCTCTCTCTCTCCTGAAGAGTGTAAGCTCTCATGGTCAGTGGGGTCCTCTCTCTCCTGTAGAGTGTAAGATCTTATGGTCAGTGGGGTCCTCTCTCTCCTGTAGAGTGTAAGCTCTTATGGTCAGCGGGGTCCTCTCTCTCTCCTGAAGAGTGTAAGCTCTTATGGTCAGTGGGGTCCTCTCTCTCCTGTAGTGTAAGCTCTTATGGTCAGCGGGGTCCTCTCTCTCCTGTAGAGTGTAAGCTCTTATGGTCAGTGGGGTCCTCTCTCTCCTGTAGAGTGTAAGCTCTTATGGTCAGCCTGGTTCTCTCTCTCCTGTAGAGTGTAAGCTCTTATGATCAGTGGGGTCCTCTCTCTCTCTCCTGTAGAGTGTAAGCTCTTATGGTCAGTGAGGTCCTCTCTCTCTCCTGTAGAGTGTAAGCTCTTATGGTCAGTGGGGTCCTCTCCTGTAGTGTAAGCTCTTATGGTCAGCGGGGTCCTCTCTCTCCTGTAGAGTGTAAGCTATTATGATCAGTGGGGTTCTCTCTCTCTCCTGTAGAGTGTAAGCTCTTATGGTCAGCGGGGTCCTCTCTCTCTCCTGTAGAGTGTAAGATCTTATGGTCAGTGGGGTCCTCTCTCTCCTGTAGAGTGTAAGCTCTTATGGTCAGCGGGGTCCTCTCTCTCTCCTGTAGAGTGTAAGATCTTATGATCAGTGGGGTCCTCTCTCTCCTGTAGAGTGTAAGCTCTTATGGTCAGTGGGGTCCTCTCTCTCCTGTAGAGTGTAAGCTCTTATGGTCAGTGGGGTCCTCTCTCTCCTGTAGAGTATAAGCTCTTATGGTCAGTGGGGTCCTCTCTCTCCTGTAGAGTGTAAGCTCTTATGGTCAGTGGGGTCCTCTCTCTCCTGTAGAGTATAAGTTCTTATGGTCAGTGGGGTCCTCTCTCTCCTGTAGAGTGTAAGCTCTTATGGACAGTGGGGTCCTCTCTCTCCTGTAGAGTGTAAGCTCTTATGGTCAGTGGGGTCCTCTCTCTCCTGTAGAGTGTAAGCTCTTATGGTCAGTGGGGTTCTCTCTCTCCTGTAGAGTGTAAGCTCTTATGGTCAGTGGGGTCCTCTCTCTCCTATAGAGTGTAAGCTCTTATGGTCAGTGGGGTCCTCTCCTGTAGAGTGTAAGCTCTTATGGTCAGTGGTGTCCTCTCTCTCTCTCCTGTAGAGTGTAAGCTCTTATGGTCAGTGGGGTCTTCTCTCTCCTGTAGAGTGTAAGCTCTTATGGTCAGTGGGGTCCTCTCTCTCCTGTAGAGTGTAAGCTCTTATGGTCAGTGGGGTCCTCTCTCTCTCTCCTGTAGAGTGTAAGCTCTTATGGTCAGTGGGGTCTTCTCTCTCCTGTAGAGTGTAAGCTCTTATGGTCAGTGGGGTCCTCTCTCTCCTGTAGAGTGTAAGCTCTTATGGTCAGTGGGGTCCTCTCTCTCCTGTAGAGTGTAAGCTCTTTTGGTCAGTGGGGTCCTCTCTCTCCTGTAGAGTGTAAGCTCTTATGGTCAGTCGGGTCCTCTCTCTCCTGTAGAGTGTAAGCTCTTATGGTCAGTGGGGTCATCTCCTGGAGAGTGTAAGCTCTTATGGTCAGTGGGGTCCTCTCTCTCTCTCCTGTAGAGTGTAAGCTCTTATGGTCAGTGGGGTCCTCTCTCTCCTGTAGAGTGTAAGCTCTTATGGTCAGCGGGGTCCTCTCTCTCCTGTAGAGTGTAAGCTCTTATGGTCAGTGGGGTCCTCTCTCCCCTGTAGAGTGTAAGCTCTTATGGTCAGTGGGGTCCTCTCTCTCCTGTATAGTGTAAGCTCTTATGGTCAGTGGGGTCCTCTCTCTCCTGTAGAGTGTAAGCTTTTATGGTCAGTGGGGTCCTCTCTCTCCTGTAGAGTGTAAGCTCTTATGGTCAGTGGGGTTCTCTCTCTCCTGTAGAGTGTAAGCTTTTATGGTCAGCGGTGTCCTCTCTCTCCTGTAGAGTATAAGCTCTTATGGTCAGTGGGGTCTTCTCTCTCTTCTGTAGAGTGTAAGCGCTTATGGTCAGTGGGGTCTTCTCTCTCTTCTGTAGAGTGTAAGCTCTTATGGTCAGTGGGGTCCTCTCTACCTCCTGTAGACTGTAAGCTCTTATGTCAGCGGGGTCCTCTCCTGTAGAGTGTACGTGTAACACACAGGTACTTGAAGGCAGTGACACAAGCGGGCAAAGCAGGAGTTAACTATAGTTTATTTGTACTTCGGGCGTGTACTCCTCGCAGAGAGATAACAGGAAGAAAGGAATGCAAAATAGAACAATATGACCATTACTTAACTATAAGCATAACGCCCAATCCTATAACCCCTAAACAAGGGGAGTAGGCAACACTTTATATAGATCAAAAACATACCAGGAACACAATAAATGAACTATTGTGATCCACAAAAGTGCAGCAACAATATATTAAAAACATATTCTTTTATTAACAATAAATACAATACATAACATACATAAAATATTAAGGTGCCTCTATACAACCTAAACCACAAGAGGCGGACAGCTAGAGTAAGACACTAAAAATAAAGAGCAAAAACAAATGGGCACACGGGTATATGTAGATCTTACAAGACAAACATCACAGTTCACAGGAGCAACAAATAATAATGATTTAGTAATATATCCAAATGACTACATAATGTCCAGTTGAGAAAACTACCCAGCCATGCCGATAATTCCATATTCAGTGTAGATGTCACCGTAATATACACTTAATTCCATATGCATAGATGGCAGGATAATATCCCCTATATTCCAGCTGGATCACTCTAAATAACCGACTTTTATCCTCTTGCAATAATCGATATAGATAACAGTTGCTATATGCCTATGACAGGTCAGTGCGCTACCATAACATACGCACCGCTTACAATAGAACCGCGGCTTGAATTAGCCCGCAATTTGCCAAAGTGAAATGTCCGCTGTAGCTAAATGCTACTGTATATGTCTGACAAACCAGCGCAATAAATTTATGACATATATCCTCCTATACTAATCGATATAGATAAAAAATACTATGTGCCCCTGATACAACAGTGCGCTTGCATATCATGCGCACCGCTTACAATAAAAACGCGGCTTAAATTAGCCCGCATTTGCCAAAGTGCAATGTCCGCTGTAGCTGGCTGCTACTATATGTATCTAACAAACCAGCGCAATAAACTTGTGATCTAACATATTACCTGTACAAGCTACCATGCGCCTTCACAGATGAAGCCATAATAAGCCCCCTGTCCCACACATATTACCTGCTCCGTGTCTCCTCGTGGAATCCCTAGCCAGAGTGGCGTGCTGCCTCTGCCTGCCCCGACGCGCGTTTCGCGTGATGCTTCTTCCTGGGGGTGTGTCTAAGGCGGTGAGTCTCACAGGTCTTATACCGGCAACATCCAATCAGATGGTAATGGGCAGGACTATCTCATACTCGCTACACTACACCTGGCCTCCGGTCTCAAAATATCGGCCGTATAATGAATCCTAATGATTAGTTTAATTACTATCGTGAAAAATCCCGATATCCCTCCAAAAATCACTGCTATTACAATACTAAAAAATCCTTCCAGAAAGCTAAGATAAATCCATGTAACTGCATACATCATCTCTAATCCAAATACCTCCAGCCAAAGACTATATTTTTCAAAGAGGAACGCTGGCTGCGATAATGCCTAAATAAAATGATTAGTGAGTTAAAAAGTGACTGAAAATAAATTGTAAAGTGAGAGATAAAGAAAAGAAAATTCTATAGAAAAATTCTGTAGATAAACATGCACCAAATAAGTATATGCCGTGCAACAATAAAGGATGTCGATGTAAGAACCCACAGTACTTGGAGTCAGCTTTCTGAAGGAACATGTCCATCAATTTCCACATTTATCCTCAACATCTCAGCCATAGTGGATTTAATAGGTCAGATGTTATTGTCCTTCGTTCTTTCTTTCTTTATTTTTTCTCCAGATTCATCCAACAGCTCAATAAAGCAAGGAGTGTAGCCCAAACCCGGTGTTTGACCGTATATATGACCGAAACATACCTTAAATAAACAAATTAGAATTAAAAATTGCACCATATAACAAGAAAATAAAACTACTATGGGAAAACCCACCGTACCAAATAAAACCGATGCTACACAAACACAAAGAGAGATCCACTACACCTATAAAATCACAGTAGTATATAAACTACCTCACAAGAATGCACTGAAACCCAGATTCTCGTTCAGGCCTTGTGGAGTCAGTGTACCTAATCTGTAGATCCATCTACTTTCGACCTGGGCAAGGACTTTGCCCAGGTCACCTCCTCTCGGTCCCAATGTAACTACATCAATACCCTTTATTTTCATGAGATAGGGATTAGAATCATGAAACCTCTTATAGTGTCGAGGAATGGTCTTCAGGGTGGAAATGTCATCTATCGTTTTTGCCTTAGCTATATCAAGGTGATGTTCCCGAACTCGAATTCTCAGTTCCCTGGTTGTGAGGCCTATATATATCTTGCCACATGGGCAAGTTAGATGGTAGATGACCCCTTTAGTTGTACAAGTGATAAGCTTTCTAATGTCATAGCTTCTAGACCCATCAAAATTGGTAAATGTCTTAGCTTTGTTACAATTGGCACACGCCTTACAATGGCCGCACGGAAAGAAACCCCGGATATCTTGGTCCTGTCTTTTTGTCATTTTTCCATTGGCCATATAATGGCTGTGCACCAAAATATCGCCAAGGTTTCTAGATCTCTTGGCCACTATAGATGGGGCAGCAGGTAAACACAGTCTCAGAGTAGGATCCGTATGTAAAACTGACCAATGTTTTTGAATTATACGTCTAAATTCAAACCATTTATTATGATGTCCCGTGATATACCGAATCTGATTGTCATTATCCTTCTTAGTTTTAATCTGATTTTTATACAAAAGCACATTCCTAGGCGTATTCTTGGCCCTAATATACCCTTTCCGTATCACTCTGTGACTGTAACCCCGCTCCTTGAATCTATCGGTCAGTTCCCTAGATTGTTTTTCAAAATCATTTGTATCTGAACAAATTCGTTTAACACGCAGAAACTGACCGATAGGGATGCCCTGTATAGTAGATTGTAAATGGGCTGAGTGTGCGTGTAATACAGAATTCGTGGCCGTCTTTTTACGGAAGACATCAGTAGTGATGTCCCCGTTGGGCAAAGCACGTATCCGCAGATCCAAGAAATCCACCATCCTGCCACTCACAAATGTGAGCTTGATATTAAGACAGTTCTGATTGAGACTATTCATCATAATATTAAGGTCCTCTGCGCCCCCCTCCCATACGAACCAAATGTCATCAATATATCTCATCCACTCTTGGATGAGACACATCTGGGGGATGGGATTACAGAGGAAAATATCCCTTTCCCATGCCCCCAGAAACAGATAGGTTTGCACTTTAATATAACTGGGTGCACTTTTCTGGCTGTGTTCCAATGGTGGCTGGTGGTGGCATGGCCCGTCCCCTATCTGCAGGAGGGGCGGGGTTTGCCCTATATCGCACCTGGAACATTGTAACCAGTATAATAGATATGTATATTGCATCAATATGTGAACCGTATCACTTTACAAACAAGCACATGGTCCTATATGGTTATATAGGTCACAAATTAATCTTTTACAGACATTCAAGGCTGTGGGTTCTTACATCGACATCCTTTATTGTTGCACGGCATATACTTATTTGGTGCATGTTTATCTACAGAATTTTTCTATAGAATTTTCTTTTCTTTATCTCTCACTTTACAATTTATTTTCAGTCACTTTTTAACTCACTAATCATTTTATTTAGGCATTATCGCAGCCAGCGTTCCTCTTTGAAAAATATAGTCTTTGGCTGGAGGTATTTGGATTAGAGATGATGTATGCAGTTACATGGATTTATCTTAGCTTTCTGGAAGGATTTTTTAGTATTGTAATAGCAGTGATTTTTGGAGGGATATCGGGATTTTTCACGATAGTAATTAAACTAATCATTAGGATTCATTATACGGCCGATATTTTGAGACCGGAGGCCAGGTGTAGTGTAGCGAGTATGAGATAGTCCTGCCCATTACCATCTGATTGGATGTTGCCGGTATAAGACCTGTGAGACTCACCGCCTTAGACACACCCCCAGGAAGAAGCATCACGCGAAACGCGCGTCGGGGCAGGCAGAGGCAGCACGCCACTCTGGCTAGGGATTCCACGAGGAGACACGGAGCAGGTAATATGTGTGGGACAGGGGGCTTATTATGGCTTCATCTGTGAAGGCGCATGGTAGCTTGTACAGGTAATATGTTAGATCACAAGTTTATTGCGCTGGTTTGTTAGATACATATAGTAGCAGCCAGCTACAGCGGACATTGCACTTTGGCAAATGCGGGCTAATTTAAGCCGCGTTTTTATTGTAAGCGGTGCGCATGATATGCAAGCGCACTGTTGTATCAGGGGCACATAGTATTTTTTATCTATATCGATTAGTATAGGAGGATATATGTCATAAATTTATTGCGCTGGTTTGTCAGACATATACAGTAGCATTTAGCTACAGCGGACATTTCACTTTGGCAAATTGCGGGCTAATTCAAGCCGCGGTTCTATTGTAAGCGGTGCGTATGTTATGGTAGCGCACTGACCTGTCATAGGCATATAGCAACTGTTATCTATATCGATTATTGCAAGAGGATAAAAGTCGGTTATTTAGAGTGATCCAGCTGGAATATAGGGGATATTATCCTGCCATCTATGCATATGGAATTAAGTGTATATTACGGTGACATCTACACTGAATATGGAATTATCGGCATGGCTGGGTAGTTTTCTCAACTGGACATTATGTAGTCATTTGGATATATTACTAAATCATTATTATTTGTTGCTCCTGTGAACTGTGATGTTTGTCTTGTAAGATCTACATATACCCGTGTGCCCATTTGTTTTTGCTCTTTATTTTTAGTGTCTTACTCTAGCTGTCCGCCTCTTGTGGTTTAGGTTGTATAGAGGCACCTTAATATTTTATGTATGTTATGTATTGTATTTATTGTTAATAAAAGAATATGTTTTTAATATATTGTTGCTGCACTTTTGTGGATCACAATAGTTCATTTATTGTGTTCCTGGTATGTTTTTCATTACTTAACTATACAGTCTTTTGTTAACAGATTCTCTTATCGTGGCTCCGCTGTCCGTCACTCTCTCTGGGGTCCGGAGGGTGATGGGAGGCTGGACCATGTCGGTGAAGGGTCTTTAGGCGTTCCCGCACAATACACGGTCTTGCTTCTGGTGGCAGTGGGCAGTCATCAGTGTTGCCCGCTGAGCCCTTCAACCACTTAACTGCGGAGCAGAAGGATAGAGCTCTTCCCAAGAATCCACTCAGCATGTATCTCCCTGAGCAACTGCCATCACCTGAATGGTTGCTCTGCAATGCTCCGCCCTGCATGTGCAACAATGCTCTGCCTGGCGTGCGCTCCTCTGTGTGGCAGCCGGCGCCTGGCCATCAGTGATGCGATGCTCTGTCTCATGCGTGTTCCTCTGCGTACCCACCGATATGGCCCTGTCCCTGCACGCTGCGGCCTACCCCTCTCCTTGCTGCAGCCGCGGTCCTCTCCTGCTCAGCGCTCTGGTGGGAAGCCCCCTTAAGTTCCTGCGAAACACTTTTACTTCACTTTACCTAGCCACACCCCCTTCACCCTGGTTACTGGCTCTTCAATCTCGTTCCCTCGAGGAACAGGAGGTTCGACCCCAGCAGTTCTGGACCAGGCACTTCAGCAGCCCTGGCTGTCCGGTCCTTCCTTCTACATAAGTTCTTATGGTCAGTGGGGTCCTCTCTCTCCTGTAGAGTGTAAGCTCTTATGGTCAGTGGGGTCCTCTCTCTCCTGTAGAGTGTAAGATCTTATGGTCAGCGGGGTGCTATCTCTCTCCTGTAGTGTAAGCTCTTATGGTCAGCGGGGTCCTCTCTCTCCTGTAGAGTGTAAGCTCTTATGGTCAGTGGGGTCCTCTCTCTCCTGTAGAGTGTAAGCTCTTATGGTCAGCCTGGTTCTCTCTCTCCTGTAGAGTGTAAGCTCTTATGATCAGTGGGGTCCTCTCTCTCTCTCCTGTAGAGTGTAAGCTCTTATGGTCATTAAGGTCCTCTCTCTCTCCTGTAGAGTGTAAGCTCTTATGGTCAGTGGGGTCCTCTCCTGTAGTGTAAGCTCTTATGGTCAGCGGGGTCCTCTCTCTCCTGTAGAGTGTAAGCTATTATGATCAGTGGGGTTCTCTCTCTCTCCTGTAGAGTGTAAGCTCTTATGGTCAGCGGGGTCCTCTCTCTCTCCTGTAGAGTGTAAGATCTTATGGTCAGTGGGGTCCTCTCTCTCCTGTAGAGTGTAAGCTCTTATGGTCAGCGGGGTCCTCTCTCTCTCCTGTAGAGTGTAAGATCTTATGATCAGTGGGGTCCTCTCTCTCCTGTAGAGTGTAAGCTCTTATGGTCAGTGGGGTCCTCTCTCTCCTGTAGAGTGTAAGCTCTTATGGTCAGTGGGGTCCTCTCTCTCCTGTAGAGTATAAGCTCTTATGGTCAGTGGGGTCCTCTCTCTCCTGTAGAGTGTAAGCTCTTATGGTCAGTGGGGTCCACTCTCTCCTGTAGAGTATAAGTTCTTATGGTCAGTGGGGTCCTCTCTCTCCTGTAGAGTGTAAGCTCTTATGGACAGTGGTGTCCTATCTCTCCTGTAGAGTGTAAGCTCTTATGGTCAGTGGGGTCCTCTCTCTCCTGTAGAGTGTAAGCTCTTATGGTCAGTGGGGTTCTCTCTCTCCTGTAGAGTGTAAGCTCTTATGGTCAGTGGGGTCCTCTCTCTCATATAGAGTGTAAGCTCTTATGGTCAGTGGGGTCCTCTCCTGTAGAGTGTAAGCTCTTATGGTCAGTGGTGTCCTCTCTCTCTCTCCTGTAGAGTGTAAGCTCTTATGGTCAGTGGGGTCTTCTCTCTCCTGTAGAGTGTAAGCTCTTATGGTCAGTGGGGTCCTCTCTCTCCTGTAGAGTGTAAGCTCTTATGGTCAGTGGGGTCCTCTCTCTCTCTCCTGTAGAGTGTAAGCTCTTATGGTCAGTGGGGTCTTCTCTCTCCTGTAGAGTGTAAGCTCTTATGGTCAGTGGGGTCCTCTCTCTCCTGTAGAGTGTAAGCTCTTATAGTCAGTGGGGTCCTCTCTCTCCTGTAGAGTGTAAGCTCTTTTGGTCAGTGGGGTCCTCTCTCTCCTGTAGAGTGTAAGCTCTTATGGTCAGTCGGGTCCTCTCTCTCCTGTAGAGTGTAAGCTCTTATGGTCAGTGGGGTCATCTCCTGGAGAGTGTAAGCTCTTATGGTCAGTGGGGTCCTCTCTCTCTCTCCTGTAGAGTGTAAGCTCTTATGGTCAGTGGGGTCCTCTCTCTCCTGTAGAGTGTAAGCTCTTATGGTCAGTGGGGTCCTCTCTCTCCTGTAGAGTGTAAGATCTTATGGTCAGCGGGGTGCTATCTCTCTCCTGTAGAGTGTAAGCTCTTATGGTCAGTGGGGTCCTCTCTCCTGTAGAGTGTAAGCTCTTATGGTCAGTGGGGTCCTCTCTCTCCTGTAAAGTGTAAGCTCTTATGGTCAGTGGGGTCCTCTCTCTCCTGTAGAGTGTAAGCTCTTATGGTCAGTGGGGTCCTCTCTCTCCTGTAGAGTGTAAGCTCTTATGGTCAGTGGGATCCTCTCTCTCCTGTAAAGTGTAAGCTCTTATGGTCAGTGGAGTCCTCTCTCTCCTGTAGAGTGTAAGCTCATATGGTCAGTGGGGTCCTCTCTCTCCTGAAGAGTGTAAGCTCTTATGGTCAGTGGGGTCCTCTCTCTCCTGTAAAGTGTAAGCTCTTATGGTCAGCGGGGTCCTCTCTCTCTCCTGAAGAGTGTAAGCTCTCATGGTCAGTGGGGTCCTCTCTCTCCTGTAGAGTGTAAGATCTTATGGTCAGTGGGGTCCTCTCTCTCCTGTAGAGTGTAAGCTCTTATGGTCAGCGGGGTCCTCTCTCTCTCCTGAAGAGTGTAAGCTCTCATGGTCAGTGGGGTCCTCTCTCTCCTGTAGTGTAAGCTCTTATGGTCAGCGGGGTCCTCTCTCTCCTGTAGAGTGTAAGCTCTTATGGTCAGTGGGGTCCTCTCTCTCCTGTAGAGTGTAAGCTCTTATGGTCAGCCTGGTTCTCTCTCTCCTGTAGAGTGTAAGCTCTTATGATCAGTGGGGTCCTCTCTCTCTCTCCTGTAGAGTGTAAGCTCTTATGGTCATTAAGGTCCTCTCTCTCTCCTGTAGAGTGTAAGCTCTTATGGTCAGTGGGGTCCTCTCCTGTAGTGTAAGCTCTTATGGTCAGCGGGGTCCTCTCTCTCCTGTAGAGTGTAAGCTATTATGATCAGTGGGGTTCTCTCTCTCTCCTGTAGAGTGTAAGCTCTTATGGTCAGCGGGGTCCTCTCTCTCTCCTGTAGAGTGTAAGATCTTATGGTCAGTGGGGTCCTCTCTCTCCTGTAGAGTGTAAGCTCTTATGGTCAGCGGGGTCCTCTCTCTCTCCTGTAGAGTGTAAGATCTTATGATCAGTGGGGTCCTCTCTCTCCTGTAGAGTGTAAGCTCTTATGGTCAGTGGGGTCCTCTCTCTCCTGTAGAGTGTAAGCTCTTATGGTCAGTGGGGTCCTCTCTCTCCTGTAGAGTATAAGCTCTTATGGTCAGTGGGGTCCTCTCTCTCCTGTAGAGTGTAAGCTCTTATGGTCAGTGGGGTCCACTCTCTCCTGTAGAGTATAAGTTCTTATGGTCAGTGGGGTCCTCTCTCTCCTGTAGAGTGTAAGCTCTTATGGACAGTGGTGTCCTATCTCTCCTGTAGAGTGTAAGCTCTTATGGTCAGTGGGGTCCTCTCTCTCCTGTAGAGTGTAAGCTCTTATGGTCAGTGGGGTTCTCTCTCTCCTGTAGAGTGTAAGCTCTTATGGTCAGTGGGGTCCTCTCTCTCCTATAGAGTGTAAGCTCTTATGGTCAGTGGGGTCCTCTCCTGTAGAGTGTAAGCTCTTATGGTCAGTGGTGTCCTCTCTCTCTCTCCTGTAGAGTGTAAGCTCTTATGGTCAGTGGGGTCTTCTCTCTCCTGTAGAGTGTAAGCTCTTATGGTCAGTGGGGTCCTCTCTCTCCTGTAGAGTGTAAGCTCTTATGGTCAGTGGGGTCCTCTCTCTCTCTCCTGTAGAGTGTAAGCTCTTATGGTCAGTGGGGTCTTCTCTCTCCTGTAGAGTGTAAGCTCTTATGGTCAGTGGGGTCCTCTCTCTCCTGTAGAGTGTAAGCTCTTATAGTCAGTGGGGTCCTCTCTCTCCTGTAGAGTGTAAGCTCTTTTGGTCAGTGGGGTCCTCTCTCTCCTGTAGAGTGTAAGCTCTTATGGTCAGTCGGGTCCTCTCTCTCCTGTAGAGTGTAAGCTCTTATGGTCAGTGGGGTCATCTCCTGGAGAGTGTAAGCTCTTATGGTCAGTGGGGTCCTCTCTCTCTCTCCTGTAGAGTGTAAGCTCTTATGGTCAGTGGGGTCCTCTCTCTCCTGTAGAGTGTAAGCTCTTATGGTCAGCGGGGTCCTCTCTCTCCTGTAGAGTGTAAGCTCTTATGGTCAGTGGGGTCCTCTCTCCCCTGTAGAGTGTAAGCTCTTATGGTCAGTGGGGTCCTCTCTCTCCTGTATAGTGTAAGCTCTTATGGTCAGTGGGGTCCTCTCTCTCCTGTAGAGTGTAAGCTCTTATGGTCAGTGGGGTCCTGTCTCCTGTAGAGTGTAAGCTTTTATGGTCAGCGGTGTCCTCTCTCTCCTGTAGAGTATAAGCTCTTATGGTCAGTGGGGTCTTCTCTCTCTTCTGTAGAGTGTAAGCGCTTATGGTCAGTGGGGTCTTCTCTCTCTTCTGTAGAGTGTAAGCTCTTATGGTCAGTGGGGTCCTCTCTACCTCCTGTAGACTGTAAGCTCTTATGTCAGCGGGGTCCTCTCCTGTAGAGTGTACGTGTAACACACAGGTACTTGGAGGCAGTGACACAAGCGGGCAAAGCAGGAGTTAACTATAGTTTATTTGTACTTCGGGCGTGTACTCCTCGCAGAGAGATAACAGGAAGAAAGGAATGCAAAATAGAACAATATGACCGTTACTTAACTATACAGTCTTTTGTTAACAGATTCTCTTATCGTGGCTCCGCTGTCCGTCACTCTCTCTGGGGTCCGGAGGGTGATGGGAGGCTGGACCATGTCGGTGAAGGGTCTTTAGGCGTTCCCGCACAATACACGGTCTTGCTTCTGGTGGCAGTGGGCAGTCACCAGTGTTGCCCGCTGAGCCCTTCAACCACTTAACTGCGGAGCAGAAGGATAGAGCTCTTCCCAAGAATCCACTCAGCATGTATCTCCCTGAGCAACTGCCATCACCTGAATGGTTGCTCTGCAATTCTCCGCCCTGCATGTGCAGCAATGCTCTGCCTGGCGTGCGCTCCTCTGTGTGGCAGCCGGCGCCTGGCCATCAGTGATGCGATGCTCTGTCTCATGCGTGTTCCTCTGCGTACCCACCGATATGGCCCTGTCCCTGCACGCTGCGGCCTACCCCTCTCCTTGCTGCAGCTGCGGTCCTCTCCTGCTCAGCGCTCTGGTGGGAAGCCCCCTTAAGTTCCTGCGAAACACTTTTACTTCACTTTACCTAGCCACACCCCCTTCACCCTGGTTACTGGCTCTTCAATCTCGTTCCCTCGAGGAACAGGAGGTTCGACCCCAGCAGTTCTGGACCAGGCACTTCAGCAGCCCTGGCTGTCCGGTCCTTCCTTCTACATAAGTTCTTATGGTCAGTGGGGTCCTCTCTCTCCTGTAGAGTGTAAGCTCTTATGGTCAGTGGGGTCCTCTCTCTCCTGTAGAGTGTAAGATCTTATGGTCAGCGGGATGCTATCTCTCTCCTGTAGAGTGTAAGCTCTTATCGTCAGTGGGGTCCTCTCTCCTGTAGAGTGTAAGCTCTTATGGTCAGTGGGGTCCTCTCTCTCCTGTAAAGTGTAAGCTCTTATGGTCAGTGGGGTCCTCTCTCTCCTGTAGAGTGTAAGCTCTTATGGTCAGTGGGGTCCTCTCTCTCCTGTAGAGTGTAAGATCTTATGGTCAGTGGGGTCCTCTCTCTCCTGTAAAGTGTAAGCTCTTATGGTCAGTGGAGTCCTCTCTCCTGTAGAGTGTAAGCTCATATGGTCAGTGGGGTCCTCTCTCTCCTGTAGAGTGTAAGATCTTATGGTCAGTGGGGTCCTCTCTCTCCTGTAGAGTGTAAGCTCTTATGGTCAGCGGGGTCCTCTCTCTCTCCTGAAGAGTGTAAGCTCTTATGGTCAGTGGGGTCCTCTCTCTCCTGTAGTGTAAGCTCTTATGGTCAGCAGGGTCCTCTCTCTCCTGTAGAGTGTAAGCTCTTATGGTCAGTGGGGTCCTCTCTCTCCTGTAGAGTGTAAGCCCTTATGGTCAGCCTGGTCCTCTCTCTCCTGTAGAGTGTAAGTTCTTATGATCAGTGGGGTCCTCTCTCTCTCTCCTGTAGAGTGTAAGCTCTTATGGTCAGTGAGGTCCTCTCTCTCTCCTGTAGAGTGTAAGCTCTTATGGTCAGTGGGGTCCTCTCCTGTAGTGTAAGCTCTTATGGTCAGCGGGGTCCTCTCTCTCCTGTAGAGTGTAAGCTCTTATGATCAGTGGGGTTCTCTCTCTCTCCTGTAGAGTGTAAGCTCTTATGGTCAGCGGGGTCCTCTCTCTCTCCTGTAGAGTGTAAGATCTTATGGTCAGTGGGGTCCTCTCTCTCCTGTAGAGTGTAAGCTCTTATGGTCAGCGGGGTCCTCTCTCTCTCCTGTAGAGTGTAAGATCTTATGATCAGTGGGGTCCTCTCTCTCCTGTAGAGTGTAAGCTCTTATGGTCAGTGGGGTCCTCTCTCCTGTAGAGTATAAGTTCTTATGGTCAGTGGGGTCCTCTCTCTCCTGTAGAGTGTAAGCTCTTATGGACAGTGGGGTCCTCTCTCTCCTGTAGAGTGTAAGCTCTTATGGTCAGTGGGGTCCTCTCTCTCCTGTAGAGTGTAAGCTCTTATGGTCAGTGGGGTCCTCTCTCTCTCTCCTGTAAAGTGTAAGCTCTTATGGTCAGTGGGGACTTCTCTCTCCTGTAGAGTGTAAGCTCTTATGGTCAGTGGGGTCCTCTCTCTCCTGTAGAGTGTAAGCTCTTATGGTCAGTGGGGTCCTCTCTCTCTCTCCTGTAGAGTGTAAGCTCTTATGGTCAGTGGGGTCTTCTCTCTCCTGTAGAGTGTAAGCTCTTATGGTCAGTGGGGTCCTCTCTCTCCTGTAGAGTGTAAGCTCTTATGGTCAGTGGGGTCCTCTCTCTCCTGTAGAGTGTAAGCTCTTTTGGTCAGTGGGGTCCTCTCTCTCCTGTAGAGTGTAAGCTCTTATGGTCAGTCGGGTCCTCTCTCTCCTGTAGAGTGTAAGCTCTTATGGTCAGTGGGGTCATCTCCTGGAGAGTGTAAGCTCTTTGGTCAGTGGGGTCCTCTCTCTCTCTCCTGTAGAGTGTAAGCTCTTATGGTCAGTGGGGTCCTCTCTCTCCTGTAGAGTGTAAGCTCTTATGGTCAGTGGGGTCTTCTCTCTCCTGTAGAGTGTAAGCTCTTATGGTCAGTGGGGTCCTCTCTCTCCTGTAGAGTGTAAGCTCTTATGGTCAGTGGGGTCCTCTCTCTCTCCTGTAGAGTGTAAGCTCTTATGGTCAGTGGGGTCCTCTCTCTCCTGTAAAAAGTAAGCTCTTATGGTCAGTGGGGTCCTCTCTCTCCTGTATAATGTAAGCTCTTATGGTCAGTGGGGTCCTCTCTCTCCTGTAGAGTGTAAGCTCTTATGGTCAGTGGGGTCCTCTCTCTCCTGTAGAGTGTAAGCTCTTATGGTCAGTGGGGTCCTCTCTCTCCTGTAGAGTGTAAGCTCTTATGGTCAGTGGGGTCCTGTCTCCTGTAGAGTGTAAGCTCTTATGGTCAGCGGTGTCCTCTCTCTCCTGTAGAGTATAAGCTCTTATAGTCAGTGGGGTCTTCTCTCTCTTCTGTAGAGTGTAAGCGCTTATGGTCAGTGGGGTCTTCTCTCTCCTGTAGAGTGTAAGCTCTTATAGTCAGTGGGGTCTTCTCTCTCTTCTGTAGAGTGTAAGCGCTTATGGTCAGTGGGGTCTTCTCTCTCTTCTGTAGAGTGTAAGCTCTTATGGTCAGTGGGGTCCTCTCTCTCCTGTTGAGTGTAAGCTCTTATGGTCAGTGGGGTCCTCTCTACCTCCTGTAGACTGTAAGCTCTTATGTCAGCGGGGTCCTCTCCTGTAGAGTGTACGTGTAACACACAGGTACTTGGAGGCAGTGACACAAGCGGGCAAAGCAGGAGTTAACTATAGTTTATTTGTACTTCGGGCGTGTACTCCTCGCAGAGAGATAACAGGAAGAAAGGAATGCAAAATAGAACAATATGACCGTTACTTAACTATACAGTCTTTTGTTAACAGATTCTCTTATCGTGGCTCCGCTGTCCGTCACTCTCTCTGGGGTCCGGAGGGTGATGGGAGGCTGGACCATGTCGGTGAAGGGTCTTTAGGCGTTCCCGCACAATACACGGTCTTGCTTCTGGTGGCAGTGGGCAGTCACCAGTGTTGCCCGCTGAGCCCTTCAACCACTTAACTGCGGAGCAGAAGGATAGAGCTCTTCACAAGAATCCACTCAGCATGTATCTCCCTGAGCAACTGCCATCACCTGAATGGTTGCTCTGCAATGCTCCGCCCTGCATGTGCAACAATGCTCTGCCTGGCGTGCGCTCCTCTGTGTGGCAGCCGGCGCCTGGCCATCAGTGATGCGATGCTCTGTCTCATGCGTGTTCCTCTGCGTACCCACCGATATGGCCCTGTCCCTGCACGCTGCGGCCTACCCCTCTCCTTGCTGCAGCCGCGGTCCTCTCCTGCTCAGCGCTCTGGTGGGAAGCCCCCTTAAGTTCCTGCGAAACACTTTTACTTCACATTACCTAGCCACACCCCCTTCACCCTGGTTACTGGCTCTTCAATCTCGTTCCCTCGAGGAACAGGAGGTTCGACCCCAGCAGTTCTGGACCAGGCGCTTCAGCAGCCCTGGCAGCCCGGTCCTTCTTTCTACATAAGTTCTTATGGTCAGTGGGGTCCTCTCTCTCCTGTAGAGTGTAAGCTCTTATGGTCAGTGGGGTCCTCTCTCTCCTGTAGAGTGTAAGCTCTTATGGTCAGTGGGGTCTTCTCTCTCCTGTAGAGTGTAAGCTCTTATGGTCAGTGGGGTCCTCTCTCTCCTGTAGAGTGTAAGCTCTTATGGTCAGTGGGGTCCTCTCTCTCCTGTAGAGTGTAAGCTCTTATGGTCAGTGGGGTCCTCTCTCTCCTGTAGAGTGTAAGATCTTATGGTCAGTGGGGTCCTCTCTCCTGTAGAGTGTAAGCTCTTATGGTCAGTGGGGTCCTCTCTCTCCTGTAAAGTGTAAGCTCTTATGGTCAGTGGGGTCCTCTCTCTCCTATAGAGTGTAAGCTCTTATGGTCAGTGGGGTCCTCTCTCTCCTGTAGAGTGTAAGATCTTATGGTCAGTGGGGTCTTCTCTCTCCTGTAAAGTGTAAGCTCTTATGGTCATTGGGGTCCTCTCTCTCCTGTAGAGTGTAAGCTCATATGGTCAGTGGGGTCCTCTCTCTCCTGAAGAGTGTAAGCTCATATGGTCAGTGGGGTCCTCTCTCTCCTGAAGAGTGTAAGCTCTTATGGTCAGTGGGGTCCTCTCTCTCCTGTAGAGTGTAAGCTCTTATGGTCAGTGGGGTCCTCTCTCTCCTGTAAAGTGTAAGCTCATATGGTCAGTGGGGTCTTCTCTCAACTGAAGAGTGTAAGCTCTTATGGTCAGTGGGGTCCTCTCTCTCCTGTAAAGTGTAAGCTCTTATGGTCAGTGGGGTCCTCTCTCTCTCCTGTAGAGTGTAAGCTTTTATGGTCAGCAGGGTCCTCTCTCTCCTGTAGAGTGTAAGCTCTCATGGTCAGTGTGGTCCTCTCTCTCTCTCCTGTAGAATGTAAGCTCTTATGGTCAGTGGGGTCCTCTCTCTCTCCTGTAGAGTGTAAGCTCTTATGGTCAGTGGGGTCCTCTCTCTCCTGTAGAGTGTAAGCTCTTATGGTCAGTGGGGTCCTCTCTCTCCTGTAGAGTGTAAGCTCTTATGGTCAGTGGGGTCCTCTCTCTCCTGTAGAGTGTAAGCTCTTATGGTCAGTGGGGTCCTCTCTCTCCTGAAGAGTGTAAGCTCTTATGGTCAGTGGGGTCCTCTCTCTCCTGTAGAGTGTAAGCTCTTATGGTCAGTGGGGTCCTCTCTCTCCTGTAAAGTGTAAGCTCATATGGTCAGTGGGGTCCTCTCTCAACTGAAGAGTGTAAGCTCTTATGGTCAGTGGGGTCCTCTCTCTCCTGTAGAGTGTAAGCTCTTATGGTCAGTGGGGTCCTCTCTCTCCTGAAGAGTATAAGCTCTTATGGTCAGTGGGGTCCTCTCTCTCCTGTAGAGTGTAAGCTCTTATGGTCAGTGGGGTCCTCTCTCTCCTGTAAAGTGTAAGCTCATATGGTCAGTGGGGTCTTCTCTCAACTGAAGAGTGTAAGCTCTTATGGTCAGTGGGGTCCTCTCTCTCCTGTAAAGTGTAAGCTCTTATGGTCAGTGGGGTCCTCTCTCTCTCCTGTAGAGTGTAAGCTCTTATGGTCAGCGGGGTCCTCTCTCTCCTGTAGAGTGTAAGCTCTCATGGTCAGTGTGGTCCTCTCTCTCTCTCCTGTAGAGTGTAAGCTCTTGTGGTCAGTGGGGTCCTCTCTCTCCTGTAGAGTGTAAGCTCTTATGGTCAGTGGGGTCCTCTCTCTCCTGTAGAGTGTAAGCTCTTATGGTCAGTGGGGTCCTCTCTCTCCTGTAGAGTGTAAGCTCTTATGGTCAGTGGGGTCCTCTCTCTCCTGTAGAGTGTAAGCTCTTATGGTCAGTGGGGTCCTCTCTCTCCTGTAGAGTGTAAGCTCTTATGGTCAGTGGGGTCCTCTCTCTCCTGTAGAGTGTAAGCTCTTATGGTCAGTGGGGTCCTCTCTCTCCTGTAGAGTGTAAGCTCTTATGGTCAGTGGGGTCCTCTCTCTCCTGTAGAGTGTAAACTCTTATGGTCAGTGGGGTCCTCTCTCTCCTGTAGAGTGTAAGCTCTTTTGGTCAGCGGTGTCCTCTCTCTCTGCATAAAGAAGAACAAGGAGTCCTGTACGTGATGATCAGCGCCCCTCAGAGCTCTGATCTCACATCCTCCAGCCTGATTGAGATCACAAGATCCGCACAAATCTCATACACAGAAGATCTGGAGTCAGTTTTCAAAGATGTTTGGAACAACCTCCTGCCTAGTTCCTTCAATACACATATGGAAGTGACAAGTGTATATAGAGGACCTGATGTTGTTTTGAAAGCAGAGGGTGATAATTCCATTTATTGATGGGATTTGCATTGTCTTTTATTCAATTACTTTGCTTTTTGTTAATCAATAAAAATAAAATATTAACACTTCCATTTTTTTAATTATTCTTACTTTACAGCATTTATTCCACACTCGCCTAAAACGTTATCGCAGTGCTGTATCTGTGTGTAGTGTTTGTGTATATGAATGTGTATTGGAAGCAGCTTCTCCTTTATGGACTCCGGTTTGCTAACTTTTTATTTTTGTTGCTTCACTACTTCATACAAGTGTTATTATAATCCATACTAACGAGACATGAGTTATTTGTGTACTTGTAGAAAATGAACAATTCTGCGCAGCCCGTCTGCAGTTAATAAGTCATCTATCCGTGGATAATAACCGTGCTTCTTCTCCTGGAGGAATCAACAAGTTCTTCTCTTCTGTAAAGTGTTTGTATAAAAGCGCAGTAATTTCAGTTCACATGGAAAAGCCGAACCTGAAAGGCCCATTGTGCCGAGGCACAGAATGTGCAGTAACCAAAGTCGTAGATCACCTTTTTATAGTGTGCTCCGGCTGTATTGCGGCAGCTTTTATAAAGATCACTGCTGATTGGTCAACGGTCAGGATTTTTCCAGATTTGGAGTCAGAAATACATTTTTTTTCAGTAGTAAAAATATATAATGAGAATTGCACTGTTTCCTCTGCAATACAATAGCTGCATATTAATGTATATATTATAGTGGTAGAATTACTAGTTTGATGCCTTTCCTTGTATATTTTTATAACAGACAGAGCTGAAACATAGCTCCAAATCCCCAGCATTTACATAGATCAAAATAAGAATATTCTGTCCGCCTGTAGTCACCACTAGGGGGAGCTCACTGCTGTAGTTGAATGTATGAGCAATATGCAGTTATCTCTCTCTATCGGTGGATATTATTTTCTATGCAGTTGTCCATGTTGATATTTTTTTCAAATAATGTGTTAAAAAAAATAAAATAAGTGATACTCACCTCAACAATCCCCTGTAGCTCTCATTCAGTCCCCGACTGTCTCTACCTCTCAGTCCCCGACGGTCTCTACCTCTTTCTTCAATGATGATGTCGTAAAAGAAAGACATGTGTCCGCTTCAGCCAATCACTGGCTGAGTTGGGTAACCGCTGCAACCAATGATTGGCTGAACAGTTATTCCTTGTGTTGAAAGGGGAAATAGGGACCAGTGGAGAAATGGAGGAGCATCAGTCCATAGTGGTGGAGCATCAGTCCATAGTGCTTACTTGTTTATTTATGCTGATTTGGACTTCTTTTAAAAAATACATTTTGCTTTAACTCTATGCAGAAAGCTTGGAGGTCTGTAGTAGAAAAGTGAGGTTCTGAACCCTATTGACTTATATTACACCTCCCCACTGCAGCAAATTTTTAATTTTGGTCTTCTTTTTTTAACCTCGTCTTCTTCCAAGAGTCATCACTTTTTATTTTTTCCTTCAGCATACAATTTTGCCATTGTTTTTTGGGTTTTTATTTTTTCCGCACTCATTGTGCAGTAAAAACGATCGATTAACATGATTTTCCAGATCGTTATAGCATTAAGTTTATATTGCTTCTCATGGCTGGGTGTCCATTATTCGGGGTCCCGGTCCTGCTTAGCCCTTATTCACACTTAGGTCATTTGAAGTGTGGTAAGGTTCTATTACTATAAGTTAGGACCGTCTCGAGTAGGGTCACCTTGACGTGGTGGGATGGCTTTTACGCATTTGTTATCAATACAATGTTAAATAAGCACCTTATGTTATTTTCATGCACTATTGCTATTTACTTAATCCAGGCAGGCTCGGACTGGCTCACCGGGGAATCGGTGGATCCCCCGATGGGCCACTGACTCCGACAGTCTTTGTACTGTCCTCATACACGTTAGCAGGGTGTGCAATGAGACATGTAGCTAGACCCCCCATCTTCTTTAAGAAAAGTGGCTGTAAAATTGTAACCTTCTTTTATTGATTGCAGATGTGACAGGAAAGGGTGAAACTATAGGATGCAATAACAGGAGCATTTCAGAATATATAACTGCACAGAGCATGAAACACAATACACAGGTAACATGAGGTAATGTACAGACTGATGATCACATACTTAGTACAGCAAACGTATGATAAACACAGGATTCTAACACATAGATAGTGCTTACCAACTATGCTTAGAGCAGGCGGTTTCAGGAGCATGAAGAACACGAATGGGGTAGTGTCTCCTAAGACACATGGAGGAATAATGGCTGCTGTTCCCTTCACAGTGTCCTAATAAGACCACAATGCAACAGGAACAATCCCACAATGCCCTAGGAACTTCCCACAATGCCTTAAACTAGAATCTATGCATTAGACATCCAGCAGGTGGTGCTGTTACCTTGCAACATGAAATATAGGAAGGATTAATACACACAAAAATACAATGTCTGTAATAACGGAGACATAAAAAAATGAGTAAACTTTCTAGACAGCATCTATATGGCTGGACAGAACAGTGATTCTCTTCTCAGCATCCTTGCATGTCCGATTTGAGCCTCACAGCAGTAAGCCCCGGCCATCACCACAGGTGGGTCAGGCCGCTGCAACATGTGACCAGGAGAGCTGTGCAGTCACTGACAAAGATACTGCTAGCACTGAAGAAATTGCTAATGGCAGTGAAGGGGTGTCCTACGGCTCCTGCACTGCTCCAAATAAAGCTCTAAGCCAGGGCCGTATTTAGAGTTTCTGCTGCCCTAGGCACTTTTAGTGCTGTCTCCCCCTTTGGTGAGTATGACACTTTCGGCAGTGACTTTGGCAAGAATCGCTGTTGTGAAAATCGCCTTTTGCAGCAGATCGGGCAGTTTTTCCGCATCTGCCGTGTAACGGATCACTTACAGCAACACTGCGTTCGGCCTCATTCATTCCCTATGGGATTTGTGGTACTTGCCGTGATCTGGCAAATGCGGTACCATACCTCCCAACTTTTGAAGAAGGGAAAGAGGTATAAAGTTTGCGGCAAATTTTAGGCCACGCCTCTGACCACACCCATTTCACAAGTAGTCACACCCATATCCACGTCCTAACCACACCCATTTAGCACTGCTGATCATACTTTCATATACAATAATTATAAACAAAAATAAATATGGCCACACAGTGCTCCATACTGTATAATGGCCACACATGATGCTCCATACTGTATAATGGCCACACATGATGCTCCATACTGTATAATGGCCACACATGATGCTCCATACTGTATAATGGCCACACATGATGCTTCATACTGTATAATGGCCACACATGATGCTCCATACTGTATAATGACTGCACATGATGCTCCATACTGTATAATGGCCACACATGATGCTCCATACTGTATAATGACCCCACATGATGGTCCATACTGTATAATGGCCACACATGATGCTCCATACTGTATAATGACCCCACATGATGGTCCATACTGTATAATGGACACACATGATGCTCCATACTGTATAATGCCCCCCTCCCATCTTGTATGCATGGCTCATCTCCCTCCTATCCCATATGCATGGCTCATATTCCCCCCCCTCCTGTATGATGACTCATATCCCCCCCTCCTGTATGCATGGCTCACAATCCCCTCCTGTATGCATGGCTCATAATTCCCCCACCTCCTGTGTGCATGGCTTATATTCCACCCCCCTCCTGTATGCATGGCTCATAATCCCCCCCACCTCCTGTATGCATGGCTCATATTCCACCACCACCCCCTCCGTATGCATGGCTCATAATTCCCCCTCTGTATGCATGGCTCATATTCCCCCTCCTCCTGTATGCATGGCTCATAATTCCCCCCACTTCTTGTATGTGCAGCGCCCCAGAGATCTGGTCGTTGCAGTATGACACTCTGCCGCTAAGGGGAGTGATGGTACGTCTGATGGCACTGAAGGAATTCTACTGACCAGGTATCACCAGCACACATTACACTTCACACTCCGGCCACTAGGGGGAGAAAAATGCTTTATTTATTGGGCCACTCCTCACACTGGTAAAACTAGGGGTTGGATAGGAAGTTAGTCAGAAGCTGACTTGGGTTGGATTCAGGCCACATCCCGTGGCAGGGGGTGTTGCAGGGAGAAGATTCAGGGGGTGCCTGTCAGGCGTGGGAGCCTGGCAGGTACCTAGTGAACAGAACAGAACGTTATGGAACCGCGCCTGCAGTACCTTGCGGCGGTATCCTAAGAAAGAGACACGAAGCGAAGAATATTGTGGAACAGTGAGAAACGAGATCAAGCACAAAGGAGAACCAGTAGGAGTCGTGCCCCGAGAACGGCAACATCCTACTGAGGCGCGTAGCTGGTGGCCGGAACACCGAGGAAGTAACTGACTCCAAGTCTTACTTCAAACTCCGCAGGACAGTTAATTATAGGCTGGCTGTCTACCTTAAATTTCCTACGAAGGCATAGGGGCAACACATGGAGAAGGGCGTCTCCAGGGTCCCGGAAGAACTCCGAGCCTTCCCGTCATACGGGTGCGTCCTAGCCATAACATACCTGGGGGACGACAAACTAGTAACATCTGGAACGAAATAGAAAGAAAGAGAAAGAACTAGAAAGAACGAACGAACGAACTAGAACAGACGTTGTGAGGACTATACCGAATGCTCAGCAGGGTAGTACTACAACACACAGACGCTATTGGTAGGCAACGATTTCCACCTGTAAAGGGAACTCTGGATGTGCCATCGGACCGGCCGGTCTCAGAGAGTCCTGTTAACTGTGCTCTGGATTGCGGATCCTGAAGTCTTCAGTAAAGAGGTAAAGAGACTGCAACCTTGTGTCCTCATTATTGTCTGCACCTCACACCATCGCCATCCACATCACTGGGAAGCCCTGGCGACATACTTCACCTGTTGGAAGGTATACCATCCAGCTACCATTCCATCACCCCAGCGGACCCCAAGCAGCGTCGGTCATCCTGACCGAACACCACAGGTGGCGTCACAAAACCTTGACAGACTCCTATCACCTTTTATTGGACGCCCCTTAGCAGGGTCACGGACCGGGTCCAGCCACCGTGACAACCCCAGAACTGAGACAGAAAGGACCATTACCGAGTAACTTGTGGCCCTGTGTCTGGGGGCGCTCCAACTTGGTGTCACGAACAGGATCGTACTTAAGCCTGAGAAGCAGGTCATGTGTGCCTTGGAACTGTGATTGAAACGTGTTTGAACTGTGATTTATTGCAAGGACTGTGTATTGCTATCTGCCGCAAGATTCCCGCCAAAACTGCCGCCATTGCAGCGCCACGAGGAGTGCAGGAGAAGAAGAAGGGCGTGGAAGTGGGCGTGGACAAGCTGAAGAGCGCGAACGACAATGGCCGCCCAGTCTAAATATTTCTGTACCTTGAGGATGTGTCCGTCAGCGGCCGAGATCTGCCTTCTGATCCTCAGTGGGGGGCGGAGACAAAGGAAGCAAAACCGCCCACGAAGAAGAGAGTGGGAAAAGGACCAGGAAGAAGTGAGCCACATGGAGGACGCCATGACAAGCTGCCCGGGATCGGAGCATGGGGTCGGAGCAGAGGACTCCCCCAGCTACCCAGAGAGATACCGTGGCCAGGCGTCACCTGTTGGCCCCGACTCCCTCCAGGCCAGAGTGGACGAGCTCAGCGATCAACTCCGGCGCACGCAGCTCAGCACTGAGGCCGGGTGGAAGGAGATCGTCACCGGGGGCCTCATCAGACGTCTGTCGGCAGCCTCGTATGGTCCGGAGCAAGAAAGAAGTTCCAGCGCTTCAAAGCCAGGAAGCAAGGCCCTGCTGGAAAGCGAGATACTGCAAACAGAGATGACAATGCCACATCGCAAGGCCCCGCAGTCAGTGTTCCAGATCCCAGCGGAGACGGAGCAGGCCAGCACCGGAGGGACCGCATCTGAAGCAGGTATGAAGAACGACCCTGCCCCAGTGACAGAAGACCTGCGGGTAAACCCCCTCACGGCGCCACCTGCTGCCCTGACTAAGACTACCTCTGAACTGACAAGTCCCAGCACTACTACCACTGTGTGCATCATTTCTACTACTGCACCTACTACCAAAACTGACATTCGAACACCGATCCCTAACAACTTGACTATACCAGAGAAACCGATTAGTGACATTGATACCGCATCGGATGAGAATAGAGATATGCAAAGCCATAAGACCCCGTTCTGGAATGGGGGAGCCCCTTATGTGGCACCTGGTAGCCGCCAGTATCCAGCTGGGCTACTCCAACCGGAGCTACCCTCTGAGTTACAGCACTAAACCTCGAAACCCCGAAACTGTACATAGTTAACTGTTTCCTGCTTTTGCTGCTTTAAACCCGTCCAGGGTTAACTCCTAGGGATCCCTTTGTTTACCCGGGATCCCTTCTTCCTTTTGTTTGTTTATCAGTGTTCTAAAAGAATGCCGGATCATGAACAGTGAATGATTCCAAAACTGTTGTTGTATATAGTTCGCGCCTTATTAAAGGCGCCCTCTACTGGTTTTACATCGAAAGAAGACTTTGCGAAGATACTGCTTTTGGACATGACGCAGAACGTCTTGCTTTCATTAGACTTGCAGACAGAGAGAATCTGCACTATTTCAAAGAGACTTGGTTCCCTCTTAAAGGGAATGTTCACATGTTGCACTGAAGTTATAATGTTGCCTTAAGAAAAGTTGAAATGTTAATAATGTTGTGATTCAGAAAAGTTTGATAATGTTACTAGAGATTGAGGACAGGAAAGATTGAAAGTGAACCCGTAGGGGTTAGAGAAAGAGTCCTCCTGAGAACCGTAGAACGATAGTTGGTTGCTGATAGAAAGACAATGACAGTAGGCCCAGCCAAGGAGCTAGGCGGTCCTGCATTGGTGAAGCTAGAAAGAAAAGAAAAAGTTGAGTTTGTCTTATAGTACTTTATAGTAGGCCTTTAGTGGGTTCAGCTTATATGCCCTTAAAGGAAAAGTTAAATTATTGTTCAGAATTTGCACTTAGTAGAATACCCGGAAAGGTACCAGAAGTTATTTATAGACAGAATGTTATTTAAAAATATTTAACTTTGTTTTTGTTTGTAACGTTCAAGTGTCCTCACCTCCCATAAAGGGAAGCCTTGTTATATTTACTTGTTTCAAGCATTCCAAAATTTTGTGTGTCTTTTGCTGACATGTATTGTTGTTCTTCTTCCCAGTCCAGGAGTACTGGATTTAACCGGGGGGGGGGGGGGGAGTGCAGCGCCCCAGAGATCTGGTCGTTGCAGTATGACACTCTGCCACTAAGGGGAGTGATGGTACGTCTGACGGCACTGAAGGAATTCTACTGACCAGGTATCACCAGCACACATTACACTTCACACTCCGGCCACTAGGGGGAGAAAAAGGCTTTATTTATTGGGCCACTCCTCACACTGGTAAACCTAGGGGTTGGATAGGAAGTTAGTCAGAAGCTGACTGGGTTGGATTCAGGCCACATCCCGTGGCAAGGGGTGTTGCAGGGAGAAGATTTAGGGGGTGTTAGGAAAAAACAATAAAATAAAAAAAATGTATTTCCATTTTCCAGTTAGGGTTAGGGCTAGTGTTAGGGCTAGGGTTAGGGCTAGGGTTGGTGCTAAAGTTAGGGTTAGTGTTTGGGCTAAAGTTAGGATTAGGGCTGGGGGTTGGTGCTAAAGGTAGGGTTAGAGTTGGTGCTAAAGTTAGGGTTAGGGTTGGGGCTAAAGTTAGGCTTAGGTTTAGGGCTAGGGTTGGGGTTGGTGCTAAAGTTAGGGTTAGGGTTGGGGCTAAAGTTAGGGTTAGGGTTGGGGCTAAAGTTAGGGTTACGGTTGATGCTAAAGTTAGGGTTAGGGCTAGGGTCAGGGTTGGGGCTAAAGTTAGGGTTAGGGTTGGGGCTAAAGTTAGGGTTAGAGTTGGGATTAGGGTTGGGATTAGGATTTGGATTAGGGTTAGGGTTGGCATTAGGGTTAGGGTTGGCATTAGGGTTATGTTTGGGATTAGGGTTAGGTTTGGGATTAGGGTTAAGGTTGGAATTAGGTTTAGGGGTGTATTGGGATTAGGGTTAGGTTTGAGGTTAGGGTTGAGATTATGATTAGGCGTGTGTTGGGCTTAGGGATTTGATTAGGGTTAGGGCTGGGATTAGGGTTAGGGGTGTTTTGAGGTTAGGGTTTTGATTAGGGTTATGGATTGGGTTGGGATTAGGGTTAGGGGTGTGTTGAGGTTAGGGTTGGAGTTAGAATTGGGGGATTTCCACTGTAACGCGACAGCCAATTTTGCGCTCAAAAAGTCAAATAGTGCTCACTCCCTTCTGAGCTCTGCTGTGTGCCCAAACAGTGGTTTAACCCCACATATGGGGTATAACCGTACTGAGGACTATTTGGAAAACAACTTTTGGGGACAAGTTTCTCCTGTTACCCTTGCAAAAATCAGAGAAAGCAGAGGGTGGTTATAAATGGTATAGTCTCTAACTGGGTCGCTGTGACCAGTGGGGTACCGCAGGGGTCAGTATTGGGACCTGTTCTCTTCAACATATTCATTAATGATCTGGTAGAAGGTTTACACAGTAAAATATCGATATTTGCAGATGATACAAAACTATGTAAAGCAGTTAATACAAGAGAAGATAGTATTCTGCTACAGATGGATCTGGATAAGTTGGAAACTTGGGCTGAAAGGTGGCAGATGAGGTTTAACAATGATAAATGTAAGGTTATACACATGGGAAGAGGGAATCAATATCACCATTACACACTGAACGGGAAACCACTGGGTAAATCTGACAGGGAGAAGGACTTGGGGATCCTAGTTAATGATAAACTTACCTGGAGCAGCCAGTGCCAGGCAGCAGCTGCCAAGGCAAACAGGATCATGGGGTGCATTAAAAGAGGTCTGGATACACATGATGAGAGCATTATACTGCCTCTGTACAAATCCCTAGTTAGACCGCACATGGAGTACTGTGTCCAGATTTGGGCACCGGTGCTCAGGAAGGATATAATGGAACTAGAGAGAGTACAAAGGAGGGCAACAAAATTAATAAAGGGGATGGGAGAACTACAATACCCAGATAGATTAGCGAAATTAGGATTATTTAGTCTAGAAAAAAGACGACTGAGGGGCGATCTAATAACCATGTATAAGTATATAAGGGGACAATACAAATATCTCGCTGAGGATCTGTTTATACCAAGGAAGGTGACGGGCACAAGGGGGCATTCTTTGCGTCTGGAGGAGAGAAGGTTTTTCCACCAACATAGAAGAGGATTCTTTACTGTTAGGGCAGTGAGAATCTGGAATTGCTTGCCTGAGGAGGTGGTGATGGCGAACTCAGTCGAGGGGTTCAAGAGAGGCCTGGATGTCTTCCTGGAGCAGAACAATATTGTATCATACAATTATTAGGTTCTGTAGAAGGACGTAGATCTGGGGATTTATTATGATGGAATATAGGCTGAACTGGATGGACAAATGTCTTTTTTCGGCCTTACTAACTATGTTACTATGTTACTATGTAAAAATAAAAAAATTGGGGGCTAAAAAATCATTTTTGAGGAAAAAAAATGATTTTTTATTTTCACGGGTCTGCGTCAAACTTCTGTGAAGCACATGGGCGTTCAAAATGCTCACCACATATCTAGATAAGTTCCTTGGGGGTCTAGTTTCCAAAATAGCGTCACTTGTGGGGGGTTTCTACTGTTTAGGTACATCAGGGGCTCTGAAAATGCAACATTACACCCGCAAACCATTCCATCAAAGTCTGCATTTTAAAACGTCACTACTTCCCTTCCGAGCCCTGATGTGTGCCCAAACAGTGGTTCCCCCCACATATGGGGTATCCTCATACTCAGGACAAATTGGGCAACAAATTTGGGGGTCCAATTTCTCCTGTTACCCTTGTGAAAATAAAAAATTGGGGGCTAAAAAAATCATTTTTGTGGAAATTTTTTTATTCTTTTATTTTCACGACTCTGCATTATAAACTTCGGGGAAGCACTTGGGCGTTCAAAGTGCTCACCACACATCTAGGTAAGTTCCTTGGGGGGTCTAGTTTCCAAAATGGGGTCACATGTGGGGGGTTTCTACTGTTTAGGTACATCAGTGGTTCTACAAACGCAACATAACGCCCGCAGACCATTCCATCTAAGTTTGCATTCCAAAACGGCGCTCCTTCCCTTCCGAGCTCTGCCATGCGCCCAAACAGTGGTCCCCATCAACATATGGGGTATCAGCATACTCAGTATAAATTGCACAATAAATTTTAGTGTCTAATTTCTCCTGTTACCCTTCTGAAAGTAAAAATTTGGGGGCAAAAAGATCATTTTTGTGAAAAAAATATGATTTTTTATTTTCATGGCTCTACATTATAAACTTCTGTGAAGCAGTTGGGGGTTCATAGTGCTCACCACACATCTAGATAGGCTCTTTGGGGGAGTCTAGTTTCCAAAATGGGGTCACTTGTGAGGGTTTCTACTGTTTAGGCACATCAGGAGCTCTGCAAATGCAACATGACGCCTGCAGACCAATCCATCTAAGTCTGCATTTCAAAACATCACTACTTCCTTTCCGAGCCCCGACATGCACCCAAACAGTGGTCCCCCCCACATATGGGGGATCAGCATACTCAGGACAAACTGGACAACAAATTTTGGGGTCCAATTTCTCCTGTTACCCTTGAGAAAATAACAAATTGTGAGCTAAAAAATCATTTTTGAGGAAAAAAAAAGGATTTTTTATTTTTACGGCTCTGCATTATAAAGTTCTGTGAAGCACTTGGGGGTTCAAAGTCCTCAACACACATCTAGATAAGTTCCTTGGGGGGTCTAGTTTCCAAATTGGGGTCACTTGTTGGGGGTTTCTACTGTTTAGGCACATCAGGGGCTCTGTAAATGCAACATGACGCCGCCTACGATTCCATCAAAGTCTGCATTTTAAAACGTCACTACTTCTGAGCCCCGATGTGTGCCCAATCAGCGTACTCAAGACAAACCAGGCAAAAAATTTTGGGGTCCAATTTCTCCTGTAACCCTTCAGAAAATAAAAAATTGCGAGTTAAAAAATCATTTTTAAGGAAAAAAAAAGGATTTTTTATTTTCACGGCTCTACGGTATACATTTCTGTGAAGTACTTGGGGGTTCAAAGTGCTCACGACACATCTAGATAAGTTCCTTAGGTGGTCTAGTTTCCAAAATGGTGTCACTTGTGGGGGGTTTCCACTGTTTAGGTACATCAGGGGCTCTGCAAACGCGACATGGTGTCCGATCTCAATTCAAGCCAATTCTGCAAGTCCTTCTCTTCCAAGCTCTGCCGTGCGCCCACACAGTGGTTTACCTCCACATATGGGGTATCAGCGTACTCAGAACAAATTGCACAACAAGGTTTGGGGTCTAATTTCTGCCGTTACCCTTGTAAAAATAAAAATTGGGGGCGAAAAGATCATTTTTGTAGAAAAAATGCGATTTTTTATTTTCACGGCTCTACGTTATAAACTTCCGTGAAGCACCTGGTGGTTTAAAGTGCTCACCTCACATCTAGACAAGTTCCTTAAAAGTTCTAGTTTCCAAAATGGTGTCACTTGTGGGGGGTTTCTACTGTTTAGGCACATCAGGGGCTCTGCAAATGTGACATGGCGTCCGATCTCAATTCCAGCCAATTCTGCATTAAAAAAGTCAAACGGCGCTCCTCTTCCAAGCCCTGTCTTGCATCCAGACAGTGGTTTACCCCCACATATGGGATATTGACATATTCAGGAGAGTTTGCACAACAAATTTTGTGGTTCATTTTCTCTTTTTACACTTGTGAAAATAAAAATAAATTGGTTCTGAAGTAAAATGTTTACACATTGTTTCAGTTCCTGTGAAGCACGTAAAGGGTTAATAGACTTCTTGA